>NC_052017.1:63827800-64564050 GCF_015832195.1 Motacilla alba alba | reverse complement strand
ACCGTCACCCTACACTGAAACCACGGAGGAGAAGCCGGCTGCTGAGCCAAGAGCTCCCCAGACTCACCTCTTCAGCCACCTGCCCCTGCACTCGCAGCGGCAAGCCAAGGCTCCCTACGGCATGGTGCCGGTCGGGGGCATCCAGGTGGTCCCTGCCGGCCTGGCCACCTACTCCACCTTTGTTCCCATCCAGGCAGGGCCAGTGCAGCTCACTATCCCAGCTGTGAGCGTGATTCACAGAACTACCAGCGCCCTTGGCGAGACAGGTGGCACAGCCCCCGGCACCACCACGAATCCCGTGGGAGTCGCTGAGGTGAACAGCATGGTGCCGTGCATTCCCATCGGCCAGGTGAGCGTGCCGGGCATTCAGGGGCTCGGCACGCCCAACCTGCAGCCTCTGCCGCCACTGGGCATGGAGACAGTGAACATCCTGGGCCTGGCAAACACCAACATCGCCCCGCAGATGCGCCCTCCGGGAATTACCCTCAACGCCGTGGGCCTCCAGGTGCTGACGGCTGGCACAGCCCCGCAGGGCACCCCCACCCCGCAGGGACCCCTTCCCGGCCTGCAGATCCTGAACATTGCCCTGCCGACCCTCATCCCCTCCGTCAGCCCCGCCAGCGCCGAGGGTCACGGAGCCTCCGAGGCACCCACCGCAGGCTCCAAAGCCAGCGAGGTCCAGCTGGAGCCCGCTCCTGTCGGTTTCCCCACGGCCGAGGCCGGCCAGACCAGCCGGGATGCTTCTCCTCAGGCGGTGGCTGGTGGCCAGCGGTACGGCGGGAAGAGCCATTCCGAGCCCACCCCGCTGACCAACCCCGTTTGTCCCGGGAAAGCTGATCCTGAAAAGACTGACCTCACGAACCCCAGCAAGCCAAAGTGTGACCTCCCTGCCCTCCAGATGAAGAGGGCTGCCCCGGCAGAGCCCCGCTCCAAGGCGAATCCCAACACGTTAACCAAGTCTCCAGTCCACCGAACTGTCACCCCGGACAGACAGGTACCCAGGCCAGCTGCCCCGCCCCAGCGGCAAAACATGGTGCAGTTTAGCGATGGCAGCAGTGACGATGAGGATAGACTTGTAATAGCAACCTAGTTTTTGTTTTTCATTGTGTTTTTATTTTTAGAGTTTTTTGGGTTTTTTTTATAACACTTGCAGGTTTCTTTGCAAACCTTCCTTTCCTTAAAGCACATTTTTCTGACACAAACCCATTACTAATCTTCGTGCAATCATGAACTCTTGACCAATAATTGTTGTTTCTTGTCAGCTCCAGCCATTTTTGTACATGTTGTATAGACGATTGTGCCTTTTTGGAGTTTTATGTTTAGAAACCTGTACAGATTGTTGAATATATATATATAAAATATATATATATAAAATATGTATATTAAAACCAGGTAGTTGCTTGTGTTTAGTAAGTAAACATCCTATGTCAGATAAATAAAGGATTAAATTATATGTTGCACTGTTAAATGTAAATTTTTATGGCTGTGGGACAAAGTTTCTGTGTACAGATCTAGTATGTAAAACTCCATATTTATTGTATCCATATTAGTCTTGGAAAAGGGTCTGTCCATCTTTCTTGTGTAAGACGGTAGCTTTACACTTCAAAGAGAAATACAGTATCTGTGTTACAAAATATTACAGTAAAATTTTGTTTACTGACTTTACCATTGCTTATGTTGTGCCTTCTTGATGCAGTCCAGTAGCTAGAGAGGTGCTTGACTCGTTCCTTTCAGTGCCCTTCAGTGCCCTTCCAGCTTGTTCAGCTTGAAAGCATCTGGTGGTGGTAAAAGCCCCTGTGGTTTCACCTGCCATGGGACAGAGAGTAGTAACTTATCGGGCTTTACTTGGAGTAAAATCTTCCACTCAAAACATCCGGTGATTGCAGAGTGGGGAGGGAGTCCCTCAGCTTTCTGTAGAGTGAGCATCCATCCACCTCGTGTTTCTTTCCTGACTAAAATTTGAAGATTTGCCTGAGGGAAAATGGCAAAAGGGTCACAATGAAATATTTTTTTATTTGTAATCTTGAACTATAAAACCACTTTTTACTGACATTAAAATGTTGTTACACAAGAAAGGAATAATTCTTTGTGTGTTAATTGCAAAATCCGCCATACAGTTGGTGAAAATGCCACTACTGTAATGAGGGTTTGGCATAACTGATTACCATCAATCTCTTAGGAGACTGCGTTTCAGGAGATCTTCATTTACTGGTAGACAAAGACATTTTCTCCCTAAATACAAGTTTTCTCCCTAAATACAAGTTACTCATGCAGGGAAAGAAGAAGGGACTAGAGGTTTTACACATACAGTTAATGTGCTGTTCTAACAACAAACCTGTTATACTGGGCATACAAAATATGGATGGATCCCGGAATAATGAAATTTAACACTCCTCTGTTTCCACATAGTGAAAACAATGTAGAATTATCACTGACTTGTTGAGGCATTCCAACTATGGCAGGAGACATGTCTGACAAGTTACAGGGCTACACATTCCTAAAAGTTTCAAATTGACTTGGGATTCATGCTATAATTTTTAAGTAGAATTGGTTTCCTGCTGTGTCCTTTTATCACATTGTTACAGAAGTTTTTATAACCCCCTTAATAACCAAATTACAGTAGGAAACTGGAAGGTGTAAATTAAAAGCACAATCACCTTTATGGAATTAACAAAGATGAACACATATAAAACAACTGGAAGAAAAGGACGGGAAGCAAATCTGGAAAAAAAAAAAAAGGGAGCAAATTTGAATGTGAGCTGGGCTGCATTGTTCACAGATTAACTCCTGTATCCATCTCAAGGAAGTAATTCATGCCTTGCACTGCTCATATTCAAAAGCAGCACTACCCTAGATCCATTTTTAACTTTACACCGGCTTTTGTACAGTGCTCACATTGTACTCATTACATTATTCCATTACGGCGTGTTGTAAAACTGTAGGCGATGTTGAATGAGCTTTATTAACTTCCAGAAAGAGCACTTCCGTACCAGAAAGCCATTTCTATTACTCGTGATTATCAGGCAATTGTACCAATCTTTCCATTAGAAACACACACACTAGAAAAAGGGGAAATTACTCCTGTCTCTGACATGAATGTGCAGAGCCTCGCTGAGGGCCTGAGCACCCGAACCACCAAGCACTCTCAACTCACATTGAACTTGATGAGAGTTAAGAGTCCTCGGCTCCCCGCAGCGCTGGACTTCAAATTTGTGAGTGTCTTACGTGCAACCCCTGTGTGAAGTGTCACTGTGCATTTGTATGTTCTTTTTATAAGTGTAGTAGTGGTGTCAACGTGTCTTGTACCATTATCATTTTTACCTATGTGAAATTACCCCAACCAGCCATAGCTAGAACCAAAACATTGCCATGTTACATGTGCTTTGAGAGCCTGAAGCTTTTTCTAGTAGAATCAGGTGACAGTTTGCAGTTAATGAACTCAAGAAATTTTGCATTAGTTTTAGCTCCTTTGAAATGGACACCTACCAGCAAACTAGAACGATCATAATTAATATGAGCATATTTGTCTAAAGCATGACCAAAAAGGATGACAGAATCAGATAGCTGTACAGCAAAGTAAAATTATCTCCAAAATTTTGAATGCCATCGCAAATTATTACCGTTTTCCTGAGTTTTAGAAGGCAGCAGTGGGTAAGGAATTGCTGTTGCACATGCCCCTGAGTCCTGATTTTACTAAACTCCAGAGATTTACTGTATACACATCTTAAATATTTACTTGATGAGCAATTTGTGGTGTGCTCATATTCTGCTCAGTATTAATTCCAGGAAGTCTCCAATTTAACAGAAAATTCAGCCTGGTGAATCGGGTGATCTGCATCTGTCTTTTTTATCCTAGGTATTTTGAAGACATCAAGGGCAAGAGGTGGAAGCATATCTTGAAGAGTAAGAATGACATGACAACAGATATGTCATAAAGAGGAACGTTAAAATGTGTCACTTGGTAAGTTCATTTTAGGACAATAGGGAGAAAGGACCAAGAGGGTAGGCACTGATTCAGCTGTCAGATGGGAGAACTCCCAGAAGATGGGAGTTGCTTCTGGGGATGTAAAGCTGCAGGTCAAGAGATCTGAGGACAAATACTGAATCATCACTTACCCAGGCAAAGAGATAAGCCACACTTGAAGCAGGAACTCTACTATTAGCAGGTAGTTGCAGATATATCTAATGTTCACATCAAGGCTGGAGGAAATCACAGTTTTGTAGAAGAGTGTGATCCTGAATATTACAGTTTCCCTTCCCTCTCAGGTGTTTCCAAATGGATATTCTTTGAGTTGCCTCTACGGCTTGTGCAACAAGAAGAAACAAATTAGGAGTGTGACCAGACCTGAGAGAAGGTTAAATAAACTCTGTACATCTCCTCTGTTAGTGCCTGTAATCAACATCTATAAATATGTCAGCACGCATGGGTGTCCTGCATGAGCACAAGCCTGTGACTGCTCTGTTAGCAATTACATTTTCAGTCTGAATTAATTTTTCTTGTTTTAAATTGTGCTGTATCTTTTATTCAGAGTCATCAGTGATGGGGAAATCACATTCCAAGGATCCTTTTGATCAAAGCAGTAGCAAACATCTCAGAAACCTGCCAGTGCAGTATGAGGCTGCTCTTCAGATGGTGTGAATTATCACAGCTGAATTGGAATAAATAACACCGGCCTGTTTACTCAGGGATCTGTGTCGGACACCCTCTGGCAAATCCAGCACAGCTGTTTAAACATTAAAGGACCAGAACAAGTGTTGCTCCTCAGTGTACGCAGGCACACTCTGGCATCTTCTCACAACCTATTCCCAGAAGGAGGGTGCAAGCAGGTGCCATCTAAAGGCTGGGTACAAATACAGCCAGAGTACAGCCAGCCAGCTTCTGTGGGATCTGTGCAGATGCTTCCCTGTGAAAAAAAGGCCAAAAGCCCTCACTAGAAGAACTGGTGGCCAGTGCCCTGTAGCTCTTGCAACTTAGACCTTGCTTGGTTTCTCTTTGCAATACATGATGTTTGCTGGTGATGTGGTTCTGGAGGCAGCATGTCCATATAATAATAATATTAATGGGTTTGGAACATTAAATGTGCCTGTGTTTCCCGTTGGGGCTTTAATAAGCTACAGCATGTCACTTCTTAGTCACATATCACTTCTTAGGTCAAGAATACCTGTCACTTCTTAGGTCAAGAACTAAGCCAGAGACAGACATGTCTGGCACACCTGGCCTCAGATCTCTTGACCTGTAGCATTACCTCCCCAGATGCAACTCCCAGCTTCTGGAACACAGATGAAATAAAACACTTTGTAGGTCCAGGGATGCTCTGTCCTGCTTTGGTTACTGCTGCTGTACACACCTTGGTCCCTTTCTTTCTCAAGTAATTTGCTGAGCTTCAGGTTGATGTAAATTATACCCTGAAACTAGAGCAGCCCACACTTGGTCCATATCAGCCAGTCCCCTGCCAGGAAGTCTGACAGCAGTGTTCTGCATGCAAATTCAAGTGCCCATCACATGCATTTCATCTCAGACAAGGCTGAACACAATATGGCCCACCTCAAAGCCAGAGATGTACCATGAAACAGACATACCATGTCTTACACTTAGCTAAACATTCTGTATGGTTTCTTAACAGATTTTTCTTGCCTTGAGTTTACTGACATGTGGTTAAACAGAATATAAAATTAATTTGTCACTATATAACTTACTCCAGAAGTCCTCATTTTCTGCAAGATAATCCTCACTAAGCTTTCATAAACACTGTAGTTTAAACCTGTAAACTGCCCTTCAAACGTGCTTAACACTGGGACAGTTTCATCAAAACAAAATAAAAAATTCCTCAGTTTTAGCATGAGTGACTTGCCAAGAGCCATGGAAACCAAACAATCCACAAGTGAGAGTGCTCACTCAAGATACCTTCAGCTGACTTATCTGATGGGCCACTGCTTCATTGCTTTGGAAAGATCCTCTGAGACGAGTATGACCATCTCCTCCTTTGCTTGCTTTCCTGATTTTTCATGGGAGCAGAAGGTGTCACCCATCTTAGTTGACTTCTGGCCAGTCTCTAGTTGTGAATGTTACATTTTGAATGACCAAAAACACGTGGCTAGAATTGTCTTCCCATGTCTTAGGGAAATTTCTGTTTCCCATAAGAAGTCTCAGCTTCTACAGATGGTCTTTTTAAATGATATCTAAAACACCAAAGACTTAAAACCATTTCTGTCTTATATCTTTGAGGATAAGACTCCAGTCTTAATTCTAGACACTGGACTGCTGATTCTGTTGCTGACTTAGGATGAAAACAATCTACTTTAAAGTACTTCAAATTTATTATTAGGTAATTTTATATGGAATGTTCGTGGGTGGATAAGCATAATAAGCATACAGCAATAAGGGTGTAACAGCCTGTAATTCATTGATTTGATGTTCATGTTTTGTTCCAGGAATGCTAAATCAGGGAAAAAAAAAAAAAAAGTGGTGTTGCTATTTATGTTTGTCTGTACATTTCTCCTCTTTATGCTGAACAGACTACTCTCAATGTTAGGAGGTGACTGGTGATTTTCAGATATTCCATGAGATCTAAGGAAACCATGCTAGCTGAAAGATGGCAAGGCTTTACATTCCGATGGTTCAGTCATGGAAACAAAACTTAGAGTTCTAAGATGAGTCAATTAGCTAGGCATGCTTAGTTTTCTTTGGTAATTGTAGGCTTGTTTTCCCCAATAAGGTCAAATGTTAAGGCTTGTTTGGTTTTGTGGCCGTACTCTCTAGTGTATTTGAAATCCATTACCATGCATGAGGCATTTGTGCTGGAAATGGGCCAAGTGAAGGCTGTTTGTAAAGTCAAATGCCCCCAGCATTTCCTCTTTTTGTTGAGTTTAGGCAGTTACAACATCCCTTTGGGCTTCAGAAGTTCCATTTGCAGGTCATTCAGGTCTGAGGTGTTTCAATGTTGGTACCTAAATACCTTAGGGTTGGATTCCTCCTTCTGAGAAAGAGAGCATGTGACACAGGTGACAGTTCCATCTCATATTGTGAATAATAAGCTCTCCATTAAAATCACTGACTGCCAAGAGCTCTTTGCCACCCCATCATCTTCCTGCTCCAGTTCCAGGTATGAAAGTGAGTTCAGAGCCCACTTGTTGGCACAGCTCTCATCCCCATTGCAGCCACTTTCCTGAGGGGTTTTTCACACAGAGCCTGTGGAAGGCAAGAGCGATCCCCAGACATGAACTTGCAGTGAGAGACACAGCACGGAGGGAGCATCACCGAGAACATCCACCCACCTCCCAGGAGCACAAGGACAATGTGCACCAGTAGGGATTTTGCTCAGTGCTGGGCCTCATGCAGGAGCAGATTTTGCAAAAGGAGTTTGCATCATTGCAGGAGGGTTGGAATAGATGACCCTTAAGGTCCCTTTCAACTCTAACAAGATTCTGTGAACAGGACCTGCCCAGACCTGAAGCACTTGAGTGGAAAGCCATTATCTTGTGACTTAAGCCTTCCCATCCCTTATGATCAAGGCAAATCAAGTCAAAATGAAAGATTAAAAGGCATCTTTTTACAGAAATTTTGACTGATCAGAAGGAATTTTGACAGGAAGCCAAAATTCCTTTTGAATGGAACATTACTACATCCCCTGATTCTGCTAATGCTCAAACATTCCCCAGCCTGAGCAGCTGACTTTCTGGCACCCAGCTGTCCTGCACAGGATCTAACAAAGTAGTATCCTTCAGGAACACTATGTGCAGTGATCATACCCTTTGTACAACCCAATCACAAGGGCTACATCCTGAACATGTGAGCATGAGGAGGAGAAGATGGTGCTGCTCATTTCTTCTACGCTCAGCTACCGACACCACAGTGGTGGCAGTCTCTGCCACCAAGAGGTGCCAGGGAAGATGCAGTCACCAACATCTAGTGCAGCACCAGCTCCCTCCTCATCAGCCACGACTATACAGCAAGGAAGGTTGATGTCCCTCAAGTCCCTGGATGAAAGGGCACCTCTATTAATAACACTTCCTTCTCAGGAGGCTGCTCCAAGCTCCTGTGCTTTGGCCAGGCCAGCTGCAGGCACTTGCTGGCTGAAACGAGGCCAGGAGAGAAGAAAGAGGGAAAGATAAAGCAAGCTGCAAGACAGAGCAAGCCAGGGAGAGCATGGCATTGTAACCAGGCTGTTGAGCAGTTTGGGCACAGGAAGGCAGCTCTTGTATTTCAGATCTGTTACCCAGTGTTAGGTGTGTCCCTGGTTTGCAAAAACAGTCTAGGTGCCAGAACAGAAGCAAATGTTGAAACAGTGCCTCTTTGCAAAACAGAAGTCATGTTTTCATCTGGACACCAGACAGTTTTGCTCCACCAAAAAATCAAGTGGGTGGTTCAGAAACCATTTTTGACACTTAGAGGTTTAAATTGTGCTTCTCTCTTTGTTGATTCCCACATCTATAATGATCTCTGACGCTTTTCTTATTTACAGTGTTTCAGAGCAAGAGCTCACACATCTAATGCTGATTAATTCTGCTGGACTGAGCAACTGGCTCCCCTGTGGATATCCCGTTTTCCTGTGAATCATCGCTCCTTCTTGAGACATCCTCCAATTCAGATCAAAGGTCCCAAATATATTAGATATGAAGACATCAGACAGCTTTAACAGATTAGAAAAGACACACACAAAGAAACATGTCCCAGCTTCTCCCTCCTGTCCTGCTGAAAACTGGCACAGTGAACACAATCCTAAGCTCTTGTCATAAAAAGTAGAAAGACAAAAAGAAGAAAAATTGAGAGAGACTTTGGGAATGTAGTTTACCCAAAGATTTCTGCAAATTGCCCTTTCTAGGTATTTGCTCTTTTGTACTTACTTCATTCTCCCTTACAGTTGGGAACTTCTCAGGCTAAATTCTCATCTGATGGAAAATGACATCCATGAGCTTCAGCAAGACCTGCGCCAACCGCGTCAGCAGAGGACTTGGGACTATCCCTTTAAGCACTGAGCCTTGCCTACAAACACAAAAATTAAAGGAACATGAACACGTGTGGTCTGGTTTTTTCAAGTGTATGTAGTCTGCTGCATCCTCTGTGGTTTTATTCAATTTTCCATATAGCTACATGAACAACTGAAAGGGTCCTGTACCAGTGAAATGTCAAAACCTGAGGTCATGAGGTCAAGCTAGATTATCTGAATAGTGTCTTCTCCTCTTGCAATCTTTGCACACAGGTTTTATCAGATAAAGGAGTTAAAGTCTTTATTTCAGCAACGTTTGATCTTGAAGATTACACAAATAATTAGTCTTTTAAGCTTCTGAGCTTTTTTGAAAATAGAATTTTAAACTCTCCTTTTAATGGATGCCTTTTAATCCTTATGTTTAAGTGTAAGAGCCATGCTTGATCTAAGAGGACAGACAATGTGTTTGGATAGACAGAAGGCCATTTTTATGGGAGTGTTTGAAGAATGCATTGTGTTTTTTCAAGAAGCTCTTCCTCCAAACCGTGGAAAGAGCTGACTGAGGGACCAGAGAACAGTCTTTTGTTGTCATTAAGCTTGTATCAAAGAAGATAGGATGTGCTGCTATTACATCTTAGAGTGGACTGTGGCAGGCTTTTTTTTAGTCCTAGACTTCTAACTCTTCTTGTATCCTTCTGCTCTTGGAGGGGAAAAGAGACCCTTTTAACCTTATGCACTGTGACTACTCACTTGGAGGCAGTGGAAGAAAGAATACCCAGCAGGAATACACTCTGCAAACACTCAGCAAAATCATTGGATCTGCATATTTTTAATCAATGAGGTCTTGGCAAAATAAAGGGTGGTGGTTTTCATCCAGACTGTAGTTTGTCCAAGTCCCTGGGTGGGGTTCAGATGTTTATGTTTTCTTTGAGGAAAAATGTCCTCAAAGACATGGTGCTGAGTTGTTTTTTGCCTCCAAAAAACAAAAAAAACCATTGTGGGAGTATTGGCAAATGGCAGGGTTGTGAGAGGGATGTGAACTGAGCCCAGAGTTTGCCCCCGATGCTGCTCAGACAGCCATCAGGGCCATTGCAACCACCCAAAGGAGGTGGGACTGGGTTTGAAGGGCCAAATGACATGAAAAATGCTAACCTTCTGCATAGAAACAGAAACCTCTCTGCCCATTCCTGAGGACAAATGGATAATCTTTTTTATTTTCAGTATCAGTGGAATTTCTGTTGTTTTTGTGACCTTCCCCTTTTAATTGGACCCATGCATGGAATACACATGCATTTAGAAATGCACTGGAATTAGTGATGGATAACATCGTTTTCCAACATTTAAAAGAGGAGGGGGACAATTGTTGGTATGTCCAATCTGGGAAGCAGTAGGAATACCACAGCATATGCTTGAGACTTTGCTAGGCATGTAGGACATTAAACCAAATGCTTCACCTCCCCCACATTCCTCCCTATCAGTTCATCTGGGGCAGTGATGAGGGAGCTGGGGACTGCTGGCTTTTTACCCAGTGCTACTTTGTTCCCCAAAAGGGTTCAGCTTTTTACCTCCTCCTGCTAGGGACCATCTACTGAGTACACCTCGTGTTCTGTACGTGCACGGTAACACAATTTTGTCAGGCCCAGCAAAACACAGGTTGGAATGGACTTTACAGGCCATTTCATTCCAACCCCCCCTGCCATGTGCAACGTTGCCCCCCTTGTGGAATACGGACCAGACAATAAAGCTGTTAGAATAATGATGATGCCAAACCCTCACTTCCCAGGGGAGAAGTGGAGCTGGAGGTTGTGTGTGTCTCGCTAGCAATTATTTTGTGACTTTCTGGCACAGCGTAAAAAAGAGAGCTGTCTGAGAAGGGGTTGCAATTTGATGCTTGGGTGTCGGAACCCAGGACACCCCTTTGGGTGCCTTGGATGGCCCGAGCCGCTGGCAGGGGGCTCTGAGACACTGGCATGCAGCCAAAGACATGTGGGATTTTGATCTTAGCCCATGGAACAAACTACCAACTCTGTTTGAAGAATTACAAGCCACAAAAGTTCAGATGGCACAATAGTAGTGATCACAGGGTGAAGGGAAAAATTTTAGGATTTTGTACATGGGGGTTTGGGACTTTGTACAGGGGGGTCTGAGGCTCCAAGATGGAGGAATCAGGGTGTGCCTTGTCTTTCTTCCTTCTTCTTCCTAGCCTCCATGGTTTGGGTGATGTTGGCACTTTTAGATTGGTTTAGAATAGAAGCTGACTGTCTAACATAGGTGATAGCTATTGGAATGGAATTGTAAATATAGTACACATAGTTTTTAGTATAAAAGATAGCACCAGCCTCGTGGGAGGGGAGTGTGCCTTTGGCTGACCTGCTGAACAGATCGCGGCAGGCCAGACAGAAAATGTTCTAGATAACAATAAACAACCTTGAGAACGACAGCCAAAGACTTCTGACTCCTTCTTCGCAGCCGGGTTGGGAAAAAGACTTTCTAACACATCTGCGGAGTCGCCCTGATAGCAGCGACTCCCAGAATTGGGAAGGTGATGTGAAATACTTTTCAAATATTTGTTTGGGCCAGAAAATTAAGACAAAGAGGACAAAGCCTGGCCTCAGCGTTGTCACAAGCAGTCTGCTGCTGCCTTTGGAAAGGCCAGGATTTCGCTCATGGATTTTTAACACTGGCGCAGAGACAGTGTCTTACAACAGAGCGTGGGCATTTCTGGCACTGTGGGGATTGCTGTTAATGACACTGGAAAGTGATTTTTTTTCTATTTTTTTTTTTTAACCGGGCATTGCTCCTTCAACAAATTAAATTCTGATACATTCGCATTTCTATGTATCATTTACCCAGACACCTACTGCAGGGCCTAAAGCTTGTGGCTGCTGGAGAGATTAAATCCAACTAATGCGCTTTTCCTAACACACTGAGGGAATCTGGAGTCTCTCCTTTTGAAGCTGACTTGCTATTTTGACTAATTGCTTCTGGTAACAGTTAATAGCATTTTGCAAAGGCACTTCATCTGCTGACAGCAGATTGATGTAAGGAAGGGACACAGTTCACATTTCCAAAGGGAGCATTGGGAAACCCATTACCAGCTTCATTAATCTGTTAATAATAAAATTAAAGTACAAATAAAATGTGACAAATCGAGTTCTGTTGTGAAAGTCACTTTAACAGGAGGCTCTGAATAAAGGTCAAAACAGACTCTGATTTCTGCTGTGTTCTAATAGTAGAATCAGAGGAGAGCATTGTAGAAACACTGTAATTAATCTGGCAATACTATAATTGTCCCCAAACGATAGAGAGTTTGAGGAGTGATTTTTTTTTTCCTTTTTCCTTGAGAACATTTACAAAACCTAGAACATAAAGCTCTGTCACACAACATTCAAGTCTAATCCAATTTCACAGGAAGCTTTCAACAATGTAGGTATGGTAGATACTCTCACTGCCTGCCTTCTTGTGGCTGCCACATCAGTCAAAACTCAAGTTTACCCAGCACAAGGGCAGAAGAGAGAAGAAAAGCCCTGCAGGTGTAGATCTTCTAACTGCTGTCAAAGAAATGAGCCTGACATTGGAAACTGGCTTCACCAGAGTCAATCAGCCAGATCAGACATCCCTTTTCTGGCAAGGATGGCACTGGCTTGCCAAACTTGTTTAAAATTAAAATGGATTTACTTTTAGGATTATCCCCCAAACCTATTGATACTCTCTGCATCAGCCTTCCTAGCCACATTCTAGGTTAGCAGGATATCTTTATCTAGACTTTAAGTATTAAGAATACTTGAATAATCCTCCTGCTAGAACCTTCAGCTAATACTGCAGAAAAATAACCTGCTAAGAATGAGGCTGATTCATCTCTCCAAGGCACAGTGTGAATGGGTCCTGTAGAAAAAGATCAAATTTATCAAATTCCTTCTTATTACTGTTGAGCATTTGCCCCAAAAGCAGTCAGTCACAGAGTATAATTTGGAGACCCAGCTGCAGTGAATGGAGAGCTTCCTGCAGCCTGGCAGAGCAGCCTCTGCTGGGAGCACCTGAACCAAAGGCATGCTATTAAAGAACCCAGCCAGGCAAGCAAACACATAAACATGTTAATGTGAAGTGTTTGAGGGGAATGGCTCATTAATTTAGGCAAAATAACAACACAGAAACCTAATAGCTCTATTTTAAAAATCGTCAGGAGGAAAAGGAGAAAGTTGTCTTTCTGTTTCCTGCAAGCCAAAAGGAGTCTGTAGAGCCTCCTCTTCTTCTTCAGTCACTTCAGGGTTAGTCCAGATACTGAAGAGACCAGATTTCCATTTTGAGAAGCACCATATGGAGTCAGCTATGTCAGGAAAGATGTGAGGGGAGGGGAAGGATAAAGAATAAGGGAAGGAGAACACCATTGTTACCTGGTGTCATAGAAGATGTGAACAGCTAGGTGAAGAATTGCCCCAAAGTCTATAGGTTGAGGGTCTGGGTAAGGCAGGAAGCCTGAAGCAGATGCCCATCAGTGTGAAAACACTCATAGATTGGAAATGGGATATAAACTGGACTTAGCAGCCAGAAATTTGTGTGGGTTGTGAGAGGAGCTCTTAAGGAGAGAGGCAGACTATGGAAGGGAGAGAGGGCAGCAAGAAAGCTGCTGCCTCTGGATGGATGAATTTCTCATTAGCACAGTGGTTTCATAGAGGAAGGAGCAGGACAGAGGCTCACATGAGCAGATTCTTCTGCAACAATGTGTAGCAAGAATTATTCTTGTGCTCAGACTGACTAGCTGCTTGCTTTATGCTCAGTCTCACATTTAATATCTATTTGTGATAAACATCCAGTCAGACCTCTAATTCTTGTGATGGTGATTTGAGTGCTAGAAGTGGAGCAACCTGGTTCAGTTTGTGTTCACAGAGAGCTAAGTTGTCTGTGCATGGGGCAAGATTTTGGGAAAAGCAATGATGGGCAGGCCCAGGATTGCAGCTGCTTTGGGATATGGAAGTAACCGGATTTGAATTTTCTTTGTCAAGGACTCTCTCCAGCTAAGAAAATACTATTTCCTACCTCCTTGTTCCCATTTCCCATCAATTTTCCTATACTTTTGAAGTGGATCCTTCTCAGACAGTGTTTGTACAAGGCGAGGAAGACAAGCTCTGGTGGGTCTCTTTCCACTTGCTTTTCTCTCTTCTGTTCAGCAGAAATTTGTGCATTCTTGACCCAGTGTGAGCCTGAGGGATATGGACACAACAACTGTAAAAGAAAATCCCCAGGTCTGTTTGATACCCACCAAATTCCTGAGTCTTCCTCGAAGTCTTTGCTGACCACATCTGCTGCACCACAAGGAAGGCAGCCTTGTATTGCTATTGGTTATGTATGGGATCCTGCAGCTGCTTGCTGTAAAAGCAATCATGCCTCAGGCTTTTCTTTCTGTATAATATGTGTTTCTCTCATAATTGCTTTCATTTTTTCCTTTCCCAAGAGTTCTGCTTTGTAACAAATTAGAGAGAACAACCCTATGAAGAGAATTAATATCAAATATGGAAGACCTAATGCCCGAATGCCCAAACACAGCTCCAGTAGTCCAGTCAGTACATTATAACTCTAGGATCAGCATTTGCTCTAAGTTATTCCAACTCTGCAGTTTCATTCTTCAAGGGCACTGTTATTATGGCAAAAACATGGCCTTGCTGGCCAAGCACCAAGAGCCTCAGCTGAGGTAAACATCTACATGTCTATCTGTTGTGCCAGGGTCATCTGTAGGAGCAACCACCACGAAAATTGCCATGTAGTCTAAATGGCTGCTGTCTCTCCTTCAAGAGGCTCTCTTTAAGCTCTTCAGGGCTTCTCACACTAAAATAAAATAGTAGGTAATAGGAAATAAATCAGCTTTTAGTAACAAAATAGTGGCCTGCTCATGGAACAGTAGAGAGAAGTATAAGTGATGGTAGCTTGGAAAACCAAGCTATTAAATCACAAAAAGGGGTGGTTTTTTTCCTTTCTTTTTCTTTTTTTGTTCTTTTTTTGGGGTTTTTTGTTTGTTTGTTTGTTTGTTTGTTTTTAGGGAGGGGCAGAGGAAAAAATTATTCAATCTGGCAAAGAATAAAGAAGCAGCAAAGACCTAAAGCTAGAAGCTTAAGTGAGACATGTGAGTTGTTACAAAGATAGAAGGCAAATGAGGATACATAGCCAATATGAGAAGAGTTTAATATGGGATGTTCCCCATTCCTTTCAGTCTTATGTCAATATTTGGATAACTTTCTGCATGGCTCAATCACAACTTCTGAAGTGACACAGAATTTATTGAATGATCCTCTTTGGCTCCAATTAAACGAAAGATAGAGCAGAGAGTCCTAATGCTCCCCATGACTATAAAATTTATGGACATATGAATTTATGGGAAGGGAGTTTGCTTTTAAGATCCCAGGGTGTGGCTGGTTGCCTGGTGTGAGGGAAGGATGAATCTACCTGCAGAGATATGTGCTGAGCCATGCCTGCCCTCCAGGCACTCAGTGTCACCAATATCCTCAGCTGAGAGCTGGATGCATCTGAATATTTTCAGCACATTTTCTAGGGCAGAGTTTCTATCCTAAAGTCCAAGCCTGAAACCTGCCATGATTTATGTGCTTGACCCACTGCAAGCAGTGTAATCGACTGGGGAATGGTTACCACATCAATCACAAACCATAAAGTCAGGTGTATATGAAGTCTAAGGGGCAACTAAACTAAAAGTCTGGGGAGTTGAGTGTGTGTTTGAAGTTTCAGGGCCCAGAAGGCTCAGAACAAGTATAGGTGAGAAAATATTTTGCTATTTTGCAGGCCTGGTCACTGTGGTCTCTTAATCAGTTTAAGAACATAGATTATACCTTGGCTGTGGAGGCATGAGGGAAGGTCTATAATCAGAAAAGATACTGATGACTCCTGGATTGGGTTTCCTCTTCCTTCTGGAAGGTAACATCTCCCCAGCTTGGCAGGAGCTCTGGTCAAGTTCCCCAGGCAGCAACACCAAGCTCTCAGCAGGGGCATGAGGACACTCCTGCAAGGAAGGGACGGCCAGTGGCAGGCAGAGCCCTGAAATGCCCGTGTCCTTGTGCTTGGAAGAAAGAAGGTGTCACCAGTCAGGAGTGTAGCCAGAGGATGGGAAGAAAGGGTTACTTGGGTCAAGAGCTTGGGGATCAGCAATGTTGGACATTTCAGAGCAGAGGAAATAAAGCCCTCACATGCTGGGGGGAACAGGACTTCATGACTTGTCTCCTTTCTGCAAGCAAGTCCACACCAGGGACAGACGTGTGTATTTATCTGTAGGTCTCTGCCTCAGCTGTCTCCCTCTAAGGAGAAAGAAAGCCAGTAAGGCCACCAGCTGAGCAGGTGCTTTGGCAGCCTGACCAGCAGGAAACACACAGCTGGGATACAGCTATCAAGTCTTCATCAGGACCATGGGACTCCCACCAGTGGGATTCTCTCTCCTCTCCTCTCCTCTCCTCTCCTCTCCTCTCCTCTCCTCTCCTCTCCTCTCCTCTCCTCTCCTCTCCTCTCCTCTCCTCTCCTCTCCTCTCCTCTCCTCTCCTCTCCTCTCCTCTCCTCTCCTCTCCTCTCCTCTCCTCTCCTCTCCTCTCCTCTCCTCTCCTCTCCTCTCCTCTCCTCTCCTCTCCTCTCCTCTCCTCTCCTCTCCTCTCCTCTCCTCTCCTCTCCTCTCCTCTCCTCTCCTCTCCTCTCCTCTCCTCTCCTCTCCTCTCCTCTCCTCTCCTCTTACACTTGCCAATTTTAATTTCATTTTAGCTGTAAGAGTCTCTTTGCTCCTGACATTTCCTCATGTCTTCCCCAAGTAAACCAATATTTATGACATTAAATATATTCACTGTGCATTGGTATTAGGCAATTGCTTTTAAAAGATAATCTTCCCCTTTCTGTTATTACCCCTTTATTTCCACTGCTACTTTTCTTGGTGAGTTATATGTGGAAGAAATTACTGCTATTTTGTCTTGAGGTTTCCCTGAGGAATCTTGTCAAAATGAACAGTCCTTTTACTAAGCTTTCCTATACAGATTGAGCGGAAATAAAACGAAATAATTAAATGGCTCCTGAAAGAATCCAGTGCCTAAAACCCTGGGGAAAAGTAATGGTTCCGTCTACACCACTGTGAAAGCCTTTACTGAAGCACAGTGTTTATGTTCTGCAGAGGGTCTTACGGCATCATCCCCACCAGCAGCAGCTCCCAGTGCTTTCCCAGCGTGCAGTTAAGTGAAGTGACTAAAAAGTGTCACCTGTTTGTTCTCACAGCCTCTCCCCAGCGGGAGAAAGCTGTGCGGTTGAAAGCCTTGTTTTGCAAGTACGTTACTTCTGTTTGAGTCATAATGTTATTATTGTTTTTAGTATACTTGTTATCATCTGTATCCATTGAAGAAGTTTAGTGGCACTCAGGGAGTGAGTGTGTCTCCTGGCTGCCTGTTCTCCAGAGTGCTTTGTTCTTCAGTAGGAGATTGAGAAAAAAAAAATAGTGTTAGGAAAGTTTTTCTCAAGTTAGAAATAAGAGGCTGAATTTCACACCAGTGATACACTTAATTTGTGCCTACAAATTGCCATGATGAATAATGTCTTGGCTTATTTTGCTGTGCAAAAATATCCTGCATCCATGCAAAGTTGTGGTTGCCACAGCCCCAAGCATGGTTGTGGCATGAAAACCCTGAAGCCCCTTTGTCTTTTTATACAAATCCTATGAGGTTTCCTCGACTTTGGAATTTTCCCTTTTAGTTGGATCAAACAGTCCAAAGCTGTTCAGTTTTCTGTTCCCCTCGCTACTTCTCAGAGAGTGAGAATTAATGGGCCCAGTCCCGCAAGACAGTGATCCTTCTGGCACCAGTTCAGCAAACCACTTATGCAAGGGTTTAAATTTTAACTGCCCAGAAGCTGCTGAGGTTAATGGTACTGTACCAGGGACTGCAGTGGGATCATCTTCCCTGACCCTGAGGCCTGACCTGCTGACATCCCTCTGGCTCCCACGCTGCCATAACTTGCGGGTGACCTCAGCACATGTTTGTTTATCCTGGAATTAAATGGGTATGTGGGGACTTTACTGGATCTGCCTCACACTGCCCAGCCCTTAAGTTCAGATATCCACAAAGCAGTCACAAGGGAACAGCAGATGGGGTGGGATCAGCTCCATGATGTTGTCCAGTGGCAGCCAGCTACCCTGGCCATGAACTCCTTCAGGCACCCAGGACATGGGCGACCTCTGGGAAGAGTACCTCTCACTGTCCCACTACATGTTGTGGGTTTTTTTTTTGCATTGCAAAGGGTTTCATAGTGAAAGGAGGTGGAGTTGGCTCAGGTTTGGGTACCCAGGTTTCTGGGGACCTGGATCTCAGTGGTTTCCTGCAGTGCCATGTTGTAATGGTGAAAGGAGAGACCACCATGTCAAGCAATACCTGTGTGTGAATATGGGTTCTCACGAGTTCTTTGTTCCTTATAGAAACAACAACAACAAAATTCATCTCAGGCACGATCACTCACAAAACGTATGAACCTTTGAAGGCAGCCAAAATTGACCCATCCTTTTTTCTTGAGAGGGGCAGGGGAAACAATCTCCACCGGTCCCAATTACTCTGTTCACTAGAAAAAATATTCCCGTGTAATGACCTCAGTAGGGAGTGATCAGCTCCTTTTGTGTATTAAATTAAACCTCTGGGGGGACATTAGACCCTCTAATTCGTATTTCTCAGATGCAATTTAAGTCTTTCATCAAAAAACCTCATAATATCTGAGCACTGCGATACCAAATAGATTCATTTTCATGTGGAGGATGAAAATAGCCAACAACATGTTAACAAATTCCATGGGGAGACCAATTGTAATGATATAAATAATCCAACATGGGTACGAATTTGAAAATATGCTTCTTTATGGATCACTGAGAACAAAAAAGCTGTTTTAAACATTTTCTTTATGTTAAGATAGAGGTGGGGAAAACCTCCCTAGCCTGCTCATTAAGAATGGAGTACATGAACAGTTTCCAAAGGTCAGAGCCCCAAAATAATGCATCTCTATTTCTTACTCAGAAAAAATTCCGTGTGCCAGGAAGACTGCTTGCATAGGTTGTCATCACTTCTGCTGCATTAAATTGACTGAGGAAAGGACAGGTTTGAATGAGTAACAACTTTCAATTAGGGATAACTGCAGAGAACATTGCTTCCTGTGCAAAGGACTGATCCCGGATCAAACATCATGTTTTGAGGAGCACGTGTATAATTTCCCAGGTTTGGGGGATTTTCCGAGAATTGCCTGTGAGTGCAGGACAGCACCAAGCCCCAAAATGCTTCCTCCACCTGCATCCTGTAGGAACACTGCTATGATAGAAAAAATCAGCACAAATGGGCCTTAGACACAATTTAGCCCCTGGAGTGGGTAGGCATTTTCTGATGGGAAAAGCAGCATTCCTCCCCTTCCAGCTGGACACTTTATCTAACACCATTGCTTATGACGGCACACTGATGAATGCACGTCTCTGTGGCAGTTCACCTCCTGAGGAGAAGCAGAGCCCTTGGTAGGATTCTCAGCCACACTGAGAGCTTGGGGCAAGGGGGGTTTCTGCGCTGCAAATGCAAAGCCACAGGGTGATAGCCCAGGTCAAGGAGAGGGAGGACATGGCTGGATGTAAAAAGGGGCAGCTGGGAGAAGAAAATACAACAAATTATTTATCAAATAAACAGATACATTTGCAGTTCAAGTGACATTAAAACATCTAGAAGTCTCAGAGAAGAATAATGGTATCATCAGTATATTAGGAACTTTAAATAATTTTAGTTATGATTTTAAGCATAAAACCTGCTTTAGTAGTGTTCAGCATCTGTTGTTGAAACATTTTCCACTGGAACCCTTGGTTTTTTGCATATGTCTACATATTTACTGCTATTAAAATAGCATATGAAAAGATGCTTATCAGCCCCATCCAAAACATATTTTCTGGCATACAAATGCTTTAATCTATTTTTGTATTTAATTATCTAATCATCTATAAATAAGCAAACTAAGACATAGTCAAATAGTACACATGCAAGCCATGCGTACATCAGGTACTAATTTTCACCATGTACTCAATTTGTCCAAAAAATTGAGCAGAATAAGGCCCCTAAGCCCTGGTTAGTTCATTGGGCTGAGGCAGAGTAGAGTTACAGTGGCCTATGAAAAGCAGAACGGGAGGTCTGGCCTATTTATGTCCTTTTCCTGGTGGATTCATGAAGGATAGTGTTTGCAAGAAGATGTGGCTGGTAAATGATTCCACCACACTGGAAAAATCACCTGGGGTAGACACAGGTGCAGAGTGTGAGCTCAGCCTACAGGTACAGGTTATCCTGCTGAGAAAAGGCAAAAACCCCCAAAACCTGTGCTTTACCAGAGACAGTCCAGACTGAGGAGACCTAACACATGCTGCCACAGCCCATGTGGTTAACCCTTTGAAGAGAGACCATGATTTATCATCACTCGGTACTAAACTTTTCATGTCTTGCAAGGTAGTAAATGAAATTGTTTATTTAACCAAATCTTGTCAAATCACTTTATCCCTGGAAAGCTGTCTGGAAAACCACAGAGGAGCTGTACCAGGCATGTCCACAGGCATGGGAGAAGCCAGCTCCCATTCACTCAGGCCAGGCCACCTGAGAAAGACCGATAAGAAGTTCTTATTTTTGTCATTGCAAGGGCTATTAGCCATTACATTCTGCTCTCTTCTCTCTATCTGCAGATACTTTATTGTTGCGTTTCTGTGGCTCAGTTTCTGCAGAGCTCATCAATAGCCTGTTCCTGCTGTAATTCCCACCACTAGCCTGCTCTGGGAGAACACCAAGGAGCAAGAAAGAGGTGAACTGCCAGAGAAAAAGACCCATGTGTTATACAGAAGCTCCTTTGTAATCGAGAATATCAAAAGGATAAAAATCGATTAATAATGAATTCAGGAGGCTCTCTCTACATATTTTAAGTGCCTGATATTATCTCATTGAAGAGACACTCCAGCCTCGCTAAAAACGTGTTGTTACACAAGCAAAGCACTCCAGCATTGATTTTTCTCTTGCTGAGGATTATGAATCATCGTGATTTAAGCAACTCTACTCCTGAGAGTAATGACCAGCCCCTGAAAGTTTAGCCAAGCATAGGAACTTCCTGGACAGAGGCAGTTTTGTATCAGTGCTTTTAATTACATTTGAAGACATGGATTGTCCATTAATACTTGACCTCTAATTAGGTTTTTAAGAGATGGCTCTATTGAAAAACAGTTATCTTGTGAAGATATGTGCAGAAACTTAAATGAAAGCAATTTTTTTTTTTTTAAACTGTGCAACACTTTCATCTAGAATGAGCAGATCTGTTTTTAGCGGCAGGCCAGAGGGGCCACCCCCGGCACCATCAGTCGTGTTCTGAAGGCTTGTGAACCTGATATGGGAGTTGTGGTTATGAGCTGCAAGTGTCTAAGCTAAAATGCAAGTAGCTGCTGCCCTGGCTTGCACCTGAAGGCACTGAAAGGATGTCATTGCGCAGTGGTAGCTGTGAGGTGCAAGAGCTGCTGCAGGCTTCCCTCCACCTGCATGTACTTCCCGTGGTTTTCCTATCAGCAGGACTGAGCTGAACTTGCTCCAAGGCATCCAGCACCTGCCTGTTGTGCAATATTTCTTACTTAGGCAAGAGGGGGAACAAACCTTCCCTGCAGAGGTCCCTGAGAGCAAAAATACAAACTGTAGCTATGGAGTGAGTGTTTGGTGCTGGAACTGTGAATGAATTTTCTTGGCCTTGCACTTCCCTCTGCGGCAATCAGCAGCTGTTTGCTGTCTGTGATGGCTGCCAAACACAGCACCCTTTTGGAGAGCAAAGAGCCTTGCAGGGTCCTCCTGGTGCTGGCAGAGTTTATATTTCTCTCTCCAGGATCCCACCGCTTGCCCCAAGCTGAGAAAATGGTGAGTTTCTTTGCTGTTTATCATCTACCTCCTCTTTCCACTAAACCCCCCCAGTCTCTGAGCTGTCCAGATGTGCTGATATCATCCAGGGCCTTGCATAACTTTCCTCTTGGGGAAGAAAAAAAAAATAAAAAATGCTGCAGTAGCAGTTCCTATGGAAATTTATTATTTTAATAAGATCCTCTGAAGCACTCAAAACCAAACTAACAGCTGTTCAGAGACCAGTTGTTTCCCCTGAATTCACTGAATTTCTGGGTGAGCATGGACTTATGGGATATAAATTTGAATGCTTCTAAAAGCAAAGCTCAGAAAACATTCAAACCAGAAACAACATCTTGACGAAGCTGAAAACTGGATTTAGCATTCAAGCCCCTGTTTTCTTTTCCCTCTGGACAGGAGAGAGAAGATCACTGGTTTATTGCTCTGTCACTAATGGCACCAAATAGCTTTAGATGTAACATAAGGAAATCTCTTGTGTTAGACTTAGGGCCAAATTGCAGGGGTACACCAGAGTTTGCATTAAGAAACCACACACACATATTCTCTTCTGGGCTTCCTGTACAGCCTCTGCAGATTTCACTGTGCTACTTCTGACTTACACCAGCACAGGAGAAGGGAAATCCAGTCCCAGTACATCAGGAAGGAGTGAAGGGTGATGACAGGAATCTGTAAAACCTTGCATGTTTGGGAGGGAGGGATGTAAGGATCCTCCAAGACAGGAACTAAGGATCATAAAGCAGAATGAAAATGAACTAAAGGATGTATTTTCTTCACCCTAAATACAAGCGAGCCAGAGCAACTGGCTGTGAGATGCTGTAAACAATAAAGCTCATCTGTTTTCTGAGAACTGGGTAACTCAGTGCAATAGGAATCCATAGAGAGCTACTACATTCAAAAGCACCAGCTCTGGCTCAGGATGTCATCTGTGACTCATAGCAGTGTCTCACATTGTTTCCTTCTCCATTCTCCTATTCTTTCCTAGGAATCTGCCTTGGACTGATGTTGATGGCTTTTGGTCTGACACAGCACAGGTGTCCATGAGTGTGGAAAGGGATTGAGGCAGCATGATATCCTTCCCATAACAAGGCGTGCAGAATGCACAAGGGATTTGAATGGATGCACAAGGGATTTGAAGGGGATGCAGTGTAGCACCTGGGCCCTGGATGAGGGTGAGCAAGGTGAGACAACTCCTAGAAGAAGGAATTGACCCAAGATTTTTTTTTTTTGTTATTTTGTTTACCAACCACTGGTTGACAAAAACTCTCCAGGAGCCCACTGAAGACCCTTGTGGCAGCTCAGCCATTACTGGACTTTCACTTTAAAGACTTGCAAAAATTTCAGTGATTTGGAATTGTTGGTTTTTTTGTTGGTTTTTTTTTTTTTTTTTTTTTTAATACAAAGAGTGCTCAAGGCTGTATTTACTATGATTACTTTTAACAGTATTTGGTGCAGAGGCTATAGAAGTTTCTGGTTTTTTCCATACACAAATGCCCCTTAAGAATCAGACTATTTATGCTACTACCTGGAAAAAGCAAAAAGCATCCTGTCTTCGGATGTTTTTGCGAAGATGTTGTACTTGGTTTTGTTTTTCAATTAAACATGTCACTGGACATCATGACAGGTGTGAAAAGGCTGCTTCCTTTATCTTGTACATTCAGATGGAATTTATTTCCCTATGTATCACATGATTAAGCCCAAAACCTTGGTCTTACAGCAGGTCTGCAGTATAATGCCTATAGATCTATGCCATCATCCTTCACAGGTGTGCAAAGGAGTGTGAGAACTAGTTGCTTCCTTTGATCTCATGGAAAGTGAGTGTAAACTGTTCAGAAACTGTGACCCTGACAGAATTTTGTTTGTAGAAGGAAAGTGAACAAACTTGCTGGGCTATGTGGGGAAATATCCACACCTTTTCAAGTCTGGCAGTGCTGTCCTTGTGCAGAGGTGTGGCATGAGCTACTGAGATAGCTCTGCTCCTCTCTGATCCCTTAGGTGAATGTTCCTGTGTCGAGTTGGATCAGGCATTGCCATCCTCCTCCTCTGCATTCGGCTCTTGCAGCATCAGACCCTGACAGCAGCTGCTGCCCTCAGCTTTCCAACTTCCTTTCTGTGCATTCCCTCTCCAACAAACTCTCCCTGGAAGAGAAAGGGAGAAAGCTGAG
Source organism: Motacilla alba alba (assembly GCF_015832195.1). NCBI lineage: Eukaryota > Metazoa > Chordata > Aves > Passeriformes > Motacillidae > Motacilla > Motacilla alba. Next base: position 64,540,050 of record NC_052017.1, on the reverse strand, counting down.
AGCACCCAGAATGTTGCCTTTTCTTGTCCAGAGCCAAGGAAACACCTGTATATTTTGCCACCTAGTAGTCAGCTGACCATGAGCTCACTCAGTTTTGTACAAGGTGATGAGGGAAAGGGACTTTTCCAATTCCAGCATGCTTAATCCATCTTTCTAGAGAGAAAACCTTGAGTGTATATATAATTTTAAAGGTAATGTCAAATCCCACGGGTCTCAGATACCTATAAGCCTTGCAGGGCACCACACAAATTTCTCAGCAGTCCCTGCATTTCCTCTACACACGAGTTTGAAGATGATCAGCAGAAGGAAGTGTATTGACCTGTCTGCCTGAACACCTAAGCCCAGAAGAATAACTATGGACTAATTATTCCTCTCCTGCACCAGTGTGAAATGCTTTTAAAGAGCCACTTCTGATCCTCTTATTTCAGCCACTGATAGCATAGGAAGCCAAGGAAACAGCAGGACATGGCTAGAGACAGAGTGTCTTATCCATCTTAGGGAAAAAAAAAAATACCAGGCACCCATCCTCTGGCTAAAGCTGACTGAACCTCCCTATAGAGGTGCCATTAGCTCGGTTGCTTCTTTCAGAGCCTCAAAACAATGTCAGCCAAATCTGGGCCTGTAAAAGACATTCTCACACAGCTTTTAGTGACCATGTGTGCAGTGGCTTTAGTGACCATGTGTGCAGTGGCTTTAGGGGGTTCTGCACCTCCCGCACATTCCAGGTCCTTAAAATTATTTCACCTCAGCTATGTGACCAGCTCTGCAGCCCTCTCCTCCCAGAGCTCTCTCCAGCTTTCTTCTTTTCCTCCCTTTCCCATCCACACCATGGCTATATCTGGCCTCACTTACCAGCTGTAATTTTCTTTTCTTTTCTTTTCCACAGGCTTATTTTCTTCCTCTTTTAGAACTGCATACCCCTTTGGGCCTGCCAGTTGGAATGAGGGACAAAGAGGTTAAAATAAGGGAAAAGAAGTCAGAGATATGCTTTTTTTATTTATCATAAAATCCAGACTTTGGTTTAGCCCAGAAAAACCTGGAAATCTAATACCCTTGTCCAGCAGCCAACTCTTAAATAAGCACAGTCACAGGTACAGCCCAGTGGGAGGAAGGAGCCAGAGCTACCACCAGCTAATTACACAGCCCACTAGGAAAGCTGTGACAAGCTCCTAAAACATGCCCAAGGAGAAAAACAACAAAAGGAAATCTGGTGGGGTTGGGAGTTGACAGAGGCAAGGAAGGAATAGGTTATTTCAGGAGGATTAAAAGGTCAAAGGACTCAATGTGGAGAAGCCAGACCAAATCCACCCAAAGCTGTTAGTATGGGATCATCTGAAAAACAAATCCAGGGGCTAATCCCTCAGCCTGCTCAGGAGAGCAGTGCTTGTCAAAGATGTACCCCCTCCTCCATCTAGGCACGTCCTGCTTCTGGCTGAGCACGTGAGATTACCCTTCTCAGATGTCCATCCATCTGTGACACCACCTCATCCTTTGTCCCAGGTTTGCTCACTCCCTACATGCAAGCAAATGGAAACCTGTAGGGACAAGTAGGAAGCCCAAGGGTGAATTCTTTGTCCCTATACTAAATACAAGCACTGTCATTCCACTCAAAAGGATGGTGTATCAGGGAAGAAAATAGCAAGCCTTCCAAGGCAGCTCCTGTCTTCCCAATTAAGAATTTGTTCTGCTTCCTAGATGCATAGTGCATTTTGAAGAGTTGTGTGACCACCCCAAGGCTGTGAACCTCCCTGGTGAATGTCCCTCATCTCAAAGATATAAAGAGAAACACCAAGAACCGCTCGCTCCACATCTAACAAATTCAGTGGAGCTTTGCAATTCCAATTCTTAGTACTGTCTTCACACAATATTGCCCTTAATAATGTCCTCATGGTCAAGGGTAGGAGACAGCTCTATACCCTCCGTGGCCTCCTTTGCTTCACAGGTGTCTCTTGTTGTTCCTGCCAAACACACCACACTTATCACACTGCTCAGGTTAGCAAAATAGACTGCAGAGCAGAAAAGAAATGGGCACCTGCTCCTGCTGATGACCCATGAGCACTTCATTTTTCTCATCTAACACTACAGTCTGAAGGGTATGAGCTTGGTTACATTTCCTTACAGACACAAATTCTCTAGAAGACAGGGCTTTTCAGCATCCTCAAGGCGAAACAGCTCGTGGTTTTCTTTGGGATGCAGCTTTGAGAGAGCGTGTCTCAGTCAGGTCTGGATGAAGCTGTATATGAGGTCTGGACGAACTGCAGGCATTCCTATTTGCTGTGCAGGGATCCTTCCAGCTCTAGCTGAATCTCCCTCCCTCAGAGAGAGGGGCCTGCTTTGCTGCCTCTGCCGCGCCGGGAGGGCACTGGTGTGTGATGGGACTGGTGGCATCTCCCGCGGAGCCAAGCCCAGCCCGAGGCTGCTGCTCCCGGCGCCAGGCGCCAGGCGGCAGATCCGGGCACCACCTAGAGGCACTCGGGCTCTATAAGGCTGGAGAGGTGAGCGCGCCCAGCTCCGGCTCTTTTCCGCCACAACAACAATGTAGTAGGACTCCTATCACTAAAGTTAAGAGCGTCAGCAATCCCATTTTCCTATTTTTTTTTTAATCAAAACAAGTTGATTACTTGGAACAATAAATGCAAGCCTGGAAGCCCTTAGGGAGAGAAAGCTGTGGGCAAAAGTTCTGAGAGGGGAAATTCAGCCCACAGCAAAAAGAATCCAGTGGGACAGTTTAATTGGGGTATCTCCATAATCCATGCAAAATGTGCAGAGTTTACCAGAAACTTGTTTTAGGCACATTTTTGGTGAAAGTCTCAGCCTCGATTTTTAGCTATTAAACAAAAGCAGATTTCAGTAATTGCTTGTTGTGGTCATCCACAGCAACACAGCTTTTTAGTCTTGAATAGCTAAGCAGCCTCTCCAGGCCAGAATGGACTAGAATTTTGTCACTACTCAGGGAAAATCTATTTCTCTTTGCTCCTCCAAAGTCACTTCTTTTGGGAACTTGATACTGAGTTGTGGTATTGATTCCCTGCACTGAACCACCTGGGCTCATCTCCTTGCATTCAGATGACCTCTCCAGAACCTGGTGAACTAGTGCTTTCAGAAAACATTCACATGTCTTAACTTCCTACCACCCTCTCATTTTCTTCTTTCCAGGTTGCTCTTTTTTCTTTTTTTTTTCTTTTCTTTTTTTTTTTCTAACATCTTTTTTCCTCTATAAACCTGTTGCTGGCCCCTCCCAAGTAAAATGTAATTGCTAGGTCTACAAAGGCAGAGGTGGTTTTGTTTGTTTTATGCCACAGGGTATGTGACATGAAGTTTATTGCATCACTGAAAGTCGTTATTATAATGAATTACCTCTCCATAATAGGAACTGGAGACAAGCCCTGGATCTATTTGCACCTCCAAGTTGCTATTTTCCTATACTTGATCCCCCTGACCAGGGAGAAACTTTCTAAGAAATGTCAATGGCCACTTTTAAGATACAGAACAGCATCCTGTCTAATATTTCTAACGTCCTCAGACATGCAAAAAGCATCACTAAACCCTTGAGGTGAGAGAACCACACCTCTGACAGATCTGAATGGAGAGAAGAAAAAATATTTCCTGAAGCCCATTAGACTAAGATCAAACCTAAAAAAGGAGAAATGTCCTCTGCTCAATGAAGCTCCTGAGCTTTGGATTTTATATGACAGGGGCACACTCCACAAGAGGTAAGTGGTCTCTGCAGGGTGACAATACGTACCTATGAGCTCAGAAACATGAATTTCCTTTCTCAGTATTCCCCAGAATGCAATACCTCAAGAGATGTTTGAAATCCTTCTGTCACCTGCACTTTGTCATGTACTGGCACCCCACAAAAGGACACACATCTGACCCTGATGCTGCAGACACTCGAGCATGTGCTTAAAGACACTCTCAAAGCCAGTGGAGCTGGTCATGCAGTTAGCACCACTGAGCACAGGTTACCTGCTCAAATGAGCACCGCAGCAGGGACCTTGCAGTTCCAGCAGCTACATGGATCTTCTGTTGGAACTGTCTCTCTTGAGTGGCCCTCCATGAATGTGTGTCTCTTCCATGGGCCCAGTTCTAGGGCTTGGGTCTCTAATTTTTTTGTCTTTCATACCACTTTTTTGGTTTGTGGTGCTCTGGGAGTAACTCAAGTGTTAATGTTGCATTGCAGAGAGGATGCAGCACTTTGCAATTCCTTCATTGCTTAGCTGTCTTTCTCATGCTGTGGGCCAATGTTTTTGCTCCATGACTCTGGGCTGTCAAATAACCTTTGAGAAAACCATGCCCTTGCTGATAAGACCAAAGAAATGAAAAATGGGAAAAAAAAAAAAAAAAAAAAAGGGCTTTGGCAGAGCAGTTTCTATTGCATGCACTAATCAGTGCCTCCTTTTGCTACAGTGTACTTTGATACCAGGAAATGCCTGGCAGGTTCGCTACCTCAAGGCAGCAGTTCACCTGCTGTAAGCGCTCCTCAGGAGGAGGATGAAGAGACAAAGCTCCAGTTCCACGGACCCTGTGCACTGGTCTCTTCTGGGAAGGTCTCCCACTGCAGCCTGCCACAGGCCAAGTTCCCTGTCCTCCTGGCTGCAGCTTTGGAGATGGGCAGTGCTGGCCCCACTTGCTGATTTCCCAGCATTTCTCACACCACAGAGCTACTTGCAAGGTCCAAGAACCAGCCCCTTTACTGCAACTGAGCTTTCACCCATTTATGTTCTGTACAGCACACATGGCACATGTGGCATGGGCACAGCAAGCAAAGTCTCAGTCGAAGATAGAAATAAAAAGAAACACAGAATATTTGGGGTTTAAAGGGACCTTTAAGACCATCCATTTTCAACTTCTCTGTTACTTCCAGGTCTGGAACATCCACCATTTCTCCAGGCAACCTGTTCCAATGTCTTACCACCCTTATCATAATTAATTTCTTCCTTATGTCCAATCTAATTCTACCCTTGCAGTATATAATTGTTGCTGCTTTTCCTGTCACTACAGGTCTTCAAAAAGCCTCTCTCCATCCTTCTTGGAAGACTCCCTTATGCACTGAAAACTCATGGTAAGGTTTCCCCAGAGATGCAAAGATGATTGTTTCCAGTAAAAGTCTCTCTTTTCTACCAGTGTTGGAAATCCCACCTTCCCATTGTAAGGAATATCTTACACAATCACAAGCAAACTTCAAGGAAGAGAGGATGCTATTTCATTCAAGTGTCACAGTTGATATTTCTATTAAATGAAAGCGTGGAAAAATCGTGAATACTAATGGCAGCAAAGGGTAGGTGTCCTTAGATGCCCCGCTTCTTCCTACTTTTATAACAAGGGTAAGTGGATGGAAATGAGACACAGATCTGCTAATGAACATGGCGTAATTTCTCTAGAAAAGGGAAGTGAGGATTTACTTTTTTGCCTGATCTTAAACCATTTTCCTGTCAAGATAAGTGGGTTTTGAGAGGATCACTTTGCCTTAATGCTTTTGATTTCCACTTTGCCAGAGAAACAAGCAAGCTGCAAAGAAACAGACAAAGATTTGAACTGTGTCATGTGGTCCAATTCAAAGAGAGAAACTCTTTGAATCATCAAAGGAAGCAAGGGGTTTACTTCTCTTTTCCATTGTACAAAAAACCACATTTTCAAAATTTACTGCCAGCTCCAATTCTTCTGGGAAAAGAGGCTGTTCTGGTAACCAGTGGCTGAATTTGAGTTAAAAAACTTGGTGTCAGGATCAAAATTCTTGAGAAAGGAAAACTTTCTCTTCTTTGCATTTGGCCTGAATATCTTCCCAATTAAGTTTCATTGTCCTAGAGAAAAGTGTGATTTAAAAGCCCTTTTAAAAACCAGGAATAAAACTATATGGATAGCTAATTACTGAAATGTGTTGAAAACACAATGTCAAACTTCGTTGCAGTCAGGTTTGCAACCTTACTATTCTGCCCTCTTAAAACTAAAATGATACTGCTTTCACTGTTTCAGATGGTGCGAAACCAACTTAGCTTTTCAGAAAGATGCTTTTCACTTGAAAAGGAAATACGTCTGCAAGAATTTGAAGAAAGCTGAGCTGTTCTGTCAGCTGTTCTGTCAGCTGATGCTTTGACCTATATTGTGTGATACATACAGTTCCTTTTTCCAAAAGATTCATCCTAGACCCATTGTAAGAAGCTAACTGTTGCTGTTAAAATTGAAACAAATGCTACGGTTTTATATCATAATACTGTTAGAAAAGGTGGAATATGTTTGTCTTTAATAATAAGTAAACTTCATTAAAAACTGTGAAAAGATGGGTAATGTCGGGGAAAATTGACACAGGAAGCAATTCTTAAGGCTCACATACAGTATGGTAACAGGGTAACTCCAGCTCAGCTAATTGGAACAGGATTAGTCAAAGGATGTTGCATATACAGTGCTGGTAGCAATGGCAGAAAAGTCTTCACCATCCACAAGCTTTGTCAGAGCATTGACTGGCATTTGCTCTGCACTGCGCTGCACCATCAGAGTAAAGTCCCAGGGGAAACCTCTCCTACAGAACCTTCCTCCATTTCACCTGAATGCCTGCAACTACAATGCTAAATGCTTAGTGAAAACTGAGGAAACTGAAGTGCCTTTTTTTTTGACATAGCAAGTAAACCTGCTTGAAACAGTAAGAACAGAGAAGACTGGCTGCAGGCACTGAGACTGCAGTGGAGTTACCGGAGGCATCAGCTCAGGCTGTGACAAGAAGTCAAAATGGAAATGGCTGGTGGAAAATTCATAATAGAGACATGCCTCAAGGACACTTAGTGAAAGCAGCCAGAAATGCTGGCCTCATTCCTATATGCTATTTGTCATATATGTCAAATATCGACATACAGCCCTGTCAGGCTTTTTAGGTTTTTGTCTGCTCATGGGAACCTGGAGACATTTACAGCCCTTTCCCTTGCGGTGGTGCCTCATCCCCACACAATTCCCAGGCACTTGGCTGGGGGAGTGCCGATGCTGCAGGTGGCATGCTCACTTCAGAACAGGCTCGCTCTTGCAGGTAAACGCAGGGGGTGGAGTCTGTAAGGTAATCTTAGCTCAGTGCTGGGGCATCATGTATCCTCAAGCTGCTATTCCTGTTTTCTTGGCCTTGACAAGTCACAAAATCTCCTTGTCAGTGTCACCAATGAGTAATTGCCATAACAAACCCTGGATCTGTGTGGTCCATATTTTGCCTCAGACATAGGTATTATAATGTGTACTTGTCCCATGTAAAAGAAGAGAGTGTCCCTCTTATTGTCCTTTTATAAATAAGAAGGAGAGTTTCTGATTCTTTTTTTTTTTTTAATAACTGTAGTGAGTTCAGAGTTTCTCTCCTCTGTCAGCTTTTGGTGTATTTGTTCAAGCTGAGAATGTTTAGTGCCATGTTTCCTCACAAAGCAGCCTTCTCCTAGGAGAAACAAGGACAGATGAGGACTAGGAACTGCAGCTGGAGAGAGATGATCAACACTTCCTCTACATGCAAAATATACTTTGGTCAAAAAAAGAGACAAGCATATGCCCAAATGGACAAGCAGCTCTCTAGTGCTAGAAGCACTGGCTTGTAATAAAGCTACTTTCCTGTCCATTTTCCAGGCAGTTGTGCACAGAAGTGTGGTGCCAAGGGGTTTGGGAACAAAGCAAGTACCTGGAACAGGAGAAAAACAAACCCACACCCATGGCTCAGCCACATCTAAACCCGTGGTGTTTCCTAGCCCATACTCATTTCTCTCAGAAAGAAAAGACAGAAACCAGTAAGCCCACTCATCAAACCCCAGGCTCAAACAGAGGGGACAAAGCAGTCACAGAGGGGCTACATGCTCTTGGCCAAAGGACTATGCTGTAAAGAAAGTTCAAAACCGTTCTTGGAACAATGGATTTTTCTAATCACCTTCATTTCAGCAAGGCTTTTATGCACTCAGGAAAGGGTAGAGCCAGACAGCTCTCAGAAATCTACTGATTTGAGTCTTTGGAGACACATTCCAAAGGTGGAGCAGGCCACATGACAGGTGGAAAAATTAGGCATCAAAAGTCAATTATATTAATTAATTCAAAGAAGCACCTCTGAGCAAACTGCAGGAAGACCTCACCAGTACCTTTTCTGAGAAAAGCAACATAAAATCCAAGTGATGGACAAATCAAAATAGGAAAAAAAAGGTCAGTTTTGATAAAGAAACCTCTGTGTACTGGAAATGCTGACAATGGGCAGGATAAAGGACACGGGTTCGAGGAACTCAGCTCATTTCTCCACTCCCTCATCAATTTCCAAGGGAACCCTGGACAAGTCACCAACTTGGATTTATCCCCAGCTATCTCCAGACATTAAGAAGAGGATGGTGCCTAAATTTAGGACAGTCCGCACCTTAGGCCCTTTTCCATACTCCAGAGGGCAATTCAGACACCAGGTCAACCAAGATGTTCATCTAATTTAGAAACCATATCTGACACAAGTATTCTGTGTCTGTCTGAGGGCACAAGTACTGTCCTCCATGCTTCAGCTCCCAGCTCTGTACACTAGGATGGCATCACTGATTTTTTGACAAGGCCATGGGAAAGTGACTATTATTAAAGAACATGAAACTCTGAAATGCCCTATTGATAGGAGCAAGGTATCAGTTAGAGCAACTGCTCTTAGTGATTTTCTTCGGAAGATTTTCTAATTGGAAGCATGGGGTTTGAATTCCTTGCAAGCCAGACTTGCCAAGAAGTAAACAAACCTGATAAAGCACATTTTCCACTAAGTGTTATTTGCAAATAAGTGTTCTGTCATATGCTACTGTATTCACAGAAGAGGTTGTATACGGAACTAGATCTGGTTTTCTAGAAGTAACATTTTCTGCTTAGTATTTTCCTTTTCTTTGCTAAAGCCTTCTGTTGCAGTCCTTGCACTAATCCCTTGTATTTATTGATGTTAATCTTTATGTAGTTAAACTCTTACTTGCATAACTCATTTTTAAGAGGCTGATTATTGATACATGTAACCTTTTACCATCTTTTCACACTTTTAGAAGACATAGATAGTGCTGTCTGTATTTTGAACTTGAGTGATGTTATGGAGCTGAAGACCATGCAGATGTATTTCTTTTTTTTTAAAGCAAACTCCAGAGTCCAAGAATAGCTATGAGAATATATCACAGCCCTGTGGGACCAGCCCAGCATTTTGTGTCTGACATGGCTGAAGGTGGATATGTCTGCAAGAGACCAGACATAAGACAGACTGGGAAATATTCCGGAGAAGGAGCTCTCTAAGATTTTCTGGTCCAGAAGCAAGGCCTTTGCCTTTTAACTTCTACTAATGCTGACATTTTCATGAGAATTGGGTCAATTAAAAAATTAAATCCAACTTAAGCACCATTGTACAAATTGCTTGTAGCACAAAGGGCTACGGATTGAATTCCTTTGGGGTCCCTGTGTGCAGGGTCCTGGAGCTACCACAGCAGAAATGATCAACCACCTGAGCCACCCTGGCACCTCACAGGACACACCCTTGGCAGTACCAGGCACCTCTGTCACCTTCACAAGGCCTGGGTGGGAGGGCTCAGGTCACCTGCCCATATTTCACCCACAGAGCGTAACCTTTTCCCTTGCTCCTGGTATTCTGTTTGCTTGCTGCCCCTGCACAAGCAGATGCAAGGAAAAGATGGAAACAGGAGGAACTGCTACAATTTGCTGGGACAGGGGACAGCCAAGTGCCTCCAGTGCCACTGTCGTTCACTTCAGTGGGAAGTGGACAGTCTTTCTTCCACAATATCACAGCAGAGATGGACAGCGAAGTAAGGGAGAAGTTCCTGTTAACTCTCATCTAAAAGTTACATGGATTCTTTATTCCCAGGCTATTTAAGCCTTTCCCTTTCCCACCCGATATTTCCCTCATTTTAAAGATGACTTTACTTCCAGGGAAATATTTTTCTGTTGCTTGCAGTTCTTTGTTGTGGGAAGTATAAGTGGGAGGAAGGCTTCACAACAGGTTTCATCCTCTGAAACCTGCATCTCTGCAAACCATCTTACTTGTTTTTCTGACAATAATAATTTTAGCCCTGGGAGAAACTGTGAACCTTGCTCAGTAAGGTTGGTTTTTTCATCTATTTCAGCTCTAAGCAGAGTTTGATTTTTGTATTTTAAATGGTATCTAGTCACTGCCACATGGTGTCAGGACATGCATGATCTGGAAGAGCTTTCTGATAGAGACTTTCCTCCATCAAAGGTCATACAGCTGCAACTTTCCTCCCTAGCTTAAATGCAATTTCGTACTTGGAGTGAATTTTGGAAAGAAAATGATCATTGGTCATATTGGACAGGATCCGTTTGAGCCGTCTGTTACAAACATGTAGGGCTGAGGTTGCTGGATCACTGGCTGTCCTTACTCCTCTCCTCAGCACTTTAATAAGTCAACAAGGGTATTGTGAGACAGGCACCCCTGCCCTTTGCTAAACCTCACTAACTGGAGATAGGGAGAAATGAAGAAAGTTGGTTTGCAGGAAAATAGACTTCTGCTCAAGGACTCTCACAACTGTAAGGAGAATTAAACACATTATAGGACTAGGTAGTGACAGATGAGAATAAGGTAATTTCCAAGAGCTCAAATTACATGGAATCCTAGAATGATTTGGGTTGAAAGAGACCTTTAAGGTCATTCATTCTTAGCCTCCTTCCACTAGACCAGGTTGCTCAAAGCCCCATCCAACCTGGCCTTCAAAACTTCCAGAAACTGGGCATCCACAGCTTCCCTGGGTAATCTGTTTCAGTGCCTTACCACCCTCACAGTAAAGAACTTCTTCCTATTCTAAACCCACCCTCTTTTCAGTGCACAGCCATTCCCCTTGTTTTATCGCTACATGCACTTGTAAAAAGTCCCTCTCTAGCTTTCTTGCCCCTCCTTGAAATACTGAAGGGCTGTTCTAAGGACTCCCTGAAACCTTCTTTTCTCCAGGCTGAAGAACTCTCTCAGCCTGTCTTCATAGGAGAGGTGCTCCAGCCCTCTGAGTATTTTCTTGGCCTCCTCTGTATTTGTTCCAACAGGTCCGTGTCCCTCCTGTGCTGGGAATCCCAGAGCTGGATGCAGCACACCAGGAGAGCTCTCACCGGAGCAGAGTAGAGGGGCAGAATCACCTCCCTTGACCAGCTGCCCACACTGCTTTTGATCAGCTCAGTTTAATTTAGGGGCTGGAAGCATATGTTGTCAGCTCACATGAAGCTTCTTATCTACCAACACCCCCAGTCACAGAATCACAGAATCACATAATATGCTGAGCTGGAAGACTCCCATCAGGATCATTGAGTCCAACTCCTGGCCCTGCATGGGACACTCCAAGAATCACACCTGAGAGCATTGTCCAAATGCTTCTTGAGCTCTATCAAGCTTGGTGCTGTGACCATTTCCCTGGGGAGCCTGTTCCAGTGCCAAACCACCCTCTGAGTAAAAAAACCCCCAAGTCCCTCTCCTCGGTGCTGCTCTCAATCCATTCATCTCTCAGCATGTATTTGGGATTGGGATTGCCATGACCTCTGTGCAGGATCTTGCTCTTGGCCCTTCTGAACTTCCTGAGGTTTGCATGGACCCACCTCCCAAGCCTGTCAAGGTACCCTCTGCACAGCTTAGTCAGCTCTTTGATTTGCATGTTATGTAAAAAAAAACTTAATCTTGTATAAAAATGGGGCATGGGCAGATGGGACAGCCCCTAAGAGGAAAGTAAGGTGCAAGAGGTGCAGTGAGGGAAGCAAGGGGACAAGTTATACAACTTTCATTTAATTGAGAATAGTGTTTCAAATCTGCAGAAAACAGCATGTTGCTCCCCTTATTCCCTAGACAGAAAGGCACAGCTCTACAGTCTCCTTTTATTGTTTTGCTGATAAGCAGGCATTTCACATTTCTGACACTAAACAAAATGTCCTTTAGAAAAGTCGGTGCCATGGCCTTTTCCAGCTGGAACGTTACAGCCACAGTCTGGCTGGCCAGCTGAGTTTTTGCTCCGTAACACAATGTCTCAGAGGTGGCTGCCCAAGGTGCTCCAGCTAGAAAAGGACGGCTGCAGGAGCAACCAGCTTCAGCTCCTGCTTCCACCCTCGTCCACATGGGCAGCAGTGCAAATATGGTGCAAACTTCCCAGCTTTTGGGGTGATTTGGCTTGGCGTGCACTGGGATGACTTGTGGAGTACCTGATTTTGTGTTTCCATCCTGCAAACACTGACTGCTGCCCAAAGTTTAGTCCTCTTCAGCAGATTTTATAAGGCCCCTATGGTGACCCCTATTGTTGCACTCCTCCTTTAAACAGCTTTAAAGTGAGCAAATTTTCCTTCTTTGATTCCCAAAGGGTATTTCTGCACGGCACAAAGATGATCCCGTTTTATAGTATGCAAGCAGGGGTCAGGATTACCCCTTCCTGGGGAAACCCACCTCCTGGCCCGGCAATCCCAGCGGCCTGAAATGACCCACCCGGGCCACTGGTAACAAACGGAACAAAAGTTTGTTTTTGCATTACTCAAGCAACGGGAATAGCAACCAGAATAGCTCGATTCTGGTTAGTCTCAAGATCTGAAAGTGGAGCTATCAAAAATCGCTGAATCAGAGGAAATGGATCTCTGACAACAATAATATTTATGAATTCTTATGAAAAATTGCTGAAGATGTTTTTGTTATTAAAATAAAAGGTAAAAAAGAACACCATCTTCAGAAGTGCCTGCGATATGTTTGTGCCTTGTTACTCAGAGGAAACATGCATGCTTTTTTTGTCAGCTAACAAAATACTTTCTAACAAGGTATTCTGACAAGGCTGAAAATATCTTCCACCAATGTGAGTCATTTTGGCTCCAAGTGCACATCTTAGAAAAAGGAATCTCAGGAAAAAAATTTAAATAAGCACTGGCATGAAAGGCAGTCTTTAAGTGACAGGCCTGAAAAGGCTATGCATATTTGTACTCAATACAGAACGATTGCTATCTTTCAACCCACACAACTGCTTCACTTTCTTTCCTTTTTAATTTTTTTTTAATGCCAAGAAAGAAAAAAGAGTCACCTAGTTTCTTTCCTAACTTTTGAACACTGATAAAGTTCGGAGGGTGTGATTACTTTTTGTATGTAGCTGTGTGACCCCTGCTGGCAGATTCTTATCATGACTGCAGCAATTCAAACACATGTACAGATACATTGACATTCCGGTAAGTCCTGCCCTACACACACAAGGAGACATAGTACACAAGACTATATAATCCCTGCTGTGGAAAATAAACTCCCACGCTGGGGAGGTGTGAAAAAAAAAAATGTATAACCCAGCTTTCTCCACTCACAGATATTTTACAGGGAAGTTTTTAGCATACCTTTGATAAATAGATATGACCATCTCAGGATGGGGCCACTGGTGTTTATTCAGCATAATGGGCTAAATGTTCATTATTGCTTGGAAAGCCCCTACACTTCATCCTGTTAGAGGCAGGGAGGTTACACCGAGGAAAGAATTAGTCTCCACTTGCATTCCTTTCTTGCACTCCTTCTCATACCATCTGCTAACATTCATTGTGGCAGAGAGGATACCAGCTAAATGGACCTTTATTCTGACTCAGCACGGCTGCAGACAGTCTGTCCGCTATGATACAGTGGCACAGTATAATTTGATACTTTAAAAAACCGGCCATTCACCTGCCAGACCACAATGCAACTTGCACTTAACAGTCCCGCTCTTTGTGATATCCAAGGTCATTTCTATTATTACAGCACAGTGCACGGAAATTCCACAAATACCAAGAGAGTCTTATCTATTTATCATAGGTGAAACTGGCACGCTTCGCAGCACGACGGCTCCACGGCGGATCACCGGCATTTTGAGTTCACTTAATGAAGTTTATAGTCAGGGGCTGGCTCCCTCAGTTGGGACTTCAGTGGATTCCATGCATGTCTATATCTGTGATGGCACTGCTGCAGCCACTCCTCAAGTGTCCAGCCTCCGCACTGACTCTGCTCCTTGACAGAAGGCTGAAAACACAAACATGCCAGGAAAAAGACCTTGTCAGAATTAGTGGTGAGAGCCATAGGCAAAGGGCAGGCACAGATCCTCCCTCCTTCCCTCCCTTACCTGGCTTTACACACCTGCTCACACCTAAAACACGCTGGGTTTAGCACCTTGCCCTACCATGGCAGAAAAGGGAGATTATACCCCAACGCTTCACCGCTGCTGCCAAACCCAGACCTCCTGAGACCCCAGAGCCCGCCTGACAGGGTCTGAGGGGAGCAGGGCAGGGTCCAATCACCCCGCATAAGGGATCCCCGTGTCCCACCGCTGGGTTCTCCCCAAGGCAGTAGCAGGAGCAGCAGGTGGAGCCCAGAGCCCTGAAGCCTTGAAGCGGTGAACCTTGAAGCCCCGCAGCCCTGAGTCCCCGAATTCCTGAATCCCTGAATGCCGGAGCCCAGAGCCGCCCTCAGGTGCGACGCGCGGGCAGGGCGCCCCCTGGCGGTCCCCGGCGCGCCCCTCCCCGCCCCCGGGGCGCCCCCGGCCCCCCCGCCCGCCGCCGCCGCCGCCGCCGCCCCCCGCTCTTGAAGTTTGCAGGCGATTTCCTTTCCAGCCCCGGCCTTATCTCGGCCCGCACGTTGCCGCGCGGTGACTAATAGGAGAATAACATTGTCTCGGGATAAAATAGCGCCGGGGCTGTTTACCCGCTCCATGGGGGTTCGCTATAAAAGGGCGCCGGGGACCGCCGCGCCAGCCAGACGCGCCGGGGCGCACCGAGCCGCGCCACGCAGGGCACCCGCCACGGCGCTCCGTCCTCACGCCGGGACACACTTTCTCCGCTTTTCCTTCGCCTTTTATTAATTTTTACCCTGTTTCCCCTCACTTCTTCCATCCGCCCTCCGCCGCCTGCTATGGATTATTGCCACATGATCGTCTCGCTGCTCTTCGTGCTCTGCCCGGGGCTGCTGCCGGCAGGTAGGTGCCGGTCCGCTGCCGCTCGCCACCGCCCGGGGCCGACCCCGCGGGGGGCTGCGGGGGTCGCAGCCGGGCTCCGGGACGGGCTGCCCGAGGGATGCAGCGGGAGGGGATGCGCGGGTGCCTTGCCTTGCCCTGCCGCGGGTGCTGAGCTCTGCCGCTCCCTCCCGCAGCCCCCGGAGCCGAGGTGGACGCCGCGCCGCCCCCCGCCGCCGCCGCGCACCGCCGCGCCCGGCGCTGCTCCTGCTCCTCGCTGATGGACGAGGAGTGCGTCTACTTCTGCCACCTCGACATCATCTGGATCAACACCCCCGAGTGAGTGGAGTGGAGGGTTTCGGCGGTTCCCCAGTGCCGGGTTCCCCTTTGGTTAGGAAGAAAGGGAGGGAAGTGTGAAGGCGAAAATTAAGAACCACAACCCCCCTGCAGAGATGGGAAGGGGAGGATGGAATAGTTGTTTGCACAGTTTCTCCTACTGCTTTACCTTCCTGCTCCTACTTTTCTGGCACATTTAGCAACGAGACTGTTCTCCAGAAGAAGGCAAGCAGGACTGGGCCACCCAGATCGGGCAGATACCTCCTAATAGCCGTAGCACACCTGCCTACCTAAAATCTGGGCAGCAGTATTTCCTTTGGGCGCTGCTCAGCAAAGGCTGCAGGATACTTTTCACTATGAATCAGAATCAGACAAAATGCCAAAGGCATGATTTTGCCAGCCTGAATTTGAGCAGTTTTCTTTCTGACAGGTTAGGAGGTTAGAAGGAATACTTTGACACCGGCTGGCTCTAGCTGCCTTTCACTGCTCTCTGCTGCAAATTAATGTGTCCCACGTGTTAATAGGATTATGCACAGTATCTATTTCTATACTCTCCTCACCAAAAAGTAGTGAGCTGGAGGCTCACCTTAGGCTGCAAACACTGACTAGTGCTTTCTTCTGCTGCTGGGTTTCCTCTGAGAGAGAATCTGTTCTTCACTTTTACTGCTTCTTTCAGTGTTGGCAGTAGCCAAAGTTCAAAGAGATGAGGTTTTATTGCTTTCTATTGCACAGGGAGGCACAACAGCCTTGTGAAATCACAATTAAAAGGTCATTATCCTTGTCAGTAGCCATGCTAATGAGTATGTTGCAGGATCATCAGAAGCATTTGCATGGAAACTGTGACTAATGAGGCATTCCCAATCCCACAACCTTTACTCGTGCAATCAATGCCGTTGATAAGATTGCCCAAAATACCCCATAGTGTTTTGAAGCCACAGAATTATTTAAATGACTTTCATGTTGTCTCTTTGATCATAGGAAGACTGTTCCATATGGTCTCGGTGGCCCTTCTCGACCCAGAAGATCACTGAAGGACATGGTGCCGGAGATGTTCGCTGAACCAAGCAGCAGATGCCGATGTGCCAACCAGAAGGACAAGAAATGTCTGAACTTCTGCCAGGCAGGCAAAGATCTCTGGTGCGTCTCTTGTTGCTACTCTTTAAAAGGCAATGCATGTGAAAGGGATGGGTTGTGGTGCACTTACTCATTTTGGCATTTGCTGAGTGAATACTCTCCCCAAAGCCTTGCCTCCTACCTGAATGCTCACCCTTCTATGGTACATACTATGGCTTGGCCCAGAAAGATTGCTTGTTACATGCCTTGAGAAGTGGTTGTTGAGATGCCTCACCTTGTGGACTGCAGACTTGGCTTTTTTTTTTTAACAGCAGCACCTTTTCCCTTTTAACAGGGCTCAGTCCACAGTGGAGAAAACCTCACGGCACCGCATCAAAGCGGGCAATTGCTTTGGACCCAAATGCATGAACCGACAGCTTGTTGACAGCAAGAAAATGAAGCGGTGAGTTTCTTCTCATCCTGTTGTAGTTCCCCAGAGCAGCAATAGAGAGCACAGTTCACCTGCCTTCGGGTCATCCTGGGCTTAGCTGGTGGTTTCAGCTTGAGACTTATGGAGGAATCAGTGAGGATATTTTTCTTCATGCTCTGGGTTTTTAGCTTGTGAGGACATGTGTGCTGAGCTCAGCTCTCTGTCTGTCCTCCGCTTGCATTCAGTGCTCAGCCATATTCCCATGGAAAAGTATGGAATACAGAAGTTTGCCTGTACTAAGGAAGACTCTTTAGTGCTCCTTTCACAAGCAGAACAGGATGTATGGGAGCAGGCAACCTGATAATATTGAATGAGACTTAGGCCCTGGAAGTCTTAAATAATTTTTTGAAAGAGGGGCTTGCTTACTTACTTGAAAAATGCACCTATTCATTGGAAGTAGGATCAGGTTTACCTAAAAGAAACAACACAGGCGAAACATAAAAAACCACTGGAGACCTCCTGACTGGCTACTTAAGGAAGTCCAGGGCATCTGTATTTGAGTGAATATTTTAATTTAATGTTTGCATTGAAATTATGAATACAACATTTGAAGTATCTTAAGTTATCCCAATTCTGAGGTATAGCAAACAGCAGTTTATTAGGATCCCACGGTAGAAATCTAGACTGAGGTTTATTTAAGAAAAAACTATGTTTTTCACGCTACACATGCATCTTCATTATCACAACGCTAAATGAACATTTCTTGATTTTGCAGGCTGGAAGCCATTGGTAACAGTATCAAAGCTTCCTTCAGTATTGCAAAGCTGAAGGCTGAGCTCCAGAAAGGGCGAAAGCTCAAACATAACAGAGCGAACAAAAGGCAAAGTGTCCGGGAAAGCCTGAAAGCATCCTAGTGGGAAGATCACCTGAATCCTTCTCTGCAACGCTTGCTGACAAAGCATCACGAAAACTGCCTTGACTCCAACATTCCATGATGGCAAAGGGCCTCTCTGTCCAAGTGTTTGCACAGCGGAGCAAAGTGCTAAGGAAGTCTTGTATTTGGAGATATAAAGACAAAGGATTTTGTCATTTTGGAATTCAGGTGGATGGGTAGAAAGGCTGAAGGGAAATCTGCAGTAACATACATGAAAAGCCATCTGTCTGAAGAAACATTTGAGTACTGCTTCTGGAATGTTGCCCATCAGTTGAGCAGCTTATGGGGTCTACAATAAAAGCATCTCGCAATGAAGACCTCACAGATGTGCTTAGCAAGGACAGAAAGCAAGATCTGAGTGTACAAACTTCAAAGAACTCTACCTTTTGATTAAAATGCAAAAATGAAAGCCACAGTTCTACTTTTATCAGGACTTACTGCATATATACATGTCTACCTCGCATACTGTTTGTTGCACTCCTGCTAGAGTATTTTTACACCTTGTTATTGCCTTTACTAATCAGCTGCAACCCTTTGCCTTTTTTCAGAAGTCTAGTTTACTTGTACAACCAGAGTTATCTGAATGTGGGTTAGGCACTCTTGATTGTTTGCATAGTCAAAGTCCTTTGGCTTTGGATACCAAAGGACCCTTCAACATAAAATAAAAGTTATCGAGGACACTACTAAGTTTCCCATAACAAGGATATTTGGTCAACTGAAATTCTAATAATAGAAGTTGTTGTGTCTTACATGCTACCAAAAATGCACTGAAGTGGGGATGTACCAGAGGCTCTTGCAAGATTTATTCAGGGCCATGTTTGGTGGAAATGCATTGAGACAAAGGGTTGTTTTGAATTAAGTCAAAAGGCTAATATTGGGTGAATGTTTATAGCAGTGAATTTGTTCACATTGTTGAATTTGCAGACAAGTTGAATCTTATGTGCTTATTTTTGTGTCATGTATTTATATTCACACAAGTTCTTCATTATATTTACCATGTTGAATACACATTGAAGTAGGCCATATTGGTCTATGCATGTTTTATGTATTTCTGTATGAAATTGGGAAATGCTTTATGCCTATCAAGGTAAATATCTTCAGAAATAAATATTTTTAATTACTGTATTGGCCTGTTTTTCCTTAGTCTGTGGCTCCGTGATCATGGAGGTAGTTTGCCCCACATACAAAGCTGACCCAGGTGAAGTGTGTGCACGTGACTGCCTTTCTGTCAGATAAGCCAGATCACAGCAATCAAAGTTTGTGCCAGATGTGAGACAGCAGATGACACTTGTCCTAGCTGCAAGGTTGCTCGTCAGATCTTCATGGCAAACTCTAACTTGGACAAATGGATTTATCCTGGAGCAGTCTTCTCACGTGTATGATGTAGGTGTACTACAGCATTAAAATATGGGCATTAAGGAAGTGGGTGTGGATGAACTAGTGGTGAAAATGCACACACTGGAAAATTTGTGGGCTGTATTGAACTAGGCAATGTTACTTATTACACTGCTATACTAAAAATTTCAGCCCATTCCATGCAAGGTAAAGATCTCAATGGAATCTCAATGGGATCCAAGCCCAGGAAAAATCTAGATCAAAAGTTAATTATTTTACATGTTTCAAAATATTGGCTTTAAATGGTTATATCTAGAAAGATGCTTAAAGCAAATAAATTGATTTAATAATCTCTGATCCTATAGGGGGAAAAAAAAGCACAAGAGTTAATCCAAGGATAAATCTGGGTGGCTTGGGTTTTCTTAAAAACAGAACTTAACAAAGAAGTACAATACAAGGAGTGTGACCCAAACACAGAAGTAGTCACAACTGAAAATTTCTGACATTTTTCTGGATTTCTTTTCAATGTTCATAATACTGACGGTCAGGCTCATATAATGTTTCCTTCACACTGCTCTACTATGTTTTAGAGCAGTAATTTGGTGGGGAAATGACATTGCTGGCAATCCTGTACTGACAGGAGTGCCTGGACCAGGCAGTGGGAAGGAACTGGAAGCCCCTGTGCTTCTGCAGGGCAGGCTGCAGCCCCCAGAGCTATCCTTTGATCTCTGCATCACCAGCACTGACTGCTCGGGATGTGCCTGGATCAGTGACCTCTGTCAGGCATGAAGAGGCCTCACCAATGCTCCCTGGTTTTCCATTTCTTGCCCTACCAGTGGTTGCCTTTGGCAGGGAAAATAAACAAGCAAGTAGTTGAGATGATGCCTGTCACTCTGCCAAAGTGGCAGGCGAGCAGCTGGTGTGGGATGCTCCTGATAGTGAAGGGGCTGCGCATCAGCATCCCCATCCAGGTTGTTCCTGTTTTGTCTCCCAGGAGAGATTGTGGGGAGAGGATCAGTTCTGGGAGTGGGGGAGCATTGCAGCAATGTCTGTGCTGTTATTAGGGCTGGTTATTTGGATTTTGTGTGTGGCTATCCTAAATGATGCTGTGGATGGGCTTTAGTAGCCCAAATTCCTGGCTATCTGCTTAAGAGATTCTTGAGAGACCATCCTAAAAATAAACCTGTTCCTTCTAAGGTTTACTCTGTTCATGCCTAGAGTCAAAAGCTGGCTTCCATTCTCCTTCCCTTCCCAGTAAACTGCATCTGCTGCTTGCTCATGCTGCAGCTTTGTGTAGCGATGGGCATTCTCTGGCTTTTTGGCATGCCATGGGTTCAGCTTGGTCTCCAGGGTCGTGCAAAGCAAGAGCCTGAGCCTCAATGCAAAGAGCACGAGGGGCTAAGTTGCCCTGATGACAGGGGCTTGCAGGCTTTGGGAAGAGTGACAGGAGGTGTTTCATGCTGCTCAGCTGGCTTCAGGGACCCGCTGGTGTGCAGCAAGGGTGGAAGGGGAGGCATTGCTGCTCCTGCATGCCACTCTTCCCTGCATTTGCCTTGTGGCATTGGAGCATAAACTGCAGCTTAACCTGGTTTGCATTCATGAGCTAGACTGAAAAAGCAGAATTCATCAGTCTGTTGGTCTCATTGAACAAGCAACAGGGAACATGAAGAATTTTATCTTAACTCTGGCTCACATACAAGCACCAGGGTCTGTCCCAGAGGTTTGCTCCTTCTCAAAGCTCTGTGAGAGAGAGAGATTCAGCAACTTAGGCTAGAGCCCCTGGTGAGAAAAGAGAGGCATAATATGTGCTGGGATTTATGGCACTGAACACAGAGCAGAGTAAAAGTACATTCTTACTTATAATAAACGACCTGAGTGAAAAACTATTCTACCTGAAGCCAAAGGAAACATTGTGCTGACTGCAGAGGCAAGGCTGCAGAGTCAAAGCTCTTGGTCTTCTAACTAGAACTAATCTCACCGCTCTGAAAAAGGGAACCTTTCATGACCACGATCTATCTCCTTTTTAAGTAAGAGGTTCTTCTAATCCAGGATGAAATTTGAGAGGCATAAAGGGAAGTGTATAGGAAAGAGGGACACCACTTTCCAGTGTGGCCCAAAATACACCTGACATATGACTGAAATTCCATCTCACACTGAGAGCAAGGAAAAGCTCCATTCCTGACCTGTTATCAAAGTGTATCTCCCTCCTCTGATTTTTCCTGGGTTCAGTATGGCTATTTCTGGAATTGGAAAAAGTTTCACAGGAAAAGACAACTATTCTCCAAAATTAGGCTTGCTGTACTTATTTTTATTCAATGCTGACTGTAATTCTTTCTTTCTCAGCTGGTTTATTTTCATTTTCTCTGGATAAAGGCTGTTTTGACTATAGATCAAAATAAGGTATACAATAAAACAAAGCTTTGACGTGTGAGTCAGGCTTCAAGTCAGGAAAATACTACAATGCTACTGAAATTCTTTCCATCTTATCTACATAATTCTGACCTAATTTTTCCAGAAATGGCAACCCTAATCTGTACCACATTATCCCACATTATCATAAACTGCCCCCAAATAATTCCTACAGGATGTCCTAATGTTGCCTATAGAAGTTACCAAATACCAACCTCTTTGTCCATGTTTCCTTACATTAGGATAAATTTAGCCACCACAACACATTTCTATATTTACAAACACTGAATGAGCTGGATAAACCACTGTTTGAATGCTATCTGATGTTTACTCTTTTCACACTCAACTGTTTGCCTCTGTGTATATAAAACTATATCAATTTTTACTTGGCCTGTATCAAGGCACTATTATTAGGCTCCTTGGGTAGAAATCCAGCTTCTATCCCCAGCCAATATCTTTATTTAATGTACTGTTCTTCCTTCGTGACCTAGGAAACAAAAGGACCGACTTTTTGATTAATTAGAGGAGAATGCTTGGAAGCTGTGGTGCTAAGTGTAAGTATGCAGAGAGACAGAAAGCTGCAGATAAAGTACAAAGATAGTGGCAAGATCGTTTTTCCTGAGGTAAACATCGTGCAAATGACATTTCAGAACCGTAGCCAGAATGTGTGTTCTTGTCTTTCTTTATTTTATATCTGTGATCAAATCTGAGCTAGGTGAAAAATGGTAGGGAAGCCAATTTTGCTCAATATGGTTAAACAATCAGTTGGTATGTCTTAGTGCCTGGGACAGGCTCCTCTGCTCTGATCAGGTCAAGGAGACCTGAGTTCTGCATGAAGTCCACTGGGCCAGCCAGCCAGCCAGCCAACAATTCTCTCAGCTTTAGAGGCATCATTCTGGCAGAGCAAACGAGAGCAGAATTTGGCCCAGAAAGGCTTCCTTCTTTCTGGTATTGCCACGCTGGGGACAAACAGACACTGGTTTGCTGACGATAGCACAGGCCTTTGGTGGCTCTTGGTTTTCTTGGTCTGGGTTTGGAGGAGATTTGTTATTGTTTGGTTGTGCTTTTTTCCTCCCTGCAAGCATTTGATAGTAATAAATTAGATAAATATCACTTTGGTAAGCGATAGGGCAGTTTGCCTCTGGCTCAAAAAAGCTGCATTCAGAAATGGATGAGCCCCATGGAGTTTGTGGTTTCATTGACTTCTCCAGCTATTTTGGGGGCTACAGAAATTATTTGAGTTCATCAACTGTAATTCAAGCCAACACTGTTGTTGTTGTGTTTTTCCTCCAAGGAAAGAAAGTAAAAAAAAAAAAACAACCCAAAACCGAACTTTTTTCCTAGCTAAAGGAAAAGTGTACATTTGTGCCAGTCACCAGAAACAAATCCAACTTCTAATCTGGCAAGAAGAAAGCAGCACTACATTTTTGGTCATGTAGGTTTGATTTACATTGTCCTCTGCTTTCTCCATCTCTTTTCACGAACACAATTTAATTTAATGGGACTTGATGAAGTATCCATAATGAAAAAAAAAAAAAAAAAAAGAGTGCTCTAAGGACTTCTTGTGCAGAGGCAGCCATGTGTATTGAATATTTTGATGGGCAAGAGTTTCTCCTCTTGTCATCGTATCTTCCTTTCAATCCTATTGTTGCAAGAGATTGTTTGTGTTTTGTTTCTTATTTTAATCTTCTCTTATTTCTAACAGGAGTATAAAGCAGTGATATTCACAAACTAGACAGCAAACTAAAGTGGACAGAGAAGTTGGACAAATGGTGCCTGCCTTATTCTTATCAGAAATGTGCAGGCCTTTAAGGTGTGTATTTGCCTGTGGGAGGATTTCCCTCCAGTACCACAAACAAGCACAGAACGAGAACCATGCCATTATATATGCTGGAGAGGTGCCTTGAGAGTGCCCTGTGGGGTTTCCCCTTATGATTGTACCTCTCACGTCACCTCAAAGGAGACTCTCTTTCCTTGCAGGTGGGCTGCCCAGCACATCCATCAGGCAGTTGACTTAATTATGCAGTGAGGCAAGCAGGAATGAAAGAACCCATGCTGCTGAAAGGAGGGACCATCGCTGGGCTGATCAGAGCCTGCCACACTCAATGCTGCCACCAGTGTGCCTTTTGGGGGACAGGAGATAGGGTGGCTGCAAGTCACAGGCCACACCAGCAGCCCTGATCCATCCTCTGGAAATGTAAACCTCCTGTCCCACTCGGCTGCAGGTTCACCATGGGGGCTGCTTTGCCATGCCAGCTGCTCTTTCCATAGGCACCTTGTCAAAATGACCCCACAGGTCTTATCAGTACCTTACAGAGGATTTTCCTGAGAAAGCATCTCAGCTGGGAGTGCTGTCCAATCATCCCAGCTTCCCTGTGGATGGACTACACTGTTATTATTCAGGAGAGTTTTGAGGAACACCACTGATTTCACCAGCTGAAAGGTTTTATTGTAGCAATCATGTAGCAATTGCTTACAGCTATGAAATCTACAGACGCCTCAGCAGACTGATGGTACACTGGAGTCCATGTTTCTTCCATGTTTTCATAAGAACATTTTCTTAGTTTTCCCAGAAATTTTAATCCACTATCTTTCTAAAATCTTATGGCTTTTCCTGAGGACTTGGCCTGCTGTTTTTCTTTCTGGGTCTCTGCTAACCATTATGTCATTCTCGGTACACATCCAGCTGGACACTTTGCAGCCATGTGCTTTCCAGTGGCTTCCAAATATGCATTAAAGCTGTTAATTTAATTTTACTTCACTCTTAGTCTGCTTCACCACAGCACAAGGACGCCTTTCACCTGGCTGAAAAGCAAATTGTTCATGAATGCTGTCCTTTGCCCTGAATTGGCAATAGATTATAGATGGCTGGTTCTGGTGTTGACCCTTTAGGCAAGTCAGAAAGTTGGCTAGATATTACTATGCAGTAAAAAAATGTATTCTTTGAACTAACCACTTTCTGCCGAGTAATTATTTTTCTCCAAAGATGTTTCTATAAATGTCTAAACATGCACAGGGTTCCACTTTCTAAGCAAACTACAGTATTTCCTGTATTTTTGTTTACACAAGCATTTCTGTACTGTCCCTGTTACCAGACACAACTTTTGTGAGCTGCTTCTGTATGAAGCTCTGATAGTAGCTGTTTTGTCAGCCTGTGTTCCGTGAACATCCAAAGAAACATGAAATGTGATTAAGAGATGCAAGTTCATTTGTGCTTTAAAACAACCTGCATCCGTGAAATTCCTGGAACAGCTTGCACTTCTACTGGATATTCTTTGGTGGCCCACATTATAAATTAACTAAACCGGTGGTTAAACGTAGAAAGTAAATTGGAAAAAAAAGTTGCAAAATGCTGAAGATGTCAGCAAAGGAAAGTGCAGGATTGAGTCCCGCCACATAGCAAATAAGAAAGGTACTGTTCTAAAAAGAGTGTGGTTGTAGAAATGTATAAGTACATTATCAGGTGGACATGATCAGGTACATCAGGGGAAATTCAAGGCATTTACCAACCTGGCATGTGCGCTTGTAGGCAAATGTGTACACATGCAATGTAGAGTATTGCAATGAAGGTCTTTTCAAAGTTGTACAACATATTTTGGATCTACTTCCCATTGCCAGAAAAGTCTAGAATCAAAGGCCTCTCTGCCTTGATATCTGTCTTTTTTACTGCCACTTAAGCTATCAGAGTTCTTGTCAGTATAGCCAAATTCTGTAGGTGCCCTTGCAAAGGATATTTTGCAAAGTGTGCAGCTGCTCTTAGCACCTGCACCAAGCACTGCCACACAGAATGGTTGCTTTTGCTCAGGCTTCTGATCTGTTCAAATCAGCTCTTGCTGTTAACATGGAATTATTTTTACCATGAGGTCTGCAAGGAGAGAGTATAGTTGCCCTCAGTTTTCCCTCTCTGGATGGACAGCACAGTTGGGAAGCTCTGAATGGTTTTTGGGCTAATTAAAGACAGACCACAGGTTTTGGTTGTTTTTTTTTTTTTCTTTTTTCCTTCTTTTTGCTGCATTCCAGTTCATTTAGCTGCTCAGCAGGGATTTGACAGGGACATTGTTAAGGAGACAAAGAACCTGTGGCTAGGGTGACATTAGTGTGCTAAGAGATGCCTCCTTTTCAGCTGACAGCCCAACCAAATTGGATCAGGTATCGGAAAGACTGATGGTACACTGGAGGACATGAAATATTTAGCAAATGACTGACCTGCACATCCTACCTGGCCCTGGCTACAGCTACAACTTTGCAAGGGAGCTGATGCAGAACTAGCCTTCTATCTCCACCTGACAAGCTCAAACATCTGATAAATTACCAGAACTAATTGTTGCCTGACAAGCCTTTGATCCCTGGAAGAGTCAATTTATAAATGATGAGCTCTTTTTACATGTCACCGCTGATGAAGCTGTTGAAATAGCTATAAAATCAATAATCCCTGCTGTCTGGCTATCCTTTAGTTTTCATCCATTTATTCAGGAGACAGTTCAAAGTGTCTGCAAATGCTCATTTCCGTTTCTTCCCAGCACCCTGCCCAGACAACGTCAGGCATTGCTGCAGAAATGAGACTTGGGAAAGGGAGACAGAAAGCATCTGAGAAGCAGGTCAGTCTAGATGAACACTTTTAGGAAGTAGGAAGCAGGACAGTCCCCAGATCTTACTCTCAGCCCCTCGGGATAGTCCCTCCAGGAAGAGAAAATTGTTAAAAACTAGGGCAGAAAGGCAAGGTGGGAAACTTCTGGATGATAAGCAGCATGGTAGGAAATAGCAGCATCTAAAAGGTGGCAGTGGAATAGAAATCACACTTGTGGCTCTGAGTGTCCAGCCTCCTCAGGGAGCCCAGCTGGTCTGTTTCTGAGGAAATGCTGCCTCTGCCAGAGACAGAGCTCCCCACTGCCAGCACACATGTTCTTCACCTGCTGCCATCTGGTTACAGCACAGCAGAGAGCTGGGGTACAACATTCTGCTATGGCCTCAGCTGCATGTGGCCAAAAGTGGCCAGAGTCCACCATACTCAGCAAATGGTGCCTGCCTGATTTTACTTTATGGTTGTGTTCAGCGCAAAGCTGGCTGTCCTGATCTGAAGGACAATATTTACCCAAATAGAGTCCCTATAGGCAGGATCTCATGTGCAGAGTTTGGTCCTAGACCTGTTCTGCAAGAGCGTGTCATGACTACCACATGATGGAGAATCCTATGAAATCTCATCCTTGGGCTACTAGAGCAAGTTGCTGATGCTTTTACAGCAGACCCCTTTACAGAGCAGTCAGAATGCTCCAGAGGTCATATTTCTCTAGCGCAACCATTTGACAGTTTCTTTTTCCTTTCTGATGAGAACCCCTAACCAGAAAAATGAAACACCACTACCCAAACTCATGCACAAGGGTGGATCTACAAGAAGTGTTGGCTGATGTTTCATTTTCCATTCTTCCCTGGAAGCTTGTACATAAATATGAGGTTTTGTAATGAGGCTCTGTGTGGTTACTCCAAAGCCATCTCTGGCCTGGTCACCAAGGTTGGTCCTCACCACAGGCAGAAGAGGTGCTTCCCAAGAGTGAAATTCCCTTCTGGTGTCCTCCAGACAGAAGAAGACTTAGACTGGGTCACAGGATCAGTTATGGAAAGGAATAACTGAGACATTAACAGCTTTAGCTAGCTGTTGCTAAATGAACAAAACAGCTTATATAGTGAAATCCTGCTTTTGTCCAGGCAAATTTTTCACTGTCTTACCAAACGTGGAAATTCACCAGACCTTCAGCCTGTAGTAGCATGCAGGTGATCCATAGGGAGTCCCTTCTCCAGGCCACAAAGCCTCAGGGCTAGGAAACTTGGTCTGGAGGATGTCTCTTATCACCACATGTTCTA
This sequence comes from Motacilla alba alba, assembly GCF_015832195.1. Lineage (NCBI taxonomy): Eukaryota > Metazoa > Chordata > Aves > Passeriformes > Motacillidae > Motacilla > Motacilla alba. The sequence goes on along the minus strand of NC_052017.1, from coordinate 64,512,806 downwards.
GGGAAGTACATCTGGAAGAGGCAACAAGACAGAGGTGAGAATGGTGCAGACGGAAATAAGAGGGAAGAGGCTCAATCTGTACAGCCTCTTGTGGCAAGTGCCTTTCTGACACTAAGGGCCCCATGAAGCTCCCAGCAAAGGACTGCTTTCCAAAATGCGAAGGGCCACAGTAACGCACCAAGATGAGCAGAGCAGGGTGTTCGGTTTAAAGTTCTCAACCTAGTGTTAATTTAGTGGCAGTTCAAGAGTGAACAATTTATGCTCAGGATGCAATTCACCCTGAAGTACCATTATGCTTCCCAGCTGAGTAAAGGGTTTAGAAGCAGATATATTCTCAGATTAGCATCCAAAAAGATGCAATGAGGGTGGAGCAAAGGAGGGTGCAGCAAAGGACAGGTACAGGCAGTCTAATTTTATGAGAAATGGTTAAGTGCAAAAGTCTAGGGGATCTTCTCTGAGGAAATGAGATTGTTCCCAAGACATTATGCCATGTGTAAATGATAAAAGAGGTGGATGTGAGCTCAGAGGACAGGTTGATATGGAGAGGCCAGAAATAGGATGGTGGGAAGAATATGCTGGCAGCATCTACTGGCAATCTTCATGTGGTAGCATTTGAGGGATGAAACCATACTAAACAAAGAGAAATGTATTCAGTATCTAATTTGCTCAAGAGAATATGAAATTCTCACAGAAGAATAGCAGGACAGCTATTTACCAATTGTTTCCCCATGGATAAATAAGAGATTTCTGATATGTTCCTTGAGGCAAATGGGAGCAAGATGCACTGTATGAGAGCTTTAGAATAAACTGAAGATGTGGTAAAGAAAATACCATAAGGGAAGCTCTTGGGAGGAGAAGCTCATAAGCTGAATTTCTAGAACAGACCTGATTACCATGAATCAACTCTAGGTTATCCTGAAGATGTAGCAAGTCAGAGGGAAAAAAGAAGCAGGATGGAAGCTAGGCTGAGGAGAATTTGATTCCCATGGAATGCTGAATGAGGCTCCTTCAGTAGCCTGGCCTACTACCATCCCATAGCTGGGCTGACTCAAGAGGAAGAGATTACCAGTTTCGACTATCATACTGACAAAAGAAAAAAATATAAATTCTTTGTGCTCTTTTCTGACTTAGTCAGCTGTTGAAAGAGCTTTTCACACCCAGATGTTATTTATATCTCTTCCAGGACAATTTTTCATTGGGAAATCTCCTCTGAAAAAAAGAAAGGGGAAACGTAGGCTAATTCAAGGAACAATTTCAATAATAGAATTATCAGAAAATAGTAATTTTAGTGTAGTTAAAAAGGATGTAGAAACAGCACTGAGGCTATTGGTTTCAATAGCTTTGGAGTGCATGCCAGGATCTCACTGTAGATCAGATCTCACTGTGCTCACTCCCAGTTTGAAGAAACCTTGTCAATGCATTCCATGTGTGACTCCCATCAGAAAGCTGAATCATTTAGACAGCTTTTTCTGGCATTTCTTGACAGAGCTGGTTTAACACTATTTCTCAATTTGAGTTTGACTGAAATGAAAGTCAGGAAAGTTGAAAATTAAAAAGTTGAAAAAAGTCAGGAGGGGTCAGCTGGAGTTTCTTTATGTCATATCAAACATATAGAAAGGAACAGGTCCCAGCCCATAGAGCTCTGCCCTGAAATCCATAGGTGACATCAGTGAATAGCTATGCCATCTTTTAGCCAGATGGGCACTGAGTCAAACCTAATGAAGTGGCTTTCTGTACTGAAGAGAGAGAGCAAAGTTGTGAAATGGGGCTACCCTGACTTGCATTGATTTCTTAGAAATGTTTGACAGCAGAGGGTACTGCCTGACACAAAAAAACCCTACTATAATGGCAAAAAAAGTGTTCTCCTTGGGTGTCTAATATTCACAGCCAATCATTTGTGAGATGTCTGTCTACTAGTCCTTTGGGTAAGCTGAAATATTGTTTTTCTCTTCACTGGATCAAGATATAGGTATCTTCTAAATTGATTTTGACCTTTCACTGCAGATTAAAACAAGGGAAAGGAAAATAATCTCTCTTTTGCGCTCTTACGAACAACTACACACAGATTTTGTTGACTTGTCTCCTAATCCAGAGACCTGTATACAGCTGCAAAGATGGAGCCAGCTTAGCTTATCTCCTCTTTGATTAATGAGCAGACTTACCTGGTAGAGATGCTGCTCTCAAGTTTGCTTGTGTTTGTGTTTTACAGCATTGCAATGGCACAAAAAGCTCTGCTGAGGTACAGGGAACTCTGCTAGTCCTTGTTGGTATTTTTTGTTGGAAAGGCTGAGGCAGCATCTGTGGGCTTGAATGAAGAGTGACAGTAAGGATGGCACTGGCTGGAAGTGACTTTACTGGTCCAGCATCAGCTTCCAACACATCCTGGGTAAGTGGTGGCAACTAAAAGCAGCAGGAGGTGGTTAGAGGGAAAAAAGACATGGTCAGCATTCACGTCCAACCAGCCCAACTTCTGCAATGTTTGATACCATGGGAAACAGCAGAAGAAAAAAGTAGACAGGGATGGTGTGGAAGCTACAGACTGTGATTCCAGATGTGTTATGAGATGCCCAAGGTACTTGAGGTACGTGCTGGCAGTAAATGACGGAGCTAAAGCATCTGCCCCTGTTGTATTCTTCAAGCCCAATTGGGCGGGACTTAGGCCTGTGCAAAATAATACCACAGATGGCTTTTCATATGGCCTTCGAGAGTTCATTAAACTAGGGCACAAAATCATGGGGAGAGCTAGACAGACCCAGTCCCACCGTTCACGCTCCCAGTGAAATGCAAAATTGCTAAGAATTTATGTCACTTTTTCCCAGCTGCTGGTACCAAGCCTTGCATACTTGTCTGACTAATGCCAGCATTTTTTCAGTGTTGTTACATGTCTGTTTCCAAGTTTATCGATTTATCTTTCAAGAACATAACTCTGCAAATGCATTCCATTTGCCATTCAATTCCAGATATTAACAAGTGAGAGGGATAGTCAGTTAAATTGAAAGGGAGATTTAAGTCTTTAGCCTTGGCCCCTAAATGCTTGCAGTGACACCTCAGATGCATTTAACCATTTTTTTTTTTCTGGTAGTATTTCAGTCAAAGAGTCTGGTTTGGACTAATTTGCTTGAAAAATCTGGTTTCCAGTTCTCATTTTTCCCCCATGGTTTCCCTGGGTTGTGTCACAAAAGATGCACTTCACTATGTTATTTTGCATTCAGACGTAAGTGAAAATGGATGTGCAAAGGTGAGAGAACTGAAACACCTCTGTCTTGTATCTCCAACATGCAGTACTCTTAAGGGAAAGAGAGAACTGGTGAGAAATGGGCACTATCATAAAAGAAAGATTTCAGTACCACAGCCCTTAATTTGGAACAAAGTAATGCTGACATAAGACATAAAAATATTTTCCATTGTGAATCAGGTGCCTTGGCCAAGCCTGGAAAGAACTGAATTCTTTCTCTCTTTATGTTTGAAAATGAAAAAAAATGTGCTGTTATCAGGACTTGACATAAAAATAGTCGTGTTTTATTTAATGTGTCAGCTCTCACTTCTTTTACAGCTCTGCAGAATTCTGAGTGTGTTTTTTCTGACTTGCTAACTAAGTTTCCAGTGCAAATGAGTTACAACTCAAGGACTTGATATTCAAGGCTTCTAAAATTTTGCAATTGTGTGATATAAGAATACACCATCTGTTCTTCCTAATAAGTAGCTGTTTTTAAATTATATTTTATATGGTTTCTGCTGTCCTTTGATGGAGGGTGTATGAAACAGCTTAGTAAATTCTGACATATCAGACAGAAATAGCTTCAAAAGAGTATTGATGCATGTTTCTCTCCAAATACAGGAGTATTCAGTCATATCGATTTATTCATATTGTGTGTTGTTTAGCTGATATTGACAAATTTACAAGGCACAGAATTCATTTTCAGTGGTTTCTTTAACAGAACTGGTGCATTATTTCAAATAAAATACTTTTATTAGGTATTTGATCTTCTAGGAAATTAAAAAAAAAAGAGACCTCAATATTTGGGTTTCAAAACATTTTTCTGATTTTTTTAATGAAATGGAAAAAATATACCTTTGTCTACCCAGACCCCCTCCCATGTCATTAGTTTCCTGTACATTCTTTTGTTCTTATTTTTCTCTTTGTTTCCAGTCATTAAATGGTTAAATGTGGGGAGAAGAGAAGAAAAGAGGAAGAAAAGTTGAGAACTGAGAAGGAAGAAGATTTTCATTCCTGGTTTGTTGTTAAAAATAGGACAACGAGGACAGCTCGTTACTATTATCATCTCCCTTGTTGCGATTACTGGTGCAGCAACAGCAAATTTTTAGAGAACTGATAGGAAAAAGTCACTGTATTGCTACCATGCCTCAAGGACTCTACTCCTGTTTTAGGCTGCCTTGATAATTTTACTTAAATAGGTAAGTTTGATTCAAAATAGCTATGTAAAATTCAGCTTTTTGAAGAACTAATTTTCAGAGAAAATTAGACAAACTAAGGATTCAGTCTTGCCTCTCCCTTTTTCTCAGCTGGCTGCACCTCTCTCTTTCAGTCTTTGGGAAGGTACAATTGCTCCCCTACTGCATCCTTTATCTTGTGCCTTGTCCATCTGTTTGGGAGTCAACAAATACATGGCAGCTGGATTCCACACAGAGATTCCACATAGAGGGAAATTCCTTGCCCTCTGGTCCTCAGGGACACTGACAATCGGCAGGAGCTGCAGGTAGCCCGCCACACCAGCAATGGGACTGCCCAGGTCACTCCTTGGGGACATCAGAGGAATGGGAAGTGTGTGGAGGAATAAACTGACAGAGCTCACAGAACTGGAGAAGTGAGGCAGAGATGCAACACACCCATCTACACATCCAGCTGAAGCACTGATGGGAACCAGAGAGGAGGAACTTGGGAAAATTAGGTCACAGAGCATCTATCTTTCTCCAGCTTACCTGGAATATGTTACTTCCTACTCAGCCTGCCATTTCATAATTGGGACTTTTTCATAGTGTTCTTTTCAAAAAAAACCAGGTCTGGCCCCTCAAGGAGACTTACCACAGTCCAGCCACAAGTGCTCCCCTTCAGCTGGTCTCTCTCTCTGTCTCTCTTCCAGCTATCCATCTCTTGGTTTTAAAGAACTGAAGCCATAACAAAGTCCAGACAACACAAGGGCAATTCAGAACTGGATTTCTTTCAACAGTGCTAATTCCTCTGGCCTTTACAGGGGCATTGAACCAGAAATACACCAAATGGGTAGAGGGTAAAACAACCCAAACAAACAAGTAGGGGAAACAAACTGGAAGGTTAAAGAAAAGATAACCTGTGCCTATTCTTGGGAACGTAGAGTGTTTTCTTCCATCTCAATTCACCCCATAGCCAGGCAGGTCAGGACTGTTAGTACTGGGTAGCTCACCTATGAAAACAAATATTCTCTTGTTGGATAAAGTGCCACACTGTTGATATTCAATGCCTTGTCAGGTTTTAAGGCTCTCCAGAACAAGTAAAAATCAACCAGGCTAATTAGGATGTGCAAATCTTTTATCTTGGTTGTGTTTTGTGTACCAATGTACATATGAGAAAGCAGGACCTCCAGGAGGATGCAAGAACATGAGACAGAGAGAGACAGAGACAGACAGAGAGAGACAGAGAGAAGAGGAGATGAGCATGTGAATATGCAACAGGCAAATAAATGTGTCTATGTGAGCAACAGAGACCAAGGAGCCGTTTCTTATCATTGAAGATATATTACAAGATTTCTTCTTTTAAAGAATGACCAGGATGAGACTACTCATTAAGAAATAAGGATAACAGGGCATTTAATTTCGATGACTCATTCTACTGAGCTATATAAATCATGTTGCCTGTGCAAGATTTAATCTGGAAATGATGAAGAGAGATAACAGATAAGAGCACAAATCAGCAACTTCTGCAAAGTGATACTGAGGACTGTAGATTTCCTTCCCAGCTGGAAGTCTGGCATACCAAGCGACACTGCATGTGCTGCAGGAGATTCTGTCTTACCCAGAGGAAAAATGCCACCAAACACAGCACAAGTTGAGATACAGCAGCTACCATGCTCTGTCTGCCTGTGTGCAGCAGCTCCTGGCTCCCACCAAATCCAAAGCTGACCAGAGACTGGGAAATAAAAGCTGCCATCTCTTATGGACACCAGCTGCTAAATACTGGGACTTGCATAATGCTGGCCCTGCTGGGTGCTGTTCAAAATCTGGCCAGCCTTTGGCAGCCCTGTGGCAAGTTGCCTGCTGCTGCAGGGCATTATCTTCAGTCTACCCATAATTCTTGGACAAGAACTGACTCAGTGTTCAGATATGCCTCTGTAATCTGTAGAAAATCTGTCTTGCCTGGGATCATCAACCCAGGCTACATAGTCTGACAAAGAGCTCTTGGGGCAACAGTTTAACTCTTTCTCAGCTCAGCTGGGACCCAACATAGTATTGTGTAAGGAAATTATTTCTAACACCACTCCTGGATTTCCATTGTACTTTCTTGCCAAAAGAGGGGTCTTCTGGATGTACAGGCAGAGATTGCTGTGTAAAGATCATCAGTTTTTTTGAAATACAGCACAACTCTTCACTGGTGAAAAGTCCTAGTCTCCTTCCCTGGACATAGTCCAAATTTATCCGGACACAATCCTTAATATCATGCTCTAGGAGACTCTGCCAAAGCAGGGAGGTTGGTCTAGGTGGCCTCCAGTGGTTCTTTCCAACCTTGCCCATTCCATGACTCTTTGACTATGAGCTTGCCTATGGACTCTTTTATAAGCCTCTAAATCCACAGAACCTACATGCAAAACTGTAGGATACAAAAAACTAAAATCACTTATAACAGTGCAAGTCTACAGCTCAACAAGGGCTCTAATATCACAGGCAGGAGGATTCATTGATGCCACTTATTACATTTCTGAAAGGCATGCACTGACCACGAGAAAACCAAAACCCTCAGAAAATAGGAAGGAAGCTCTTTTTCTAGAACGAAATACACTGTTTTGATGCACCTGAAATTGGTAGGAAAAAGTCAATCAGAGTGCAGAGAATCACTGAGACAAAACAGGATCCTTGTAGTTACTGAGCAAAACAAACCAAGATGTCTGCTGCTTTGTTTCTAGCAATGAGTGTTTTTTACATTGATAAAATCTTTATTCAAGGGCATATGCCAGAACTGTGAACTCCATGACACTCCAGTTTTACACATTGTGTACTGACAGAGGTCCGCACTAGCAGGGTGATAAAAATAAAGCTTTACTTACACAGCCACAAACAAGCTCGTACACAGCTGGCTCAGATGGACGGTACCCCAACAAAAAGTAAGGGCCCCGGCAAAGGAGACTCAGACGTGTTTCTCTTCACTGTTTCTCCAGAATGTGTTTGATGACCATGTCCCAGATGTGTTTCTACTGAAACACAGTAGAACTGTGGGCTGATTGAAGGCCCAACTATTTCCTTGCCTCTTGCTGTCTGAAGTGGAGCTGGTAAATTCACTGTGCCCATCAGGGGAGCTGTGAGGCTGCTTACAGTCAGGACAGCCAAGCACAGGTTTGGGATGTGCTGGGAAAACACCACCTAGCAACTTCCTCCAATCAGGAACCTCAAACCCCAAACTCTTCCTGTTTAGGAAGTGAGGAGGTATAGCTTTTGGGTTTATTGCCTTTATTATACAACAGAGATCTGATTCTCCACTAAAAAAACCCCAGTTTTACTTAGTTGAAATGCTGCTGTGAAGTGGAAACCAGCACTGTCAAGAAGATGCACAGAGCATGTACCTAAGCACAAACACATGCATAAATACATTTGCATGCATTTATAGATACTTATTTGCATGCATGCATATATATATATATATGTATGTGTGTATATGAGAGTGTGTGTGTGTGTGTGTGTATATTTCTGCTCTGTAGAAAACCTGGCAGAATTTCAGTATCAGCTAAGCCCACACTCAAAGGGGCTGCTTGTGTTCTGCACCACAAACATGGTAAGAATGCTTTCACCTTCCTGTGTCCAAGCTGGGTTTATCCTTGCAGAAAATACACACATGAAAAACAGAGGCAGAGAAGAAATATGAAAGAACGGAAACAAGATGTTAATTGGGAGAATGGGGATTTGCATGGTTGGCACCCTTCTGGGGCCTCATGACTGCTTTTTTAACCTCGTAATTTTTCCCCCTAAACTGTTGCTATTTCAGCACAAAAGCTCAGTCTGGGCCCTATTAATGACATTGAGCAATTTTGGCTCTGCTTGAACTTCAAATTCTTCACCAGAGGAATTTCGCTCTTTTGCAGAAATGACAAAAAGTCATTCTTGATCAAGGATATAAGTTTCAACAAATGGAGGTGGGAGTATTATCCAGTGTGAATGGCGAATATAAGAGCCTTGCACACCATCAGAGTTTTGCTGTCATTCTGATCTGTTGTCTTGCTTCTGAGAAAACTGTTATCTGTCAATAGGTACCTCGGCTACCTTGTTGGCCTCACCTGTGTGGCTGAAAGAGCTGCTGTATGTGGTCTTCTGCAAGCAAGTAGAACATGTGTTGAGGGTTTTTTTTGCTACTTTGCCAGAAACTGAGACTTTTCACCAGCTAACAGCCTCTCCCAAAAAATGTCAGTCTCAATTTCCTTGTGGATACATACAATCAGGGAGCTAGTCAAAGATTTCTAGTTTTCTGTTTCACCCCCTGAGTAGTCTCAATCCTATTCTAGACTATACCAGTTAGCCAATCCCTCTGCTGCTACTTTTCCAGGTATTTTGACACTTTCAACAATACCTCTTTCTTCCCTGTGGTGCATAAGTCTCACAACATAGAAATTTCTACCACCTCCTTTGGGGATTTCAAGAAGGTTCCCAGAAAACTGCTTTCTTAGCTGGTGTTGCAAGAAGAGCCTTATGGTGCAAAAATGAAAGGGAAGAAGCAAAGGTGGGATTCTTCTTCTCTGTTTCTGGATTTTCATGCAAGAGGTCACAGTCAATGATTCAGACATCACTTTGTATGATTTTTTAAATTTGTATTTGTAATTTTTATTTGTATCACCTTGTAAAATATTCATTTGTATGATTTTTTGTCTTTTAGCTAACCTTTGCCTTCCAGTAATTAAAGTAAAAAATAAAAATCAAATTATTTGTCCGACACACATGATTTGGTAATCTGGGAAATATTTGTGACTGTCATGTATGATCTCAGCAAATTGCCTTGGGGAGAGCTACCTGAAGTTATTATGCTGGGTCTTGCACAGGTAAAGAGCTAGCTCTGCTCTCTGTGGGAGGTCTGAATGTGTTGACTCAAAATCGTGATGCAATAGCCTTGAGGAGGAGCAGAAAGCACCGTGCTTGCCTCCACCTCCCTGCTGTCACCCAGATCAAGTTCCACTTGGACAGCTGAATCCAGAAAGACACACGGGTACCCTCAGAGCAATGGGAACAAATGTTATTAGCTGGGACAGCCTGAATTTGAGGTGAGCTTTTTTGCCTACACCCATGATAAAAAGTCTCTTATTTCCTGGGTTTTTCTGTGCTGCTTCCAAAGTGACACAGACAATGTGTGGGTACAGGCTGACTGCCTATCATTGCACATGGTGACTTATGCTGAACAGGACTGAACAGCTACCACAGTTTAGTGGTAGCTAAACTGCCTACAGAATAAGAGGAAGGACTTTTTCCAGCTGAACTTTCTAGGGGAAGCTTGGTACACATGGGTAAAGCATGATTGCTTGAGCTGATTTGATATTTAGCCCAAACTCCAACACAATCCTAAGGCATCCCTGAATAGCACTGCAGTTCTGTTGACTTCACTCACAGATCGCCCTCAAGGCAAGTAATGAGACACCAGCAACAGCAAGAAGCAGTGAGGATCCATTCTGGGTTGTATTTTACTCGAAAGATGGTTATAAAATAAGGACATGAACTTGTCTTGTGCAGTTAGTTAAATCACTCATGTGGCCAGCAGCAAATGTTCAGGGGAAGTGTGCAGAACAAGGCAAGCACACAGCTGTTTTCCTCCTATGCTGGGATACTTCTATTTTCAGTCAATTCAGTTTATAGTGACATAGCAGGATCAATTTTCAATTTTTTAAAAAATTTTTATTTGTGAGTTACTTTATCCCTTTGTCTGTCACAAATTCTAGAGTGGTAAAGAGCTCTAGAGCTTGGTTATGCTTGTGCAAGAGAAATACATTCTTTTATTTGTCTTAAAACTTCTGCTTGGTAAATTGGTGTAATATTTGGTAGTGTGTCAGATACAATCTTGCCAAGAAGTCTTTTATGGTGGTTGAAACATCGTAGATCATTTTTCCAAGTTCTACCCTCAGATCTGCAAATTCCTAATACGGTTTTGTCATCAGCAGAGTGCATGGTGAATGCTTGAAGTCAATTTCTTCGTGTGCACACACAGAGCTATAAACGCTACATTAACAGGTGAAAGAACAAACAAACCCCATTGTATGGTAAACATTGTGTAAAGCAGAGGTGATCCCAGACAGTCCCCTGTCCAAAGTAATTCCTTGCATGAATTCCTCCTTTGAGCTGCTCTTTCATTGTACTTTGGAGCCTGGATATGTTGAGATGAATTTCTTTTCCCAGCAGACAACAGGATAGAGTCCACACCTGAGAGGTTTTGGAAAGGTGAGCAAAGGCAGCTTTGCTGAAGAGTGCTGTGCTCTGAAAAAGTATTATTCCTTGTACATAGACATCCCTGGCACTAAGCACACTGGTAAATAGCTTGTCAAATACCAGACAGGTGCAACCATCGAATCACAGTTGGTTAGGAAAGTTACAAAATACAAAAGCAACTGAGACAGCTCCATTAACTGTTATGCACTAGAAACTTAAAATAGCTAGGTTAGGGAGTCCAGTGAGAGCTTAGCACAGTAAAATATTTGCAGCAGGTAGAGGGGACCCTTGTGCCCAGGCAGAGACAAATATTGTCATTAACATTAATGCAGTGGCACTTGTGACTCGCATGATGTCTGTCCTCACTTTGAAAATTGCCAGTGCCTCATGTACCAGGGCTAGGGAAAGAGTGGTGAGTGACAGCTGATTTGTGTGTTCCTGTCTTGTCAGATATGATTCTGAATGCCTAAATTTATATCTTTTATTTGTGCTGCCCATGCAACACTTACCTCTCCAGAGAGAGGAAATGAGTGCCCACGTTCATTAAATGTTGATTCCACAGCCCATAAAGACAACACATGTACTCAGCAATCCCCTCACTAGCATTTCCAGGATCTCCTGCAGCAGAGTTCATCAAACAGTTTTATGCTGGAGGACAGGGAGCACTGCTTTGAGACTCTGTGCTCTCAGGCTAAGCTGCTCCTCACTACAAAGGAGGAGTGGTGCCGACAGGGCTGCTTTCCCAGCTGCTGAAATGCAGAGCTTTGCCAGTTTGCATAGGAAGAGAAGACCAGCCAGGTCCCTGTCATCACAAACAAGTCAAGCAGTAAATGCTTAATCTCAACAGGGCCCTAGAGCATCACCTCCACATGCCATTGACTGTTAGAGGCTTCAAAATAGTTTCCTAATACCCTCTGACAAACTAAGACCTACAGTAAAGACTGAGAGCCTGTGCAAATAACGTAAAGGGAGAAGACCCATGGGAAGCCCATGTCCAGAAATAATGATGCAGTAGGAAAGTGTTACTTAAAATTCTGAAAGGGCCCTAGGAAGCAGGTCATAGCTTACACACTACAGAAGAAAGCAATATTCCTCTCCCAGCACGGTCTCCCTTGGTCCCCGATAAAGTACTTGGCTTAATCCAGACATCGTGAACAATATGCAAAACATTGGTATTTCTTTCAAAAGAGTGTCTGTCAACAGGTGGCACTTGCAGCAAAGCACTGCCCAAAGGTTCTTCCTGGGACTTGGTTCAGTACCTCTCTGCACACACTCAGGACCTTGACTGCAGAACAGCAGCCGGGGACCTGCACACTGTGCAGCAGGAGGCATCTCTCCATCAGACAGGTTCCAGCTTATAAAGAACCTCTCCCATGTCAGCTGAAATAGCATTCTTACAAGGGTCCCCTCATCTGCAGGGGCAATCTTCTGTTGGAAAAAGCAAATAATGGGAAAGGTCTTCCCTTGACTCCTGTGCCCTCTGCCTCATTTCTGTGCTCAGTCTTCTTCTCAGCCAGCCAGGACTGATGAGTAAGTTAACCAAGGGAATGGGATGCACTCTATGCCCAACCATAGCCCTCTTCTTCACCAACTCCTTTCACTCATGCAACACCTATGAGGAAGAGAGACACAGCCACAGAGTTGATACATTTCTTTTTAAGAATAATCAAAAAGAATAAGCATTTTACAGTGTAATCTACAAAATGCCTGAGCTGGGGGAAAGTTGCAGGTAGTACTTGTGGTCTTTTTGGGTGTGAAGGGAGAGAACAAACATTGCCTTTTTTCCTGCATTCATAGTCCATCTAGATTATCCTGTAGGCCCTGCCTGTTAACTTCAGCCTTGACTACAGCACTTCCAGACCACAGTGATGGTCCAGCAAAGGCCTTGGAGACAGAAGGCAGGGGATTGACATCACCTCCCATAGCTGCTGTTTAACATTTGCTTCATTCAGCTCTTACTGAGTCCTCTGCCTGCCTTTTTGAGGATACTGGGAATTATAACTACTTCACTTCTGCTCAAGGATGAGTAGTCAGCCATCCCCAGCCCACCATGGTTTTAAAACCATAGGGTTTTAAAAAGCAAGCGAGCTTTTACCATGCAGTGCTGCTGTGGAATAAGCATCTTTATTCCAATTGAACACAGAGGGAAACTGAGGCACAGTGGAAACATTTCTTTTAATAGATGTCTGTTTGCCTAGTGAAGCATGCCTGAACTTATTCCAGGTTTGACCTGCATAAAATTCTTATAATGGTGGGTTTTCAAAGTGTGCTGGAATCTAGAGGCCAGAGGGGAAAAAAAGCTGACCAGTAGCAAAATCTGAATGCAAGCTGGAAATCTTTTAAAAGATGCTTTTTTGTCTTTGAAGGGATCTTTGCAGCAATCTTTGTTTCAGACAATTTATAGCGCTTTCACAAGGCTGAGCATTTTTGAAAATGTCCTGCTACCTTACAGAAGGGCACTCCCACCTTTGGGGTAAAACAGCAGAGAGTCTCCTTAGAACACTGAATCCCCTGGGACATCTTGTCACAGTGCATAGTCTGAGAGAAGGTATCCCTTTGCTCCATATCCATATGGACAATATGTTATGTTAAAGCACAGGTGATTTTTTTCCCTTAGCTGACTGCTTTTTCACATTTTAGACTGACCTACATTAAGGAAAGAAAAATTTTAAAAAGTCAAACCACAAAACCTGGCACACTATCTGTTATAAATAATTGAGAAAAAATCTGCACAATTATACTAAAACCATTACTCCTCAAACAAAAATAGGATCAAAAAAGGTCTGTCTGATCATATTCTATCACAGTGACTGTGTAGCATATCTTGTATTACATGTTCTCTCAAATGCATTTTCCAGTGTACTTTATCCAGTGTGCTTTGTCATTTCTTGATAATTTACTGGTTCATTCCAAGACCTTTCTTTCATCTTTTAATATATATGTGAATTTCCTGGATAAAGGCAAATCACTATTAGATCATCATCTGTCTCCACATCATGAAAGTAAATTCCTTGCCAATGTCAGCATTAGTTGTCCACAGGCCATTAATCCAAAAAGCTTAGAAAAGGTCAGTTTTTAAGCTAATAGTATAAAACCCACATAATATAGCATTCAGATAGAAAGTTTAGGAAGTCTCTTTTGCAACTTAATTTAAATCCCCTGTAAACCAAAATGTCTGGATAAAGCCCACAAAAGATTAAAGACACTGGAGGACCTGATTTTCTAACCCATTGCATTTTCTATCCCTGTGCAAATCCACACAAATCTTTACCTCTTTGAAGTCACTAGCAAATCTCTTGGTCTTTTCAATGGTACTTACAACTTCACTTCTGGTAATTACATCAGCCTGCCACTGTGGAACATCACTCCTGGGAAATGTTAATAATATAAAGCTGGCCACTGCCAGATCCTCTTTGTACCAAAGCCATTTAATTTAAGTAGTTTTTCTCTTTTCCTTGTTAAAGACATGAGGATGTTACAGGCTTCACAGCTGCACAAATTGTTTCAGAAAGGGACAGGCTGATCCTTTTAATACGAGTTTGAACCCTTACAATTTGTTTCAGAGACCAGAGCATGTCTAGGCAGTCACCCCCGAATGGATCTTCCTTCTCCAAGGTATGGCTTTCCTTATACTCTTGGGCTTGCTTCGCCTCTTTCAGTGCACCCTCTTGGCTCAGCAGTAAATGCAATACAAACAGGAGAAGAAAGTAGGTCACTTTCTATCACCACCTGGGCACCCTGATAAATCTTTCCTTCATCAATTTCTCCAAGGTAATATTATGCAATGGCAGGTTATGTTGGCTAAGGAGCTAATGCTCATCCAGGGGTACTTCTCATTGTTCACACAATGAAAGGCCATCTTCTCATGTCAGCTTGATGGAAAAGGAAAGGGAAACACCAGATGAAAAAAGAGCTGCAAGGGAGGGAAACACAGTGCTAAGTCCCCTGGTTTCACTGATAAAATTTTCAAGCAAAATGTTCCAAGCATTGTGAGTTGGGCTTGTTTGTTTGTTTGTTTTGTTATATTTCTCCATTAAATTTAGATACAGTCACAAATGCATAAAGGAAAACTAAGCAAAATTAAAGACAAGGTTTCACTAAACTTCTGAGGTTTCTGGTAAGAAAATTCTATTGCAAACACTAAACTCTTCTCCATCTGTATCCTCAAGCTGTTGTCCAAGATGGAATTCACTGTAATCCCATTGCTGAACATTGCCCAGAGGCTATCTTCTCCAATAACAATGTGCCTTCTTCTTTAAAGTGGCACGTTTTTTGTGGCCTGGCAGGTTGCTAAAGCAAAAAGCTTCTTGTGTGCTGGAGGCTGCTTTTACTCTCACTATTGCAATTCCTTTTCTTTATGGGGGAACTGTTGACAGAGCAGCTGATAAGTCAAAGCCCAGATGATGATCTAGGTCTTGACAGATAAGATCAACAGGTTTGTTGTCTCAACTGAGGCGCTGTTTATCCAGTACAATGGTGGGCTAATTTCACTGGCACCTCTATGCTAATGCCCTGCCATAAAGGAATTATTACAATTCCACCTGAAAGCCAGGGCTGCTCCTTCCTCTCCCCTCTCCCTCTGCCTTTCCTTCTCTTCCCTGCCAGGTAAATTTAGCTGAAATGCCAGATGCAGAGACTGCAGGCTTGGTGGTTTGCTTTGACCCATATGGATTTGCTTGGAATATTAAAATGATGCCAGTCTGGCACTGCACCAGCGGCAGGAACTCCTCAGTGGAGGAGAACCTCTCTTCATGAGATTTAAGGAATATCATTCGCAAGGCATCAGGAGAAGTACATTGTGATGAACTAATATAAGTTGAAGCTAGAATTACTCTCAATTACACATTAAATCATATGTTATTCCAACACCTTTGACAATTTTACAGTGGATGTAGGCTTTGCTGCTGAAGGTAAAATCTGGCCTGTTTTCTTCTCATTAATCACAATCTCTTGGGAGCTGCAAATCATTTGCATGTCTGCATGACAAAGAATTATTACACAGAAGAGATTATTAACATCATTGCTTCATAATTATCATTTGAATCACTCAATTAGTTTTGCTTCCAGGTGATAAATGAGGGCTTTGCCAGAAAGGAAAAAGTGTTTTCTAATTCATCACCAGAAAGCATTTGCTACATTCTGCCAATTCTCTTATTAAAATATTCTTTGACAAGTGTTTGTAATTTCTTCAATTTCTTCTTGTAATTTCTTCAATTTCTTCTTCTCCCAAAGACCTCTACCTCCCTGAAATCATTGGTGCAAGATAAGGTCTGCTCCCCAAGTGCCTCCCCCATACCTCTCCATTCATCACATCACTCTGAGATTTATGTCCTTGGCAATAATCTCAGAAAGAAGCTCACCTCTTAATCTCAGCTTCAGAAATACTTCTGAAGCAGAATCCAATCCCATCAGCAGTGAAATCAGTTAGGAAGTAGTTGCTGGAAAGTAATGAATATGTAGAGATCCTTTCTGTAACAATAATCAGAGTTGAAAGGAAAGTATGAGTAGCTTGCTGAGGAAATGAATTTGCATTTTCTTAATGAATCCCCTCTGAAGGTATCTGGGCTTCTTTCTAATGCTTGTGTTGCACAAACACCTGAATGATAAAGATTTTTGTACCCACACAATCCAAGGTTTGGTGTACCAGCCTCAGCATTGCTCCTTCTGTCCAAAGAGGCTTAAGGGGGGACAGGGAAAGTATCTGCCCCTCAGCGATCTATCCTGCTGGAGGGCACTGGGCTTCCAGCCACGTTGGTGGCCAGTGCCAGCTCTGGGAAAGGTACAGCAGTGAGTTATGTATACTCTTGTAGTCTTTGAGGCTACTCTGAAGTACAGGGGACAATTGTTTGGGCAACTGCCCCAACAGGTGAGATGCAGCTTTCTTGTTTCCACTGCTGTGTCCATTCTAGTACAGTTCATGCTAAAAGGAGCAGCCTATTTTACGGCCATATGGGAATTATTCTCGTATCATCTTATTTTAGGTTCTGTGAAGCATAACTGTTTTAAACTCCTAAGATAAGAGGTAAAGAATTCTTATTACTGAATGATTATCACTAATGCTTGTTATTTTATTTGTAGAAATATTTAGCAGTAACTTCTGGTAAACCATTTCCCTTCCTTTCATAACAAAAAAATGGAGATGAAGTCTGCCTATGCTAACAATGGCAAGGGTCAGCTGTGTTGGTTTTTTGTAATAAACATTGTTAACTGAAAACTTAGACTTCTTTTATTTATCGGACTGAGTCAGAACTTTAAAGCAGAAACTAGCTTTGAAGTGGGGCCCAAAGTAAAGAAGAAAAGCACAACAAAACCTTTAATGTTTTATCTGCAGGTTTGCTGACCAAATCCATCTGCTTTATTTGACAACTGATAAAGACTGGCAGGTGCTCTAATGAGATGGTTTTGGCTGCACTTGCAGATCATCCTTTCGAAACCTGCAGCAATGTCGCTCTCCAAATAGCTGAAAGACATGATTGACCTCAATGTCAAATGTGTCAGTGGATGTGTGCATGACCATTCTTGTGGGTACATGTAAAACACCCTCCCGCACCCCTCTCGCTGTGGCTTGCTGACCCCTGCTCCTGTCTGCCCTGTATTTTGGGTTTTTTTCCTTCTTCCATTTTGGGTCTGGCCTTTTCTGCAACAGGAATTGATCAGCAACAGCCAGTATCTGAATGAAAACTTGCAAAATGGCCGTATCACCCCCAGGCCTGTGCCACAAGGGGAGAAAGGAGCTGGCCAGTCCCCTTCTCTCTGGGTGCTCCTCTTACTCAAACAACAGAGTTTGTAATTTAAAAAGCAAGATATAGAGGAAGAGGTGGCATAAAATCACAGGTCCTCAAGAATAATTGAAACTCGAAGGGACCTCTGAAGGTCATCTGCCCTGTCCCTTGATCAAAGCAGGCCCAGTTTCAAAGTTAATATTTTCAGTATCAATATTGTCTGAGAGCAAATTTTGCACCTTCATCTCTCTGCTTTATAGGTACCAGCTGGGAATGTCGTTTCTTTCTCATAGACTAAGAGAAGAGAATAATCAGGTTAAAATTAGAGCAAGAGTTCCAATTTTGTATCTATCTTTTCAGCTTCTATTTTTGACTTGAAGAAGGACTTTTGTACCCAGACACTTGTTTGCTTTTTCAGATGTATCAGCTAGTCTGAAACAAATATTACCCCCTCCTGCAAATCTTGCTGGTATTCTTAGACTGTCCCAGCAAGAACATTATCTTCAGTGAAGTTTTGACTCAGCAGTGACCAGAGAATTTTTGTCCCTGAGATTACATACTAATTATCTCAAACAAGCTGCTGAAGCTGTTATTCAAATAAGCAGATAAATCCAAGAGTCAGCAGTGCTATCTGAAGGCTTAAATAGTACAGAAATTAAAAGAGAAACTGAAGTAGAATAGCCTGTGCAAAATCAGTGATTCTTTGTTTTTAACATAGTTGAAATTCATTTGTCCCTGTTATCCACCCCCTTTTTGCTGCTAAAGCTGACAATATCTTTAGTTTGCCATTCCAAGTGAGGGGTGGGGGGAAATTAGGAGAGCAGAGTAAAAGAAACAGGGATGGGCAGGGATGTCAGTAGGAAGATGTGCTTTGTCTAAAGTTCACTGATCTTAATTACGGTAAAAGATTAAGGGACATTGCTTCATTCTAATTCCTATACTGACAGTTCCCTCTTAAAAGTTAAACAGCTGACACAAAAGCAATGCAATCTTCTTCAAATTAGTCTTCACAACCAAAAGTAAAATAGGAAAACCTTGTCAGTTGTTAATTTTTTTACTGGGTATATTATGGGAAGCCTAGAGTAGAGATTTTGTTATACAGTCCAGCTGTTCCTGACATAACTAGGCACACACACCAGATTTTTTACTGCAGTATAATCTTGCTCTGTTGAATCAAGTCAGAAACTTTAAAAAGCTCCAACCATATCACCCTGAGCAATCCTTGACCTTCAAAATTACATTTTCAAATGCTTGGGGAAAGAAAAAAAGAAAACCTAGGATGAGCTGTTCAGGCTGCTCTGAAAGGAATGCAGATTCCATCAGTGTCCATTTGAATCAGTCAGTGGAAATGACCCCAAAAAAATGTTCTCAGAACTAATTCATCGAGCTTCACTTACTGGATTAACCACACTTTTCCTAGTGCCATGTTACTATTGGTTATAATTTAGGCTGGATAAAGGATGGATCCATTGTGGATAGTCCATCCTCCAAACAGTTCATAGTGTGACCACAAGAAAAATAACAGATAGGAGAAAGGACTTGTTGTTGGCATTTATAGATGGGGACACGAGGCACAAATGAAGATCAGTGTCTTGAGGGGCAGTTTGTGATGGATTACAAAAATCAAAGAATTAAACAGCTTTGTGTACTGCAATCCCAACCCCTAGAGCTTTGCCCTGCGCCTTGCACTGGGAGTAGCTCAAGGAGCATCTGCCCTTGGAAAGAATGTGTTACACAGGACAAAGCTCCTCCTCAGTCACAGATCTTCCCTCAAGGTGATAACTCTTGAAATATCCCATCACAAAAGTCTGAACATCAGCAAGGAAAATGCTTTTGGGGCTTCAGCAGGCCTATAGAGCAGGTGACCTGCAAGTTCAGAGGAGCACTGTCAAACAGCATTTCATTGCCTGTTCCTCTAGCCTCTGGTCCTTCCTCTCCTTTTTGCTCTACTTCTCCCCAGCTAATGCTGATAGGGAGGTTTAGATAGAAGAAACAGGAAAATGATTGCTATTTTTTCAGAATAAGGCTGCAGAATTTAGGGACCCTCCAATTTGAAGAGTGAGCAGGGGCATGGAACTTCTTCCCTTAGTTTCCCCTCCCACATATTAAATTTCAATATGCCAAATAAGTGGAAAACTTATAATGCAAGTCACTTATGATCCTGAAGGACAAAAGAGAACAAAATACCTCGCTGTTCCTGGAAAAACTTAAGTCTGAAGGCCAGATAACCCTAAAAACTTCCACTAAGCCATTTAAGTCGTCACATTCAATGTCTAGAAAACTCTTCATCCATGAGGAGAAGAGCAGTCCTATCCAGGAAAAATAATTCACCTCAGACAAAGACCGCAACTAATGTGGAAATGAGTGGCTGAAATCCCACCACAATAAAAGTGTGATTATAATGCTACGGCTTTAAAATCTGTGAATATAATCATAGACTGTATTTGTCCAAACAATGGTTCTGTTCTTCCCTTCAGATTTTTGGCTTACAAATCTGTGGCAGCACATCACTGTTTCATGAATAAAAGGCTCAGGCAATAACCACTTGCTGTGAGCAGGAGGCACAGGCACAGACCTTCCTTCAGCAAACGCAGCATGTGCTGAAAGAACTCACTGCAGATCCCACCGATGGTTCCAACACTGATACAGACTTTAAATGGTGTCCTGGTGATGACTGCACTGCCACAACTGACCTTACTAAATTCAGGGGCTGTATTTAATGTGGCTGTCAATAAATACTGCGTGCTCTACTGACAGAACCGTGTTACCAGCCAGTTATTAGTTAGTCTCACTTTTCAGCTAAAGATGGCAGCATGCTAAACCTCACATCTGTTAAGTTAGTGAAATACTGTCCTATTTTATATAAAAGCTGTGTTTTAGGAGAATTAGGCTCAACAATCCAGCTGTAACTCAAGAGCAAGAAAATTATAGACCATGTAAACCTTTATCCGAACAAATAGGCAAACCAAATAAACCTCCTTGTCTTTAACTGAATAATCAAACTGCAGAAAGAAGTGATAACAGGGTAAAGGTAGCAGAAGAAAAGGTGGCTGCTAAATAATACCTTGTCAAACAAAGAAGGAGACCTGTAAGTGGCTACATTGGAGTTAAGGGAATTGGATGAACATGTTTGCACACATATATAGAGAAGTAATGTGAACAGTGGTGAAGGCCATTTACTTTGATGTCTACTGGAACCCTGAACAAAAAGCAAAACAAACAAGAGATGCCAATCTGAATTTCCATACCCCGAAGTAACCTGTTACTGTAAGATTTGAGCCTCCTGTGGTGTAATTCTGGCAGTAATTACATAGGAACAGCATTTGTGGTAGCGTCAGGACAAATATTACCTCCATTAGGTCTTGAACAAACATGAATTGAGAAGTGTAGGTGTTCTCCAACTTACTCTGTCCACATAACACCAGTTCATTGATTTTATTGGGTGCTATGGGCACCCTACCATTTGGGAAACTCTGTGTTTTGAATGCCCTCTACTGGTCTTTCCGCTGCAGGAGCCCATCCCTGGGAGCCCTCCGTGGTCCCAGAGGCCCATGGAGCAGAGAGGAGAGTTAGCCAGAGGCCAGTGCCGGCACAGCCACCTCACTGAAGGCACCACGGAGAGGTTGTGGGGCTCGGTCTTGCTTAAAGAAGTTATAGCTGGCTTATAGTGATTTTTAATAATTCATTAAATGCTTGCAGCCATTAAATTTTTTGGAATGTGATTTGTCATAGAGGAAGGCTAAACTCTCCAACTGGGAGGAGGAGGGGCAAGAGGAGAAAATGCTGTGGGCTGCATTTGAATGTGTCCAGCCATGGTATTCACTCCTACACCCCCTTGTGTCATTTACCTTGCAGCAATTCTCCTTGGATTTGGTACAGCTCCAATTTAAAGCTTATGCCAGCAAAATTAGCATTTCGGGGGCAAGAAACATTCTCAGTGAAATCTGCTCCTCTCTGCGTTGCACTTGTGTGCAAAGGCACACCCAGCCTGGCCTGGTGCTGCATGCTGGGCATCTTTACTGCATAAAGAAACCAAACTATCTGGGGAAGACGTGCTCAAAACTTGTACACAGGCATAGCCTTCAAAGTTTTTCAGAGCTGGCCCTATTGACTCCTTCCAGTAGCAGATGCAAAATCAGTCTGTATATTTTAACAATTAACAGCAGTGATAGGAGTCTTCAAGGTATTTCTAAGTTAATGTAGCTGCTTAAATAAAGTTTGTAAACTAGACCTCTGTAGTTCCATCTGTTTTTTGATCTGACACCTATCTTAATATAGTAATCAGCAACAAGCAGGAGGGTGTGTTAGCATGTTACATTTGTTAGCATTGCTACAGGCGAGAAAATACTTGAACTTTGTGAAAAGAAGCAAAACCAAAACAATAGAGTAAGATCAAAGTGAAATCTCTGATGATTTTTCTTTTACAGAGAGTTTCCTTCTTTTCCTTCTCACATTTTCTGAGAAGTTTCTGCTCTTGGAGGTCACCCTTAGATATTTTAATGGAAAGGACAACACTGAAATATCAACATAAGCATTAAAGCAATCCCCAAAAAGCACTTAATGTAGCAACAGACCTGAGGACAAAACTTCTGCCACAATCAACACCAGTTGTCCCCCGTAGCTTGTTTTGCACACAGGAACTCCAGTTGTGGAGCCAGTGAGGCAGAAATAGCTCAGTAGGAAAGGCATGTGAGGCATGAGCACTGGAGCCATGCACACTGGAGACCTTCGCTGAGGGTTCAATTTTTTTATTCATTCAGGTACCATACAAATGATTCAAATTTGAAGGATAGATCACTTCCCAGCCCTGCCTACTCCTTAGCAAAGCTGATCAACCCAGAAAAGCCACAATTTCCACTAAAGCCAGTTGTTCCCATGCATCTGGACTGGGTGTGTAGTCATTCTGAGACTGGGCTCGCAGGCAGATGCGGTCACAAAATCAGTGGATCCTGAGTACCATGCACTAGCCATCAAAGCTCCATCTTGATTTTGCTGGAAAAGTGGAACCAGCAAACATAACTATGTACAAATTTCAAGGTAGAAGAAATTGATGGCACTTGTAACTGGGATACTGACTGGGCAAGAGGAAATCAAAGTTCTTTTTTCTCTGTTCTTGGCCTAACACAAAAGGGAGTCATTCTACTTCTGTGCGCCAAACAGGTGCTGTTCTAAAAATGTATACAATAAAACTATCCTCTTCTGGAAAGGGCATGGAAATTTGCTGAGGAGGAGAGTATCTAAATGCTAAAGGAGATTATGATTATACAGTAATCTGAGGGCAGGACTTGAGCTGATGCTCTGGGAAACAAAAAATGTGATTGGTCCCATGTTTCAGATCAAAATGTTTGGATGGCTAAGTAGAAAATACTTCAAGTGCCCAGAAGTACTTTCAAATGAGGTGCCATCTCAGAAGTTACAAAGCAAACAACCCCAGTAAAATTCAAGGAAGGACTAGATTACAGAGTCCAGCAATCTGATCAAACTATTCTGGAGAGGGCAAGGTAAAAATCAATTAAGTAGGCTGTTAATTACAGGGTACATGCTTAACTCCAGATACAAAATAATGACGATGGAGCAGTAAATATAGTCCATGTGTGGGCCCTGAGCAGCACCCAGACCAGGTGAGTCACATTGTACCATGCCACAGTAGGTCTTCAAATAAGTGTGGCTGCTAGTAGGAGACTAGCAGAGAACTAGGAGACTACAACCAGTCAAGTTTGTAGACAGTAGCTTTGCCTAAAAAGTGGAGCCTGTTAGAGGCAACTCCTGCCCCCTCAGCTCTCTGATCACAGAATAGAATGAGTTGGGAGGGACCCACAAGGATCATTAAGTCCAACTCCTGGCCCTGCACAGCAGCATGATGGGCTCTGCACTGCAGTTCTCGTGTATATGAAAGCTTTGCTGTGGTCTCTGAAGAACCAAAAAGGTTGGAAGTGCATTTCTATTGACCAGAGGGTGTTACTTGACATAGGCTGGGATGGAGGAGGTGGTGGTGGTTCTTCTGCAATGGATGGAAACACAAGGCTTGAGGGGATGTACTCAAGAATGGGAGTTGTAAGGATGGGAGTCATCCTGGTGCTCCTGTAATGGAAGTGATGGCTGGAAGCCTTGTACATAGCATGGCTCAATTTGTGGTTTCACCTGCATGTCTGCAGGCCTGCATCTGCATGTTGGAGCTAATGACGACAGTCAGCTCTGATTTACAGAGAGCTGATACAGTTACTTGGCTCTTCCTAAGCTAAAAATGCAGGTTTTGCCTGAGCAGAGCTATAATTTCTGTGTGCTGTGAGGACTGTGAGAGAACCCTAAGACACAGAGACCATAGAAAACTATATCCTTTCCTACTTTCTATTGGCATTTCCTCTGGTTCATTCAAATTAACATTAGGAATTTTTTTCTTTCCCATGCCTATAACTTATGTGTTTGACTAAAGTATACTGCAAGGTGAAATTATTTCATTCAACTATAACTTAAAAATAATGAGTCCCCCCCAATATTTCATCACAGAGTTAATCTGAAATTTGTCTTCTAGAATCTCATTGTCTTACTGAGTATCATGGTGAGATTTTGATTCTCTTGTTAAAATATAGTTGCTAGTACCTGCCATCAGTTTAACTTTTCACAGAATCACAGAATGGGTCAGGGTGGAAGGGACCTCAGAGGGGTCATCTGGTCCAACCTTCCTGCTCAAGCAGGGTCATCCGAAAGCACATGGCACAGGATTGCATCCAGACAGTTCTGGATTCTCTCCAGTAAGGGACACCCCGCAACCCCTTTGGGCAACCAGTTGTAGTGCTTGGTCACCTGCCCCCAGCCTGCACTGGTACCCAGGGTTATTCCTCCCCAGGTATAGGAGCCTGATTTCGCCTTTGTTGAACTTCAGACATTTCTTCTCTGCCCGTCTCTCTTTTACAACTTTCTGTTCAGAAATCCTTTATTTCAGAGTTCATTTTAATTGCAGTCTGAGGTTACCTGACAATTGTTGCTAGACTTGTCCTGGCACTGACACAAAGGCCCCACCTCTGGCTGAGGTATGAGACAGAATACAGTAATTCCTAATTCCATTGCAATGGGCTCATGTGAAAATGGTACTGCTGCCTTTTTGCAAGCTTTGGCAAAACATGAGCTATACGAGTAGGAAAGTCTTGTCTTTTGCCTCTTTTTTGGAATAATACAGTGAAAGGCTTCAGAAAGAGAGAGGGAGAGCACTATACTGTATTGCAAGGTCTGTTTCTTTTATGACTCACAAGGAAAAAACCTATATGCACATTTTGGGGTGCCTAAAGTAATCTCAAAATGAATTAGAAAATGATAAATCAACTTGACTTCACGTAGCCTTTTGACTGCAATTGTATTTTGTGGCAGACAGGCAGCCTAGAGGCTCCATTTTTCAGGGTCTTTTCCTTTACTTCTAGTGAATACCTGTTTTCCCTTCTCTGGGTTCAATACTTGGGGTGTTACCTGCTGCCCACAAAAAAAAGTGGATCTTGACTAACCCATCATCATAACTGGAACCTCAGTAGGGCATTCTCCTGGTTCTCAAAAAATCCAAGTATCTCTCTTCTGTCATGTTATTGTAGTAATAAAATGTAGATATGTTGCATGGAAGACAGTAAGCATAGAAAATGATATTTTGTCTCTTTAGTGCAGCTTGACACATTATTTGTGCCTTAGTATCTCAGCCATTAAAACACCCTCTGGTTGCATTTTCAGGCTTTGAGCCTCACTGTGAGGGCAAAACACTCAATTTTTGTTTTTGAAGTTCAATTAGCACTTTGAAATGAGCGTCATAGAATAAGCTGAGATGGAAGGGAACCAGGATCATCAGTTCCAACTCCTGGCCCTGCTGTGGACAACCCCAAGAATTGCAGCATGTGCATGAGAGCATTGTCCAAACAACACTGACCCCAAGTTTTAATGAAAAATAGCTCCACAAGTATTGTGCAACTTCATAGGATCATTGCAGCCTGTGAGAGTGGCAATTTGTAACACAGTCAAAATATCTTCAAGAGCAATATGGGCCCTTCAAACCTACCCACCACTGACCTGTGGGTAGTTTTCATGCTTTTTGCATTGTGTGCTGGGTAGAAGACAGAGAAAGTTTAGGAAACGTTATTGCTTCATGCAATATCTTAATACACATCTACCACCCACTGTGCCTATCTAATGCACTATCTACCACTTAGTAGAGCCTGATATTGCACAATAACAAAATTTAACAGCAGTTTGAAAGAAGAAAAATAACTTCTCATCTCATGAGTAGGCCTCAGTCTCTCCCCTCCCTCTGTCAGGCAGATCCACTTAAGCCCTGATTGCTCTGCCAGGTTTGAGGTGTTCACTTCTTGTTGATTTATACTTGTGATTCCTGGACTGATCCACTCTGATATGCTTTGCATCATCTCTGGAAAGCTAAGGCTTTGTTTTCCCAAGTCACTTGTATTCCCTCAGATGTCAACTGATTTCAGCAGAATAGCATCTGCATGGCTGAAACAATGCTGTATACAACTGGCAAAAACTAAATTAGGCCATGCAAATGAACCTTTGTGCAGTTAGGTTTATTGTTTATGCTTACAGTTGCCCTGATAAACCATAGGTGTCGGTTGTTGTTCCAAAATTAAGCATAATACTTTGCTCCAGGTAGCAACTTGACGTAAAAAGGCTTGGCAGGTGATTAGTTAATAATATCATTTAATCTGCTTCAGTAATTTAAATATTGTCAGCAGCTGAAAAAGTGCCTATTCAAAGTAGCTGCTCTAAGGATGCTTAATGTCTTGTGGACTGCCTTCGAGATCTACAGATGAAAGTTAGGTGGTATTACAATTATTATTGTTGTGTCATAAAATCTGGGTGTATACTACAACATATTTTCTATGAGTACTCATTTGAATCTGGACTTTAAACAGGCTGTTCTAGCCAACTTGTATTTCTTTCAAGCTTGCTTTCAAAACTTTTGCTGATTGGTAAGTTTGCAGGGTATACATTTGGAGTCTGAATTCTGCAAGCATTTGCTTTGTAAGTCCAGTAGCTGAGGTGACTGAGTTGCACGGTCAGAAAACAGCAACAACATCATGCAAAGCGTGACAGAGCAGAGGAAGATCGGTTTTTACACAATGATGAAGTAGCTAGCAAACAGGGCTGTCACTTATCTGGTGAGCTTTCCAGTCAGAAACAAACCCAAGTGCCGCTCCTATATTAAAGCTGCGCAAGTTTTGCTTGCCAATATTTGTTAGACTGTCCTACTGATGAGCTGTGGCTGCTGTCCTTCCTGGAGCACAGCTCCTACGAGTTGCCTCAGCTCCCCATCGAGCTTTGTGCTTTGCATGACTAGGAAAGAGGATCCCTGTCTGTTCAGCAAAGCATTTCTTGTCCTGCACATGCAAACAGGGTAAAACATCATAATTAGTGACATATTTCAAGTCTTTGCTCTTTAGGGCAACAAAGTCTCCATGGAGAAACCACAAGGGCTTGGCTAGAGCCAAATAGCTGTGTTTACTGGATATACACAAACGTAGGAGGCTAGAAACCTGCACTGATGAGCTGGTTGGTTTCTGGCATTTTCAGCCACAAAGAGCTGTGGAGAGTCCAACTGACCATTTAAAGGCAGAGCACATGAGTAAGAATGTTATGGATGGGGTTGTACTGGTGTTTTTGAAACCCATAGCAGTAGAACACCAACATAATTTAGTCCCATTTTGAAGCTCCACTGTGTTTCCAGCATGATACAAAGCAGGTACTGCTTTGCATACCTCATATGCACCCAGAGAGTCTGACACAGTTTCCACTAGAAATGGTTGCCCTGTTCTTATCCAATAATACAAGTCTGCCACAGAAAACCCTCACTTTTCCCTCTTGTACAAACTATTTGCCTTCCTTCTGTTGTTTCTATTATTCTGACCTGAACAGTTCTAAATGGGTAATGATACTGTGGGAAAACACTGCATTGGGTATGGATGGTTGTGTGCAGGTGCTCCTTCATGGCTGGATGCAGGAGTGGGTGAGCATTCAGCTCTGCTTTTAGGGTTATTCTTAAGAAATGTACAACTGAATGCTATCTGTGTGCTGTAACAATATGTACAGTAACAGAACACACTCACTGAAATTGCAGCATGTGAGTTGTTCCGGGTGCCCAAGCTATCTGGGAAGGCACTGCAGGTTGGGGAAGCTGGATGTGAGGTGATGGGGAGCAACAACCAAACCTCAGCAGAAGAACCACCTCAGAGGTGCTGCAGGTACAGGGTTACTTCCTCATCACTTCAAGTTGTCCCATGGGTCCAAGTCAGGCCCTGAGAATGAGAGAGCATGTTGCAAGGCTGACGAATATGTGGAGGAGAGCATGAAAATGCACAGGGCCCAACAACCCTGTGCAGTCTGGCTGAAGGGCAGTGTGAGGAAGAGGCTGGGTTTGCACTGAGCAATGATTCTCCAGGGAACGCTCTGGTTACCCACTGTGACGTGTCTCTAATGATGGCTGGAGGGCGAAGGCATCTGTAGCCTATACCCCACCCTGAGAATTCCCCCTGCCTCCTGGGCTCTTCCCTTTCTGTCCACAGAGGCTGTTGGAGCCTCCTAGTAATGAAAACTCAAGGTCTATCAAGTTGAAAAGAGAACAACAAAGCAAAGAGGATGCCTCAGTGCTTACTCTCCTCTCCGTGGCTCTTCTGGGCTGTGGCTGACGTGTGAAGTAGCCTCGCAGTGTTCCAGGAAACCAAAGCTGTTTATGTGAGAGGAGAAAAAAATGTGCCTGTAAAGGATTTAATAATCATAAAGGAAAATATGCTCTGTAATGAAGTATCAACACCAATTGACTAGTTTCTGCAGTTTTGACAATTGCCAGGTGTTCTGCAGTAGTATGATCTGCACCTGCCCGTGTTGTTTCTGCAGCACCTAGGTGCTCTCCTCCCTACCAACCTGCCTCCTGCCTTGAAAATTCCCCCTGACAAAGGTGGGAATATTTCATGTTTGGTATGTTGTCATGGAACCAGAAACCCCTTTGGGCAGATAGTTGTCATACTTTTCTGTTTTTACAAGCGCGGGAGTGCTTCTCGGCAGCTTTCACCAGGGATCTGGTGGACATCTGGGGCTGTGCAAGGAATGTGCATGGGCAGAAATCTGCATGGGGGTCCCCCCTGCCCACCCCACGCTCCCTGGTACCAAGGACTCAGCAAACCTGGATCTGGGCCAGCTCTCCAAAGACCTGTGTGTGCCTGTTGCACCTTGGCCTGGTCTAAGCTCTCCCACAGAAAGTGTGACTCTTTCTCTGAGGCCAGTGTGTGTGCTGAGCTTCTGAGGGGAGCAGGCACACAGGCCTTGGTTTGGGGGTCTCCTCAGTCACAGAGACATTGTGGTGGGAGTAGCGCCTTGCTGCTGGTGCTACAGCTGGTCTTCAGGAGTGACTGTGGCTTCTGTATCAGGAGTGTATTTGTATTCCGAATGTCCTTCGCATTCAGAAAATTAATCTTTCTGATTATACACAAGCGTCCTTTCTTTCTGGCACTGATTTCTGCCTACCAGACTCCAAGCAATTTTGACACTTTTCATAGAGTTTTCCTCCTTCTATCCCTGCTTCTGTTAAACTTCCCGTCAGCTCTGTTTGCCCCAAGGTGCTGAGGCATGAAAAAGAAAGAGTAAGGAAAGAAGCTGATGCTGAGTCTGGATTTGGCTGATTGCATAGCTATAGTAGTCCTGTCTTCTGGCAAATTTCCTTACATAACTTGTCTTTGCTCAGATATAATCTCCTGCTCCAGGGCTGATGCTTTCCCCAAGCACAGTACACCCCCTGTATTCCAGCACACTGACATCCATACATGCTGGTCTACCAAGGACTGGAAGAAGAGACTGTCATTCCGAGGACACTGTAGGTCACTGTTCCTAGAAGCTGAGGTAGAGGTCAGACAGCAGGGCAAAGCAAACATCATGCAACATCAGTGCAGGGGCTGTGTCCCTGTCTCTCTCCCTCCCAGCAATGCTTTTTCACTCCTCCTCTGCTCCACTTTTGGCACGTGTGTCTCTGCACGGGCTTACTCAGCCTGCTAGACTGGCTGTGGGTTGTTTCCCTCACTCCTGGGGTTAGTTTCCTGCTGGTTCCCTGGCTTGAATTGGTTTCTTGGCCTGTCAGCTGCACACCAGTGCCAACAGGAGGTAGCAGGGAGGGGAGGTGGGCTGGGGTGCATCCCCCCCCCAGTCCCGTGGCGTCTGCAAGCCTCTGTATCGGCCCAGCCTTGCCATCTCACCACACCCTCAGACAGAAAAGCAAAGGACACTTCAGCTATTCCCAAGATAGATGTCTGAAGAGATAACAACAATAGACAATAAGAGCTGTGTACTGCACACATGCATTTTTGGCAGATAGCAGCAATTCGGATATTGGTGTCTGAAGAGCAGTGCTAGGTCTGACTGCAATTGCAAACCCACCGACACAGAGGCACGCATACCTAAGTGCCTTTTCCCCCACCCTTTGCTTTCTGTTGCACTTTACCTTGATGGATAGGGAACTGTCTGAATTAATTGCATCCTATTATCTAAAGGTGGTTACCTCATAACTGCTGGTAATTACCCTTTTGAAATATACTTCTGAAAGATTGGCACATCTGTTACAATTACAGCTCCTTCCATCATTGCATTTCAAAAATACATGTGTATATATTCAAATTGGGGTTTGAAATCAGATTAATTGCTGTATTCTTGAGCCTTGGTCCTCTATTCAGAGAGATGCATATGTTTTCAGAGATGTATTTTTAAGGAATAAGCTTTCCTAGTAAAAACTCAGCTTATCCTTTTGCTCTCTTCTTTCCTCCCTGAGCTGGACTGAGTCTAGCCTTTTGGAGGTACAAGTTTAAGCAAGATTCAACTAAACTTCTCTAAATGAATGTAGCAGTAAATGGGATTATGGTTAACAGAGAGTCTAAGTCTGCCTAGGTTTTTGGGGTCACTAAGATTGCCACAGAAGTTGCCAGTTCCTACAAAGATACATGAACTTCATTGACTTTTTTAGAGTCCATAAAAATTGGAGCATCCAATTCTTTCACTGGCAAGTTCAAGGCTGGATGCTCTCTCTCTCTCTCTCGCTCTCACTCTCTGTCCTTGCTTCAGGGAACATAATAAATGGGTAGTCTTATTTCTATTCAGCAGGATATTTATTTTCAGTAGTGCCAAATGAAAAACCTGTGAAGGGTTCTAAGGTGTTTGAGAACATTATGATTTGCAGTTTAGAGTCTCTTCTGTAATGAACTCAGTTCACACTTGATTCCAAGGGGCCTAAGTCGAAATTTGATTCTCATTTAATATTAACAGTTAAAGCTAAGTTCCAAAAACTTAAGCATCTGTGCAATGAACTTCCTTCACAATTTTTAGAGACAGTAAAGTCTCCACAAATGCTGGGTGCCTGCTCCTGGCAGAGCTGTGTGGCACAGGCTCTCTTTAGAAGAATAATAGGCCTTTATAGCCTATTCCTGGCAATCAGCTGCCAGCTTGGAGAGTCACCTGGCCACCCTGCATGCAGTGTTTCTAGTGGGTTATGGGACAATAAAATACAGCTTGTTATTAAAAGGCTAAAGTCATGATCTGATCTTTTTGAGAGCCTGCCCAAATTGTCCATAATCTTCTGTTTATCAACTATTGCTAAAGTTCATTTATTTATAACCATGACAAATAACCCCCATGTACATTCCTCCAGTGATTTATTGTGCAATTGTTTTGCATTCCTGAAACGTAAAACAAACCATCAAAGTAAGGCAAGATGCAAGATATTAATTTTTAAGAAACAAACGGAGGAGAATAATTCCTTGAAATGGACAATGCAAAACGTAAACCAGCTGCTCATACAGCATGATAAGATTTAAACTGAAAAGTTACAGTTCTGATGAGCTCTCCATGAGAAGTGCAAGCTGTTTCATTGTAGAATAGATAATGGTTATGCCACCTCATCACAATGTACTTAGGTCTCCAATAATTCATCATCCTGCTGTAAAGACTGGCCTGTTGCTGGGCAGCCTGGCTCTAGAGCCTGTGTCCCTCGTTGACCTGTAGTTGCAGAAAGTGACTCATGTACCCTGATCCAGTTTGCTTTAGGGAACAAGAGGGCTGGATCTGGTCTTTTGGGAGTAATATCAATGGTCCTGTCTATCTAATCTCTATTTCTCTATCCTCTGCTCCTGTAACAGTATGTGCACCAGGAAGCTGCGTTGCAATAAGGATACCACAGGAAACACATGAATTTTGTACTCCTACCTCCCAAGGTCTTAGGAGACATATAAGACTAGGCTTGCCCAAAGTGTGTCTAGTGTGCAAGGAAGTGGTGTTTTCTTTACTGGCTCCTCTTATCTCGTTTGTCGCAAACAGACTCACAAGACAAGGGAAAGCCCTCAAGCTTTTGCGTTTAAGCAGTGCATTGCATTCACCCAGCAGCCCATGGTCCACCAGTGCCCTGCACTGACAAATTCATCTAAGACAGGATTGGGACTTTCTTAACAGGTACTAATTTTGAGAACCTTTGAATTAGTGTGACTCTCTCAATCAGACCTATGTTTTTTGCCCAATGTTCCATATGGATCTACATCAGATGTTGCATGGACTGCATGGTTACGAGGTCTCCAGGGTAAGCCAGGTCCTGACCACAGGAACAAGTGAGCAAGCAGGTGGTACTGATTGTACCATTGGTTTGCTCAGCTTCACCAGGCTGCAGCAGAGCAAAGGCACACTGGGAAACCTGCTGGGGCTGTGGGGATCTACCTGCAATCTCCTTGGTTTGTGATCACTTTGCATCAGGCTCCAAATGAACTTTTTATTGTACTGTCAGGTGCCTTCTCTGGGACGTTCACCCAGCAGCTTTACCCTTGAGTGGCCCTTTTCTGAAGTGTCTCTTTTGTATGACTTGCAGAACCTTAGTTAGTCTTGTAACCTATGCTCTTCTGTCAGGCTGGTGGAGATTGATCAGAAGCCACCAGTGGAGGACACACCTAAGTCTCTGCAGTCTCTGCTGGCAAATACAGTCACACACCCACCTGAAAATGCACGTGAACAGGCACATAATGAACACAGACAGGTATTTTCCTAGAAGTCAGGCAAAAACCCTATCGTCATTCTTTACCCACCCTTGCTATTGCGAGCAGAGCCAGTTTCTCAGGGTTCAGGAAGCCTCTAGTGAAAGTGTCCCTGAGTAAAACAAATTAAATGGCTGGCTAACATTAATGTAATCAAGCTTCATCTCAGCAAGACCTGAAACAATGTACAGAGCTCTAACATTACTGGAAATCTGTGAAACGAGCATGCTGTTTCTTGGTTGTTTTGTTCTGGTTAATACCAATTGTTTAGAAAAGAAAATTCTTCTCAAAAAGGAAATCAAGAGCATTTCTCCATCCCTACCGTTGCTGCAATAACAGGAAGCAAAATTCACATATACAGAACTTGGCAGATAAGACCTGAATGGCAGCTTGTTTTTTATAGCTGGTGGCAAGGAATCCAAAAGAAAATCAAATCTCTTGCCCTTCTAATTCCCAGTGAACTGAGCTCTGAGTCTTCTGGGACTCATGCAGACAGCAGGGTAGATTTACCTAGGGATGAGAACTGCAGGAGATCTCTCTGGCAAGACTGGCAAGACAGCTCCAAGACAAACAGCTCATGATCATGGTTGGCAGCTGGTAGCAGCACCCGCAGAAGGTGACCTAGGCACTCACAGAGGGAAGGCAAGAGTGGGTCTGAGCAGATGCACCCAGGGACTTCTCCAGCTTATTATCTCTTGCTTTTCTGACAAAATGTCACAAAATCAGAGGAGGGGAATTTTTAATCTAACTGACTACAGGAAAAGTTGCAATCCTAGTAACCTGTCCGCTCGTTGCCTTGGCAGGAAGGTCAGCCAAGAAGGTCTTCTTCCCTCATGTGGCAAAAGCCAGCAGCACCTCCATTTCTGCAACAGGTATCCCACAGGTAAACAGCCTCAGCTGAGAGATGAAGGCTTTTGCAAGAGCAGTGCAGGGAGTAGCTGAGGGCAATGCTGTAGTTTGGGGTTTTGGGACAAATGCAACAGCTGCATGGTTCAACCTACGCTGTCAGCAGCAAAGTAATTAATAGACTTGATCACTTAATTGTTTTTGGGGGGTTCAGAATATGTTGTCCCTATTAGGAGACTCACAACTCTCAGGTGGTTTCAGGCTATCTGCAGAGTTAGGACAAAGGTGCTCTGCTCATGGTTTATATGTATAAATTATGGATGAGAAAAATTAGAGTTTAAGATGTCAGAGGCACATTTCTACAGTACACCAATATTTTGTTCCACAACTCTCCCTGTAAGGGACTGTACAATGCCTGGCAGTTTTCCTTCAGGCTGCTGTGTCTTGTCGCTTTCTTACATTATCCATCTCATTTCTTAAGTTTGTATACAATGTTTTGTTTCACATTCCCATTCTCAGAGCCTGGAATACTACCAGTGTATTTCATTTAATCCTTTCTTTTCACCTAGTCTGAGGACTAATCCAGGTTTCTGACAGCACGTTATTGTCGGCTGATGCTGGCACCACTGGAGTATACACTTCTGAGTTAGGGCTTGCTCGCTGGCTGGTACCATTTGCTGTATGTGTATGATACCATGACAGTAAAAGAAATGCAAGATTACATCTTTAGCAGTAAAAACCAAAGTGTTTAAAACAACTGAAATGCACTCTGACCACTGTGCCTTCTGCGGCTGTAATAGTGGAGGGATCCTTGAATGAGGCCTCTGCAAATAGAGACCTGTAGGAACTCAGGGTTCCTGCCCCAAAGAATTAACTATTTAAGAAATAATGTACCTCTATAATGTATGTGTCTCACCCCAAGGTCCAATCACACAAGATATTTTAAAGGCTGAAATTAAGCCTGATGGGGCAGCCTTATTAAATGATTAGTCTGTTGCTGCCTTTAGGCTGGGCTGCATTGCAGACATGTTTGCTGGCTTAAGTGCTTTGAACCAGTTTGCCTGTCTTGACACAGCAGAAAAAACCTACTGGTTTTTTTCAGGGGGTGGTGGAATACTTTGAATAACATCCATTGAGCTGGGATTCCTGTCCATACGAATTGCACAGGGTAGAAAACTTGTCTGTATTTAGAATGGGCTGTGTGTGTGTGTGTGTATATATATATATATATATATATATATATATATATATATATATATATATATATATATATATATATATGTATATATATTTATATATATATATATATGCGCATGTATACACAGACTGGCAGCTCCCTGTTACTGGCCCTGACTCTCTGTTCTGTCCACTTGTCCCCTGTACTTGCAGTTTCCTCTGCAGTGTCTTCTGTTTGATGTGTTTCCTACTTCCTACCTGGGCATGCACCTTTCACCTACTCTTCATTCCAAGGGATTTGGAATGAAGAATAACTTTAATTTAATAACTTTAATAATTTAATTTAATAACTTTAAAATAATAATTTTATTACCAAGGGATAGAACGTTTATTCTCCCTCATGGACCACAGAAACAAGCTCCATTTAAATGTAACAGTAGCTTTGCTACTAAAGTTAGGAGGGCAGTACATCTTCGACCACTTGTGAAATGATGGCCAATACTCTGCTTAATACCTGGGTCATCTGAATTTCTATCAGGTGGACTATAGCTCAGAAAGTTGTTTGTTGCTGTGGCACATGGCTGAACAATTCTTACCACATCTTATAAGGGAAATATCTACAGCCAGGACATTTAACTGCTGTTGCTTTTTTTTTTTTTTTTTTTTTT
The DNA here is from genome assembly GCF_015832195.1 of Motacilla alba alba. Classification (NCBI taxonomy): domain Eukaryota; kingdom Metazoa; phylum Chordata; class Aves; order Passeriformes; family Motacillidae; genus Motacilla; species Motacilla alba. The sequence continues at coordinate 64,477,751 of NC_052017.1, read as the reverse complement.
GAGTTAACTGGAAAATATGTCATCTTTAAATAATCTCTAGGAAGTGTCTGAGTTGGTAGTATTGTTTGTGGAAGGCAGCCACTGCAAATGTTTGGCATTTCCAGTTTTCATTTGTATTGCTTGTGCATGGAATGTGAGAGGTGTATGTGGAAGTTGCCACAGCAAATTGAAGCACAGCGATATGTACCCCTAATGGCTGCTGGGAGCATACTGGGTTTATATGGATTTTCACACAGTTTACTCTCTAGATATCTCCTGCAAAAACTCAAGAAAAATATGAAATGAACAGAAATCCTCACCTCAGGGCTCAGCACAGTTTCAGTGCAATACCTGTCTACTAGTGAATTGTTCTTCTAGAGTAACCGGTTTTTACCCATAGAATGATAGAATGATTTGGGCTGGAAAGGACCTCATAGATTCCAACCCCCCTGCCATGTGCAGGGACACCTCCCACTAGATCAGGTTGCTCAGGGCCCTATCTAACCTGGCCTTGAACACTTCAGGGATGGGGCATCTGCAGTTTCTCTGGGCAACCTGCTCCAGTGCATCACCATCCTCCAAGTAAAGAATTTTTTGCATACTTCTAAGCTGAACCTCTTGTACAATGCCAGCTCTCTCAGTCTGTCTTCACAGGAGAGATGCTCCAGCCCTCTCAGCATCTTTGTGGCCCTCCCATGTGCTTGTTCCAGCAGATCCAGTCCTTCTTGTGCTGGGGGCCTCAGAGCTGGGCAGAGTAACAAGGTACATGCTCCTTGCTGTGTGGCAGGTGACTGTAAGCTTCAAATGACACCTTCACTGAGACAAGTGCAGCTGACTTTTACAGTTCTGGGAGGCTAAAACCTGCCTGGAACTGAGTCAGCGCTTCTGTGGTGATGCATAAGGTGGGCAAGACCCAGTAGTGCTTACCACTGTGCTGAGAAACCTCAACCAAAAAATTCACGTGTTGACAAGGCCAGAAAATGCTTGCTGCAAGTATTGAGTATTTCCATGAAAAAAATTCTCAATCAAGAAATCATTGGAAGCTTTCATAGTGCCCAGTGTAATAGAATTTAAAGACGAGAGAGGATTAAGTGAAAAACAGGAAGCATCCTGCAAGAATTTCCCCCAGCGCCATGTGGGCGAGGGAATGAAGCGAGAGAGGGAGCCCAGATGTGTTTGCAGTTGTGGAATGCATGCCTCTGAGGGGTGGTGCACGCTCCCCATCCCTCTCCCACTCCTGCAATGCACACCAGCACTGCTGGGAGAACCCAGGGCACACTGAGGAGCAGGTGGGCAGATTGCCTTGGATTCATGAGTCACTGAGATGCATTTTCTCTTATGTCATTCTTTTCCCCTCTCCACCCCCTGCAAAAAAACTCTCCTCTGCAACTCTGAAAGAAAGGCCCTGAATTCTGGGTAGCCTCTGCAAGGGGTAGGATTTTCAGAGCAATGCTCAGAAGCAACAGAACTGAGAAGGAAATACCTTTTATAAAATAAAATATTTTACTGACCTACTTGAAATCAACTTGGTGACAGCACAGCTACCCAGGGGAAAAAAAAAGGAAGTCGTGTCTTTCTGCATGAACCAAATTAGCATTTTTATTTGAAGCATGAAACATTGATGAGAAACAACATCTGTACATATAAAAGGTAGTTAACCAGGGAAAACAAGTGTATTTCTTAAATAGGGAAGCTTGACAGAGAATAAGTTATCAAAGCACAATGATACTTGAAAAATGTCAGGAGAATGAAAATAGTTTTCTTCAACAGAAGTGGAATTATGATTCTCTTGAGCCACAGAATGTAATAATACAAAGTAAATCATTCCCTCCCTTTTCATACAAGCTCTTTTCACTGCCAAAAAGAGACAACTGTGCCATGGACAGGAGAAAATAATTATTCTGAGAAACTCTGAATATTACTTTGTCTCTAGATATCAACTTGAAATTGCTGTATCAAAGAAGAGTCATATTATTATCTTTGTAATTAATGACCATTAATCTTGTGACTCTACTGGAGCCCCAAAACAAACAAGTAAGTGCTTTCTTTTTTTTTCCTTTTTTTTTTTTTTTTTTTAATTCCCAAAGCGAGAGTGTTGTTAAAAAGCAGTGTGGCAGCTGTACACATGGTTCCAAAAGTACAGGAATGAGCAGAACTGCCCTGTGAACTTGGGACTGTAACTGGCATATCAGTAGGAAAAGGAAAGGGGAAGTGTTTGAATTCTCTTCCCAGCCACTAAAATACTGGAAAACAATGTTGATTCTCTATTATACTAATGTGTTAGGGGCATGGAAAGACTCGGTTTAAGAACAGCAGCATAGACAAAGTGGGCCAGACCTTGATAAAATGCCTGTGTTTGCCAAAAAGTAGTACAGTCCAGTTTCTTGTCTATTCCCTGAGCACCTGTAGCTCCTGTTACTCTGTTAAACTGAGTGGTTTTGTGGGGTTTTTTAGTGTTTATCTTTGAAATAACCCTTAAGATAGACGTGTTAGCCTCTACAGTCAACAGGGAAAACAGAGACAAAAGGAGTCCTCCAAGGTGAAGGAGAGAAGTTGTGGTGGAGTAGAAAATTGAACCTGTATCTACCATGTTTCCAGCCACTGTCTCACTTGATGAATTTCCTCTCCTTTTTCCATTTCTTCCTTTCTTTCAGCAGCTTTTCTTTCCATCTAGTGGTGGGAACTGGGAGCTAGCAGCACTTCTAGTTTCAGCAAGCCTTGAGGAGAAAGCAATGGTCTTAACTCTGTGAAACAGATCTGGGCACACTAAAAATCCAGGATGCTCCCAGTTCCTTCACACTTATACCTCTGATACAGCCTGGGATGCATGCCATAACAAAATAACATGGGAATGTCAGCAAAGGATACGAGTAATTACTCAAACTCTTCCCTTACCCTCCCCCCTCTTCAAAAATATTATACTTTCACACATTTTAATAGACGTAAGTTAATTTTTTTCCACCTAGCAAAATTTTTTGTTGATTGAAGTGGCAGAAATGAGCAAAACACTTGGTGCAATATGGAAAAAATTGAGGTACTGCAGTAGAGAAGCAAAACATCTCTGCACTGACATAGTCCATTGTTGTGAGCTGCAGCGTCCATGTTTCACACTCACAGTCTTTCTTATGCTTCTTGTGAGGCACACAGCACACAGCCTTAGTTAAGGTGACCTTAGTCAAAATGCCAGTAGGGACTTAAAATCCTTCATTATTTTCATTATAATGATTTTTTTTTGGGGGGGGGGGGTGAGAAAGTAAAGGAAAATTGTCAACTTTTTTTAACAATTTTTAAGAGTACAGATGTTCAGTGAAAAAAAATTGCTATGAGTGACTTTCATGAGCAAAAAAATAATCCTATATTTTGTAACCAAAACTTCCTCCTACACCCCCATCAGATAATGTCTGTGGTCACTTTTAGCTGAAGGGAACTTCCCATTCCCAATACCCCAGCTCAAAGGCAAGTTGATATCAATGTGAGGTTTTGTTTATTCAGAGATGTCAGGATCAGGCTGTAAGTCTGTAGAAACAAGAGACCCCACTACTTTTTTACTTGTAGATCTGCAACTGATGGGTGTTCAGCCTCCAGGAGTTTAGATGACTGAGATAAGGTTTCAGATAAACATCCAAATGTTTAGATTTTTATCTAACCCAAAGCTCTGAACCTTTAAAGGATTACCCACCTCCAGGGATAATCCTGTAGTGATTTCAACACCTGTACTGAGTCAAAGTGAGTTCAGAGTGTCCTGCCCACAAGAAATGGTTCAGGCCCCCATCCTACCATTTGTTTTGGATAGCTAAAACAGTCTGTTTCAGATCTGAAGACAATTGTTGGGCACTGTGATTTTAAATGACAAGATACCTCCAAATAGTCATCAATAGGATCACTTATTACCAAAGAAAAACAACTGGTGACACCCTACTTCTGTGGCCTACAGAGCAGATATGCCCTGAATATTTTTACATTTAATCAGAAGCCTAGATACCTCACAGCTTAACAGATATTTTAATGAGCTGCTTTTCTCTCAGCATTCTGCTTCGGAGGAGGGCTTTGCTGCCCTCTCTTGCAGTTATGGTGGAAATGTGCTCATGTTGGCACAGCAAAGCTCCACTGTAGGTTAGTGTGACTGGTCCTGCAGATACAGAGATATGCCTACACAGGGTTGCAGAGATATACCTGTTCCCAGATAAAGAACAAGATATCTCACGAGTGGCCATTTCCCGCTGTTACCACAAGTGTGTTAGACATCCTTAGAGGGAGCCTTTTTTCATCCAGTTCCAGCATTCACAAAGAGCAGAGCCCACAGCAGGATAAGCTGTGCACTCCTCTCCTTCCCAGGCATCAGCTTGTCCAGGTGCCCTGAGGAGCAATTGGACTTTGTGCTTCATTCAGGCTTCTCCTAAATGACACGTAACTCTTATCAGAGAGTTACTAGAACTCTTTGTAAATCTGACAAATTATTCTGGGTTTGGTTTCGGTTTCAGATGCTGTAATCATGCTTCACGAGGCACCAGGAATGGGGAGGAAACACAAATAATTATGTGTAACACTTTATACGTACCTGTGCATATGCACCATGTATACACGGATGTCACACATTATTGCACAATGGATCTAAAAGTGCTTTGCAAGCACTAACGGAGAATGCCACAAAAACCTCCTTCTCTTTACTGAAGAGCAAATTTAAAGAAAATTAAAGAAAAAAACAATGGGTGTTATTGTGACAACAAAATTATAGACAGAACACAATCTTCCCTGAGGCTTTTTGGCAAAAGCTTTAGGCTTATTCAGGCTGAGTCCCCTGTTAACCCAAAAGGAAGACAGAGGGTTTTTAATAGAAGTATTGCTCAGTACACTGAACTGTTTGGTTTGGGTTTTTCTTTTTTTCTAAATCTAAGCAAGAAAAAGAGGGCCAGTCTTCTTCATTTAAGAAGTTTGTGTGCTGTAAATTAGCATATCTCTGAAAGCAACTACTGACTTTGATCACTCTCCTGAAGTACAACAGTATTTAAGGAAAAGCTGATCTTATTTTAATCACTGGTTCTTCAGCTCACCTCTGTAATTAGAAGGAAAGCTTGCCTCAACAGTGCTCAGGTGGAATGCACAGGAAACATATGATTAAATGGTGATTCTAAGTTTAGCATTTCACTTCCACAAAGTAAAACTAATATCTGGTGTAAATGTTTTCCATAAAGGAACATTTGAAAGATGAATTAACTACGTCCTACGTAATATGCAAAGACAAAGGACAAAAGAAAAGCCTGTTGTGATCTTGTGGTTGCATTCAACAGGGCTAGACTTTCAACCCTCCATTTTCACACTGGGTCTTCTGTACAGATTTCGTTTGACAGTCATGGAGAGGTGAGCTTCAGAGCTCTTTATCAATAATAAAAACGGGGACAGATTTGGTTTGCTTACCTCTGCTACCCCTATCTGGATCAGCCTGAAATAGGAGCTTCTCTCTGTCATATTGTGCATTCTACTGTTTGGTAACTTCAGACAAATGTTTTTAACAGAGTTCTGGTGATTATGGTCTCCTTAATGTATTGTAAATCCCTGGAAGTGGAGGAGGATGTTTTCCTGGAGAGAACAAACTTGTTTTTCCTTTTAAATAAAACTGTTCTTTTGTAACTGTGTAGATCTGGCCACTGGCAAGCAGACCTCTGCAAATATATGTGTTAGAACTTAGGAAAAATTAAGATACTTTGCACCAAAAGGCTAACATCTCATTTATGTAAAGATAATGCTCTGTGGATTGTTTTCATCCACATTATTGTTGACATCACAGAATACCTACTGTTTGCATCTCTGGTTCATTGTTTATTTCCCCACCATTCCAAGAAAACTTCCTCCTGGTAGGAATTTAGCAAATGTAAGGGCAGAAGTTGCTTCATGAACAGGAATGCTGCTTTCATTATATTGCATTCTGGGCAACCAAAATGCAACTAAGGGTTCCCAGAAGTTTTTTCAGTTTCTTCAGGGAATGCATTCCATGTCTCAGTGATATTCTCACCAGCCTTTTCCACCCTACAATTTCATGTCAAGTGAAGTAAAATCCAGTGTTTGCCATTTGAAGCATGCAAATGTCCAGAGAACTTGATATTCAGCTATTCACAGCTCTCCTTTCTAAAACTGAGTGAAGTCTTGCCTCATGCTTATTTCTGTTTGCAATTGTAGCTGCAAGGATCATGAGAAAAAAGGGAACAATCCTAAAGTGGATGTTAGAGGCTATGCTACAAAATAGGTCACTCACGGAGCCAGAACAGGCTTTCTTGAATCTGACAGATATTTGAGTCTGCAACATTTTCTTTTACTACTGAAAGGAATGAAATATGCAGTCTCAGAAAATTATGGTTAGACCATGGTAGTGGTTTCCAATGGCAAAGCACTGGTAGGAAATTTAATACTAGTTTTTTTACCACCTCTTTTCAAATCCAGTTTGAAGTAGAAAGTGTTATTAACAGTAAATTCACTGAACAATTATTTATGTATTTGATACATCACTTGGTATCTCTAAGGAAATCCAGAGAAAAATTTAAAAGTTTCTTTAACTCAGAAGTTCTGGACTAGATGCAGAAGCTACCTGATCTGAGGGAAGAGCTTGAGTACATAGGAGACAGACCAGATATCTGGGTTTAAAATTTAATGTAGATAAAGTTTCATTTTTCACAATAGTTTATTCTTTTTGGGTTCTTGATTTCTAATTTTGATGTTGGTGTGACAATTCATTTTGAAGACGAGAATCTTTATAAAATTCCCCTCAATTCCATTTATTTTCATTTGCAGAAGAGTTAACTGTGGATCAGAATGCCCCTGCGCAGTGCCTGACTGCAGGACAAGGCTGTGATTACAGTACGGAAAAGTGAGGAAGAAAGAAACAGATGAGTCCAGAGAAGGAGGAGGAACAACTTCCCCCTTACCACCTCTCTGACTCTTTATTTCACTATGCTGTGAATCTCATGAAATCATGAAGTTACATCAGTCAGGTGCCTCAGTGAAAGGAGTGGAGATACAGAGCCTGGTCTGCAAGGTAAGGTAGCAGGAATTTACCTGAAAATGCCATGAAACAACACAGCAAACATACATATTTTAGACCTGACAAACCAAGCCTCAGGCTATGTGGTGAACAGGTTTGGAGGATAAAGTTAACTATTGCTGTCACACGGGTATTTATTACCCAGTGAAACATCCATAGCTGTTCATTGCATAAGAATGGTTATTTTAAACCTGTCAGTTGACAGGGACCAAGCTCCCCAATGATTGCTTTGCTGCAGCATGTTCTTTATCTGACATTTAATTGAGGGGATTTTTTAGTAAATGTGATTTTTCTTTTTGGTACACTCTGGCTATTTATAAATTATGTTACTGCCTGTTGCTCAGACAAGGACAGACATAGTAATGTAAACACTTCTATTCACCCATAATTGATAAATGATAATCATTTTTGCACACTAGTCAGGAAAATCTAAGCTTCCCAGTGCAAGTGTTAAGAAAGTTGCTTTGATACCTGCAGTTCCTTGGCAGCCATCATTGAAGTATTTTGATATATAGAACATCACATTTTGTAGATGAGTAACAGGAGTCTCAGAAAGGCCAGTCTTGATTTTTCATTCTCCAAGGCTGAACAGCCAAAGCAAATACAAATGCCACTCTTTTTCAGAATGGATGTTGGCGGCACACTTACCTTGCTGACTTGTCTCCTGTGCCATTTGAGTGTAAGAGAACAGCTTACACTTGACCAATTACACATTTTTAGGGTGCTCATAAGGCAACAAGAAGCAAATAAAATATTGAAAAAGAGGTGCAGCTGAAACTCCCTCATTTCCAGCTATTGAAGCCGGCACACCAGCCACCTGCACCAGTATAACACTCAGCTCCTCGTACTACGAATGAATTCCAAAACACCTGCCTGACAGGGGACAGGAAGAGAGGAGAATAGGGAAATGGACAGGAATGGGAGGAAGAGAAGAGTAACAATGCCGAGCTTTGAAAAGGGAGGCTGGACTCCAGTGTAACTTCAAACACAGCGGAGCTGCGCAGTGGCTCAGCAGCCAGCGGGTTTTCCTAATGACACTCTGCATTGTGCTGGAGTGGCTGCTGCTGCTACCACACAGACATGCTGCTGAAGGCTCCAGGGAATTACCTTGGTATTTAATTTGTTGTTATGAAAACAGTGAGTTTCACTGCAGCAAGAATAGTTTCTTCCCAAACAGTTACCAGAATCCTATTGTTGTTCTCCTTCTGGTTGACCTTTTTGATGGTTTTGCGATTATAATGATTTTCCCGGCTTTGCTATCTTGAATTTGTTTGATTTATATTGTGTCAGGAATTCAGAAAGGGAAAAAGCAGCACATCTCAGGCAGAAGTTCTGATAAATGAAGGAGTTTAAAGAAGTAATTTTTTCAAATGGAATTGTGATGGGAAGAGCAAAATTTTCCTTGCTTTAAGCATTTTATTTGTATATGGCCAGTACAAATATGGGGTTCATTTTCAGCCACACTATCATGCTGTTACCACAAGCTATTCAATTACGGAGCTTTTTAGATTACATTAAGAGCAAATACTACTTCTTTTAGAGTTTAAAGGCTGTGAAAATAATTTTCAGTTCTGTTCTCCTGTGTCTACATAGATTCAGAGTTTAATTTCCCAGAGTGCCCAAGACAGTGGTAATCTTAGGAAGGTGTTTCCCTGGCTGGGCCAGAAATCAAATTATTGTACAACTATCTGGCTGTGAAGTATGTCACCAGGTCAGCTGCATGAGCTCCCTCTTGCCCTCTGTTACTTGCCCGTGACATTGGCATGAGGAAGTGTGTAACTGTGACTCCATCTCATTCAGCCCATCTTCCCTGTCATATTTTAGAAAGAGTTGTGTGACGTTCAATATACAAGCAGCAAGCAAGAAGCTGTCCATTAATTTAGATTTGTGCAAATCTATGATGTTCTTTTGAAACTCAATTGTAATAACAAAATAATATGAAATTATTCTTGCATTTCCTACAATAAATGCTCTTTATTGCAGGTAGTTGATTGTATTTGAGGTAAAATTTGCATAGAAAACTATGCACCACTGTGATAAGATAACATAGTCATTATGATGTTATTTACTGTGCTGATACAATATGCTGGTTCAGTTTCCTGCACATTACTTTTCCTTTAGCACTTATGTGTGTGCATAAAAAACACCCAAACAACAAAACCCAGAAATGTGCTGATTTTTTTTTAATTTTTATATAAAACTGTCCTCCACAAAGGTTACATTTTAATTGACATTTCTTATCTACAAGGACATACTTTTCTACAATAAGGGCAGTGTGCCATAAGCTACTTATGGAAGTCCTATTAGGAGATGATTGTTTTCATTATTTTATATATATATTAAGATTAGAATACTGCTAAAAACATGCTATCCACTTCAGAAGTACAAAAGAAAGACCTCTCCATCCTACACCGAGTTCTGACAAGAGAGCTTAAAGTCCAGAGACAAAACCAGCAGGGAGTTGAAGAAATATGCAGGAGTTGGGAGACCAGTGGGGCTTTGAGAAACACAGCCACAGTCTTGAATACAATTTATTAAGGTCTATATAAAGAAAGTATAGAATTATCCTGTCTACTGTATGTATTCTGTTCTTAAATGACATTAGCGTAAGTGAAAAGGCAAACGTTAATTGCTGGTTTGTCACCTTGTCTTCCAGAACTGGTGTCATTTTGACATATTCCCCTAAACAACAGAAATAGCTTTACAGCTATTTCTATTTCTTTCTAGAGAAAGAAGCTCTTACAGAGTCTTTCTTGAGTTTAACATGTAGTGGTTGTGTGGGCTGTGCGTGCAGCCACTGTGAAGATGGACTTTATGTGCCACATTACAGATTTATTTTTTTCAGTTTGTTACCAAAGGTACCCAGTCACATAAGTCTCTTTTTTTTTCCACAGGATTGTTTGCAAGGATATTTTCAGTAGTAGGTTTTAGCATAAGACAGGCAAATAGTTCAAGAAGTGCAAGGTGCTGCTGCATATTAATGAAAGAGTCCAAACTCCTTTGGAGAGCCCACAGAACTGTGCTCTCTCTCATTTGTTATTTCACTCCTGTTTCCTTGGCAGCACCATCTAATGCACATCTTTGCTGTGCAGCTGGGGATAACTCAGTAAATGTCTGCTTGAAGAATATCAAAATCCAGACAGAGTTGAAATATTGCTGAGAGAGAGAGAAGGTGTTAACATAAAATCTGGAAAATTATTTCAGTGCTGGAAAAGAGTATTTCTGTCTTCTTCCTTCTCCTTTGCCCTCCCTTGGCTTGCCTGTAACCCACATTGAGCATGGTTGTTCACTTATTTTAGACTCCTGGAATTTAAGTTCGTGTACTGGAAAGTGAGAATGGCTTTATGGAGCCGTGACTCATTTCAATGCACAGAAGAAAGTAACCCTTTTACCAGCCCTTTGGCCTCACTCAAAGGCCATTTCTTGAGGGTGGTCTTGCAATCAACAGCTTGGTCGAAAGACTTCTATGCCTCTTGCCAGACCCAGACAGGTGGACATTGACCCAACCAAACCTCTTCTGGTAAAAAGCTCCATCCTGCAAGACCACTGAGACCTCAGGCTTTGATGAGATGAATGGTGAGACTAAACCAAACACTACCCTTCCTAATGGCCTTTTGAATGCTGCACTTAACCAGTAAAAAAGGGCCCAAAACATTGTTGGAGCAGGAGGCTACTCTACTCTTGCCAAACAAAATGTTCTTAGGACTCTAGTAACATTTCTGGGAAAGGATTTTTCTCTTTACAGAAACGTCTTCTTAACATTTTGCAAAGTGACTGTCAGGCAGGGCACTGCTTTAATTTTCAGGTTTTTCACCATTTTCTTCCTGTGTGTCCACTGGCACATGGAGAAGGCAGATGCAGATGATCTGCTTAAATATCAGGTGCTATAAGAGGAGTGCCATAAGTGGGAGATAGGAAGCTCTTCCCACCACCCTTCACTGTCTTTCAGCTGGGCTTTCTGTACAGCAGTGCACAAGTTAAATGAGATGGGGGAAAGCCAATTGCTTGATATTGCACAGTTGGGAAAGAGAAGCAAGTCCAAGCCCTCAGCCCAGCCTGCTGCTGATGTTTTCCTCCCTGTGTGCCAGCACTTAGCTTAGGAGCTGCTTAGTTGCATGGTTGAAGGCAAGAGTTATCTCTCAGTTGTGTGTTTGTACAGCACCTAACACAATGAAGCCCTTCTCCTCAACTGCAGCTTGGAAATATTATCACAACACAAATAGTAAATAGTAATCAGGTTAAAGATAGCACTGAATTAAACCAGAGCAATATTCCTGCTGAAGGCCAAAAGGTACACAGTGCCAGCTCAGGCAACTGGCTCTCCAAACTGAAAGAGAACATTCCTCCACAGTAAAATAAACATTATTCTTTTTTTCTCTTGCGCTAGATAAAGCATTGTGTGTTTCTGATAAATCCATATGGTTTGCTTGCTTGCAGAGGAAAACATGAAGAACAACAATTCCCCAGATTTCTTCCTCAGAAGTTGCATTATCAATAAATGCCTGTGATATCAGTCGGGTTCTTTAGCCCACACATCCGGCCAGTATCTTAATTGCAATAACTTCACGTCCCAAAAAGTCAATGCAGTGATATACAAGGGACCTGATTCCAACCCCTTACCTCTCAGAGCCCGGAAAGTCTTTCAGCATTCCTGCAAACTTACATAAGAGAGAAGGAGCAGATAACATTGTATGCTTGCAATTAAACATGCAGGATGCTTGTGCCCTCTTGCAGAAAGGAGTGAAAGAATGGCCTCTAAGGAAGTTGTTCTGAATTAGAAAATGGCCTTACAACTGAAGAATTTGGAGTGCAAGACCAAGGACCCATGGGATTGTCTGAATTGTTTTTTTCAAGTCTCCAAAATTACTTCATTGCACTTTTTTCTACAGTCTATGACAAGCTAAAGCCTACTGAATAAACAGACAAAATACTGTTTTGTGGTCTTTATATATACTGAGCTAGGCCTTAATGGCAGCATTATATTAATTGGATGGAGGACAGACCTGCCTTATTCTTAAGTGGATGAGGAAATTCTCTTGACTTAAAATGTTTCCTTTAATTTAATTTGTCTTTAGAATTGGGAGCTACAGACTAGAACTGGTAAGCCAGGGAGGTCTGGCCTCCAGTTCTGGGAAGGTGGTAGATGGCCCCACACCCACAAAGGGAAAGCCACCTTCAGAGAAGGGAATCCCTGTCTCTGCATCTTTAGGAGGGTGTTGGTAGCAGGAGGGTGAAAGGAATCCTATTTGTGTAATTTTCAAAACACCTGAATTTTCAAAAGCCTTTTACAAGATGCCATCCTAAAGGCTGTTGAAGAAACTCACTGGCCAGAGGATCACAGTCAGCAGTGAACAGTCCCCAGGAATGGGTGCTATTATTGAGAATAAAGAGGAGATAAGGGAGTTAACAATAAAATATACAAGTTTTCAGGCAATAGTAAGCATATCTCAACAAACAAATGCCATGCCAGGCTTGAAAAGACCACATCAAAAGTGTACCAAAAAAAGGGCAGGAGAAGTCCAGACAGGTAATTGAAAAGTGATGCACCTTTGGAGAAATAATCTAAGCTATGAGGCCAAACTCTTGTAGTTCCACTGCAGGAAAGAGACCTCAACATCATCAGTGACACCTCTTGGAGATCATCTGCTTAGTGTGCAGTGGGGTCCAGAAGAGCCAGCAAAGCACTGGCCATCACAAGGAGGGGTATGGATCATGAGAGAAGGAGCATTATTTTCCTGCTACAGAAAACTGCTGTAGTGACATTCCCTGGAGTACATTGAGGAGCTCTGCATCTCAAGGAGGATATGGCAGAGCTAGATAAGATCCAGAGAAGGGCAAGGAAAACAAGTTCACATGCTGCTGATTGAATGACAGATTATGAAGAGGGACTAAAAATATGGAAATTCTTCAATCCAGAGGGAAGAAAGGTCAGGATGAGAGGGAAGAGATAGTAAAAACTTACACAATCACAGAGGTGGTGGTTTGGGCAAAGGTGGAAGGGTTATTTACCAAATTCCTTAATGCTGGAAGTAGGGTGTGCTTGAGGAAACTTTGCACACCTGGTAACTCTTCAGCATTGGATTCAATGGGAGCAGCCAGTGCCATTTCCTGTCAGGTGAGCATGGTTTACTCCCCTTCCTCTTGTTCCTTTGCTTCCACTTACCATGCAGATAGCAACAAGAGCTACAGGTGACTATTTCTCTGTCTGCTTGCAGCCAGAATGACTTCCTTTGGGTTTATGTGAGTATAAAAAAAATTCAAAGTTTGGTTTATTGTTTTTTCAAGATTAAGGGAGGTAGAAAAGTGTTAAATGGCTGACATGCCAGCAGCACAGTTATATACCGGCCTTGTAGCAAAGACTTTCTGTTTAGGAGCAAGGGAGAAGTGTTGCTGCACTCAGGGGTCCTTTTGGTTACATTTTCTTCTAATTTATTTTTCATGCGTTAGTGCCATTAAATTTCATGGTTATGCAAAAGAATAAAGAAGGGAGATGTCGTTGCCATACTTCAATTAGTAGTGAAGGTAATTAATTGCTACAGAATATAAGGGCAGGCAATTATTATTTGAGAAATTTTTTGAAGGAGTCAGGGTGAGGGTGATCTTGGAAGATTAGTAAAGGTCTAATGATGGTAGAGTTTGGTATGGGGCCAGCCCCTGTCTCTGGATGTAGAAGTTCACCTTGGAGTTTTCCCTAGGGCTGTAGCTTTACCCCCTTTTTTTTTTTTTTTGTCATCTTTGAGACTGATCCTAGCATCCAGAGTGACTCCTGCTTGTTACTGCAGTCCTGGCATACTGTCATTGTGTGGGGCAGGTTGCACCTTATAGTGTAATTCTGCAATTCTTGCATCATCCCTGTGAAAAGAAATCAAGGGTTGGGTTAAAATGCTATTAGAGGCAGAAGAAGGATGACCTTGAGTGTCATTTCAATGCAACAAAATACGTGTATCCAGTTTTGATCGCTCTATGTCTACTGTTAGTAAATAGATGTATTGCCAGCTTGAAAAGGTTTATTTAGCCTACAGGACACCACTGAGGTTCATTAAGTCTCTTAAGTATTAAGAATACCTAATTTTCAAGCAGAGAAAATTTTTACCACTTGTCCTCTAGACAAAGTAATCTTTACCATTATGAAATATTGTCACAGCAGACGGAAGCAAGTTCTTGAATTTAAATATGCCAAAAATTTGCAATCATTTAGGTTTGCTCTATGGTCAATGTCAAGATCTCCTGTCTAGTTACAGTGGTTTGAAAATGTATTAATGATTTCATATTTTTTGTGCTTTATTGTTGTTGTTAAGGGTTGGACCTTGTTACCACTGAGGGATCTGCAAACCATTAAGAAATAAAAATTAAAAGCTTTTTGTTGTTGTTGCTCAAAATAGTCCAACCCTTTTCATATGAGCCATGTATCTGAGCCATAGATGTAAAAATGAGACAAAATAGAAGATTAAATATGCTGACTACTAGGCCAGTTCTGAAAGTTTGTAGGAAATATAGGACAGGCAGATTTGTGGGTTCCATTAAGCCTTTAGTTTTTACACTTCTGGAATTCTAAGAGATACTTCTAGTAGTTGTTAAGAAGGAATTTGCTTCTTCCTGGCAGTTATTCTGATCTACCAGGTGTGTGTGGTCTCTTCCCTTTCTGGGGTTGCCCTTTTGTTCTGACTCCTTTAGCCAAAAAAAAAAAAAAAAAAAAAAAAAAAAAAAAAAAAAAAAAAAAGGCAGCTGGACCGCTTTAGTCTGTTAAATAGTCCACATTACTTACAGAGCTACTCTCCTCACTGACCCTTAACAGTTTAGTAGTGATGAACTTTAAGAGGCTCAGTCCTAATCTCCTGTCTTCAAAGGAGCCAGAGCTGCTGCAGAATGTGGCCCTTTGATTGTGGCTTTCTCTGAATTTCAGAAGCCCACATTTGCTAGCTGGTCACTTGCATTCTTTTATCTAGCTGATGACAACAGTAAAATTAATATAAATTCTAGACTCGTCCAGGAGCTTTCATTGCTCCTGGATGCTTTGCTCTCCTCTTGGCATGTCAACACATGCCTCAAACAGCATATTAATAGCAGATTGCTACCTAAGGGACAAAACATTCAGGATCCTTGGATGTGCAGCCCAGACTAAATATGCTGGCCAAGGAGTGCTCTGGCTCAAGAGAATGTCTCTTGTGTCTTTACTCTGAACTGAGGAAAAGTGTCATGCAAGTGATGTGAGGAAACCATGTCTTGACACGTGGCTTCAGGGACTGTGTTTTGTAATCTGCACTGGTGTCAAGACTGGACCCAGAGAAAGCTCGGTTTATAGCAAAACCAGTAATTTTCAGCTAGAAAGAGCAGTTGGGCTGGTGGTCCCTCTTGGGTTTTGTTTTTTTTCTTCCCCAGGGATAGTAGTGAGTTTCCCATGGGCACTGTTCCCCATTTCTGCAGAGCATTGGTTCTCTGGGCTTTAAGCACTGAGAATTTTGGGCATGGTTGTGAACCTGGGCTGATTCAAAGAATGTGCACAATACTGATATTTACTGAATTTGACCCTTTCCTATGGCTCTAAGCTGCATGTGAATATTTCTATGGCATACAAAGATTTTTCTGGCCTGCTATGTGTGAGAGCTCAGAATGCTTTTCACCCTGGGGTGAAAATTTGGCTTAAAACATAAACTCCACCTTTCCTAGAGGTTTTGTTGCTCTTTTCCACTTCAACAACAACCATCAGGCGACATAAGAATGTTCACTCTCATTGTTCCCTCGACAAGTGGCTAAGATGTCAGCTTACAAAGCCACTTAAAAACAACAAACAAACAAAAAAACCCAAACACACAAACACAGGAAAATAAAGGGGAGGGGGGAGATGGGGGAGGAGGAAAGGGAAAAGAGAGAGGATCATTCCTCACGTTATCTAGACTCCAAAAGCGGGGACCAAGGCATTAGCTCTTGGTCATCTACTGCACTGGAATCACATATGGACACTGCTGTGCTCCTGTCTCCAGGAACACCAGTGATGCACATCAGCCTTGTGGCTCCCCTCAGGTGCTTGCACAAACACTGGCAGCTGCTGGCAGGAAAGGCTTGCAGGATCAAGCTGCAAATGCCTGTGTAGAGCTTCTGTGCACTTGAAAACCAGGACTTGATTGCGCGACATTCCTTCGTATCCTGTACTCTCTGCTTGACCTTTCTTCCGTGTTTTCCATGTGACTGACAACCCTTCAAAACACAAAGCAACAGGATAGTGTTGGATGGTGGGAGGAAATATTGCCATCAGTTTGGGATATCATTATTGAAACAGCTTCAAGTTATCAACAGCTTCAAGGCAGAAAAGTGCTGATATTTGTTTTTTGACTTGCATACTATTCCCCATTCATTAATTGGTTTCTTGACTCTCTGACCCACTTTCCTGCAATAATAGTTACATGGAAAGCCTCATATTTCTTATCCTGGTGTCTGTATCCCTGGGCTGAAGTTTTTCAGTTCTGTTTGCTGGCTAACCCTTCCAAGATGCTTCTGACTGTAACTAGACAAAATTTTTCCTTCCTAAATGTTTGGAAACCATGTCCCAGTCTCTCTTTTTTACTGACTCTTATTCTTTAGTCGTCACAGCTGCTAGAAGAACTAAAGCACGCTTATGAGAGATTACTTAATTTTGCTGAAGTCTTAGGGAACATAGGGGTGACAGAGTATCCAATCCCTATCGCAAGGCTCATCATGCTAATTATCTACATAAAACACCACCAAAAGCAGTTTTACCGTAGTAATTAGTGTCCCCAAGCCTGCCATTTATCTATTAATCACAGCGTTTTGCAAACACTCTTTAATTACATTCTCAGCATCCTGGTCTCTTTAATTTTGCTGTTCTGATTTAGTCCTACAATAGCCACTGTTTTTTAATAAGGTAATTAGTAGCCACACTTTAGCATTGTATAAACTGATAGAGAGATTGCATTCAGAAGCTGTCTGCTTA
Organism: Motacilla alba alba; assembly: GCF_015832195.1. Classification (NCBI taxonomy): domain Eukaryota; kingdom Metazoa; phylum Chordata; class Aves; order Passeriformes; family Motacillidae; genus Motacilla; species Motacilla alba. The sequence goes on along the minus strand of NC_052017.1, from coordinate 64,460,790 downwards.
AATGCTGCAAAAGTGGCAGAGAGAGAAATTAGGTCTGCATCCGAGTCCTTCAATTTTATTTTGACAAGTATGGTAATCCTGCTTTTTGATGCTGTAAGTTCACCTGGGTTGTCCCCAGGGCTTCCATATGGTACCAAGCTCCTGCTTGCTCTCCCCTTCCAGTGCATTGCCGCACTTATGTTCCATCCTTTGCACCAGCTCTAGTGGCTGTGAAGCCAATTCTAAACTACTGAAAGTGCAGTTTTCAGTCAGCTCCAAAGCATTGAGTAAGCTGGAATGACTTAGCCAGGGGATGAGCATGCTCCCCTTGGTTTGAGGGGGTGACACACCACCAGATTGCAGTCAGGACCATCTAAAGTATCTCTCTCAATTCAGAAACTCCAAAAATTAGCATTTTCAGGAGCACAGTGACACCTTCACCTATGTCACTAGAAGATCCTGTTCTTTAACATAAAAGGATTTTATTCTCATTTGTCATATTGGATGTTGAAAACTGTGGAGACATCCACAACCTACCCATCAGGTTCCAGTGGCTTCATAGAAGGATAGGTGAGAGGGTAGGCTGTCAAAAATAAAATCACAATTACATACCTTGCCTTCCTGTGATATTCAATAAAATCATGGTCTGACTGGCACTTGGGATTTTTAAAACCTTTATCGTGGGACCTCAGTGGTGACAGCAAGCTCAGTGTTTCAATAACTACAACATGTAGTGCCTTAAAATCAAGGCTCTAATTCCAATCACTGGTAGGCAACATTCAAATGGCAGGGGGGAAGAAGGGAAATTATTATTTGCAAAGATGTGAATTATATATTTGAAGATTAGAAAAAGGAAACAGTATGGGAGTAACAATTTTTAAAACAGGCCTTCAGGCAAGAATCACATACTGTTTTTCCTTTTAAAAGTATAGTGCATTATCTCTAAAGACTAAGATGCAAATATGTGAAGCTGACTGGCAAGGAACGAGTAGTAAGTCAGTTGTAGACCAGCTAATGAGAGGCAGAGTTAAGCTCCAATAGAATGTGCTGGAAAGGTGACGGTCCCTCTTGCAACAGTGAATTTTTAACTGTCTGCATGCAAACAGTACTTTTGGCTACATGTGAAATAATCTAAACCCTACTGACTGTCTTTTACTCCTCAAATAAGCTTCTGTATGATGATGTTTTTAGCTAAAATTGGATCTTGCGCCCATATTCTGCTTCTGTTCCCAGAACCTGTATTTCTCTCGTTACTTAGTCTGACACAGGGTCTTCAACCCTGTGGTGACAACAGACTACAGATGAGACCTTACACAAAGGAAGGCCATGGGCCCTTCAAGCTCATAGATTTGTGCAAGTATCAGGTGAAATCTTGACCTGTGCGTTTTGTGATCTCACAATGGAGATGACAAGGGCAAAGAAATGCTTTAGAGGCCTAAAAGGCTTGAGCTGAGGGCAAGGAAATGCTTTAAAGGCCTAAAAGACTAACATGATGCTAACAGAGTGTGTAAATTTGCTGGCCTTCAGTATTGACATGCTGGATGGGAGCAGAAAACTCTGCTTCCCAAATGCTGCACAACAGCTGAAAACTATTGTAATGGTAGATAAGTAAACTGGAAAGCCTTGGAAGAGCACATGAGAGTGCTGGAAGAGAGGTGCATCAGCCAAAAACTCTTGGAAAAAGTTGGGCTAGGGAGTGATGACATGGTGATAGCAATATAAATAAGTGAAAGGAAATTGCATGAAAGAAAGGAAGAGGGTTATCTGGATTATCTAGAAAGTGGCTGCATAGATTTTAGCCTAAAATTAAAAATGGAAAAAGAATGAGGCTAGACAGAAGGAAAAAAATCACAACCTTGAGCATGCCCAGAATAGATTGTCAGACCAGCAGAGGCAATGACATGGGTGGGTGAGACCAGATAGGATAAGACAATAGGAATAATAAAGCAAGGAAACAACCCTTTTGGTGTGAGCAACTGGAGTGGATGACCCAATTTGTGTTTTTCCAGGTCTGGCTGGCTATATATAGTTGAAGGGAGGCAGTAAACAAAGCTCGTGCCCTGGTCAGTGGTGGCACACAAGGTTAAGTTTCCCATCCTTCTGCCTGGAGAGGAGAGGAGTTTCATGGAGGCACAGCTGTGAGGGAGCATCGCCACCCCACACTTGCCAGAGGCCAGGCTGTATAAAGTTCCATGAAATGGAAAAGATGTGAGCTATCAGCCAAAGCTGTGGCTCTCAAATCTTCCAGGCTTTTGGAAATTTCGAGGTACAACTGGAAGAGTTGTCTTGGATGCCTAGGTTGCCTTGAACTGCCCAAATCTGTTATTCACAAGTTCATCATCCTTGGACCAAGTTCATTATTTATTTGTTGTGTGCCTTTCAAATCTTTTCACCTCTCTCCATCTCCACGGTGATAACATGGATTGTGCACCTCAGCATGTGATACTAGTGCAGCAGCTTCATGCTCACTAGTGTAATTTTCACACAAAAAAAAATCACATCTGCACCTTCTTCTGTTTTGTTTTATACTCCCTACAGAGGAATGAGAAAGAATAATATGAGAAAATGAATGTTATGAGAAGCATGAATTTGCCATGCTTCTTTTTCTGGTTTGCTCATGATGTCAGTGTTTGGGAATTGTTTTTGTATTTTTTTTTTTACCCTGAAATATGCATCAATGCAATCTCAATCTGCTTCAGAAGAAGGACATCAAAGGAAAATGTCCATTAGAAGACCTATTGGCCCTTTCTGTTTGTTCTGCATGGGAATTTTTGTTTAATTTTGTAGTGATAGGCCCATGCTTGGCTGAAACAAACCTTTAAAGGAAGTGTCCCTAAATGTGCCTTCAGGTCTGTTCTCTCAGCCCAGACAGGAAGACAGATCCTGAAATTCTCCTTCTTGCAAAGAAAGGGGTCTGCATTTCTAAGCCAGCGAGTCACTTTTCCCTTACTTGGCATTCGGTGAGCGCTTGGGAGAGCTGCAGTTACATGCCAGAGACATACCAAAAGGGAGGAAGGAAGATTTTGAAGTCCTGCCAAATACTGCGCATTGTTACGCACCGAGGCGCTCCCTGCACACGCCTTGGGTGGTGGATATTGGTGTGCAAGCGTTCAGGTGGTGAGCACCTTGTATTTGCATGCATGGGAAACATTGACCCTGTCCCCCTAACAAAGGCATTAAGAGTGTCTGGTTTACTCACATATAGACACTGTAGATTGGGACAAATTTTTCAGGACAGACAGCAAAAAATACCAAACCAAAACAACTGAGGGCTGTCTGCAAACCCTGAGGAGGGAAGAAGTTGAAAAGGTGACAAATGCTTCCTTAAAATCAGAAATCAAAAGGACTGAATGTCTTGTCACCAGGTCGAAAGTTGCTGGTTTGGGTAATGAGGGAGGAAATGCTGCAGTCTTTGGTTGAGAGCCAAGCACAGGGAAATAAATTTTGCAAATTCCTGGAAAACGAGAATTCCACAAAAATTTCAGAACTGAAATAGGATATCCAAGAAAATTTTAAACCTCCTTTGAACACTTGTATCTAAACTCCATGACATCCAGTATAGCCAGGGTTCCTAGGGCCTCTAGTCTCCTAGTAGTGGCCAGCCCAGTAATGACCTGCCCTGGTGTAGGCATCCCTGCAGCCTTCAGCTCCCCTGTGTTATGTTGCTCACCCAGCAGGAAACACCTCTGGGACCCAATCCTGCCTGTGCTTTATCAGAAGTTTGTCAAACAGAACCATTTCCTGAAGACGTTTTCACTCTGAATTGCCCTTTTCCAATTTGTTTCACTGGAAAATTCCTAACGTGCCCTAGCTGCTGTCCAAGGACACTGGAAGAAACTAAAAGGTAGCAAGTTCAAAGCTGAAAAAGGGACTATTTTTGCCTGCGTGATATAATTCAACTATGGGTCTCATTCCTGCAGACTGTCACGGAGGTCGGGAGTTTATCAAGATTCAGAACAGGCTGGGAATGCATACTGCTGCTGAGCATATTTGTAATTCTCTTATGTAATCCTACAAAAGTAGGTGTGGGAAGGGCTGCTCAGGGTGAGATCTTTATTGATATCTCATCTTACAATGGGAAGAAGTGTAATTGTGTAACATACAGGTATGTACTGTGGAGGCAATTTCTCGAGGGTCCCCCACATACACATCCAACAAGTTTTGGTGCTGGTTGTTACAAGTGCAACTATACCATTTTACTGGAATCTTATCCTGATTTGATGGGAGAGGTTTAAATTAAGCCTCCTTATAAAATGTTAAGCCTCATCTTTGAATCACTGAAGGTGTTAGATATTAGAGCCTACTTTCTTGATGTTCCAAGTTGCCTTGACTCCAATTGGAAATGTGTAGGAAGCAAGGATCGTTTTCTTTGTAGTGGTTTGGGCCCATTTTGTTGGCACAAAGGAGATGGGGAATGGTCAGCAAAGGTTTTTGGGGTGTCAAATCTGCATAGGGCATTTGCGGGTACAGTAGGTCCCAGGAAGGGAGGGGAGTCTGTAGGAGGAGCTGGATGTTTGGGAGATGACTCTTCAAATTCCTGAACTGCAAAGACATGGTCTGGGTTTTATGCTGACAGATACTGCTGCCTTGCTAATTTTGCTGGGTGGGTAGTGTCTGTGCTTCTAGCATTTAAAAAAAAAATTACCTTTGGGTATGATTAATCTCATCTAATTTTAGCTGTTTAAGTCTAGGTCTAGTCATCCAGAGTCCCTATATTCTCAGCAGAGAGAGCGAAGTCTGTCTATAGGGCGATTCATCCCTTTTGTCTCTGATATCTGTCATAAAATGGATTGAATCATCCCCAAAAGAGCTCATCCTTTTCCATTGACTGCAGTGGGAGCCTAGACACACCAGATCATGCCAGTTGCCTAATGCTGACATAGCTCCTGTAAAGTGAGATAAATCTCCCTCCCTGGGTAGCTGTACTCATGCTAGCAACAACAAAAGCCTAAATAAACCTGGTTTTAATCAAAAAAATAAATGGCTTGTGTACCAGAGGGAGGAGGTTGCCTTCAAAGGTACTCAGCTGAAGTCAGCAAGGTCCTACAGCAAAGACCTTGTCTACTTCTCCTTTAGAAAAGCAAGTAGCATCAGAGTGTGCTGCAAAGTTTTCTTGGTTTTTTTTTGTTTTTTTTTTTTCTTTTTCTGCTGTATCTGTTAGGCAAATGAAAGAGTTTGGGTCTGCCTATAAACTTTCCCTGTTTCTTATCCTCAAACCATAAAAGTAGCTATGAAGACACTGTTACCTTGCTCCCAGATGATCCTGGGTGAAGAATTCGTGCTAGGCCTGTAATGAGATAAACTTGTGTTTTTAACACATGCTTGTCTACTGGCCCCTCAAGCCAGTAGGACTGCTCATATCTTGTAAAATTAGAATGTGCTGAAGCATCTGATAGCAGCCCTCTATTTCATCTGAAAATGAAAATTTTAGTGGCTTTTTCATTTGAAAACTGAAGCAGTTACGCAGATGTGGAAGAGGCAATTTGTAAGCAAATCCTTTTCCAGAACTCTGGAAGCTTGTCTGATAAGAAAATCATAGGAAGCACAAATGAATGACAACAAAAAAAAGTATGGGACAATATTACTCACACAATGACTTTGTTGCTTAAAGCAGGGGAAAAAAAATCCCAGCAAAACCTCAGAGGAGAAGCATGAAGGGAATTTCTGTATTTCGCAAATCCCTTGTTTTGGGTGCGAATGTAACAATGTTTGTCATCTGGGAGGCTTCTTATGCTTAGGTAGATGCTCATTGTCCTTCTATGGAAATATACAGTTAGTGGTGCAAATATAGGCCATGAGGAGACATCCGTCTCCCACCAGCAGGGAATGTGGGTGTGGAACACGTCAGACTCCAGCCCAGCCCCTCTGGGGCGCTGCCCTTGCACAGCCCGAGAACAATAACCACCGGAACGCGCTGAGAGACCTCCTTTGAGGAGGAAGAAAAGGAAAAGAAGAGGGGGAAAAATTAAATAGATCTTAGCACAGACTGCAATCTTCCAATGCATTGTTTGGTGCTATTTCTGGAGTACAAAGGCACGTGGGGATAGGGACACGGGCACGACGTTCTCTCACTTACTCTGAACACTGGCTGCAGCAGGCAGAGAGACCATAAATCACAGAAATCATGGTGACTCAGGTGCCTGCCGCAGGTGAATCGTCCTCTCTCTGACCTGTCTTGGTGGGGTCAGCTACCTGAGCAGTGAGAAAGTGGAGGGCTGGAAACACAGCGTTTTTAGGGAGCATGTGGTGGAGAGACTGAGAAATCAGCAGGGGAACTGAAGCTCAAAAACATCTCAGAATATCCATATGCTTGCTGCTATGTCTCTCTGTTTTGCTGGCCCTCTTGCTCAGACTTCATGTGTACCAAAGCAATTAATTGCTGTGGTGTGTTTCCTTGCTGTGTGTGGCATGTGTGCACCCCACACAGGGAGGTGTGCGTGTGTTCCCCGCGCTGTGTTTTGGAACAAACACCTCCTGCAATAGCTTCTTGAGTAACACAAGACTGGGTGTTTTCTTAACACGTGGGCCTTCCTCCTCTTAAAAACAATAATTCCGGGTCAGGCAGCCCTTGCAGAAGGACCGCTGCACTAGCCCAACCTTTGGCATCTGTGATGATTGAACTAGTGCTATGTTCCGTGTGGACAGTGTGCCCTGGCAGCCAGGACTGCAGTGACTGGGGAAACACCACCTGGTTTGATCCATGGGATCTTATCAGAGGCAACAGAAAGAAGGGAAAATAGGTCACCAGAAAAGATCTGTTGGTGTAGGAGTTGGGCAATGATGCTAACTGTTATTTTAAGCATGGTTTGCCTGACTCTTGGGCCTCACGTCGCTGCTTGGTAATGGACACAAATAGGGGGTTTGATATTTTCAGGCGTTGGACACTGCCTGACTGCAGTGACTGCCAATGCTGCAACCTTGGAAAAAATCAGTGCAGTCATTGAGCTGTTGATAACGTTTGCCTGTGGGCACCCGCGTCATTTTAATGTCTGAAAAACATTTGGCTTTTGACAGATGTCACTCAGCCACAGCAAACAGACATTGCTTTGTTTTTTTCTCCAGTTTCCCCAGGAGAAAATTCAGTGGAAGCAACTAAACTGGTTTCCTGTAGCTCTAGGTCTGTATGTCAGATTTAAGTAAATGCAGTGTGAATAAAGCCATTTTCCAGTGTAGATCTTAACTACCACTTCTTCATGCGACCCAAAGATAGTTGTATCATAGTTATGACTTTAGTTTACATTTGATTTAAAAGAAAGGTAGTAATGCAGAGGCTTGTTCTAAATGGCAAGTCTGAAAAGTTATGTTTAAAGGAAAAAAAATCATTGGAAAAATAGACTGGAATACAGACAAAGATAACTTTTTACTAGATTTACTTACAACTTTTGTACTGCTGTAAACACAGGGTAAGGAGTGGTATTATCTGGAACCAGGGATCAACACATCCTTCTGCATGCTGAACCTCTGGCTGGTTGGCTGGATTTGGGCAGGGAGTGAAGGGAGAATGTGCCCAAGATTGGTGTGTTTCACTCACTATATCTAGTAAGTGTTATTTAATGTGGAAATGAGCCAAAAACACTGCCCCTGGTGCATCAGGTCAGGTTACAAAGCCTAGGAATAGTACGTAGGAGGGATTTCTGGGCACACCTTAGGTGCCAGCAACTGTTTTTCATTTCGGGGACTACCTGAGTCTGCTTGGCAGAAGCAGAACTCAGCTGTGGTGGAGTTTGTTTTTGGTGGTTTTGGAGTTGTTTTTGTTGTTTCCCAACTGGAGGTTGAATTGCGTGCCAGGAAAAAGATAAGTTGGGCTAGTCAGAAAACATGAGGAAATAGCATTCAAAATTTCATCCTTTTAGAAGCAAAGTGATAAGTACCTACCAGCTCCAGACAGAAATCTGCTTTTTCATTTCTGCCTCCAGCTCACCTGTGGCAGTGGAGGGAGCAGGGGCTTAGAGGAGCCCTCTCAGCCACTGGTAAGGAGAGGATCTGCTTTGGTACCTGCACAGCTGCATTGACAAGGGTAGTCAGGCTCCGTGGTTCTCTCCAGGGACTGCACCCTGCCTGCCTTCATTCCCCAGGTTCTCTGGAGTTTCATCTTACTCTGCTGGTTCTACTTGATGTCTCTGTTGATCCTTCTTTTCCCAAACTCCCCAAACCAGCAACTTGACAAACCACAGTGAGAGTTTTGGGAGAAAGAGATGGACAACAAAACATTGACCCCAGACCTGCACATTTATTTAACACTTGCTTTTGAGGCATGCAACCTGCTGACACCCTTCAGAGTGAGTGACTGCCTTTCCCCTGTGCGGGCTGGCAGCCTGGAATGAAGAAGCCACCTTGCCTGGGGGGACACCCATGGCTCTGACTGACAGGCCTCCACACAGCAGTTTATCTGCCAGCCAGCTTTGGCCGCTGCACTGGAATTTGGGACAAACACAAGGGACACCCGCTCTTAGCAGGGATGGGACAGTGGAGGCCTCGTGTGACTGGGTTGTGGAAGCAGCAAGCAGCCATGGGGAGCTGGCCATAGGAAGCCAGCAGCAGGCTGCCCAGCTTGAAAAACATTCAAAGTCCACCAGATCCTCACTGGCGGCTGGAGTTCAGCATAGGCATGAAAAGGCCTCCAGCCAAATGAAAGTACAGCCCAGATGTGAAACAGCTATCGTTGCCTGCCTTCACCAATTAAACTGGGGCCACTCTCCTATTCATTTGCTTGTTTGTTTATTTTGAGAGGGCAACTTCTTTGTTGTATTCTGTAGCTGTAATTTGATTTGTCCTAGCTTTTCGTGTGCTGTTGAGACAAGCTGAGTGGAAATTCCAGTTACATGCTTTCATTTGTTCCCCCTTGGCATGCAGGCTACGGGAACAGGGCTATGGGCCCATTGGCCTATGTGTCATTAATCTTCTGGGAACAATGAAAAGAGAGCATTTGAATGTGTCTTGGCTCTTCCGGCAGGCTCTCTCTGAAGGACTTCTCCTTTATGTGGTAAGAATAACAAAACAAGGAAAAAAAAGGGGAGAACAACAATAAAAGAAATCCTTCAGAGGAGAGTGTGTATGTCCCTGGGTGTCCATCAGCCTCACTGGATGGGGCTGCATCCCAATACCAGGAATGAAAGCCCATCATCACAGCAAGGGGCAAAGGTGAGGGCTCCTATTCAGGCATTCAGAACCAAAAAACTGAATAGATGCAGTTTTTGATGAAGAGTTGTGTATGTAGATAACAGTGGCCTTCCCCTAAAAATGTCCTGGAGGCAAGGCAGAAAGGCTCCATCTGCAAGCAGGTGGGTTGCAGCTCATCATGGCTTGTGCTGGAGAACAACCATTAACCTCTGCAGATGAATAAAGAGCTGTGGAGTTTGTCTACCTGGAATTTATTCTCTGACACAAAGTTTCTCACAACATTCTTCTGGAGACCCTGGATGTTCATGGCTTAGATGGATGTATTGTTCGCTGGGTAAAAAACTGGATGGATGGTTGGGCCCAGAGGGTGGTGGTGAATGGAATTACATCCAGCTGGTGGCTGTCACAAGTAGTATTCCCCATGATCTGGATGAGTGGATCAAGTGCACCCTCAGTCAGTTGAGGTGACAGGTGACACCAAGTCAGGCAGGAGTGTTGATCTGCTGGAGGGCAGGAAGGCTCCATGGAAGGATCTGGACACACTGGATTGATGGGCTGAGACCAATGGTTTGAGGTTCAGTTTTTTGAGGTTCACAACAACCCCCTGCACTCGAGTCTTGGGCAGAGTGTCTGGAAAGCTGCCAGGAGGAAAAGGAGTTGGGGGTGCAAGTCAACAGTGGCCAAAAAGGAGCCAACATGTGCCCAGGTGGCCAGGAAGGCCAGTGGCATCCTGGCCTTGATCAGGACCAGTGTGGCCAGCAGGACCAGGACAATGATCATCCTTCTCACTAGTACTCAGCACTGGTGAGGCCACACCTCAACTGCTGTGTTCAGTTCTGGGTCCCTCACTACAACAAAGACATTGAGGTGTTGGAACATGTCCAGAGAAGGGCAACAAAGCTGGGGAAGGCTCTGGAGCACAAGTCCTATAAGGAGTAGCTGTGGAGCTGGGGGTGTTTAACCTTGAGAAAAGGAGGCTCAGGATGGACCTTATCACCCTCTACAACTGCCTGCAAGGAGGCTGTAGCCAGGTGGGGGTTGGTCTCTTCTCCCAGGTAACAAATGAAAGAACCAGAAATGGCTTCAAGTTGCACCTGGGAGGTTTAGATTCAATATTGGGAAAAATCTTTTCATGGAAAGGATAGTCCAACATTGGAACAGACTGCCCGAGGAAGTGAGGGAATCGCTGTCTCTGGATGTATGTAAAGGGCATGTATATAGATCTGGCACTTGGGGACATGGTTTAGTGGTGGACTTGGCAGTGCTGTGGTTGGACTCAATGATCCTAGAGGTCTTCCCCAACCAAAATGACTCTATGACTGTTTAATAGGATTTCTCTGACTGACTGTACATAAGATTTCTCTGCCCGTGCTGCCCCTCTCACTCATCACACTCGCTCGGTTACCTCTCCTGTATGCTCCGTGGTGCAGGGTCGCTGCTTGCTTAAACAGTTACGGGGCTGAATTCACAGGGAGTCAACCAGGATAAGACCTCTAGGACCATGAATTCACCAGGCACTCACAGCTTCACTGCCTGAAGAGTTGCTTTCCCACAAAACTGGGGTTTGAGGCACTATGTGCCAACTTTCCTCTGCAAGCCCACGTATCTTAGCTCATCATTTAGGCTAAGGATTTCCAGATTTTCTGCAAAGTTTGGTGTCTGAGGAAACCTTGGGGTGTTGATTATAGGACTGGGCGGGCAGCAAGAATTCCATTTTGTGAAATATTTCAAGGTGTTGACACTTGTGTCAAAGTGCAATAAAACCAAGACTCTCTCAATTGCTTTTGCCAAAAATAAAATAAAAATAATCATATGGGGAAAGAAAAGGAAAAAAGAAAAGTACACACTGCACAATAGCCAACAGCTCAGACTTCACTTGAGAAGTGGTCATTAATCTGGAAGAGGAAGAGCACTCCTTCCACCAGCCCACTCACCATCCTAGGGTGTGCCTCCCTAGGCTAGAGGTTCTTTACTGCACCCAAGGAAAAAAAATGCTTTCTGTGTTCTTCATCAAAAGCAAGCAAAAAACAATAGGTCCCTAAGGAAAGCCTTGGTTTTAATCTACTGCCTTTTCCAAGAAAACTCCCCCTCCTTTTCTTAATCTCCCTTGCCATCTCCAGTTATAACATTCTTTTCGCCTGTTCTCCACCACTCAAAGAATCACAGCAGATCTGGCGCTCTTGAAATTCCTTTTTTTTTTTTTTTTCCAGTAGGGGAAAAAATAATCAGAATTTCAAAAGTATACTAAGAATATTTTGGTGTTCAGCTTCCCTGTAAGCAGTGTTGTGCCTGTGAATGTTAAATTTCTCCTAATCCTGCAGTGGATTAATAATGAGCTTCAAGCAAATGACCATTTCTGGAAAAAGCTCATGGACAAGCAGGGTTCATGAGGGAGGTAATTTTAAGGTTTTCCCAAGGTTTTGGTGGGCCTTTTTGAGAGTCAAAGTTAGCAAGTGGTCTACAAGACAACCTTCAATGGGTTCGTGTATTGTAATCTGGGTGCTCTGGGAGTGTATTTGCTCTAGAATAAATAGTAAATATTACTGATAAGGAAATAATAACTAATATGTGCCAGAGATTTAATCACATGTTATTGGAATTTTCACCCGTGAAACAATTAAAGGATTAGACCTTATGAACTGAAACTGCCTGACTGAATGGTGCATGAGAAATTTTGTTCAGAAGGGGAGCTGCTGGGAAAATACCAATTTATGTGTCAGCGGGAAAGCTGGAAAACATAAGTATCTCAAAATAAAAAAATGAATGACTTGACAGAAATGTGTATTTTAGGAAAACGGTCATTCATCTGCTCAGCAGATTTAAAATTAATGATGGGATTTTCATTTTATCAGAATTAAAACACTACAGCTTCACAAAGAGAAATCTCATTAGTGAAGCTGTATATCTGAAAGTTGACAGTGAAAGGGCAACTGCTAAAAAAATCCTTATATTTCGTCATATCAGCAAGAAGCCAGGAAAAAAAAATCTTTTAAATTCATTTTAAAGTTTCTTAGGAATTGAACTCAAACACAATATTTTAGTTGTCCTCTTAAAATGTTCTCAAGAAAATTGGTCAGTTTTGGTTCTATCATGGAAATAAAGTGAAAAGTCCCACTCATGGCCATCAAGTTTTTCACAGGAGCCAGCTTGCAGTTGGAAAAGGACCCTCTTTACAATAAATCTTTCCCTTCCCTTTTCCTAATTTCCCAGTGAAAGGGGAAGAACCAAGGAGAGGACCTAGCCCAGCGTGGGGCTGTTGGCATCTACCATCATCTCTGGTGGCCGAAGTAACACAGGGCAGGAGCCTCTGACAGATCTGCGTCTGGAAGAACCTTAGCAGTAGTGATGGTGGCTGAATTGAAGATCTCCCCCCAGTCTATCACCTCCACTTTGTTTGTTGGGGTTTTCTGGAATGTCCAAGCCCTGCCAGATCCAGTTGATTCTCGTGGTCTGTTTTAGCACCAGATTTAAGTCCCTTCACTGCCAGCTTTGCAGTGAAGGGGTGGAACAGTATAAACACTCAACTGACTTTCTGGGTATGGGAGCTTCTCCTGGCAATTCCCTTTCCCATCAAAATCTTTAGGCAAGGATGGCCATTTTTCATCCCCTTCCACAAGAGCTAAAATTCATCTCTATAAGCAACAGCAATTCTCAGATAATAGTGCAACCAGGTTTACAGTTTCCTTTTGTTCCTCCCTGCCTTCCTTTCATCCAACTCTGGTATTTCATCTAGCACTCAGCTTGGAAAGCTTTAGGCAGGGCTCCTTCCTTTGTTATGTGTTTGCACAAATCACACAGACTGGGAAGAGCAGAATCATGACTGATGCTTTGATACTCCTGAACAACAATTCATTATGCATACACACACACAAGCCCCCACCAACAGAAAAAAAGAGGATTTGTTGGTATTTGAGCCGCACTTGGCATCCCCAACCTCCCATGCAGTCACCAGCTGTGTGCTGATGGAGTTTGGCCCTATAGGCCTGGGAAGAGGTTATCTAGCTTTGGGAAAGTCAGTTAAATCTCAGAATCTCTCAGCTCCCCAAAGATCTTTTAACTGTACTTTATGAACTGTTTTCCTGTTTGTGGCAGTGGCGGTACCATGTGCCAGCTGCCTCAGAGAAAAGGCACAGTGAGGTTAAACATAGATATATACTAGGAACTAAATGTAATGGTCCTGCTGCTGTGAGACGAGATTTTCCATCCATTCAAGGCTCAGGGGAGTCTGTTAGTGTGTGTGATGTCTGTATGTATTATGTATGGTTTTGAGTGAATTCTAAATACATTCATGTACATATTTCGCATCCCTAATGCTTTATTGATATAATTCATCTCATTGTTTCAGTGACTTCATGTTTCTCTTGTAACTGCAGCACATGAGGAAATAATTTTGCCTGGTAAATAAGGTCACAAACAGAGAATCTTTTATTTTCTCAGTATTATCAGAGGAGGGCAGGATGGTTTGAAAGGAATGCAGCAGCTTGGAAACAGAAGAATGCTGCTTTTATTTTTTTGCAGGTGTCAGTGTGCATAGGGGAATAGTTGTTAGCAAGAATTTTTGGAATAAATTAACACCTTCCAGAAATACCTTGGGCCTCAGACCAGCAAAGCAATTAAACATGTGCTCAGATTGGAACACTGCCTATTTTGCAAGTCACTTTTGTGCATAATGTTAAACAGAGGCTTAATTACTCTGCAAGATCATACAAAAGCAGAGCTGAAAAGGACCTCAAGAGATGATCTACAGCAGCCCTGACAGCTGTTTCACTAGCAGTCCTCCAATTACAGGGTTTGTACAGCCTCCTCTGGTACCTTGTTCCAACTATCTTTCAAATGAGAAAGCTTTGAGTTTTATTTTGGGGTTTGGGTTTTGGGTTTTGGTTTTCATCCTTTTTTTTCCCCTCCTATTCCCCCCAGGCTGCGAGCTCAAAATATCTTTGTGTAAAATAAACAAAACTCTACTCAACACAGAGAACAACTAAGCTCTTTTCTTCCTGTAACACCCTTCTTGCATGTTGCAGGACTGACAGCATCTCTCTTGTTCTTCCACAATCCTGTTTCTGTACTGAACAAAGATGGTTTCTCCAACCTTTGCTTGGATAATGTGTTTTTCACATCCCATATCATGACCATTGCCCCCTTCTGAACACACTGGGGAATTGATCTCATTTCAAGCAGGGAGCCAAGCTGATGTCCTACCAGTGTCTTTAATTTTTCTCTTACTTTTAAATTTTTTATACGCACAGAGCAAGCCAGTTTCCTCATGTTTCAATCCAGCCCTCTTATTGATACACCTGGAAAAAAAGATTCATCCTGTTTTCTACATGCACATTGAGCTTCTGGTCCTCTGTATCCCCAAAATCACTTCACGGTGTGCTGCCACTTCTTTGTTTATTCGATCTACTTTATCTGGCGTTCAAAAATACCTCACCTTTGCTGAATTTCAAACTGCAGATTTGAGCTCCCTCCTCAGTTTGGATCATCCTCTAGCTTTACAGCTAGTTCTGCAAGAGCTGAGCTCACTGTCAGTCCCAGCCTCTGATGAATAAGGTGAAGACAGAAGAAACTAGGATAAGTGCAGGGAGGACTTCCTTGAATGTCATCCTGCCCTGAGAGTGAATGATTGACACCTGGTCTCCAAGTGCAGTTTTTGACACAGTACCATGTTCAAGTGAAAGTGATTTCACCAAGATCATATTTTCCTCTTTTAGTTCTCAGAACATTGTGTTGAAAAATGGCATCCTGCCTCTTTTTTAATTACTGGGCTACTTACCAAGTAAATTGGTCTGATATGCCATGTTATTAGAAATAAAAAAATAGTCAAAAGCTCTGCACTGGCTGATATTTGTCAACATATTGTTCTCCTGGCGTTATAACTCAGTTATTTAATTGTTCATTCTATTATCTTTCCATTTATCAAAGTTAGGCAGATTAGTTTTGAATTCCCTGGCTCCTCCTTTTTCCTTTCTGTAAAGACAGGTCCTCTCTCTGCCATCTTCCAGCCCTCTGGGACATCCTCCTTAAACCTAGAATTCTTGCAGATAATCACTAATAGCTCAGTCTGCTCTGGTGAGTTCCTTAATTACACTAGTGTGACTTTCATCAGACCTCTTAGACTTTAAAACATTATCTTTCTAAAACTTGTTTGGGCCATTTTTTTTTTTTCTTTTATCTCTTTTTCTTTTCTTTTTTTTTTCTTTTTTTGGCTTTGGTCTTTATCATCTGCTAAATTGATTTCATGCTTAACTTTTTTACAAAGATTTAAACAGGCTTCTTTCTTTAAGCTGTAATTTTTCCTCTTTATCTTTATTAAGAAGTGATGTGTTTTCCTGTGTTGTCTGGTTGCTTCTGGGTATCTGGGAGGCTTTCATACCACTTCCTGGTTGCTGTTCATTTTGTATTTACATGCTTTTGTATTTACATGCTATTACGTGCTTTACATTTTGTATTTACGTGCTATTCCTCTACGTTCATTCACCAGCACAAGTCTGTGCTTCCACTTTTACATTAACTTCCTTGACAACCTTTCCTTCTTGGGGTAATCTTCCACAAGGTGCTATTCTCTTCAACTATACGTGCTCTTCTCCTCTGCAACTCACAGTGCTTTGTGGCTGTCCAAATGTAGGCTTGAATACTGTCTCCCAGAATTACTTCTGTGTGACCTGACTTACCATTCCTACAGGTGTCCATTTAGTGGTGTTCACTCTTTCCAAGAATGTGAGCATTTTGTGACCATCATCATCCCCCTGGCCTTACATTTTAAAGCTTGAATTCAATTTTTGCCTGCTCAGTAGCACCAGGACTAAAGTATGCACTGCTGCCCCAGACAAGCACCTTCCTTACTTGGAAACAGGCTTTTTTTCTATAGTATTTAAAGACCACAATGAACTATGTCCAGCACTCTTTGATTAATTACTCATCTGAAATTTCCCCATCATCAAGCCTTTACTTGCCTTGAGATTTGCAGTAACCTCTGCCTGGTTCTGTCTCTGCGGGTGCTGCCTTGTACACCGAGGTCAGGCTCGGCGCTATTGGTTTCATTATGGGATGCAGGAGTCTGTAAATTAAACCTTTTATGGGGCAATTACACCTCGAACATCTTGTTGATCAGGTACCTTCAAGTATGAAGCAGGGTATTGCTGATGCTTTAGTTCCCAGTTGTGGCCAAGACTGCAAAGCACCAAGGCGTCTGATGATGGCCAGATGCCTGCTGAGCAGCCCATCAGCTTTTTGTTTGTCAAATGTAAAATTGTGTGCACTCACTTACATGGACGTCTCTGTAAAAACACAATGTTTGAAATGTTTGGCAGTCCTGAATACACCAGGCAGGTACTGTCTTGGTGTTGTCTGGAAACATGAAACACCTCCACAGATATTAAATAAATCAGAGAGTCATTTACAATCTTGTCCAGAGCATAATCTGATTATATTGCCAAGGGTCTACCTTCAATTACATCTTCTGCAGTCGTACTTCTGTCCAATGCTTTTTTTTTTTTTTCCCTATATGCAGGGAAATGGAGAGGTGAGTAAGGTGGAGAGATGTGTGATCCTCCCTGACCTCTGCACCTCCCACAGATCTGCTCTTGCCTTGTGCAGATGTTGCTGTGAGTATCTCTGTGTTCTTGCAGGCATGTGGACCCTCAGACAGGAGCAAAGGCTTTCTCCAAAGACAGGCAGTGCTCCCCCTGTGCAGGGAGAGGATGACTGTACTCCCACTGTCCTGGCTCTGACCTAAACCTGAGTCTGACTGCAGTTTTACCCAGTAGCTGTTCTTAAAGCACTTCTCTTTTGCATACTTTGCTTGTTTGATCTTCTGAAGTGAATGCTGGCAACTCCGCCTTGTCCAGACAAAGTTGCTGGCCCCATGCAAATCCTTGGAGTCCTGGATGGCTTTATCACAAGTCTCCCCGCTCCTGTTTAACGAGTGCCATGGTTACGAGCACCATTAGGCTGATGATATTCACATGCAGGAAACAATGCAGGGAAAACAGGATTTGCACGGCTCCGGCTGCACTGCCCCAAGAATTGCAGGAAGTGATTGTACTTTATGAAACCGTCTGTGCTCCGCTAGATTGTCTATAGCTTTTAAGGTCAAGCCGTAGCACACCGCGTTTGAAATGCCCTTTGTAATAATGAGGACTGTTTATGAGCCGTGGTACAGGCTGTATTGTTTACCCTGGGCTGTGGTTAAAAGGTGCTATAATTCAGCCTGTTTTGCAGGATGGCACAGGGAATCTATCATGGGCCTTTCTGGCATGGGCTTGGGCTGGGTTCAAAGGAGGAATGTCCATCATGTCATCTGAAGTATCCCCCGGCATGTAGAAAGTCACGCAGCACGCGCGGCCTCCTGCCGCCATGCAAAGCCAACAAAAGAATCAAGGGGAAATCAGGAGGGCCTGTCAGGGACCTGGGACATTGCTCTGGGCACTTCCCACAGCAGCCCAGCTGCCCCTTGAAGTGGGGAGTGGCACGAGCTACACAATGAATGTGCTCAACCCGTACAGAAGAAGAGAGCAGTGATATAGGGCAATCACCACCCCTGCCAGCTAAGTGGGAAAGTTCTGGGGAGCAGCCATTAATTCAGGGTCTGTTCTCTCCTAATTCCCTGATCCTTTAAATTGCGTGAATACTGGCCTGTGCCAAGGCAGGTCCATGCAACAGGGCTGTGAACAATGTGATTCTGCAAAGTGAGTCTTAAGTCAAGTTTGACTTTATCAGTAAGGAGAGGTCTTGGAGGACTTTGCAGTGATATGCTCATGAGAGGGAGGGTGGGAGCATCCAGCAGGTGTTGGAAGAGGAAGATGGGAGACGCAGCTGAAATCCTTCAAGGTGTTGGTGTTTTGCTGGCAGGAGTCTGGGCTGTGAGTGTATAGAATCCCAGAACACTGCATGAGGGGGCATGAAACCAGCCCCTGCAGGAGCTGATAAAAAGCCTTAGCATGCTCTTTCTCTGGTTTACCCCCTCCTTCCCCATGATCATCCTGAGAAAGAATTTATCCCCTTCCTAAGATATGTCTGGGCTCTAGAGTAGGTAAATTGCTTGAAATGTCTAGTGTCCTAAACTAAGTTGTTTAACTGCTTAGTTAAACTAACTGCTCTTGGTCTAGTCCAGTTTGCTGTTTCTGCCTCCCAGGGGAAGATCTCCTGGCCTCAGAAAAAGGGAAATACTTTGCTTGGGTAGGCAAAATCTACTCTCCCTCCAAGCAGTAAGGAGCCAGTCAGGCATCGTGAACTACAGCGTTGTTTTCAAATAAATAAAACTCAAGAAGAGAAGTTAAGGGAACACAAAATTAACATTTGAAGAAGGTGCTGAGGGATAAAATGCTTGTCTTTGATAGACATTTTTCACATCCCCTCCTACTGCTCTTATGAGCACTTTCACTCATTTTCTCCACCTGTTGAATCTTGACATGAATTAACGCCATCCAGAGCAGAAGCTTGGTTTGGACAGAGTGCTTGAACAGCAGTGTGTTTGTAGGGTTCTAGATGGGCCTCACTGTCATCATTGCAAGATCACTAATAGCTCCTGCCCCTAAAAGCAGGTAGGCAGAGGAAGGCACCTATCCCAGGCACCAGCACTTCACATACCAGTTTGGCAAAATCCTTTGGTGCAGGCAGTATTCCCTCAGGAGAGAAAGATCTTGGCATCTGCTGCACTCTTTGCACATTTTCTAGCATCCCACCCTCTCCAAAACCTTCTGTATGGTTCTTCATGTCCAGAAAAATTTATTTGATTCTTTCACTTTTGTCTTTTTCCCAATTCTAGTACTTTGTGACACTGACACTTTTAAGGAGCCTCACCAGCTGTCCATATATATTGAGGAGAAGGTGCTACAGATCTGGACACCACTGGACAGTCATAACCCCCAAGTGCTGGGAGATATGAGTTTCTAAGAAATATAAGGGATGGATACCTCACAGTTTGGGAAGGGGATTAGAGAGTGGTGGCAGACATTAAAACAACTGGAAACCAAAAGTTCTTCAAAGTATTAGTCACTTAAAAAAAAATCTTGGCATGCATACATCTAGTGTGAGCAAGCATAGGGATTTGAGCTTATTTTTATTTTTTAACAGCTAGTTGTGGTTAAAGTGTTAGATGCAGCTGGGACACAGCACACTATGCCCTCCAGGCTATATAAAGCAGACAATGAAGAGGTGGACAAAGCTAATCTTTAAAAAGAAAAAAAAAATCTACTTTTCTGGGTTCACTCTCATGTATAAGTTTAGTCATGAGTGAGCTCCTCTGTATGAAGGAGAAAATGCTCAGCTCCTTGCTGGTAGAACCCCATTTCTACTCAGCCACTGGCTGTCTTTTGGCAGGCACTGAAGAGTTTTGACACCCCAGCATTGTTCATTACAGCAGCTTTTGGGTTTATCAGATATGATCACTTACTCCATTTCCTATTGGTTTTCTTCCTGGAAAACTGCAAGCATGTACCCAGGAAGATGATGACTGCATTCCTAGAGTGAATATACAAATCTTCTGAGGTTGAGAAATGCTTCTGAGCATGCTGTACATGTAAGTAATGAGAGGAGAGTGACTTCCAGAAAACAGCACAGCAACTGTCTTTATTCGAAACTTGGGTCTCAGACATTCTCTTTTCCACCTGATTGCTTTTGTGTGCATTTTAGGTCACACAGGCACACAGGACACACACGTGCTAAAACATGGCACACTCCCACCCTAAGAGCATTCTGCAGCCAGAATGCTCTTGCGAACTCCTACACAGGAGTTCGCAAACACCTACAGTAGGTGCACCACTGTCCTTATGATAAATGTGAAGTCCCAGGAGCATAGTAGTGGATGCAGACTAGGAGCAAACAATCATGACAAACACCATGATTGCCTGTCTGTTGTCTGTCCATACAAAGGTCTGATCTTTTGCTCTCCTCATCCCCTTTGTCCTGTCCACAGGGTGAGAAAATTGCAGGGCAGCCTTTTCACCACACTTCCCCATCACCCTCCCAGGCAGTCAGAGCAGGGACATCTGAAGCTGTAGCTGATGAGTAGATCTTGCCGGCTATTCTGTAGTTCCTACCAGCCACCAGAGCATGGCTCTCTGGAGAACATAAAGTTAAAAAAAACAAAAAGTCAACCTCAGAGCAACCTGACATAAATTACACAGGAAACTTTTGACTAGCTTGGCTCCCTGCTTATAACAACAGCTTTTAAGAACTGTGCTTAACTGGCAATCAAGACCAATACCAAGGTCAGCAGATCACAACCCCTTATCAAATGATAAATATTTGCCTACATAACCTAAGCACAGCTTGTGTGACTGGGGAAGGAAGTAAACTTCCACCAAAATACGATTGTTTGTTTGTTTGTTTGTTTGTTTACAACAAGTGGCTAACACTGGTACCAGAGCCTGTGCCCCTAACTACAAGGCTGTTTTCCAGTGCAATGCACTTTGTTACTGTCACAGACAGAGCTGGTTGCCTCTGAAAATCTGCCTGTGCTAACAAAATACTTACCTAATTCAAGAGCTTCATTCTTTCAAAGCTCTGGTTTTCTTTTCTTACAGTATTTAGAGTAATTCAAGCAATTTTAATTTTAAAATGTAAAATTCAGAGTAATATGTTTACAGTTTCAATCTCTTGCCAAATTTTTTTTTTACCATTTTTAATTTTTATTATCGTTTCTTATTGTTAATTGTTTGATTTCAATCAACACTTAAACCTCTAGGGTATTATGCAATCTCATTCTTGCCAACCCTGGAGTTTCATAAATCTTCCATCTGTTATTTTAAATATTATGAAGAATTTGAGATACTTTTTAACTTATGTTCTGACTTTCCATGCTCTTGGGTACATTCATGTGGCACTTCCAGGCTTTTCCCTGTATCTGTGTAGGCATCCTTTCTCTAAAGAGAAACTAAACAGCCCACAGTCCCAAGAGCCCAGAGGCTGGGCTTTTAATTAGGCCATGAACTATTTCCCCACTCACAGTTAAAGCTGGCAACATTGTAGACAATCCAGAAGAGATCAGACCAAGGTACAATTGAAAAAACATCCTGTAAAGTTGAGATGTATTTGCCCTTAAACTGCTCTGTGAAGTGCTCAGGTCCCCAGCACAGCGCTTAAAATAAATAAATAACCAGAAGGGTGGTATTTTTAAGACCTGGCAGGAGTGAAAGTACTTTTCTCTGTCTATTATGTGAAAAGTTTGCACAGCAGACAAAAAAAAGAAAAACACACCAAAAAAACCAAAAACCAAAACCAAACCAAAAGAAAACTAAAAAAAAAAAAAAAAAAAAAATCAAGTAAAGAAATGGCTAGCAAAACAGACATTTACCTAAGATTCCTCCAGCATGAAAGTTAGTGTGTGTTTTTAATTGAAGTGTGTGGATGGCTTTAAATAAACTTGAAAGGTTGAAATCCTCTACTGCCAGTATATATCCCTCTGGCTTAACAAGAAAATCCCTAAAGAATGTTTGTTGACAGACTAGTAACAATTGCAGAGTTTATACTGTTATTTGCCACCACCACCCTCCCCCCTCTTCTTTTCTTCCTCCTTTTTCCATTAATGGTCTTAAAAGTCTTTACCATATGTATTTTATTTGTTCATTGATTCACCCCAACTCTTGTTTAATCCCAAACAAGGATAAATGAAGGTTTTCTTGTTCATTATGATGGCGTGGGGTGTTTTTTGGGTTTTTGATGTTTGGGGGGGGGGGGGGGGTTGTTGGTTTTTTGGTTTTTTTGTTTTGGTTTTTTTTTTTTTTTTGCAGGTACTGTTTGTTTGGGGATTGGGGGGTCTGGGGAAAAGGGACATGTGAAGCATGTCTCATAGGACTCCTTATTAAAGGATGGCAGTTTCTTATCACTTCTCATCACACAGCTGTGGCCTCTTAATTCCTGTTGTTTCTCAATATGCATTCTTTAAGCATTTCCATGTTGACAGTGATATAATTTGTGGCATGCCCGCCCCCCTTTCCCTTTCTGTTTTCATCTTATCTGATTTGTTGTTGCAATTTTTTTTTCTTTTTTTTTTTTTTTTTTGGCTTGAGCTTTTTCTCTGAACTTGCAGGGAGCTATTTTTAAGTTTTACAAAGTTTTAAAACGGAAGAGAAATAAAAATGAGGTCTGGGTGGAAGAATAAGCAGCAGATTTGGGGAATGCTGGCAGGCAAGAACAGTATGGACTCTGGCCGCTTTTCAAGGAGGACAGGCCTGGTCTTAAATGGCCACTTTTAAGACCAAAATGCAGTGCAAATAGTAGAGCAGTTCCAACAGTTCTGAAAACTGGAGGTGGTAAGGTTAAGTGACATATGAAGTGTATAAAGCAGAGGCTCAGAGGGCAGACAGCAGCTAGCAACTCCAGCACAGCAGGGTTCAGACTTCCTTGGAGAGCAAAGCCTCATGGAAAAAGGGTTGGCAAACCACAACAGAGAACAGGAGATACAGCAGGAGGGCTAATGAGCTCCCACCTGACACAAAACATGACATTTCCTCCATATGTGGCTAAACCAGAACTAGGAGCTAGAGCAGCATGATCATTTAACTGGAAAGGAAGACCTGAAGAGGTGGTGGTCATGACTAACACACACCAGTACCCATGGATTAGAGTGTCCTTAGCATGCTCCTTGGTTCTCCTTCACCTGAATGAAAAATTGCTGCTATGATTTGCACACAAGGCTGAGAGGTGGGCATTGGAGGTCACAGATTCGTGCTCAAACACAGACTTAATGTCCAGTGTCAAGTGTCTGGGATAATCATGGCAGCTCTTAAGTTAGGGGAAGGAAGCCCCAGGAAGGACACTAATGCTACAGAACCTTTCAGAGCAAGGGAAGAAGGCAATTTTCCTCCCTCTAGTACTGGAAATTTTCCTCCCTTCAGTACTCTGGGAGCTGTTCACCCTTGCAGCTGGGTTCACATGCAGTTTCTCACCAGCACCACATGGACCTTTTGGAGAGCTCTGCAACATCCCTGGAAGGTTATTTTCCTCTTTTCAGTTACTGGCAACAGTTTTAGGAATGGCAAAACTCTCACCTCACCTCACCTATTTCTCAGCATGTGTTCTCCCTCCACCATTGTGTAGTGCTCTCCATGACCCAGTACAACCAGCGGGACTAAGAAAATAAGAGAATGGGGCATCACTAGGAGTATAAAAACTGACAAATTAGTTTCTAATATAAAATTAGTGCTTCTTAAATAAAAAATAACAAAAATAATCGTCTCCCCCCAAAACTGCCTGATGTTCCCGCAAGCCAGCACAAAAACAATCTGCAGTAGAGCCAATAAAGCTGCTAAAGAAAGCACCCACAGAACATTTCAGACAAAATAAGGAAGAGTTTTCAATGGCCAAGACATTACAGCACCATCTGAAATTCCCTAATGTGCCTGTCCTTAGAAGGTCAGCGTGAAGAATTAACTGCACAACAGAAACAAACAGGCACACAGAGAAAGGGAGTGACTTTGTGCTTTTGCATTGTGTGCCCACAGCATGCCCGTTTTCCTTGGCTTTGCTGATGTTTTCCTTCCTTCTAGGCATTGCTACTCAACCGTGGGGCAGAAGTAGAGCATTTGTCCTCTTCATGGTCTAGGCTTGCTTGTCTTGCTGGAGTGTGGAGCCTTGATTTTTGGTGGGATGACTTCCCTCTTTCCTGAAGTTTACTGACTGAATTCTTTCTTTTTAAAATCCCAGCATGACTCAGCCATCACTGTGATAGGACTAATAGAAACAGAGAGGATCCTGATAACCTGAGGGCTGGCCTGTGCACATTGATGCTCAGGTTAGTTTTCCTAACACCTTTAAAGGGTTACAAGGCAAGCTGACGACCAGGCTGATGATTGTTCTTACCCCGGGCCTTTGGTCTTGCTTTGGCATATTTTCCTGTGTCAGCTGTTAAAGTGTCCTGGGTTTGCAAACCTGCTAGATCCTGGGTTTGCACTGTACAAACAGAACAGGGGCTGTAGTTGGGTGACACAAGCATGGCATTGGAGGGAGGAAGAGAAAATTGCATCCCATACATTGAGAAATGTAAATGTGGCAACGTACATGTATTTACTGGTACACAGACTAAAACACAACGTGCCTTTGTTTCGTTGCAGCGGGTTTTTTGAGAATTTTCCATCTGAAAACTGCAATACCTCAGAGTCAAGGGATTAGGTCCGTGCTTCCAATTTCCTTGACTGTAAAAACCAGATAAAACTATTAGACTGTTTTCTTTGCTGCACTTGTTACTCTAGACTGATCTCTAAAGCTGATATATCATAGAATTGTATAATGTTACCATGGAAAAAGGGCCTTGGGAGATCTTCTACAGCATCCCTCTGAAATGGGTATTTTTCTACACATTTCACAGAGTTTCTAGGTCTGTTTTCAGTATTCTTCAGTGGTTTTTATTCAGTAAACAGTGCTGAGGTTGCTCCTCACAGACTATATTTCCCAGCCTTTTGTCATTCTTCTTGCTCAGCTCTGCTTCCAGACCATCTCATCTCTATCCTCCCTGAAGTACAGCTTCCAGGACCAGACCTAATGTCCAGGCTGAGGCCTCAGCAGCATTTGATGGGGGTTAGGTTTGAGGAGATTAATATGAGTGCCATGGGAAGCTGAATCCAAGGGATCCCCGGGATGCTCTTACTGCCCCTTTCCCCCTTGGTACTGATAGTTTGGAGAAAAATCCTCCAGGCTTATTAAACATGCAGAGATGTAGGCTTCAGGATGCTTGTCTAGAAGGTTATGGACAATCACTAGTACTCATAAAATGCCAGCTAACCTCATAAGAATCTAGTTGGTTTGGGGGTTTTATGCTTGAGCTTCCTTTGGAGAAGTCTGGGTTTTGTTCACATCTACCTGGGCCTGACAACACAGGTCTCCTCCAAGCAGATCTCACACCTCAGCCATGCCAAGACTTGTAGAACAAGCACTGCCCTTTCTCATTTTACAAGCTCAAAGTCTGTTTTCTGGTGTCCTCTGAATTGTATCTGTTTCCCCTAAACTTTTTGTCTTTTTTCCTTATTTCTCAATCATTTATTGTCAAGACATGTGAGCACAGAGAGATTCCTCTCGCCAAAATGTACCCTTTTGACAAAAAAGGACACGACAGTGTAAAGTGTACTGAACTACCTTGCCCCAGACACGGGTTTAACCTCTGTCACTACAAGATGTTAGCTCCCCATGTACCATCCAACATTCAGTCAAGTCAGGCAGGGATCAACTTTCCTGTGAATGTTTTAGAAAGCTGAAATCAAGGAGAAAGACTATTGCTGCCAAGTGTGGTTAAAAAGAGATGTTTATATCCTTGAGGGACAGAGCTGAGGCCACATAGTTTTGATGATTAAAGGGCCTTGTTATCTTGCTGACTTCAGGAAAGCCTGTTCCTAGGCACTCCATTTTGAGTGGTGTTTCAGAGTGGTGCAGACTTTTTAGGACTTAAAGTCGAGGTCAGTGTCAGGAGGCTGGACCAACAGGGAGTCCTGGATTGAACGGGCCAGGCTGGCTTGGGGCCTGGCAGAGATTCCTGCAGCACGCCAGGAAGGGGTGTCCTGGTGGCACAGGATGCCACAACCCATGTCCCCACAGTGCTAAATACCAAACCAGGAGGCACCATGGTACCTGCGTGACCTGCCAGGCACACCATGGTGTGCAACTCCACACTCATGGGGATGGAGCTGTGGGCTGAACTTCCCTGACATCAATGTGTGAAGTGTGAAAGTGTTTTCTAGACATTAAGGGAAGCAAGTCTCATAACTGTGAGAAACAAACACCTGCAATATTCTTCTAGGTTCAGGCCAGGAGATTTGAGCTGCTTCACTTCTAAAGTGCCCTGAACAACAGCAATATTCTGTAAACTTATTGCTCAGTAGTGACTTCACTTTTTCTGTTGCATCAATATGTGTATACTGAATTATAATTAGATAATCTATCTATTTTTAAAAACTTATTTGGTTTGTTTATTTTATGTGCTTCAATTTATTTATCCAGCAGAGTGCATTTGCAGTTGAAGCTAGGAAGATGTCCAGTTTTTCTTGTTGCGCACAAACTTGGAAACCTAATCTTTGACCTGAACTTTTTTCTTTTCACCAGAGCAACTTTGCTGTCATTATTCACAATTTTATATTTTCTTATATACTATTTCCCAGCTATGAACAGGGGGATTTTTTTCCCGGGAATTCTTGCTTTGCTGGGCACAGTCCGGCACTAAGCTGAGGTGCTGGTGCCCTCTACTGAGCGATGCTGAATGTCAAGAAAAGAGTGTGTGTTTCAGCAGTTCATTGCTGCCGTGACCATCATCCTCTCGAGCTTGCACTCTCTTTTTACATTTTTATCAAGTCTGAAGAATTAAGAAACATGGGCCTGCACCTCTGACTCACCCAGGACCACTGTCAGTGAAGCAGAGCTACCAATTCACAATGTATTGTTTAGGACCAGAATTTGGTATATATTCTGAACTCACATTACCTAAGTGCAAATAGCTTGCATTGCTTTTATTTGCAGTGCTTACTTGCATTAGTAGGGTCACCGTGTGCCATAGGCTCACCTACTGCCCAGCAGATACTCTTTCCCTGCCTTGTCTCACTGTGTGTGCAAACTTCAGCCTGTCTGCGCTTCCTCTTTCAGCAGCATCTCCCCAGCCAGACCCCTTTTCTTAGAGACCTCACCAAAACTTTTAAGTACATTGAAGTCTGGACATGTACAGCCAGCCAGGCTTCGATCCTTTGTGCTATCCATCATGACGCAGAGAGTAGTACGAAGGAGAACTGTGATACTTGGTCTTTACAATTTAATCAGCTGGTTAGTGGTTATTGGTAAACTAAGTCATGGCGTAAGGTTTTTCCACTTACTTGTTAGAAAAATGTCACCTTTATGACCAGTACATCACAATTTTAAGCCTCTATGGGAAATCTACTGGCTAAGAGATGGATGTCTTCTGTGTTTTCTTGAAGGACTGGGTTGTTTTCTGAGAGTTCTTCCTGAAGAGCTTAAGGCACTTATATTTGAAATCACTTGAATTAATAGCAGGCACAGTGAGCATTTAGGCAAGAAAAAGTTGACCAGTTTGTTTCTAGTTGAGGTTATTGTGGCTGGGGTCTGTCAGGACTCTGAGGAATTTGGTCTTCATGCTGCATCGTGCAAGGTAAAGTATAAAACACACCCAAGGGCTTCACTGCCCTGCCAAACACAGGCAAGGAAACACTGAGAGGAGTAGGTTAGAGAAGCAGTTTGCTGCAGTTTTGGATGAAGAGTGGTGCTGTGGATACTGTGCGTGGCACAGTGAGGTTCCCCAGAGAACTGGGGCTCTACGTGAGTGGGATACTGCACAAGGGGCAGGAGCTGTTTAACCTCAAATTGGCCAAGATGCTACCAGACAAGGCTAAGATTAGATATCTAGTGTATCATCTGGACAAGTCATGTTTACAGATCCCTCTGAGACTGGTGAAGCTGGTCCCACAGCTCCCAGGCTCTAGGATGTGAGGTTTGTGAGAAAAATCAACTGAGAAATGAGAAGGACCATGTAATCTGAGGCACAGCTGCCCCCTAGCGACAGTCTATATTGCACATAGAAAGTGGCACTAACAAGGCAGAGAGAGATTTGCTCCAGTGTTTCTTGTTCATTTTTAATCTGCACTTCCTAGTGCCTAAACGCTTTAGTCTCAATTTTGTGACATAATATAACTTTAATTCTTAGTCACCCTGAAAAATTCCTGGGACAACAAAAGTAACAAGCATTACACAAATCTGCCTTCTGAATAATTTAATTACCTATTTGTCTAAGAAGATGAGAATAATACACAATTCCAGACGTTCCAGATTATTACACTCTCTCTGTACTGTAATTACTGCAATGTCAGGATGTTTTGTTCTACACTGAGCCTGGCTGATGGTCACATTTACTTACTTACAGACACTGTTTGGCTTTGACAGGGATTTCAAACTAGAACAAACCTAAATCAATGGGAGACTGCTTATGCAGTGACTGTTGAAGTGACATCCATGAAAAACAGCTGACAAAGTAAATGTACATAATGCATTTAAACTAGCATGTTTTCTACAATGCGCTCAGGTTAACTGCGTGGTTGGGTTAAAAACTGCCTCTTCTGAATATGGATCTCCTCAGCAAATCCAGTCATGATCCTCCCTGTCAAAACACAAGCGGAGTCTGCAAGTGGAGGAGGAGAATTTTGGCAGAGTTTGGAAAAATTTCAAACCCAACACTAAACTGGCAAAATCTTCAAGTTCAAGAATTACAAAATCACCTTTTGTATGAAGTTGCAATATTTTTTAAAAGGCAAGGTAGGTATCTACCTACCTAACTTATTTCATAGTGAAAAGGTAGGATTTTCAAGTCCTGTTAATTTAAGGAAAACTGCAGTACTCAGATGACTCAGTTGCATTCAGCTATAGACATGCCTGTTTGTGCGAAGCAATGAAAGCATTTTAGATATTTGAGAAAAGCACGCCTATAAATAGCAACACAATTTTGCTACAGATGGGCAGAAACTCCAGCCCTTCATCTCCACATTTCATGCTTTGGGGCACTTGACATCCAAGTCTGACGTTTGCATCATTAGAATGTTTAGAGTCCACCTACACAAAATTGTAAAACATGCAATTTTCAGCAGACATTACTTAAGTCACATCTTCTCTCTCCCTGTTCCCCTGCCTCCCCCCCCCCCCCCTTCTCCCTGCTTCTGCTGTTAAATTCTATAGATTTTCACAGAAACTTCTTTTTATAGACTCTCTTTATTAGAGCACTATCCCTGCTAAGCGCTGCTATGAAATTGTCTATTAGAGTGTAACCACCTACAGTCCCTGTGGTATCCTGTTAGATTTTCAAAGTTGATTTTATACAAGTTTCTCAGTGAGTACATTTTAAATGTCAAATTATAACTTTAAGCCTGTGATAGTATAAATAGTAATTTGATCCCCTTCCTTCCAGCTTTTGGAGGAAACTTTTCCTTCCTTCTGCACACACAACCTCCACAAGCTGTCTGATGTTTCCTGTCATAGTTCACAGAAAAATTTCTCTTTTGAGAGATGCAAACCATTTTAAAAAAATCAGCAATAAAAGGAGATTTTAGAAAGTTACTATTACATAAGGGAAGCTGAACTATTATGTAAGAGAAAGAGTGCTGTGGAAAGGAAGAAGTGCAAAGTGTTCTGCAAACTTAACTCCTCAAAGGCCTGACAGATGATTACATCCTTGAGCTTGTCTGTTTTTTTCTAAGAGTACGAAGTTGATTTAAAGTATCATCTTTGCCTGCATTTGTTTCCTCAGATACTGGTGAGACACAGTGATGCTGCCATTGCAGCCATGACTTGTATTATGGCTGGAAGGTGTTACAGCTCTGTGGTGCTGTGGTGGTGAGGTAATTTTAGCAGAAAAGGTTAGGCACCCCTATATTTTTAAACAACAAGCCAAATCGATACTGACCTCTATTCATCTCTGTTCATACAGTCCTTTCAAGTTGGTGTTAGTGTGATAACTTACAGAAACACTCTTGCAATCTGAAAGCAGTATCTAGAGCTCTTTCACCGGGAGTCCTCCAGCTGCTCTACCCACCCCTGCAGCTGGATGTTCCACTTGGTCAAAACCAGCTGAAGCAGGACTCCTGGAGAATCATCCTCTTCCTTACACAGCCTTCCTATCTATCTGCATGGAAGTAAGTAAAAGCACAGTGCTGAAATTGCCTGCCTTAGTCTTTGCTGAAGTCTGACCCTGAGTTTGCTTGTTTGGTGTTTATGATGTGCATACTTCATATGCAGTATTATATGCTGGATTTACAGATCATATGCACAGAAAATGCAGAGTGAAAGAAGACTCCCAGTTCTGTCTTTCTTAAGATTCAGGATAGAAAATTCTCCACAGTGTGAACCACAGGAGAACAGAACTATCTAGTTCTGCTCTTGAATTAATTTTCCCCCAGTGTATTTGGACAAACATTAATTTAAGGTTCAATGCTGTTGATGTGACCACAGAAGTGTTCTTGTTACTACATGCAAACACTGGGTTTATACTGCCCTCTTCTGTAGTATATTGAAAGTGAAAACAGAATTAAGACCAGGAATGGCTCTATGAAACTAAATCTTACTTAGTACAAAGGTTCCTTCTATGGCATTTTTTCCCTCCAGGTCAGATTTTCCTTCTATTTGTGAAAACATTGCCCTTAGACAGAACGTAACATTCCATGTTCCTTTCTTCCTTTTTAGTTGGCCTTTGCCAGTAGCTCTTCTGCAGAGTAGGTGTTACTTCTTAAAATACCACAGTTACGTAAAGCCTGATTGATATGAGCTAAGGTGGGCAGAAAAAAAAGTTATCAAAACCTGACTGCTTGAAAGAGAAGAATGTATTTTTGTTTAAAGCAGTGGGAGGACATAATTACCTGCACTGAGGATGGGAAAGATTTGAGCTCACGTTGCTGACATGAAGGTCTGTAGAGAGCAGACTTCCCTCTTTATGTGCTCTCCTGAACCCAGAGGCATCCACCCCACAGCACAAGGGCTTTCTGAAATCCCACTGCAGCCATAACATAACACCATGATGTTTATCCAGAGACCTTGAGTGGTCAGCATCATTGCACCACACATATGAAGGTCTCTGGGTGTGTTGGCCTTCAAGGAGGGTACCACACCTCCCCAAGAGGGGCACAGCAAATCACTGTGGGGCTGCTCTGTGCCCTGCTGTGCTTCCCCCACGCGGCCCCACACTGGCCTGGAAGAGGGTTTGCCTCTCTGACCTTTGTACAGAGAGGCAAATGGGATGAGGACTTCATGGATGTCTCACAGCTCTGAAGTTGCTGGAGAGTAGGGTAAAACCAAAAAAAAAGCTAGTGACACCTCAACACCTAGAATGTTTTTCATGTTCAAGGCACATTCCTGTCAAAGGAGAAGAGAGAAGCTGGAAAGCCGGTTTTAAATAAAGACAGGTGCAAATTTCCAGCTTTTCTCTTTTAGGGGATTTTGTTTGGATTTACCACTAAGTTTA
This sequence comes from Motacilla alba alba, assembly GCF_015832195.1. Taxonomy (NCBI): domain Eukaryota; kingdom Metazoa; phylum Chordata; class Aves; order Passeriformes; family Motacillidae; genus Motacilla; species Motacilla alba. The sequence continues at coordinate 64,429,760 of NC_052017.1, read as the reverse complement.
AAGGGTTGCTCTAAAGACCTTCCTTCAAATCCCTAAGCCAGCTCTTTGCAGCTTTTCATTCTTCTGAAACTGTGGGAATCCTATTTTTGCAGTGTCTCCACCAAGCTGTCATGCCTTCAGCAGCTGTACAGAGGTGGTTTTGGCCACAGAAAGCTCTGGTTTAGTCCTGTGATTAGGTCTTTCCATGCAAGTTCATTAAGTTCAATCTATCAAAAAGCTGTTTTGCTCACTCAATAAATTCTAGCAGAGCCAGAAGGACTTGCATATTGCAGCATATTGCAGCTCTGAGAAAAATTGGAGATGGTCTTCAGAGAAAGAAATCCAATAAAAGGGCCTCTTTGCTGAACAAGTTATTTTAAGACATGTTTTCACATCTTAATGATCCTTCAATTACCAGCTTCCTGACCAATAATGAAAACTGCAGAAGCAATCCAATTTGCAGTTGCACTACTTTTTTTGTAATTTTGCTTTATAGCCAATATTCTCACAAAGAAATAACAAAGCAGTGATACTACAGCACAGCTGTTATTGATGTTGGTCTGTACATGTGCATACATGTGTCAATCTTTCAAAATCCTTTGTCAACCATTTAGCTGGAGGAAGGGTGTACCTTCAACATTACTTTAGTCTCTGATATTCCAGTGGCTTTACTGATGCTAACATTTGTTCTGCTATTTTAATTCTGAGTTTAAAATACAGATAGTAATTTATCAATTTGTCAGCAAAGTTTTCTGCTGGAGTGTTAGCAGGTCTTTTGCTTCTCTCTTTTCTCCTGCACTGAAGACCTTTCCAAAGTGCTATGGAAAATTGGAAAATTCTATTAAGGATCTGCAATACATATTATTTGGACCTGCTTAGCTCTGCTTTTAATGAATTCTTTTTTTAAAAAAAAAGTCAGTTTTAGCAACATGTTTTTCACAGGGATTCCCTTGCAAATTGCTCATACACTGTCGTCATATTTTTCAAGTTAAATTCAGGTTTCTGTAATGTCATTCTCATCACATTTCCTAGAGAATGTAAATTCTCTTTTGTTCTGCTTGGAAGCCAACAAAAATTCATTTGAAAAGTGAGTTCAAGAAGCAAAGTTCAGCTATAGGTACAAACTTTGCCAAAGTCCAGATGTGGTGCAGTTGGAGGCACATTCCAATAGCTTTGGTGGCAGAGACAACCAGATGTCACTTGGAAATTTCAAGGCAGCTGCAACCAGCCAGTCTGGATCTCACTCGTGTTGAGGCGACAGGGAAGAGTGTTTGGCCCTCGTAGTCTGTGGCCACTTTTTCTCAACCAGCCTATCTGCTCTGGAAGCTCGAGCCCTGCAGGCAATAAGACTGAAGGGCTGGTAAGGACCTGCTGATTAAGTTCAAAGGAAGAGTGGGATCTCTCTTATGGCAAGGATCCAAGCTGCAGCACTATCCTCTGCAGGGCCAAGCCCCTGACCAGCGCAGCACTCCAGCAAATTCAAGGTATAAACAAGTTTTCACTGTTATTGACCAAAGCACAGTATTTTTCTCCGCTGGGAGCCAAGGCTCACTGAGAGCTCCCACTCTGTTTGCAGTGAAAGAAGGGCTTTCACAATAGAAAGGCTCAATAGAAGCAGTTGCTATGTGGGAGGATATTGAAAACAGTGATTGGCATCACACTTTCTTTCTTCTGTCTCATCTATTGTTTGAACCCCAAGAATTGCAGGGACATGGCTGCTCTTGTGACGAAGTCTATTACCTTCTTCTCTTTCTCTTATTTCCCCTACTTCAGTCATTAAGATTTGAAGAATAACTTGAAGTAATTGCACTGATGGCAGAGGGGTTGTATTTCCCAACCCTTCACACTATCACAAGTGTACGCCCACATCTTGTGGGCATAAAACCTGCAGCTGCATCTAGCACATCCCACACCCAGGGCCCTGTGGCCACTCCACCTCAGCACAGGACAGGGAAAGGTGAGCTGCTGCTGTTCTGGGAGTGCACGGCTCACTGCATGTGCCCTGTGGCTCCCTGGGCATTAGACAGAGTCCTTACAACATCCCCTGCAGTGCCAGCACCTGCAACTCTGGACCGATTCCAGCTGATCATACAGATGTACTCCAACCCTATCCATGAAACACGGTCAATGGGGTTGTGCTGGCACAGAGGGGAAGAAATCTCTGCTCGTTATTTAAGTGGCACAGGACAAGTGCCCCATTTATTTTCTAGAGGAAACAGGGACCATAACCTCTCTGTCATGCCACAGTCAAATATTGTCTGAACCAAAACCTCAGAACTGCTTGCCTGGAGTTTAGGGTAAAGCCATGGGTATTGCTCTAAGAGGCTTCCCAGGCTAAGACATGCTCCTCTTTAATTTCACATAATTGTGAAAACAGAAGTAGGGCCCTTGTTGCAACCAATAACTTTTGCTGGCATTTGCTGAAAGATTTGTCTAAAATTTGGCAGCAGTTAAATCCAGTTGCAGCGATAGCAAGAAAAACTATGGCTGTAAAGCTGAGAGTCATACAATTTCTCTTCTCTTTGCCAAAGGCAGACCGGGGAATCTGTGATCAACATCATGTAGAGAATGACATTTTCTTGTGCCCTTGCAAGGGAAACAATTGCTAATGGATCTTGTGCTTTAGCAGTATCTCTCTCCCTGCTATGTTTCCCAGGTATGTAGGCAGAGCAGCAAGCATGTGGAAACCTTTCATAAATTGCAAGAGAACAACACAGAAAGATGAGAGCCAGAAAGTTATGAGAAAAATATTCTTAACCTCTGACTTCTGAAACCCCAAAGAAAGAAATTGGACAATAAAAGCCAAGGTAATCAAGGAGGCTAAATTTTCCTGAGTGAGGGAACTCCACTGGGTAGGGATAAACCTCTTCATGTATTTCTGCATGTCTGCATGTGTTTGCTGAAGTGAGAAGGATGTTGAAACTGTTCTGGGATTATGCATTGTTCTTTATTATAATTACCGGTGCTACTGCAGTGCCTAGCAACTCTAACAAAGTATCAGGGTCTTATTGCAGAAGTTATTGTGTGAAGGACGAATTAAAAAAAAAAATATACTGTCTTAGGCATTTCAGGCAGGAAAGAGTATGAAATGAGCACCCAGATTGGCAGTGTGTCAGCAAGTTTTAAAATATGAGTCCTGGGAGAAATAAAATATGTGAAAACCAAAGGTCGGCTTTCATATATTTAACTAATAAGAGGAGTCATGAGGAGATCCTAAGCAAGGAAAAAGAACTTAGGAAGCATTAGACTAGCAGCAAGGGAAATGTCTGAGGCTATTTTAAAAATCCTTGAAGACACCTTTCAGAAGAAATAAGGCCAATTTTATTGGGGAAAGAAAATCCTAGTATCAAGCACTGAAAATATTATTTCCACCTCCATTCCTCATGTTCATATATTTCTAGCAATCTGGGCATGGTGTATCCATGCCATTTTCCTTCTACTTAGTATCTTATTGTAATTGTACTATTGATCTCCTGCCTAGCAGTGAGTGGTTACTAAGCACAGCATACAAATCATCTAGGGGGCTTTGCAATCTTTGTTTGGCTTCAGCATATTTCCAAGTTTTAATTTTTTTTTTACCCTAGTCTTCTCAGTGGTTCACCATCACTCAACCCTCTGACTTACTTTTCCCATCTTATCAAAGAGAAACTTCGGTGGTGAGGTAAAGCCACATCATTTTTTCCATAGTTCTGCTGTTCCCCAGCTAGGGCAAATATTTCTGGAGATCAATAATTTTTATTTTTTGTGGTCATATTTTCAGTCTTGTTGCTTTTCAGTGTAGTTGCTTTCCTGCTCAGTGCTTTGCTGAAACCTTTGTCACAAAACTAATGTTGTGATTAATCAATAAGTAATATGACTGAGCTGCTTCCAGAGATAAGGGGGAAGTCCCATGGGAAATATTCAGCATGCTTCTTTTTAAAAGTCTCGGAGGCCCTCAGCCTCATAAAAGTGCACAGGGCTAATTAAAGGACTTTCCAAAGAGTAAGTGTCAGAGGAAGGCATTTTTGCTCTTTGTCTTGATCATGAGTAACAGATGTTACTCAGTTCACAACCCAACATGAAAACCCATCCCTTGCAGACAAGGCTATGAGGTAGAGGAGGTTGGGTCCTGTGGCCAAATAACTGCACAGGTGAAGCACAACCTTTTCAGAAATCAAGAAAATCAATCATCAGGAAAAGATTATGAAGATTCAGTTGACTGATGTTATGTTCCTTTGGACAAGATATGGTACAGAGGAGGAGACCTAGCTGAGACCAAGAAAACAGAATTTTTCATGATTGCTACTTCTCACATGAGGAGACTCAAAAGTTATCCAACCCCTGCATGACTACTCTCCAAGGCTCATGATTTTTTTAGCCCTAAAGCTATATCTGCCAAAGTCACATGCCTCTCAGGCTGCAGAGGCCCTGTCCATCCACAGGCTAGTACTAGCCCCTCTCCCTCATGCCCTTGGCAGTCTTACTGTATCATAATGCATAGGTGCCACTGTTTAATACAGACATTGCTGTCTGCCTTTCAACCTGGTCAGTCTAGGTTGAGCTCCTGCAAGGAGGTACAGTCCAAGGGCATAGGCGGTGCTCTCAGTTCATGTGGATCACTGGCTTGTCTGCTTTTAGTCCTCAAAAGGGAAGAATCCACGACTATGAAAAGATTTGCAGTCATGAAGGAATCCAACACCTCATAGCTGTTAAAAAGTTCAGTCCTTGCTGAAACTAAGGGACGGGCAAAAGTTTTTCTGAGTGTCTTGTGAAAGTGCTTCTCCTCACCCACCCCCAGATCTGAGACGGAAGAACTCAGACCAAGCTAGGAACACTGCTGTTCTCCAGCACTATAGAGAGATACCTTGAGCTGTTGCACTGTGTCTCAAAATAGAAAAATACACATACACAGCTGACATCTAAACACTTACTGCCTCTGTATGCAGTGCATTCACCATAGTTCAATTCTGTACTAAACCACTTTAAAATGTTCATTATGTGGGAGAGGATAAAGCAGGGAGAGCACAACCTTATTCAAGAGCATAAATGGGTTTCTCTGGCAACCATCACAAGCTGCATTACACAGTAACTAAGTGTAGAAGCATCTATATTTAGGTTCTGGGTCTGCTATTGACCTATCTTTTTTGCTGTAAAAAAATTAGCACATATCTCTGCATCTAGTTTGGGGGGAATTCACCCATCCACTGCCGGCGAGGTAGAGATGATGGCTTTGAGATTTGAAACCCCATGACTAAACTAATTTTCCTTCCCTTTCTATGTTTGGGTTTTAGTGCAATTCCAGTTCCTCATAAGTTTTTAGCCTCCTCCAGACTTAACAATTTAATTTTTTTTTCAGCAGTGTCTTCACTGGGCAACAGAGGCCCTCTGCCTGAAGATGCAGGTGGGCAAGCAGAGATCATAGAACAGTTTGGTTTGGAAGGAACCTTAACGATCATCTTGTTCCACCTGCTTGCTGTGAGCAGGGACACTTTCCACCAGATAAGGTTGCTCAGAGCCTCATTCAGCCTGGCCTGGAAAATGCAGTGTGCCACACTGTTCTCCACAATCTGAGCAGTTTGGAGACTTCTTCCATGCGGCCCTTGCAGGGCACAGTAAGCCTTAGAGGACCTGGAACTGTTCATTCTATTCATAGCCCATGAGCCCAAGCACAAAAAGGACAGCTTCTGATTCCCATTCAATGATCTCTGAAATTCAGAGCCTGGGTCCTTCAGTGTCTGGAAACACTTCAGCCAAAGAGTGAAAATCAGATGTGTGTTTACTGACCATGCCCAGCACCACTGTAGGTGCTTAATGTGTGGAGAAAGGGTAACAGCTCCATTTATGACCTTGGTAGCTTGGACTCCATGAACCACAAGGGATCTGTAACCACTATTTTCAAAATGTCCATGGAATCCGGAGTGCAAAGAGTTGCTAGAGAGTGATAATGATCATCACCCTTTCAAATCCAGCTTCCAGCAAAATTATTCAGTTTCAGCACCTGAAATAATGCCATCTAAATTCACAGGTCCCTTTTCTGAAAGTGTTGATTTTATACACAACACAGTGACATCAAAAAGAGTAACACCTAAGGGAGCTAAAAATAATTCTGAAATATTCTGGAAGAAATTAGTTATGAGGAACTCTTCTTTATGGTTTTGTAATTTTTAATGTTTATATCTTTCCTTAATATCACTTGGTTTCTGTGGTCATCCTTTCCCCCACCTTACCATGGAGAGATAATTGCAGCAGGTATTCTTAGAAAAGGAACAATGAAACTAATTATTACAAATCACACTGAAAGAACAAGATGTCATATTTCCAAAAATTAAAAAGTAATGCACATACGCTGCAGGGAATATTCCACAAACAGTAACTAAAGACAATAACAACTCTGTTTATACACATTTGGCAGGTGCATATCAAATAATAGTGATAGCTTGACATCCAGAGATTAGCTCATGGATTCATTATCCTTTGAATGAATCTAATGTTTTTAAAATTGTTAGGTCGAGCCTCAGTCTGACATAGGAGTTATGTAAGTCTTCTTTCAACAGCCAGCCTATGTGAAGTGCTTTTTATTTCCCCATATTTTTTCCCATGGGTTATTTGGCAGATCTCTGTGTGAAATGGCAGCAATTTTACAGTCCACAAAACAAGATTTTGGCATAAGTTGGCACCACAATTTATTTATTTATTTATTTATTGTTCAAGACAATAGAAATGTTTCGTAAGAACCCTAAAGGGTATTTTAAGTCCTAACTTAGTCTACATCTTCTTCTAGAAATCAAATTTGTAAGGAAATCGGTGAGAAGTGGACTGAATGAGGGGACAAGAAGCTGGATGGAAAATCTTGTGAACCCTCAGGCTGCAAGGGTGGTGATTATGGGTCTGAAGTGCAAATGGCAGCCACTTTCTTGTAGAGTACCTCAGAGGTCCCTACCAGCATCAGTATTGTGTAGTGTCTGTATAAGGAACTGGATAAAGGAAATGAGTGTTCTCTCTGCAGGTTTTCAGGCAATGTCAAAACAGGAGGGCAGTCAATATGCTGGAAATCAGGCTGGAGAAATGGGCCAAGGTGAACTTCGTGAAGTTCAACCAAGGGAAGCACCAAGCTCTGCCCTGGTCATAAGTAACTCCATGCAAAGGACAGGCTGAGCTCTGACAGGAAAGCAGTTTTGCATGCAAGACCTGGAGGTCCTGGTGAACATCAAGTTGAACACAAACCAGCAATGCATCTTTGCAGCAAGGAAGGCCAACTGCATGGCCAGCTGCATTAGCAAGAATGATGACATGATTATTTCCCTGTCCTGTGCAATTGAGAGACCACAGCTGAGGTGTTATATCCACTTTTGGCCTCTGCAGTACGGGAAAAACATTGACAATCTGCAGCCAGTCTAGCAGAGAGCCACCACGAGGGTGGAGCCCGTGGTGTAGGCGGAGAAGCTGAGAGAGCTGGGCATGTTCAGCTGAAAGGGGAGAGGGTAAGGGGGAGACCTGCTGTCTGAAAATAGAAAGCAAGGCTCTTCAGCAATGCTGTAAGGAGGCAGCAGACACAAGCTGAAACATGGGAAATTTTAACTCATTTAAGGGAAATGTTTTGTGACTGTGCAACTCTTCCTCTTTCCCCAGCCAGCCTGCTGGGAAACCAGTCCCTTCTACTAAGCACCAGCCAGCTGTAATAACATGAATTATAAATTTACTTACCTGATATCTGGATTCAGGAAAAAAAACAATGAAATTTCAGCACTGACCAGACAGCCATGGCAAGAGCAAAATTCCTTCCCTGAATCCCAAACAACCACCAGAAAGGCACCAGACCTAATCTTTCCCTAATTACAAAGTGTAAGAGCAAGAGCTCTTCATCTGACTGCAAAATAGTACCCAAAGACAGGTTAAAATGCCCAGATGCTTTCAGAAGAAGACAGGGGACGTTTCCAAGTCTGTGCTCCTTTCCTCCTGATGGGCTGTTCCAAGGGGCTTATGACACAGCCATGTGTCCGATTCACTGCAGCCACCAAAGGCTGAGCTGTCAAAGGAGACAGAAGAACGGCTTGACAAGACACAAGTTACTATTTTCTACTCATTGCTGAGACAAAATTTCATCCTGATCTTCAGAGTTCTGTAGCCTGAAAGACAAAGTCAAGAGTAAAAAGTAAACTTTTTGTCGCTTCAAGATGGCATTGGCTAAACTGGAACTTTCTCACCCCACCCCCCCCCCCCAACCAAAAAACGCATGCAGAAAACCAAGGTTTTTGTTGGCCAAAAGTTCAAAGTCAAGGGGGAAAAAAATCAGCCAGCTATTTGCTTTCCAGTCCAGGACTAGGCTGCATTACAAGTGTTTAGGCAACTGATGCTAAGTGGGCTAGGGATTGCTGTTACTACTTCTTACAGCAGTGGGGGTTTGGAGCTTGTGAGAGACCAACATAACAAGCAGATGAAATGTGTGGACTGTTGCCTATACAGCACCAACATCTTTATAAAAGAAACATCTTTTTTAGGCTTTACATCAGTTCTGTCACAGACTTCCAAGAATAAACTGTCCCTCCCCTGCCTTGCTAACATGTCAGCCCAAGCATCGATCTGTAGGCTTAAGTCACTTAAAAATGTTGATTCCAAAAGGCTTATTAGTTTACAAAAAACCCAAAAATTAACAAAGAGATTAAATTAAACTATATGTTTGCATTCTTTTTGAGAACATCTGCATCTAACTCTTGCCTCCACTTGGAAAGGGAAAAGAAATAAATCAAGACTTGAATTCCCTCCAAAAGCAGCCAGGTAAGGGTAAGGTAAGGGCTAGCTAACATATATTCTTAGGTGAATTAAACCAGCTAAAGCTATCACACCTTTAAAAATAATGTGCACAATAAATTAAACTGTAAATAAGAGATTTAGACATGCTATTTTTCATATTATCCCACAAATATCTAGTGAGAGTCTTATATTATAAGGGGTAATTCTGTATAACATTGGAGCTTCTTATTGGCTTTTTTCCTCTGCCTGAGAAGGATGGATGAACCTGAGAGTGGTGCAAAGAAATTAACTGCGTATTTTAAATTATCACTGCCTCTTAATCAAATGATGACATTTTATTAGCTTTTTAATGAAGATCTAGTCAAGAAAAGTAAGGACATAGGAAATCCTAATAGTAGACTTAGATATTTCAGAAGAGAAATCACCAAAACTATTTTGCTGTTGTGTCTTGCAGACCACTGGAGCAAGATCATCCAGCAATTAATACCACAGATATCATCATGAGGGGCTTAAGATGTTAAGCCCTTTAATGCTGATCTTACAGCATAAGTTTTTTTGAGGAAACAGGGATGAAAATAAAGAAAGGTTCTCTTTTTGGAGAAATTGTGGTTTGATAGCTGGATAGATAGGTATCACTCAGAGCTTTGAAGAGAAAGCAGAGAAAAGATGCTGGGCACTTCTCCAGACCAAGCTGAATGCTGGTACACAACTGGTACATAACACATTTCTCAGGGGCATTGCAGAAAGGTTTTATGCTGTCTTGTAAAGACAGGTGTACAGAAGTGCCTGGAGGGTTTTTTCAAAGCTTGAACAACTTCTCTTATATACTAAACTGCTGCTTTTGACAAGTTCCAAATCGTTGAAAATGAACCAAGAGTGATAAAACACAACCAGTATACGGTCACGACCCCAGTCACAGCCCCTGCTCCAGGGAGGCTGCACATCGAGCCTCCCGCCTACTGCTTCACGCACAGCACAGAGGAGCCAGAGATGAGTCAGCTTCACAGCTTCAGAAGCCCTTGGAAAACCAACCTGGTTAAAATCACTGCACAGTTTCCACTTTGTTTTCCAGGGTAGAAAATGCAGGAGTCTGAGATTTCAATTGAACCATTGACAGTAAGGAATTAATCATCTTTTATGTTTGAGGCTACCCTGTAGCCTGCTTGACACCCTGTACCCTGACCACTGTTCCTCAGTAATTTTCTGCTGTTATTCACTCCCTTCTCATTGTTCAGAGGGAAGAACTATGGGGGAGACAATGCCCTAGCCATTCCTCTAGGCATGGAGGGGTGGCTGTGCTTGCTGCACTCAACAACTCTTACCAGAGGCTGGCTGGACTGTGATTAGATTCATCCTGAACACAGTTTGACTTTGAAAGGATTACTGTGTAGCTGAGAGCACATTTTCCTCAATTCCTGTCACATCCTAAAAGAAGTGCCATGTAGGATGAGGACTGGTCAATGGTTTATACATAATGTACTAGCAGACAAACTTTTTTGCAAACTTTTTGAAGTGGCTTAAATGCTGCTGTCCCTGTGCCCAGCTGCAGCTCCTTTCCCCAAGACTTCTCCAGCCGACTGACTAAAGTGGGAGTAACTACCAAGGGACAGGGGTGGGCGCCGGCGGACCGGGAGAGGGAGCGGGGCTTGGAGAAGGTGCAAAGGCTGGGCTCCTCCTCCATGGCGCGCCATCATGGTAGGGGTTGCTCTGGTTGCAGCTGCCTCTAGAGGGCTCATTGCCTTGTAGGAGAAACAGCAGCCTTTGTTCTCGCTTCTGAAAAATAGTCCAAGCATCGCATTGTTTTTCAATTTCCCCTTTATTTCCACTCAGATCCCCGGTGGCTTGACCTCAAAAGCAGAGGCGTGGTGAGCGGTCTGTATGCCCCACACTGCCATCACGGGCATGCAGCAGGCACTGCCCATCAAGGCGGCAATAGGGATGTGCTCTGTCACCTCCTGCCTCCCCTTTTCATCCTTCAACTCTCCAAAAGTTTAGGGCCTTAAATGCTGCACTCCAGTGCACTCGAAGCCTGCTGAACATCTGCTCATACCAGCACTTCTTCTGCAGAGCTAAGGTGAGTGTGTGCTGTGATTCTCTGTTCTGCTCCTCAAGATGGACTGACACAAAAGCATAGGGTTCCAAGACCAATGCCACAACTAGGTCTCACATCTGAACAAAATTTCTGATCAGAAAAAGGAGAAGCCCAGACTTTGTACTTAATTAATCCCCTGCTTTCTGATGGCTTTCTCAATTGAAGGACCTCTATTTCCAACCATGTGGAAGATATTAAGGACTGGCTTGTTTCTCAAGGATCAGTTGCTAAGTATAAACTGCATATTTTTAAAGCTTTTTTTTTTTCCTGTGGGCAGGAGCTACACCTGCAAGGCAAATTGTGAACATGCGGCTTTAACACTGTTAGCTCTGTTTAGTCATTCTTGTGACTTTCTTTGTGAACTATACTGCATTTGTCAGTTTTAAATTTCATTTGCAGTTGTGTTGCCCATTTTTTTAGCTTTATCTTACTGCAGGATAACTTTGCAAAGCAAGCAACTTAAAATCTGAAGCCATTTGTTTTGCCTAAATTTTATAAGCTTAAACAGCCTCTGGAGTTCATCTGCATTTGGTTTAGACTAGTCAAATGAGATGAGATCATCTCACTGTCCAGCACCTCCTTACAAGGAGCTTTTGCCATCTGCCAACAGAGGCAACAAAAGGGGTCTTGGTGGCAAGGTCGAAATGGGGACAGGCCATCCATCAATCCCACAAAAGGCCATGTGGTTTAGCAGGGGTGCAAAAATCCCAAGCAAGTCCAGGCCATGAGTGTCAAAAGCTGAGTTGGATAGCACAAGTTTGCCAGCATGTCCTTATTTCCGCTCCTTTGAGGAGGGATCACCACGTGTCCTTCATCCCAGGGTGTATACCCCGTTCCCTCAGGGCTATCACTGGTTGAGCTTATTTGTCTCCTCTTTCCAAGGAATGGGAAGAGCTTCTCACAGGGAACAGTCCCTGCAGTGAGGAATGAAGATGAGACTGTGGCTGTTGAAGTTCAATTCTCTGGCATAAATCAGTGAACATTGTACATGACAGTATAGAAAGTCTTTATTGAAGCAAGAGTGTGAATCAAAGCAACAGACAAAAAAACAAACACCAATCATCAGAAAGGGAACAAACATTTGACTCGGCAGTGCTGCGTGCCAAATGCCCCAGCAAACAACAGGAGACTGTCATGTTGTTGATGGTATTTTGTCATAATTATGTGCAATTTGCTTATAATGTTGTTCAGCACAGATGAAATAATTATCAGTCTTTATTTGGCTTCTTTATGCAGAATGACTGTTTCAGTCGTGAAACACTGCTTTTAGTCTGCGCTCCTCAGTGCCTCCATGGTGAGAAGGTGAATATTTGTATGGACATAAGCAACTGGACTGTGTATTTCAGAGGCTGCCAGATTGATTTCACACATTCTTGAAGGATTAATTCTCCGGGAACTGCTCACAATTGCTTTGGTGCCCTTGATTGATAAACTTTGTCTTGTGGCTCAATGCTTTGGAAAGCCAATTTGCATGTATACTGCCAATGATTATTCACTCATTATTTTTATTAGGGAACCACATACAGGCATCTCCTGAAAAGCTGTCCTAGAGGTGCTATATGAACATAAAGCTTTATGTCACAAAGGTTTTTCTGGTGTCTAAAAGGTGAACAAGATCACTTAGGAGTTTCAGCTGCTGCAGAGCTAAAAGAAGGATCCTTTCTGTAAATGGTGCTTTTATTTGCACAGTGTTCATAGGCAGACACATCTCTGTAAAGTCCTCATAAGATAGAACACCTTTCTCCTTTGGGACCATTTGGGATCAGTGTAGATATTTATGAGATAATCTATGCTCCTCTGCATCATTTCATCTCAGCATCTGGAGATGCCATCAAGCTGTCGGGAATGTGATATTCACTGTGATTTCAGAACATTGTGTTGGCTTTCACTACTTGAACAGAAAGCTCTGCTCACTCATGATGAGTTTTCTTGTAGAGGCTCTACTGATTAAAAAAAAAAAAAGAAAAAAAGAAAAAAAAAAAGAACAAAGTTCTTTGGTTAAAAAGGGCCAGTTTTGACTTCCGTAGACTCATCACTCTGTCCCAGGACAACTGACTGTAACTGCCTGGAACAAAGAAAGTACAAGGACAGTTGAAGTCCTCCTGCTAATACTCCTCTGCCTGCTTCATTCTCCATCACATTCTGCCTGCAGGGTACAAGCAGAGATCTGGCCAGTGCATAGCTTTGTGTCTGTGATTTGGAGTCAGCTCTGACCCTGCAGAGTTTTTGCACCTTTCCAGTGGTGCATGGAGAACCAGAGGTGAGCTGCACACTTCAGCTACCCTAGAAGTTCCCTTGCTCTGTGATGAAAACTAAATTCAACAGAAAAGAGGAGAGAGAGCCCTGACCTGAGGAAGTGTGCACATCCCAGGCTGCCAAACCTGCCTAGCCAGCAGGCCATCAGGATTCACTGAGCTCAAGGTTTCTGGAACTAGGTGCTGCAGAATTCATTCCAGTGTATGAAACCCCTTACCAGCTTGGCTTACAGTTACCCAAGTACCCCAGTGTTTATTCACAGTCATTTCTACTTTGAGTTGCTTTAAGATTCAAACACTGTGATTACATCCCACAGCTTTCAATGGATTTGACTGGTCTCAGTCTTCCTACCTGGCTCAGGATGAAATTTTTAATGAAGTCTTAGTAGAATTGGCCCATCCTGCAGAACTGGTTTATTGCAAAAATGGCTATTTCATGTTAAAATTAATTATGCAGCCACGAAGATAATTCATATATGCATACCAAAATAGTCAGATATTTCCTCTGTGTGTTTTTTTTTTTTTTAACAATTAATTGAGCATTCATCATTCTTTCCCCTTTAAATGACAACAGGAAAATACAGTATCGCTTAAAAGAATTCCAGGCGGTAATGAGGCATGTACTATGTTGTGTTCCCGTTAGTGGTGGGCTTTGAGAGTATAACTACCAGCTGAGTTTTCATTGCTCTGTTTCAAAATGAAAGACCTATGGATAACAATTTGTTTTGTGGCATACCCTTATCATAAGAAGAATGCATGAACCCATGTATGGACCAGTTTCCTATCAAAGAATATGTACTATCTTACCCCTTACATTTCAGTCTCGTGGTCCCAAAGCTTGCAAGTGTCTACAGAATGTCTCTTCTTTTTTATTAGCCTATCAAAACAAGATGCAGAAGAGTGGCTTTCACAGAAACAGGTCAGTAAACAAGCTTTCAGTATAATGTGAGTTGCTTTAATAAAATACTACAGCAGTGGTTTTGTTCCTTCAGCCTTCATAATTCTTTGGATCAGCTTTTAAGACTGTGTTAAAGTCACCACCAAAACAGTGTTCTAGCTACTAAAATAGCTAAAAAAAAACTTCTTCAAAACCCATCCTCACATGCCTGATTAGTAAATTCAATTTTATAGCCTAACTAGATAAACTTCATTACTGTGAATATAAACTCAGAAACCAATCTAGTTGCCAAGTAGAATATAAGCCATGTTATTGGTATAGTTCATAAAATAAATAGCTTCCAGTAATACACCAAAGCCTTCTCCCTCCTCCTGGTGACTGAAATGTTAAAACAGAAACAGTGAGCATTGAAAAGGTTCCCTTCTGGCCCCGCATTCATTCAGAGTGATGGATTTAAGCTTTCTGTAGCAAGTCCAGTTCCCTTTCCCTGATGGAAATCCTGTGTTTGGTGCAGAGAAACCACTTGAAAAAAAAGGGTTTGGGTAATTTCATCTCAGTATTTCAATGAGCCTAAGTTGGGAAAAACATACATTTACTGATTTTTCCTAGAAATGTCTCAGTGTTAAATATATCTATTGGTACCTTGGGTAACTGTGGGTAAAATTTGCTACATACAGTTTGTGTGTTTATATGTATGTATTTTATAAAAATATAAAAAAACCCATATATGAACAAATTTATTTCTTAGTTGCTCTTCTATCAGATGCTCAGCTTCCATTTCTGTAGGGTAAAGATGCTAGTTAATGCTATACAATAAAGAAACCATATTAATTTGGAATTCTAGACATCATCCTAAAGCTTATGGATATGATATATGCAAAATGCTAGGTAGTGTTCTGCTTACATTTCAGAGAGCAAAGCTTTAATTTTTAATGCTGCAGAAGTGCTCTTTATCACTGTCTTCCATATCTTCAAGCATATCAGCATTTCATGCATGTTGCTAAAACAGTTGCCCAAGGTGCTGCTGAACATCTGGATCACTCTCTTTTTGCATTAGGCTAAGTATCCATCATGGCAGGATTAAATGTGCTCCTCTCCAAAATAAATATTCTATTTGATGCTAAAAGGGAAGTGAAAGTTTCCTAAACATTTCAAAATTTTGCTTTGAATTTGTATAACAGGGCAGAATTTCCAGTTGGTTCAACCAGGGGAGCTGATGACCTCTCCCAAAAACTGCTTGGTGGACTGTCTCCAGAGGCCACCACTTTTCTCCCTGCCAAAACAAAGTGTGAGAACCTAGGATACAATTATTTTCACTTCAAGGAAGAAGTGTTTTATGCAAGCTCTCTGCTTAGAACAACATTTAGTCACTAGTAAAACCTACCCAATGGTCCAATAATGGATGGGTCAGAGGGTCCAGATGCCTTAAAAAACAGTAATAAATGGTATAGATAAGAAAAAAAAAAGGGGGAAAAGGCAGTAAATGGACTGAGCTCTGAGTAATCAGGTATACTTAGAATAACACCGTCTTATACAAAACAGTATGATCAAAGGTGTTTCACATCTTCACTCGAATTTTGGGCACAGCTCTGCATTTGAGAAGGTGCTGGCACCTGGCATTTTTTTCTGCAAAAATATCCTCCCACTTTGCTGAGTTTCCCCATCCCTGAAAAAACAACTGTGTGTCCCTTGCATACATATGTTGTAAAAGAGTATAATCCAGTCTCTATCAAGTGTCAGACCTAAGACATCTCTATTTTTGTACACAAAAACTATTACAGACCATCTGCAAAGTGCTTTTTTAGTTTCTGTATGAGTTTTAAGTATTATTCAGAACAGACTTGCTAGACTGTGTCTTTTCCAGTAATCTTTGTTACAAAGAGAATCAAGCCAGGTCAGAGGCAAAGCACTCTGCATACTGGGAAGCCACAACTACCTGTTCTGCATGGCCTGGCCTCCTGGTGCCAGGTGAAGTGGCTCACCCCTAGGAAAAGGACAAAAGTGCAGCAATGAAATCCATCAGGCCAGGGCAGCAGACACATTTTGGAGATTTTTGTCTTCATATTCAGTCTCCAGGCTTTTCAGTACATTGCCTAACAGGAATAACTCTTTGTATAGAATACCCTTGGGACAGGAAAGAATATGCTTGCACAGGGAACCTTTTCACAGCACTTTAAAACTTCCATCAGAAATATTTGACTCAACACATCAAAATGATTAACTGAGTATTGGTAAACTGTTTGACTCACAAATACCGACCAATGAAAAATGCCTGGTTTTCTCCACATACTCTCATCCTGACACATATCAACAGGTAGTAAACTATTTTACTCCTGTTTTCACTTCAACAAATGTCCCTTAGAGCATCATTTTAGCTCCTTCAAAAGAACCACTTAGATATCTGAAAGTAACTTTATGACTATAAAAGCTTCATTAACTCAGAAACTCAGACTTGATTCCCATCAACATTTCAAAAGGGAGTCCCTTTTCACTTTCAAATGTTCTTCCAGTCTATCAACTTTTACATCACTCTCAAAGGCTGGCTCTAAGTCAACAGCTTAATTTCCCAAGTCAAGTAGCAGTACATACAGCAGTATGCTACTCTATGGGGGCAGTTTGTAAAGCCCTTTGTTTAAAAGGGTGTAGACAAAAATTTGACAATAAGTTGTCCCTGAATACTAAGCACAAGCAAACACATACACAGAGAAAGAAAGCATTTTGCAAATAATAGGATTGAAAGCAATAAACACTCACAGCATTCATGCCCATTTAAAAGGACAGATGGAGCTGTTTGGGCCTATCAGGTCAATAATCCATAAACTAAGAAGGATTTATGTGATAGACCGTAATGGCTTAAATCCATTTTGAGAGGGAAGGTTACAATAACTTGGAACAATGCTCAGTATATTCGGGAGCCTGACGTGGTAAATAAGAACTAACACAGTTATTTAAAAATCAAATGAACAGGTGAAATAACGGGTTTTTAAATGCTCTTTTCCAGATCTTCAAACTGCCTAAGCTTTAATACCAGATGTCACAATAGTGAGTCAGAGGCAGGCTGTCAGAGCAGCCTTTCCCCAGGGAGCAGTGCAGGGCCCAACCTCCCTTCTTTTCCCAACTTGAGAAAACCAAATGTGCAACCTTGGGATATAATGGGAAGATGCTTATTGCACATGTTTTTTTTCTTTCTCCCTTAGTTGACCTCTCAGCAATCCCTGACCATTCACAGGATCTCACCTGCCATGAAGCAGCACAACCTCAGCTTAAAGGAGGCTGCCCAGGCAATGATTTCTAATGGAAAGAGGCAATGAGTTCCACCTGGTCAGAGTGGATCGGATCATCCTTACCTAGCTTGTTACAGGAGCAGGGTGAGCAGGGTTTTTGAAGATTTTGCTTCTTCTGTTTGTTTGCCAGTTTGGCAGCTTGATCCTGGGTTAGGCAAATATGTGACAGAGATTTCATGTGTTGCTTTCTGACCAAGCCGGAGTACAATTTCTTGGGTGCACTATGAATCTGATTTAATGAGGTAGGCATTTATTGTATTGTTATATGTGGGTGTTTTTATGAGTTAAAGCTCTCTTCTACTTTGCTGAGTAGTTATCTGTTTCTGTATTATCTTCTAAAGAGCCTTTCCTGTTTACAGATTCTTGGCTGTGGCCTCCTCAGATTTTTCTACCCCATTTCTTAAATTTCACTTATTTTTCAAACTATTTTTTAACTTCTAACTACATAACATATTTGAAAAATTCTATACTGCAGTCAGGTCAGCAGTAGTTTCCTTTCGTTCTCTGGCCATGCAGTAGTTGTTATGTCTGTCAATATTGTTGCAAGGCATTAGCTGTAGAAGGCATGCCCTTCTGTGGGGTTTCACCCCTGGATTGGAATGACCCCAAAAGATGGAAAAGTCTTTCCTCCAACCCGTGCCTTTAAAGAAAGACTCAGTAGTCTTCTGTTGTCCGTTCTCAAGGTTGTTTATTGTTGGTTATCTAAAAGATTCTTCTCCCTGAACTGCTGTGGCCCGTTCAGCAGCTCAGACAAAGGCACACACTGCCCTCTCAGGGGGCTGGTGCCATCTTTTATATCATACATTACTTACTACATGTTTATACCTTTCCCCCAATACCTACTATCTATATTGAATGGTGACTTTCTACCCTAGACCAATCTGTGAGTGCCAACATCACCAAAGACATGGAGGCTAGGAAGGAGAAAGAAAGAGGACAGGGCACACCCAAATCCCTCCATCTTAGAATCCCTGACCCCCATGTACAAAACCTGGACCCCTGCGTACAAGGCTTAAAACCCTCCTGTACAGCACTCAGAAATCCTTCACTTCGTGACTACTTCTACTACGCTATCTAAACTTGTGTGTGTGTGGCTTGTAATTCTTCATACAGAGTTAGTAACTCGCTCTATGGGCTAAGAACAAAATCCCAAGAGTGTCTTTGGCTGTATGCCAGGGTCTCAGAGCCCCCTGCCAGCGGCTCTGGCCATCCAGGGCACCCAGAGGGATGTTCTGGATTCCGACACCCTTCCAAGCTAACAAAAGAGGTATATTTAATTGTGTTTAAAAGCTAGGGTAGGTATAGGAGTATAACCAGCACCTCTAACGGGAGGCATTTCCCCTCATGCAGGACAGTGGGAATTCTCCAGCATTCTGTTTGAACCAGCTCATTTCAACTTTCAACCCAGAGAGCAAAGCTCAAAGTACTCCTCTTCCTCCTGTTGCTGAGTAAAGTTAACTGAGTGATGTCTGAGGCACACGGATACTTGGGATCCCATTGTGTGTCCTATTGAAATTGATAAACAGTTGCAGAAACAACAGAAAAGCCCCAAGGAATGCTGTGAGCTGCTCCCCACACATTCATATTTCTCCTTCTCAAGTTTTGCCTGCAGCCCTGGAAAGCACATGGTTAAACACACTGAGCTACAGTTTTCCTTTTCTTTCAAGAAGTTCAAAAGACTTACACCCACCAGCAGCAGAAATTTGTGGGAGCTGAACAAAGCAAGGGTGCTAGGAGTTAACTGCTTGGGCTTGGTTGTGTGTGCTTGTTCCCCCAATGTGTGAGATGTATCTGTATGTATAAGATATAAGCAGCTTGAAACATAGAGGGGGTTTTTAATTGAAATGTGTTCTTTCGTTAATATATGTGTGTACAAATGGAGCCTAGTCTGTTCTGAAACGTGTTTGAGCTAGAGAAAAATGAAGCCCTGGACTTCTGTGTGAATTTGATTTATTCTATTTGTATACAGTAAAGCTGGAGGGGGACAGGGAAATAATGGTAATTTAATTGATCAGATGCTTTCTTTAAGGATGATAGCCCATTTTAAAATGTTTGTTCTACTGTTTTTTATACAGTCCTCATTTCTGTGTCTTTAGATAAAAAATAATACCTGTTTACAAAGATGGCAGGGGAAGAACCTTTCAGGTGTCCAAGACAATTTATGTTGCTTCCAAACATGGAAGTTTGGTAGATGTTGCTTTTTTTTCTCTCTCTGCTGAACAAAAGGTCAGGTATTTAACTTAGCCTCAGAATTAAAGGCATGTTTAAATAATATTTTAAACTGGGTCTAGGATTACAGACGGATGTGAAGAAGGTTTTCTGACAGACATAGGAAGAACAAGAAGTAATTTTAATATGGCATGATGAATATTTAAACAGAAAATCATGGAATTAAAGACTAAAATGAACTACTTGTGGTTAAGAGCTGTCTTGATTGGTCTGAAATAAGGGCATATTTTCAATTTGAGTTTTCTGAATAATTTTTAAATACATTTTGGTAGTAATTTTAAATGGATAAGTTGTTTTGTGCTTGAAAAGCAAAACAACCCCACTATCAAAAATATCAAAGTACTATGCTTTTACCTTTTTTGCATGTACGTCATACACCCCTGGGTGCAGTGACAGCTATTTTTAAGAATAAACATTTTGGTGAAATTGACCCAAATTCCAAAGAACAATTTCTGTAACTCCATACAGAATCTTTCTCATTTCAAAGAACAATTTTGTCCAGCTATGATCTGGATGTTGCAGGAGCACTTTACCTCCATAACTTATTGCCCTGCACATTCCTTCAAATGTAAGGGTATATGCTGGCTTAGAAAGGTTATTCCAGCAAATGAATAACTGTGAGTGAGCAGAGTAGCAAGAGAGGCACTTTGTCAGTGTCAGCAGTAAGGCATCAGTCTGTGATGGTGGAGGAAGGGAATTTTTGAATGGAGTTGTTTGGCATGTACTAGTGTGGTGATGAACACAGAAGTCTGGATAAGGCTGAAGGTCAAATTTCTGATATGTACAAAGGGTACAAGTTCACTGGCTATGGGAGACTGAACATCACTATGGAGGCAAAAGGGTCTTGTGATGAGTTAAGTTAGAAGAAGCAATGACAGAAATATGAAAAGTTCTCAGGGGAACTACTGACCCCATTGAACAGGCCAGAACCTTTGCCATTTGATGTACTCCCCTCCTTTCTCTGTGTTAGAAGATCCAGGGTACCTCGGGGTTTCCATGTCAAAGTGTGCCTCACAGTTCTAAACTGAATAGTAACTTACCTGGGCATGTATTCTGTTTTCTTCTTTGCCTGAGTTCACTCCCCTGCCCAAGCACAAGCTTTTTCACACAGAAGCTCAGCTATGAGCTGATGCCAAACCTCATCATATCATAAGAGCTCCCTGTCTGGGTCACAAAGAGATAAATTTTCTGAGATACTATAGTAGAATGTCATCTCCCTAGTGGTTAGGAACTTTGGAACATGAGTCTCTCCTTCCTGCCCCTGTGCAGGATTCCCAAGGTGGTCTTGCCCCATAGGCAAATCTTCTACAATACCAGGTCAACAGCAAGGAACTGAACTCCTGTTGATTATCTCACGTTTATAAATGCATTCAAAGTTTCCATATGTGAGGGGCAGATTATTTTAATCATGAAACTTTAAGCTGCTATTTATAACAACTAGAGCTAGCTACATCTGGTGCCTCTGAGCTCAGTCCCTTCATGCAAGGGTTTGTGTCTTTACTTGCTGCAGAATATTAGTATTTCCATACCCTCTGAGCCAAAGGCTGTGATGCCTCATGAGTCCCTCAGACTGCAGGCACCTACAGATTTATCCTGAGCATGCAGATGTCCTAAAACAATATCAGTGGTAGACAGGAAAATAAGTAGGGAGAATTGACTTGAGTTGTTTTGCCTTGCCAGATTTTTTTTTTTCCCAAAGTGTCAAGGGAGCAGGTTGATATAAGTTCCCTTCAACAGTTGACCCTCTGTGATAACCCACTTGACTTTACAGCATGTTATTTTATGAATCCTTTGCATAGTCACGGCAGTTGTTTTAACCTCATCATTCAAATTGACCAAAGATATTCCAGCAGCTTCCCTGGAGCCCAGAAATAGGCTCTCCACAGCTGAGAATTCAGGTTTTATCACAAACTGACCTGAGGGTGTTTATTAGTGAGTAGCTTGTGTTTATTAAGTATTTCAGGCTTTGTCTGTGCCTTCTAATTAAATCAAGCCAACATAATCATACAATCAACATCACAAAAATTAGGTCAACGTACACTATTCATAAATTATCGCAAAGCATCTGTCACATGCTTAATCTGCTTTTTAAAGTGGGGGGCTGCCTTTGCTTAAGCTTGTGTCTTAAGCTACTGCTTTAGCCCCTGGTTGTTTGACAGTGATAGGAAGGCAAGATTACTTATGCTTCTATGTACAATATGCAGTGTAGAAGCTGCTGACGCACTATCAAGCAGGATCTCTAAACAAGTTGTTTTAATGTTGGAACTGAAAAACTAGGATCCACAGTAGCAGCCCTTCACATTTTTAAGGATAGAGCAGAGGTGGGGATTAAGGAATTGCTCACTCTTTGGTCTGCAATTGTCAAATAGCATTTTAGGACATAGAATTCTCTGTGTTGCTGGACTCAGTACATGTCCCTCCTCCTCAAAGTAAACAGTACGATTTCCCTCTTTAGTTTGTCTTCTGCAGCCATGGTAAAGATTAAGTGCTGGGGAAAACTGTTTTATGTTGCATGCACTGTTAAGAGGAAGATGTAAAAACCATGTGTCTGTCAACCTTTTACCTTTGTACCTGTATGAGCTACCAAAACCTTGGAGGTAAACACTTGTAGAATATACAATACCAGTTCTTTCTCCTCCAAAGCCAAGCAATGATATAGAATAGCAAATAAAGCCTTCAGTCCAGCCTCAAACTCATGTGCTAAAGTGCGGTTCTTGGAACAGTTTCAGGGAGGGGATAATAACTGAGGTGGTCATTGTTGTGACCAACACTTTTGGCAATGCCTCTTGTTCTAAGCAGTCTAGCTCAGGCTGATCAGACACTAGAGAGTTCTGCATTTCATCAGCTATCCTGGTCAGGCCTTCATCACAAACATCTGAACCAGCACCCTTAACAAGTAGATGAGAAAGCATCAGTTAGATGATACCCATTTGTCTTTTGCATACCTCCATAAGTATAAATGGAGAGTCAATTTTAATTAAGGGTGTTGTTTTAGGATTCTTCTTTGGTGTCCCAAACACTGTCTAACCATAATGGGCCTGTCCTTTCTGGTGAATGGCACTACACTTTAGCTTTATATCACCTTCATTGTCCAAGACTGATTCCCCTGAGGACATACATCACTGCTCTACAACGAAACAGGATCAGGCAGAATGTTACCAGAATTGGGTATGTTCACAGTAATGTTTCTTGTACTCAAATAATATTCTGCTTTAACAGTGGAAAAGCAGGCAGCCAGTTTCCATAAAGGCTGTGACAATGGACCTGTCAGTCACCTCAACATTTTTATTCTGATAAAATGAGTTTTTGTTCAAATCTTCTAGGGACTTCTTTCACTGCAGTTGCATATATTTGCATAGTGATTCTCAGATAAGTGCATGCCAATAGCCACTTCTGTGAACAGATGTTGACAGAAGTATCAACAGAAGTATCAGAGGTACGTGAACAACGATGTCTTTTTGCATGCACAGAGAGAAATGCATAATCTAGTAGTATGCTAGAAATTTGTTCTGCCTTCCAACATGTCTGTCAAGTCCCTGCATGCTAATCAGCCTTTGCAAAAGTACCGATGCTTCACAGTAATATCAAGCAAGAATTTAGAATAAGAAAGGGAGAACCAGAAGAGATGTGCTACAGTAATACTGTTAATAGAGACAATGTATGCATATTTTCTGGCATCTTTTAAAGAAAAGAAACATTCAATTTAAAGTGCTGTATTTGTCAAACAGTGCAGTGGTTGAGTGTGTTCTTAGCTGTTACCATAACAATAATGTAGCAAATACTGAAATAATTACCTAAAACTTCAGTTGGTGTAGGCTGTTTTAATAATAAGTGTCAATGAATCCACTTGGCTATCTAAATCTCCCTTGTATGTTGGTGTTATCAAGATGAAGCCTATGAAACAGGGACGCTTAGTAGAGAGCTATCACTCTGGCCAGGATAATAGAATGGAAAAGAGAACAAGTTTTAAATAAAGTCTCAGCATACTTCATGCAAGAAAAATACTTGTTACCTAAAAACTAGCAATAACCTACTTTGCTGACGATAAAAGCAAAGAAGGCATATGTTTCCAGATATTAATATATTTTTCAGGCCAAAATGAAATTATGCAGCATGTAGCCCAAACTCAGAATCAGGGAAAGGAAATGCATTTAATTCTCTCTGTTTCTGTTGCTCCTGGTATTCTGAAACAAGAAAAGAGTGCTATTCCAGCAATAGCTCAGTTTCTATAACTAAATACAAAATCTGAGATGCACTTAGACTATGAATTTTTTTCAGGTTTCTATTGTGACTAACAGGAAATCTAGCCACTTTAATTTTTATTTCTCATTGCTGGTTTTTTAAGGTTGCCCATATCCAGCATTCTCTGAACTTCTTGGTTTCATCAGAGCATGTGCTACTGGAAATTTTGTTTCTTCTCTTTTAATACATGCTTTTGTTTTTGATTTGTGAACAAAAAACCAATTTTTCCATTCCTAGAAATAGTTTTGTAGTACTTTCTTCTTTTTTTCAACATCACAAATCATTTGAAGCAGACCCTTCCTCCTCTGGAACTCTTTTATTTCTGACAGGAAGCAGAAGAATTGATGAAAGCATGCTAAAAAGGAAGTAGAAGGACAAAAAGAAGAGGCAGGGAAAATTAAATATTCAGTTGTCAGGTCCAGAAGTCCTGTCCTGATGGTTAATTTAACTACTCCAAACATATATTGAGAGTTGCCAGCAGAAGAAACCTTTTGCAAGTGGCTGTGAGGCATATTTTTTTTAATGCTGAAATGGATTTCCACATGACACTCTGAATACTTGTCTGAATTTTTGTCCCAGTTTGCCAGTCTTGGTATTTTGGGGATGAGAAGGAATGAGACATACACACTCACACAAAATTTAAAGGTGTAAAATCCCAGTTTGCTTTTTTTCTCCCCTTTTACATAAATGATAGAACCCATTTATAAATATGCTTGCTGTAGATGAACAACAAATTTTCCTAGAAGTCATAGCTAAAGAAGAAAAATAGAGTGAATTGGTACTTCACTAGAGTGGATCTGCCCCTATTTCACTATGGGTCTGGCTAATAATTAAATATTTGTAAGAGCCTATACCTGAAATGCCCTGTGGTTTCTCTTGCAATTCTCTACATGGAGATCTCTTGAATTTCCTACTAGCAGACAGAGAATGTTAATGGTTTCCTCTCTGGTTGTTTATTATGGACATTTTTAATGATACAGGTACATATTGTTGTCGCCAAATCTTACTAGAAGTCACACTTCACATAAATTTTATCAACCTAATTGTTTCACATCATGCGTTCCTATTTCAGAAAACTTCTCCAGGAGTCATTTCTATCACTCTTTGTGCAAGAATTTCTCACAGGCTGAAATGTTTATCTTAGTGACTTTGACCTCTTTCAGAGATGCAAGATTCCCTTGACACTGCTGTAGAAATGTCACTACTAACATTAGATACCAGTCCATGTTCTTCTTTCTAACTACTTGGGGTTTCAAGCCTCTTCCTGTATCTGAAAACAAGAAGATTGAAATTGGTCATAGAGATTTTGAAAAATTTTCCTTTAACATGATTGTTCATATTGGTTGCCACCATTTATTGTAATACCTGAACAAACCTTGAATATCTTGATTTTCTTTAGTTCTCGCTGTGGATTGCCCACTCAGTAAGAGGCTGACAGGATTTGACAGCATTTATGAGCTTGTAGTTGGCACAGTTGCAAAAAAAAAAAAAAAAAAAAAAAGAAATATTTGAGCTCTTGTAATTATATAGGTGCAAACTCATTAATTGCTGAGAATTTTATACTGTGAACTGGCTTGTTTGTGAGATGCTTAGCATTAACTATGACATAGGCTTAAAGCAGAATCCCAAAAATTAACTTAGTGACCTTAGCTACCCTGTTGCTGCCATTAGATTACTCAACCATAGTGATTCTGTTCTATAATACAATGCTTGTTCTACCAGGTTTTATAGGACTGACTTTCATAATCAACACGAAGTGCAGTGATGGATAGGTGTGCTAGATTTTTTAGTAAAATATTCACAAAACATTCAGACTGATGATGTAAGCTTTCAGATCTTGAAGTTTATAGAGTTGCAACACCTTCCTCTGCCAGGGCTCTTGTAAATATTCTGTATTTTCGTATATTCAAAGTGCCGTCCGAATCCTTACAGGCATTCGGTTAGATTTACTTTCTGAGTTTCATTTATGTGTTCTGAGTATCAATTCAGTTTGTTTAGTCACTTCTCTTTAGAGAAAGAAATTCTCTATATTTTCTTTATCTGCCAGTCTTTATAGCAGAGATGTGGTAAATAGAGTTGTATCTAGAGGGCTATTTATCTGACCCAACCACATTAGATGAAGCAAGTTACATCAAGAGATGGTAAAATAAGTGCCTGAGTCTCCATAATATAGGAAATAGCTAGAAGGAAAACATGACAAACTACAGAGGAAAAGCTGCATGAAGGAGACCTTGAGCCTTTGGCCAAAAACAAAGTCTGACATTACCAATGATTTCGGGGAATCACAAGGACAGTAACTTACCTGCAGGTTTCTCATCCCTGTTGTTTCTGGTTACCTTCTTTAGTAATTTTGTTCTGAGGAGCAGAGGGCTAAACAGTCAAGAACAGAGTTGAAGTCATCTTAAGACTTGTTGAAGATGCTAAAACAAGAAATGGTTACCTTGGGGTACAGTGAGTCTGAGCTGGCTGATGTCAAGGAGTGACATTTAGTAGATTCTACTAAAAATATGTGTGTAGCTATTCAGTATTTTTAACTGATTAAAAAGCAGGGGTTCAGAAGTCTGATCTCTGGAACTATTTCTTCAATGAACTTATTTTTCTTTTAATAAAAATAAAGTCACTTTTTGGCAGGGTTCTCTATAACCAATTGACAAGTCTATTTAAGTCTGCTTCCCGAAGTATTATTTTTGTATCCTATTTTTCACCAGCTAATGAGCAGTGCAAAGTGTCAGTTGCTGAAGCATGTGGTTTGAGCAGCACTGGACTCACTGGGCGCTGATTATTAATACAGAAGTTAGTTGGTAAAGCTCCAAGAATCAGCTGAAACATGGTTTTGAGTGTTGTTAGCACCACTTCCACATGTTAGCCTATGAATCAAAGGAGACATCATTATTGTCTCTTCATCTATGTTTTTAAAAAAATACCCTTGGGCCTTTGCCAGGTGTTGTGCTTAGTGAGAAAATAACAAGCTGATTAAAACTCTGGTCTTTTATGGTCTATTTATTGGGGGTTTTTAATCAAGCATTTAAAAGCTCCATGTATGATTTTAGGACTCCATGCACACAGGAAAGAAGCAATCCTGACACAGAGTTGACAATTGAATGTAAGAGGAAAAATGTAAAAATGAGAAAGAAGGAAGCACTGACAGCATCATATAAAGAGGTTTTTTTTTGTTTGTTAAGATTAGTACTAAGACTGTTCTTTATTTGTTTAAGGAAGCAAAAGGAAATTTTGTAATGATAGATGAAAAACAGAACAATGAGGTAACTGAAGAGGCAGGTTGTCACATAAAGTTTTCCATTTTCACCAATCTTGCAGTGCAATAGTGGAAGTAGTATGCTTGAAGGAAATAAACTAGTCAAGCATCAATTTTTCTAAATACCGTCCTAAGCTCATCCTTGTCTGCAGAACAGTGGAAGTAGGTATGACTGAAGTGACTGCTGCAATGAATAAGAGTTCTGCCGAAGTTTGTAAAGGTCTCATCAAATTGCCACTCCACCCTATGCATCTTCCCGCTCAAGCCTGGGACTATTAAAGACTCCCTTGTAACTAAAAGAAGAAGCATTTTGCCTATTACAATGCAAGTGGTGCTTTAGACTAGGTAAATACTTCCTGGTCCTTAACGTGATATTTAAGACTGCAATTCCCATTTCACATTTTATAATTTAGGTATTAATCTTTGACTCATCCCTGACATTCTCCTTCACACCTACAAGTACTTTGGTGTACAGTATGTTTTGGAATTTAACAAAATTAGATATACTGCACTTTGCCAGAGAATGACTAGAGATGGAGTACTTTTTTCCAAACCTAGCCAAGTTAAAAAAACCACTTCTGCATCCTTAGCAAGACCGTGTGTGTCAGGGCAGCTATTGCACCCTAACGCATTGGAGATGAATAAACTGTGCAGATAGCTTAAAAATGTTTCTTCTACCACTAAGTTTTATTTTGTGTGTATCTCTGTGTATATATGTATCTTCTCCCTGTAGAAGTTTTATGCTACAAGTATTTCGAATAGGAACAGTTCTGCTTTTTTTCATGGATGAGCTCTCTGTATTTCAGTATCACTCCCAGTATTTCCTAGCCTTATTCAGTGACCTGCAAGACATAGATCAGACAAATAAATGTCTCATTTCTGTTTTTCTTTTCCAAATTGATTGTGTATTTGCTAGTGGAAATCCAAGAAATTTAAATGCTCTGCAGCACATCAACGGCATCTGGTTTGGGAGCCAGATGCTAACGTTGGCTTCCTCCTAATGTGCCATTGCACTTATGTCATAGCTGCTAACCCCTGCTGTAAAGCAGAGGTGGATGTGTGGCAGAGATCAAGACTTCAAACACATTGTCCTACCCGTAGTTTGGGCTCCATTCTGAGTGCTGGAGCATTCTCTGTTCTGGTGCCAGGACAGCTATGTCCTGGAGGAAATAGCTCTCTGTGCCTTTATGCTGCTGGCCTTTAGCTTGATGGTTTTTGTTTGCTTGTTTTTTCCCTTATCATCATCAAAAGATAGTGTCCTGAATGTCATGTTGTTGGGTCTTTGTGCATGAAAGAACAACAGAACCTGAAAAATTGCAGAAAGGATGAAATGTAAAAATATTAATCTCAGAAGAGCACTGACAATGAAGCAAGTCTTAACAAGGGAGTGAAAGTTGGTGTGGCTATACCTTACTAAAATGTATGGAGCGCTTAGGTATTGTGCCAGTGAGTTGAAACAATGGCAGGGCACAGAAAGACTGCCCTGCTGCCCCACTAATGGTAATGGTCTGTCCTTTCATCATGCTCTCTGTTATTCCCCTGTTAGCTTCCATGGAGCAAGGAAGCTCCTCTTCCATCAGCTTTTGCTACTGATTTCAGTGAGAAAATATTTAGATGGTAAATTCTTTCAGGCAGGGATTGTTTCTTCATTGCCTGACACAGTGGGACTTTTGAGTCATGACTGCAGACATTAGGGAATCAGGCAAATTATGAGGAAGAATAGTAATGGAATAGCACAAATTGTAAATGATTTATTTCCTGAAGATTGTTTAAAGCAGATGTACACAATGCTTAGTTGAATCTCTCAGCAAAATCCAGATCTGCAATGAATAGAGGAATGAAATGCAGCTGGGATGGAGCTGTCCCTTCTAACCACAGCAGAAGGAACGCATTCAGTGAATCACATCTTGGATATATGATCTTCTCAATCCCAGGTCACGACTGGGCTCCTTCTCCCAGCCAGCTCAAGGTTTAGACAGGGCAGAGATTCACAGTGTAGCAAACTGCTGGGGAGGAAGAGAGCCTGTAAAACAGCAATGGCTACAGAACTCTTTGCCAGACCTGTTTCAGTGGTTTGCTTTGCCAAGCTGCTGCTGCCAGGGAGTTTCAGTTCCTTGCAGAACCAGCAGTTGCTGCTCCTCTAATTGCCCCAGAAACAGTGGAGACACAAGTTCACTTTCTGTGGCAAAAGAAAACCCAGGGCCCCAAAAGTGACTTTTGGGTGCAGCAGCATTTGCTGTTGCCTTGCAAGGGGGCAACTCAAGCCACTCTATTTCACTAGCCAAGTTTTAGCTTTTAACAGGCGCAGAGTATTTATTAGTCACTCCACTCTGAACAGACATTTCTCTGGTTACTCTTGAATAAATAATCTTTTTCTAAAGGGGAAGGGTGGATTTTTCCACTGTGATTGCCTGTCCTCTTTCAGTCCTGTCTTATCCCTTTGAAGTCTACTGCTGAATCTTGGACTCACCATTTCTTCCACCATTCACCAACTTCATTTGGTGAATGTGATTTAAAGGGACATATTTAAGTGGTCGTTTTTTCAGAGAGAAAAGATGACAAGAAGTCTATGACTAGATGATGGGAATTTATGTATTACAGAAGCCCATATGAGCTGTAAGAGTAAAAAAATCATGGGTATGAAAATGGAAGGACGCCTCATTGGAATAATAATTGCAATAGTCCTGTCATGCACCTAGGGAGGAATAACGCCATGCATCAGCACAGGTTAAGGATCAAGCTACTGGAAAACAGCTCTGTAGAGAAGGACCTGGTGGACAACAGGCCACACACATGAGCTACAGTGTGTCCTTGTGGCCAAGAAGACCATTGGTATCCTGGGGTACTTTAGGAAGAGCGTTGCCAGCAGGTCAACAGAGGTGATCCTCCCACCTTATTCAGTCCTAGTGAGGCCACATCTGGAGTACTGTGCCCAGTTCTGGGCTCCTCAGGACAAGAAAGACATGGAACTCCTGGAGTGAATCCAGTGGAGAGCTATAAAGATGTTTAGGGGGCTGGAGCACCTCTTCTATGAAACACTGGGAGCTGGGCCCTGTTTATCTGGGAGAAGAGATGACTCCAGATGGAAACATGGAAAGTTTCACTTCAATATGAGAAAAAAACCTCTTTACTTTGAAGGTGATAGAGCACTGGAACAGACTTCCCAGAGTGGCTGTCAAATCTCAGGCTCTGGAGATATTTAAAACCTGCCTGGATGTGATTCTGTGCAACCTGCTCCAGCCAGGAGTTTGGACCAGATTTTGTGACACAAGTAGGCTTTTCTTTTTGTACCAATAATGACAATATATGACTTTGTCACAATTCTTCAGAGGGTTGAGAAATCCAGTGGATTATTACTTAGTGAAAAATCTTTGCAGAAGACAGACAGGGCTTGAATAGTAGAGTGCTTGAGGGGCTAGACAAATAGTTATTTTAAGCTTCTCAAATGTATTTCTTCATTATGAAGAGCGTGGTCAACTGTGTTCTTCAAGTGTTCTCACATTTCAGAGTCTCATGGTGGCTTTCTAGTCACCTACAGAGGACTAGAATTCTCCCTTCAGCAAAGTAACTGAATACATTATTTCTACATGACAAATTCTAGTTGCACCATCTTCCTCAGTTATTCATGATATGCATCAGAGGAAAAAAGAGGAGAAAATTACATTTTGCATCAGAAAAACTGGGAGATTTTAAGAAAAGAAATTCTAATCATAAGGGTCTTGTAATACTAGGAAGACCTATCAGGAGGTTGTGCTGTCCTTCAAGGGAAGATTTAAACTGTAGGTTAGAGAAACACCAGTGAAGAATAAGCTTGGTAAAGTTATTTCTGATGTGGTGCACAGGGATTAGAGAATTTCTCAAGTCTCCTTCTGCCTTGCATTTCTGTGAACCTGGGCTTTTGTTGTTGTTTGCTGTGTGTTTATTGATCTATCCCAGTATACTCTTTCCCATTTAACCTGCAATTCTGCATTAAGTACTGCCTTCAAAGACCTTTTCCTTTTTCAGTAATCTTTTTCCTGAAGAGTGCACTACATCTCTCTTTTATTAAACACACACTATCTGTATGTTCCAGTCCTCACTTTCTCAGGCTTTTAGAGTTGTTTCCAGCAAGTTGTGTTTTCTCATACGCTCCAGGTGTTGAGAGAAAAATTACAGCCTAGAAGCAAAAGTTTGCATAACTAAAAAAATGTTAATGTCTCCCAATATGCAGTATTCACATGGGGTTTGCAGAAGATGGGCATGAAACTCAGATTGATTTCCGTAGTTTCCAGCATCTGCCTAGAGGAGCCCATCATGCACATTAGGGATGTTATATGCTATAGATACTGTTCAACTAGTCCCTTTCATTAGGGATGCTCTAGATCAGTTATACTTCATGTCTTATTTTCATGCTAAACCATGTACAGGGCATTTTTACCGGGGCGTGTAGTTCTAGGACAAAGGAGAACTACAAATCAAAAGAGTGTGGATTTAGACATGATAGTAGGAAGAAATGCTATGCTTTTAGGGTGGTGAAGCACTGGAACATATTGCCCAGAGACACTGTGTATGCTCCATCTTTGGAAGTATTCGAGGACAGATTGGATGGGACTTCGAACACCCTGGTCTACAGGAAGGTGTCCTTCCCATGGCAGGGGAGTTGGAACTAGATAATTTTAAGGTCCCTTCCAGCCCAAACCATGCTAGGATCCAGTCTCCCTTATTTCTACACCAGACAACTCGTTCTCGGTTGTTATGAGATCCACTGAAGCCTCCCTGTGAGTTGCAGATGTTGAATCACCACAAAGAAGATTCTCACAAAAAACTTTGGTCCTGTGGACTCTTACTAAAATAAGTGAGGAGTGGAAGACAGGATTACTCTGAAGTAACCTCTGGAGTAATTGTTGTTTGTTGGCCACTGACTATGTACAGAGCTCAGGGAGAATAGCTTCCCAGCTGAAGTATCTCCTCAGGTGTGAGAAACTGGAGCAGGAAGAGTGGTGGTGGCTCAATTCAAACTGCACTTGTCTCCTTGGTCAAGTCCTGGTAAGAAATTTATAGCTGGATGATTTTATGGAAAGTTGTTCATAGACCTCTGTGATAAAGTGTGTTCCTTACGTGGTTCATGGGCAGAAGCCCTTTTTATCCTAATATTAGAACAACTTGAATACCAAATACTTTCCACAGTTGGTGAATTTCAGTTTAGAACCTATTTCAAAACAGAGATTGGTTTTATCTGTACATTTTGCATCTTGGACTGAACTTCTTATATTCCTGTACCTACACAGGTGAAAAATACAAGCCAAATAAGAAATACATGGAAAAATCTACATCACAGGGTTACAGGCAGGGTTTTATAGCATGCTACAATATTCAGTCCATATACCAATTGTCTCCTCCTTTCTCTAAACTCTATCCTATTTCTTTTTGGCACATTGCTCTTTCTACCTACCCACCACGTGTAGTTCCAGATGGAAAACTGAAGTTAAAAGGAATTGACCATGCCTTTGCAAGGTCCAATCCCTGAATCATTGTCTAAGCACCTCCTTTACTGGAAAAGTTTCTGGTTAGACCTTCATCTAATTAAACCATGTTAGAAGGCTACAGGTATTTGTCAATGGTCTATGCCTGCCAAAGGACTAGCACAAGCAATGTGAAAGAGAGATGATTTAGAGGAAGCAGCTGGCGCTGTCTGGCTTTAGTCACCATTGTAATGCTGCTGTGCCCACTACCCTCCTCTGCAGAAATTGTTTCTTTTTGAGGGAGCTTGGATTGTTTAGCCTGGAGAAATGGAGGCTTGAGGATACCTTATTGCTTTCTACAACTGCCTGAAAGGAAGTTGTAGTAAGGTGGCTGTCAGTCTCTTCTCTCAGGCATATAGCAAGAGAAGAAGATGAAATGGCCTTAAGCTCCACCAGAGGAGGTTCAGGATGGACATCAGGAACAATTTCTTCACTAAAGTGGTGGCAAAGCATTGGAAGAGACTGCACGGGGAGGTGGTAGAGTCACCATCCCTGGAGATGTTCAAGAAACATTGGGACATGGAATTTAGTGCTATGGTTTAGTTCAAGTGGTGGTGTTCAATCAAAGGTTGGACTCAATGACCTTGGAGGTCTTTTCCAACCTTCACGATTCTATAATTCTAAAAGAAATACTGTACAAATCATTATCCTTAGTAAATTGGTCTCACTTTCTTCTTCATGCTGGGTTTCTTTAAGAGGCATAAAATTCTGCATAACTTTTAATGTTTTCTCTAAATCTACTACTTTCTGTAAAGATACTCAGCCTAGCCTGCAGGTGATACCTGTCCTTGCCAACTGGTGATTGTGGCAAGACCTCGTGCTTGCAGAGCACTATGATAAAGCGTATAAGAACTCAGGCCACAGCAGAGCTACCCTATCTCTTGAGTTTAATGAAGAGGATCCCTTAAACACTTGAAATCACTACTTGAGATACCTGGGAGACATTCTGATAACCTGGGATTTTCTGTTATTTTGTAACAATGACAGAGACAGTGTATTAGCACACAATAGCTCTCTTCTTGTCTGACTCATTTATCTAAGTATTTATAAATTTATATGTGGATCTATATGTTTACATATTACAAAAATAGCTTTATATATTTCTTTACAGCTGGCCTACTTGAAATTTAGATGGGTTTTTGTTCATGTATGACTATTTCAAGGGAGGTAACAGAATTAAGTTATTACCTAGTATCCTTGCATTTAATGATTTTACTGTATGGTGTTCAGCTGTGAAACTGGTATAGATAAAAGCTGTAAGAAATAGAGAACAAGTCAGATGATCTGGACAACCAAATAACTGTAAGCATGTTCTCTGTTACTGAACAGAAAACTGTTCATAACACAGAGCCATAAGCAATGGATATATCCCCCCTTCTGAAAAGGAGATTAAAGAAATTAATATTACTTCTATGTTTGCATTATTTTTATTTCAATATTTTAAGCCCCAAGTTCAAGCTGACTTTAAGTAACTTCTAAAGCTGTAAGGGGCTAGGCAGAGGGAGGATTTCCAGAGACTGCTTCATAACTTTAAAAGCTATTTCTATGACAGGGATTGGAGCCTGCAAAAATATTAAATACTGACACTTTTTCTGGTTTGTTAATCAATGCTTGATTTCTCCTCTCTCTCCTTCTTTTCCAAAGACATTGTAAGTTTTAATACTGGGCATTCCAAGACTACAAGTACTACTATTCAGACAAGATATTTTTGGCCTTTGCTAATTTCCACAATTGCTTTTTCAAAATCAATATTTTTTTAATTGGTCACTTGAGCTTTTTTCTGTGACGTTGAACCTCTGATGCGTGTCACTTCAAAAGCATTTTCCAAACATTGTAGGCGTCATGGAGCAATTTTAGCATAAAAAGAAGGGTATAACTAGAGATGGCGGGGGAGCAAATTACATTTTGTATATATAGTATTAAATGCTTCCATTAGTTGCCATAGGGATGGGCAGAAGTTGGTCTGAAATGACAGCTTTTCTGATGCTTGATGTGTTTAAAAGGAAAACACTGGGAGGAGGGGGCTTTATTGTTATTATTACCCTGGGATACTTTTATAGGGGAAGGGGAAATATTAAAGTCGTATTTCTCAAAAAAGATGCTTGGTGTCTACATTAACCGACCAGGAATCATCTTCACCTCTGCAGAGACACTGACCTCTACAAAACATGCATCTTTGTAGCTTCAGGGCTGTAATTCCACAGCTGCTCAGAGCTTCTCATTTCCTTTTGCAACATAGCAGCTATAACCACAACCCCTCCTCCTGAGCAGTGTCTGTAAATCTGCTGCAATCGTAACCCGTCCCACAATTACTGCTGCGCACACTCCTGTTACAACAGGACCGGAGTGAGACCTGCTTGTCGGACCAGGCTTTTCGAATTGCTCACTGTAACATCCACTTGGCTCAACTACTGGAAATCAACTGAAAGCCCTGGGTTTATAGTTACGATTTGAACTTCCACATGATTGTGTCAAAAAGCTCAGAGGTGAGAGTCACATAGCTCAGCGTGTGTTTTAAGCCGGCAGCCATCCGATGTTAAAGCTGTTGTTCATGCCAAGCATGACCAGAAGCAGGATGCTAGCTGAGCAGCTAGCTGGCATTCAGGTCCCTGGAAATTCTATGTGGATGGTGTGTGTGCCATACAAGGGACACTTTCTGGCTTTGCTAACTGAACAATGAAAATGCTTTAGAAATTATTACTACACAATATACGGATGAGAGTCAACCAAGAGGCTGATTAACACAACTTTGTGTTTCAGAAGGTAGTCCACAAGAGAAGCATCTGCTTCATAAGGATTGAAACTGAGGAAGCGTACTTACTGACTATAATCTAAGTTCACTTTCCATCCAAGTTTTTAAAGAAGCATCATGAAATTATTTTTTTAATCGGACTTCTATGCTGTGCTACAAGTACCTTTTTCCTTAATTCTCCCAAGGGCAATGTTTTATTGATATTACTCATCACTCTGTGCAGCACTGAGCAGACAATGAATGTCATTTTGAGGAGACCACTCATAGGTAGTGAAATGTCATTTGTCAGGGCTGTTGTTTGTAGTCTGCCTGACACACTGTTGTGTCAGTTCATGGGGATACACCTCACTGATGTAGCTCTAGTGTCTCTAATAATTATTAAAACTTGGGCAACAGAAAAAATGCTAAATTTTTCTTTGCAACAGGGCTGACTGAAAACAAGTGCAACCAACATGAAACAGTGGATTGTCCTTGCCTGTAGTGTTTTAGAAATAATCTCCAGTCTCGTGTTCCATTAAAAGATCTCCTCTTTTGTCAAGCTGAAGAAGCTGGAGAAGAGGATCTGCATTACCTGTTCCATAATGCAATGCAAATTTGGTATTAGTCCTACAAATTCCTGCTGAAGGTGCAAAGAAGGATTGCTCAAAGGCAAGAAGAAATTCTTTAAAATGAACAACACAAAGTTTTAAGTACTTTCCTGAGCCTGCCATGTATGGTTAAGGAGGAGGAGGATGTGGGCAGAAAGGCATGTCTGTCGTGTAGCCCCCATCATGCTAATGGAACATGCAGCTGTAACACACATTCCTCTTTTGAGCCACACTTTTAATATCAGGCAGCACTACAGTTTCACTATAATTAAGAAAGAAAGAATTAGGTTCCTCTGACTTGTTATCGTACTTGTCATTTTTGACCTGCATTATGCAGGATCAAGTTCTTCAAAAGAGCACAGAGAACACTGCAATATGTACTTGTAGTACATATACTTACATATATAAAATACTCAACTTGTGCACATTAAAAAAATTGCATACAAACTAAGTCACGGGTACAGTTAAGCTTTGGAATGACTTTATTAGTGAGGTACAGTAAAATTTGTCCAGGAGTTCTCAAGATATCTGGACATTTTTTTCAGTACCTGTTTCATAACAATTCCTGTAAATATTCCCATTGTGAAAGATACAGATCCTCAATAGCTCCAGAGCAACATAAGGTAGGAAATATAAGACAGGTTTTCCCTGAAGCTCTCATTGTTGATTTGTCTTACCAGGGAGGTTAATCTTAAAAGCCATAGATCAAACAGTAAGAGGAAAAGGTGCAATTTTTTGGAGGATAACACAGTACAAAAACAGGAAAAGAGGTTGGGAGCGCCCCACATAAGAAGGACACAGACTTGTTGGAGCAAGTCCAGAGGACAGCCACAAAGATGCTGAGAGGGCTGGAGCACCTATCCTATGAAGACAGGCTGAGAGAGTTAGGATTGTTCAGCCTGGGCAACAGAAGGGTCCATGGAGAATTCTGAACATTCCAGTACCTAAAGGGTGCCTGCAGGAGAGATGGAAAGGGACTTTTTACAAGGGCATGTAGTGATAGGGCAGGGGGAATTGTCTTTTAACTTAAAGAGGGGAGGTTTAGATTAGATACTAGGAAAAAAATCTTTACTGTGAGGGTGATGAGGCACTGGATGTGGATGACCTGTCTCTGGAAATGTTCAAAGCCAGGTTGGATGCAACTCTGAGCAACCTGATTTATTGGAAGGTGCCCTGCCCATGGCAGCAGGCTTGGATCTAAATGATCTTTAAGGTCCCTTCCAACCAAACCATTCTATGATTTTTTGGTAAATTATTCAGAGACTGGCATTGATATGTATTATTTATCTATGTATGCACAGTGCCCTATGAATATTAAATCAAATTGTGTTATTTGAGAACTACACCTTGTAGATTCATCATTACTTCATGGTTATGTCTTTGTCTTACATAAAGGCAGTTAGCAAAAATTTACTTGATTTTGTTCTAGCCAGAATGCAAGTCTCAAATTTTTATTGAATGTAATCATGTTACTGTATTTATGTCCAGCTGTTCAGTTACTTTGGAATTGTTTATCCCATGTAAACCACTAACCAACTAAAACCAGGCTTATGAACGATCTGCTTTTGCTGCAATTTCTCAATTGCCACCAGGAGACTCTAAGCATGCAGTAGTTTGCAGTTTCCCAGTGATAGTTTTCCCTTTCTTCCAAGGAAGGTTAAGACTGAGATCGTACCTGTATTAGTGCAAAATAAAGGCATTTCCTCTTACACATTTGGCCAGTCACACTATCTTGTGCATGGAGATAGCTCAAGCTTTTGTGACTGCTGAGTATCAGCAGGATGGATGATTTTGTTGTCTTTGTTTCCAGCAGCCAATTTAGATCCTTTTAAAGTTCCTTCACCAGAACTCCTTGGAAAGTGAGCAGGAAGTCAAAAGCAATGCCTCCACCTTCTTAACTGCTGAATGCTGGTGGGGCAGTGAAGCCAGGCTTATCCAAATCATCTATTTTACTAGTTTCCTCCACTTTCCTTGCTACAGATAGCTCTTTGTTTCTCTACTTCCACTAAGTTGCCCATGGGAGAGAACTAGAGAAAGTTCCTTTTCTTCCATTCCTATGTAGTTTGTTATAGGAAAAAAAAATGCAGTCATGTAATTGAGGAAAATGATTAAGGTCTATTAAAGCAGAAGAATTTCTGCCTGTATAAGGACTAGAGGATTAGGCTTTAACGTACATGCTCTCCCGATTTCTCTCTTCTCTGTTTATCATATAATTATGACTTCAACTTCTCCTCCCTCAAATGAAGGCGTATCAAACTGCCATGCATTGTCTTAGAATAGGCTTTTACTATGCAGGACAGCTAACCTTTGTTCTCAATGACAGCACTTTAAAGATTTTCTCAACTTGCAACTACTTGAACTTCTTGTTCATGACGTGTGTTGCTGGAGCTGTCTCCTTTCAAGCTCATCTCTTCTGCACTGGAATCCATGCAGTTCTTGCTTTGGACCTAAATAACACGAATGTGACCCTGATGCAATGAAAGCACTGCCCAAACTTTCCACTGATCTCAAGAGCCAGAGCTACCTTTACATTCTCTTTAATGTTTCTGGTTATTGATCGCTTTTATGGCAGAAGCATTAAAAGTAAATACTGCGGCACTGGAAGCACCTTTTTCTGGACATCTCTCTTTAAACTCCTATGTGGTTTCAGCCTAAGGATCCCAAAATGGAGTTGTACAAAATTTGTAGAAACTTCTGAAAGCATCAATGTTAGTCTCTATCTCTGTAAAGAATCTGCAAACCTCATTTGAATATTTTTGTCTTTTGCTGTTTGTTATGTGCATCATAATATCTGTCTTGCATTACAAATAAGAAATAGAGAACACATTTGTGTCCTAATTTTGCTAGCAACCCTCTCTTTTTAACATATCTAAGCACAAGACTAATCATTATAATTAAAAAAAAGCCAATTCTTCACAGCTTAGGGGCTTAAACTTTTATATTCTTCCTTTATTCTGAATGTATCCCTCAGGAAACAACTCTCTGTAATAATCACCTTGCCTACACTTCTTCAGTCACACATTACATTCTCTCTCCCACTTTCTTTCAGGTTAATATTAGTGTTTGTCAGCAGCAGACTCCTTTTTCAAGGCTCTGAGTCATTACAGTAACAGTTATGTTCTCAATAGAGAGTTCAGGGTAGGAAAAAACCTCAGCCCAATGCCTACATGTATCTGACTGTTAGGGAACCAGAAGGCTACTCACTCCTTTCTCACTCCTTTTAAATGCCAAGTGTTCAATTACGTTCCTCTTGAGATTGGGGGGGGGGGGGGGGGGGGGTTGTTGGCTTTCTTTTTTTAATTTGAGAAAAAGTCAAATGTGATGTAGTAGGTTACTAAAGCTCACGATGAGGAATTTTGGCTTCAGATTTTTCCTAAGTGTGATAGGTTTTTTCCAAGTATTTCTTTAGCACAGCTTGATTGGTTGGTATTATGGTCTAGCTCACACGGCATTCAGTCTTTGTCTAGTCATATATAGATACCTGTGTATGTTACAAAATCACTTCACCCATTATCCTAAACAGGGATATGTGCTGGTAAGAGGTCCAGTCAATAGAAGAAGTTTTGCAAGTTTGGCTTCAGGCCTTGACAGAGCACAGGAAAAACAGAGAGCTAGAGAGTGCCGTTTCTGGTTCTGGCTACTGCTCCCCTTCCCTGTCCTGTCCCCAGACATGCTCTGCTGTTCTTTGGAAACCAAGTCAGAGTACACACCTCAGTGGACTGTGCTTTAGCACAAGAGTTGTGCAGAACTTTCCCACTGAGCCTCAGGGTTATGTGAAGCGTGATCTGGGGATCATGCTTAAAACAGATCTGTTTAACCTGCACATTTCTCTAGACATGTAAGCTTTTCAACTGAATGGGATGTACTCTATTTCTGTTTCTGAGGGCTGAGGTCTTCCTGGACTGTGGGTCAAATCTGAGCCCACACTACCATCCTAGAGATTTTCTAATCAAGCAGGCAAGGATTTCCCTCATGATGATGAATGCTACAGAAGCATATAAACACATAGGCACTGTTACCTTTCTTGTTGCTAAGTGCTCCCTAGTCAGAAAGAGCTCTTAGCAGTAGTCAGAAATGCTGCACTATAATTTAAAATAAACTGTAAATCCCTGAGATGGATGAAAGTATCAAGATGGATGATCTTGTAATGGTCAGTAGTAGAGAGGCTGCTGGTGATTTCAGTGACTTCGCTTGCCAGTCATGATTGAAGATGAGCGTGGATATTGAAAGGGACACAGCAAAGAGGATCAAGACGATACATCAAAGGCTAAAGGATAGGTGCTATTAAACATTCTCCAGCCTGCAAGCTTGTAGTTTTTTTCAGCTTCCTTCTGACTGAGAGATTGTGTCCTGAGGAAAAACCAAAAGTATTCCATATTGCTTGCAAACAGGCATAATGCTTAGAGTGAGTGATGTTCCTGTCTTCCGTTTTCCTTCTGAATCTCTGTGCTGCAAGGCTTTCTTATTTTTCCTGGTTTTATGTTAAAGAGAGCCAGCTGGGCTAAACAGGCAACTGGCCCCTGTTCCATAAGATAATGGATCCAACTATTATCAGAGGCCAGCTTGGAGGGACAGCTGTACAGCTATATAACTACATAGCTATACAGCTACTGTTCAATATTCACCATGGCAAATACAAACCCTCCAAAATGCAAAGATGGAGGTGCTAGCAACTCTACAAAATGCAAAGAAAGCAGCTTGCAGTGTTCTTGTGGATTGCTTTTGCTTTAATTTGTCTTTAGGAATGAAAATGTTTGTCACATCTCTGAAAACAAGAACACAGTTTGGTAAACCACATCTACTACTAAGGTGGCACAGGGAGACACCTACTCAATCAAACTATATTTAGTGGAGTGCCAGTGTAGGAACAGCCATACCAGACTCTACTTGGAGTTCATGTAGCTTCTC
The DNA here is from genome assembly GCF_015832195.1 of Motacilla alba alba. NCBI lineage: Eukaryota > Metazoa > Chordata > Aves > Passeriformes > Motacillidae > Motacilla > Motacilla alba. Next base: position 64,389,047 of record NC_052017.1, on the reverse strand, counting down.
CTTATCTTTGATGCTGTCTGGGTGCCCTGGAAAAGAATATGAGAAGTCTTAGGAATGGGAAGTCGTGTAGTAATCTCTTCATGGGGATTCTTACTTTCTAACTTGCTCCAAAAAAATCCCTGTACTCTGAGGGTTTATTCATCTTCTTGGGTTTCTTCTTAAAAACAAACAAAAAATCCTATGCTACTTGACATAGAGTTTTCTGATACTGAATAGCCCCAGTTTTTGAGCACCAGTAATGTTTGGTGGCAACAGAGTTTAGAAGGCATTTATATCTGACCTTTTGAGCAAAATATCTGCAAAAATGGGAAGAGTAGGTCTGACTGCTTATTGACACTTCTCTTGACCAGCACTCCTGAGTTTAAATTTATCAGATCATTTTATCACTGCCTTCTTCAATTTCTTACTCACTTCCAAAAAGGCTTTGAGGAACTTCTCAAAGACCTGCTGGAAAAAGCAGGGTCATGATCCTCTTGTGAGGGTTGCCCATGCCACTTAATAGCATGGCCCTTCTTAGTCCCTAGTGCCTGGATCAGAATTCCAAACTATATGCAGCTTCAATAATACTAAACTAGATCAGCTGTAAGCCACAAAGAGATAACTGCTATATTTCAGTTTATTAGCTAGTCAAGCTCACTTTTAAACTTTTAAAAGGCAAATTATAATTGAAAATATCTCAGTAGAAACATAGTCTGCTTTCACGGTCTATGGACATGCATGTTTAAGCTATCATGCCATGACACTGTGCTCTTTGATTTATATTTTTACTGCTGCTTTGACTGAGTAGTTTGTTGCAATATACTGCTAAATGAAGGAAAAATCAAAAACTGCATCAGACAACCACTCTGTATTTCATTCTAGAAAATAGCTGGCAATTATAATTACTCACCATGTTTCTGGCTCAGAATAAAAGTGGCATTGCACAAAAAAACCACAGTGAACATTCATCGTGATTAGAAAATGCTCCATACCTTGGAGTGCAGTGGAGACATAAGAATAATTTTAAATGCAAATTAAATTGTGGGGGTAGCAAAGAGAACAGATAAAAGACAGTAAAACAAAGCCTTTCACTTTCCTCAAATTAGCAGGCTAATGTAGTATAAAAAAAAGCAGTTCTACTCAGATCTGTGCTAAGAGCTTTCATTTCATCATAATCTAAAACAGCAGATCCGTCACCTTTCTCTATTCAGTACTCTTGATTTCGAGGTTGAAGTGAAAATTAGAAGCTGTTCTTTCTGGCTCACAGACTGGGTTGCATTTGCTTAGTCTTATTCCATGACAGTAGGATGGAAAGAGGTCAGTAACACTGGTAAGTACTTCTGCATCTGATTTTATTTATTTATTTTTTAAATCTTTCAGTGCTTTGGCTTTTTGTCAATGTGCATTTCCTAAAAAAAAAAAAAAAAAAAAAAAAGCTGTGCATTTTGTAAAAGGCTGTATCTTAAGCAGAAATGCAGCGATTCCTTGAGAATGCTTATATCAGATGTTAGAGCTCTTTCAAGAATGAATGAATTACTTGCAGTAGGAATTCTGTAATAGGAAAGGTTTCTCAATATTCTATATATTTCATAGCATCACTGGAACATTTTGTGTGTTGCTTTTTCTGTCTGCCTTGCCCAACAAGCAGTACCAGATAAGAAATGAATCTCTTCTCAAGATGTTATTTGCATTATATTCATAGCAAAACAATTTCATTACCCTTATGGTAAATGATGGAGTAAGCAGGTATTTTACTTAGTGAAAACAAACTATTGGACAAAACACAATGTTATGTTTAAATTTAACAATTGTGAAACATAAAAAATATGTCAGAATATGAGATGCAACAAGGAAGATCGACATGTAAAACAAATTCTTAAGGAAACTTGATACAGATTTTTTTTTCCTTGGGAAAGTTTTTATCAAATCAAAACCAGGGGCTTAATTTTTTAGTACGAAGGGTGAGGGGGAGTGGGGGAGATGAACGTAGTGTCACCTCCTGTTGCTAAGTAACAACATCTCCTGGCCATTTTTATCTGATAAAGGAAGTCCAGTTGACGTTATGCATTATTCATCAGAGTTCCAATCAAACAATCAAAATTGTTTGCTTACACTGGGGATATTTAGAAAGATCAAAGAAATCCTCCTTGAAACTACTGGAGCTTACACCACTGCCAGACAGCCCTTGATACTCTGCAGTAAGTATCATTTCTGGTTTGGGAGTGCTACAGTAAAGTGAATTGCTGTGGAACGTAAAAGTTTTCTCATCAGGACAGACTTCTGAATTTTAAAAGGACTGTGTGTTGATTGATGAGAACCGAATCAAGGGGAAAAGGTAAAGCTTTGGAAACCTAGTTTCCTGACTTTTCACAGCAAAATTGAAGGAATTACTTGAAGCAAGAATCAGACTCCCTGCCTCAAACCTTTTTGTTAGGTTTGCACGGAAAAGGACTAGAGGTATTTTTGTCCATCTGTCTTAAAATACATGTTGTTCAGAGTTGTTTGCATGCTTATGATTACATGCTGTGGTGCACTGTGATGTGGGTGAGAGAACAGGGTTGTGTGTTTTCTGCAAATCTTGGTTTTTTTATGTGAGTTTTTAAGAGTATAATAAAATGCAGAAGGTAGTAATGAAGCTGGAGAAGGGTCACAATATCTTTCCAGGAACTCTGCCGGGCACAGGAAAACATAATTCAGTGTACATCTTGGAGATTTGCAATCCAGGATCTCGGCAGATCTATGATTCAAAAGGATGCCAAAAATATGAACCTTAGCTACAAAACAGTGCTAGGAGTAGCCTACCATTTCTTAATGATGGCTCTTACCACATATTTTAAAACTGATGGTGGAATGTTCTGTTGCTACTTCTGGTCAGCAAGAGGAGAGAGGAAAGGCAAGGTTGGCTTCTGGTCCATTTAGGTGGAGTGAAATATCCAGAATATTGTGTGGAGTGAAATATCCAGAATATTGTGTGTTCCTTTCTAGTGCAACGTTTTGGCATAAGTGGCAAGAATGCAATCTTTAATGTTGTCTGTTATAGTAGTGCCTACTCAGAGGCACTGGCTGTGAATCTGGCTAAAGGAGGTCCCTGTCCTGAGGTTTTCTGATTTTATTTTGAAGGGCAAATGTAACAGGCAGATGAATCCAAGTATATGTCTTAAGAAATGGAGACTGTGACTAGAATACAGGTGATTGTACTAGGAAGATGCAAGGAATCTTGCTAATACTGCGTAGCACTTTTCTTTTTTGTCTTTAGACAAAGTTTTGAACCAAACATTCTAAAATAGAAAAGGATGCTTATGAAGTTCTATGAATAGTGACTTGAAAATACTTTGACCCTAATATGCCAGATGAAGTACTTTAGTGGCTGCCTACACAGTACTTTCCACAAAGAAACCCAACAGCTTTTTTTCTCTGACATCTCTGTAATCTTTTCTAGGAATCTGACTGAGCGATCATACCGGAGTATTGTACACAAAGCACCTTCAAAATGGACTACTTTTTGGATGTCGAGTCTGCTCACAGACTGTTTTACAGTCAAGGAGCCCAAGGTAAGAAACTCTGGCACTGACTCAGAAAATTACTAGTTTAACTGTACAGTTAAAATGTATATGGCCAGATAGGGACAGTGACCAACATACTTAACTGTTGAGAGGGCACTGGGCCTTCAAAATGCATGGGCTTTAAAAGGGACTACCAGAAGAGTAATGGTGGGGTTGATCTGCCCCCTCAGAGGATAAGGAGGAGCTATGAGAGATGTTGCATGTGCTGCGGGAGCAAAAAGAGCTGCCAAGACACAGATTCTGGTGTTGCAGAACCTTAATGGACATGACAGAGGAGACAGCAATGGCCTGCAGCTTGCTGAGTAAGCCTCTGGTGTCCTTTCCCTTCCTCCCTTTTCTTCTCAGCGCTGACAGGATCGTAAGGTGATGTTATTCAGGAAAAACTGGTTTGGGAAAGCCCTGAGGCAGTCCCCCACACGGTTTGCAAACAGCAGCTCTCACAGGTCTTCATTGTCCCCTGTGAAATGCTGGCCCCCACAGGGCAGCAGCAGGGTGAGAGGGGAAGGGTAACCAAGATCTATTGCTTTAATGTAGTTGAGACTTGTTCATGAAATAGATGATATTTTTGGTAAAGTCAGTTCACATTTTTCTCACCAGTTCTATATTTGGAGACAACTTGCAATTTCAGAGAGAAGGGTTTTTTTTCTTTACACTTTAAACACCATATTAAATTCAATAAAATTATAAGAGCCAAGTAGCTCTATCAACCATTTTTGTTTCTACATACTGCCTGGTTTTTTTTGAAAATGGGATCCATTTTTCTTCCACTATTAATTTCACTGGTTGCTAATCAAATGCAAAGTCTGGACAACAGAATTTGGACTTCCCTCTGGAGGTTATTCTCCCAGAGCAAGATGTAATCCACCCATGGGATGCCACTGTCCCAGGATAATGGGGAGCAGTACCACCTCTGACCTCTGGCTCAGCTGAGGTGCTGCTGCCTAACACATGCTGTGTTGCTTAGCTGCTGTCTCAGTTGTTGTGATACATTTTCACCTGTACCAGTTGCAGAAAGCCTTTCTTGTCACAACACAGCTTCCTGCATTGAGCAAGAGAAGCAAATACTAAGCACCACAAAATCGGGAAAAAACCACTGAGGGCAATGATGGATTTTGATGGGGTTTTTTTTTTCTCCATCTCTAAAATACAACAAACACCTAGGTGTTGCTACAGAAGTAATTTTGAAATATGTTCTTCAACCCTCTTTGAGCAGAGAGGTTGGACTAGATGACCTCCTGTAATCCCTTCCAACCATAACAATTTTGTGATATCTCTATGGGAACAAACCATTTCTATTCCATCGAAACTAAAATTCAGGAATATACATCTCGCTGCTTTACAAACTATAGCAAATTATCAACAGCATCCCAATGCCCTATGCACTGCAACATACAGAGGCAACTGTGGAAGAAAGAATATGAGATCATGCAATGACAGTCTATTAGAGTCATGCGCACAGGGTGACTCGTAATGGTTGTGCAGGTGACCTTCACCGTAACTATATCCAAGCAAGCAAGATTGAAAAAAACATTATTATCTTACCCGTACTTGGAGAAATTATATTGTTAGCACATATAGAAATGCTTGTACTGATCAGTTATTAAATTCAAAACAAGGAAAAAAAAATCATTATGCAGAACTGTATTCCTTGATACAAATGTCATCAGCAGGGGACTGACCTCTAGATCTGTCATGTGGACTTCTATCCCTTGGCCAAAACAAATAGGAGCTAGCACTCCTATTGGAGTGCTCCTAGACTTGGAGATTTTTTGTTCCCCTGCTTGGGAATGTTTTATGAAAGTTACCAATTATATGCTTCCCCTGTGCACCAGTGTCCCACACCCTAACTACCTCCACAACTAGAAACATTGACAGAAAAGCCATGCTGCACTTAGGTGAAAAGTGGAAAGGGACAGAGCCTTTTTCATTGCTCTTTTTACCGCATTTCTCACAGCTCCTGCCCTTTGCATCTCTTACCTCTACATGCTTGAGGTGAGGCCTCTTCCCCAAACTCTAGTAACCTCCCCTCTCTTCCTATTTCTGTGCTTGAGGTCAGCTGCTCTCCAACAAGCGGAGTGCCAGCAGGGAAATTGCTCTGAGGACAGAAGAGACAATGCTTCTGCTTTACATTCTCAAATGCTGCAACACAGCAGCCCCCTGGCAACAGGAGAGGTACTTGAGGGAAAGAACAGATGAACAATTGCACTGGCAATAGGATGTGAGACAAAATGTGGCCTGTGCAGAGAAAAGTTTCAGGAGGCTTTCACTGAGCCTCTCTGAGGTGCCACAAACGGCTTCAGCAGGCCGAACAATAAGTCTCTGGAAGAATTATGATCATCAAGCTTTTCTGCAGTAAATTTCTTTATGACTCTACCTTTAGCCCCAAACTTCTAAATGTCCCCTTCCTCTCAGTGCTTTACCCCCAGTACAGAACCAGGAATTCAAACCTATTGAGTGTGCATTCATGCTGCCTATACAGCTCTGCTAACTCCTGTTGCCCTTATATCTTATGCCAAATTTTAAGGCTGTCTTGCAAAAAACAAGCACTTTTATATGAGATAATGCACGATATCTCCAAACATGGGCAAAATCATAATATTTCTTTCCTTCTCCACCTTTTGAGAAATAGGTTAACTGCATTAGCTTTTACTTTCCAAAACTGCCCCCAAAGCACACTGAATGTGAGGCACTCATCTGCAATAAATAGCATAGCTCAAGTAGCTAGTATGGAACTGAATAAAAGGCCTGCAAGAAAGCATTGCCAACAGATCTGCCTAATGGGATTGCAAGTAACTATTTGATGTTGATATAATAGCATGACGCTATTAGCAAATCACACTATCAAACAGCATGTGTATATGCATTAAAACTGCAATAAGAACCGAGTGAAAGAAGACTACAGTATTCTGCCATTTAATTAGAAGCAACATCAGAAAACAGTATATGTATTATTAGTAATGTAGTTACATTGTTAGTTATTGCATTACAAAGTGCTCTGTTTACAAAATGTAGAATGGGGGTTTTTGACCTACTCAACTTTTTTTGTGAGATTTGAAGATCTCTGCTCTTTAGTACTACAGATCAAGAAGAAAATCTTTCCAGTTAATTTCCATTAATGACATGACAATGTTACAAATGGCAGCTGTAAAGCACTCATTCTCATTTCTAGTCATTCCTTGTGGGTGGAAGAGAAGGGAAGGTATAGGACTGCAAAATGTTGGGAAGTAATTCAATGAGCTATGATGTCATTGACAACTGATGACATCAAATTCTGCTTGGCCTGGGGTCTTGTGTAGTTGAATATGTGATACTCTGACCTCAACAAATAGACTGAGACAGGGTTTTATCCTCCAGAAACTAACCCACCGGTTCTCTACGCCTTGCTGCCTGCACTAACACCCACACCTTGTCCCTGCTCCTGCAGAAAGATGCAAACTGCTTTTGCTGTTTTAGAGTAGGAGGAGAGAGGTGTTACTTTACAAGCTGTCACCTCTCCCATCCTCTCCTCTGCAGGAGCAGCCATCACCTCACTTCCATGGGCTGAGCACAGAGCAGATAAATGCTTGCCCGTTCAGGCTGTATCTGCTGTTCAAACAGCTGTTCCCTGTTTCCTTCAAGGAAAGTGAAGCAGGAGGGATGGAAAAGTCACAAAAGCTGGATCTGCCAGTAGGCTTAGCTAGATTTAGAACACTTGGTAAATGAAGCCAGCTGGCTGTAGTCTTCAAACACAAGCCAGAAATATCCTAAGCTCTGCAGCCTGACTGTCTCTTCTGTACTGTATGTTGGAATCTAGGAGCTGGTGGGATGTCCTTACCAAGTGCGTAATGCCTGGTGACGCATCTGCAAATCAGAAACAGGAAAGGAAGGACCATTATCCCTTAGATCCAGCCTCTTGCCCTTGGAAAGCCTGAATCTGAAATCTAAACATGAAGCTGGACTTTCATTTTCAAAAAAGCCTTCTCCTTCTGAAGTATGTGGAGGATACTGGTTATTCTTGGCTGCAAATTTATCCTAAATACAAATCTATCATGGCTTTCAGCTGCAGGGCTGAAAGTATGTAATGTGGCCTGGAATAGGATTTAGTTCACTTATCCCTTAGGTGACTTCAGTGAAGATTTTTCCAACAAAGAGTTCTAACTAGCTTAGCATCTATCAGAAAAAATGTCATTTTAAAAGCAGAGTTCACCGAATCTTAGATATCTTCCTTGGGTCAATGTAAGTCTTGCCTCTATACTGATTATGAAAGCCTAGACAGTGAACTTGAGTGAAAGATGCCTGTGCTAACGGCATTTGTTTGCATAGAGGAATGGCAAGATAGGATCTAATTCAGAAAGGGGAGTAGCTTCCCAAAAATGGGTAAAGCTGTAATCCAAACCTGTAAATGTGAAGATTTCATCTTGGCTGTAGCCTGCTTTGGAGAGACATCATTGATCTTGAAGTTCTATATAAAAATTATGCTTTTGGGCATGCAAAGAAAGACTTCACATTTGACAGAGCTGAGCAGGCAGGCACTGAGGAGCAGCAGAAGTGAGCAGCTCTGTAAAGGAAAATAAAGCCAGAGTCACCAATACAGGCAGAGGCAGCAGCCTCACCTATGAGAGGTAAAGCATGGCAGCACATGAGCCAAGCAGGTCTGGTGATGGTCACCAGGTTTAGTCAGGAGTCCAGACCATCAGACAAGTCCATGGATGATGAGGCAGGCATGAGACTAAGCAGGACATGAAGTCAGCAGTCTGTATGTGGATCAGTGAGGAATGTAGCCAGCCACAGGCATAGCTGAAGCCTTGCTCAGCAAACAGGCAGTGGCCACAGTGTAACTCCACAATCAGGGAGAAAGCAGATGCTTCTTTCTTCAAAGCTGGTCTGGACCTCTTAAACCACTCTCTCCAACAGCTGTACCATGTCAAAGAGCCTGCCTTGAGCACAGCCAACTAAACACTCTGCAGAGAGTGCATACAGAGATGTTGGTACCTGACTTTCACCTAGGCTCCATCAGGATTAAGAACTGAGGAACCCCTCCCTCCCATTGTATACAAGGGGGTTGAGCACCTGGATGAACTCTAAGAGAGAATAATAATTCCTGCCCAGTACATTGCAAGTGAAGGCTTTAGGTACTGCCGTAAAAGGGGATTTGCCCATCACACACAGCACATAGCACTTTTCTGCAGGCATGATCTGACGGAATGGGGCCCAAGACTCACCCTCTCTTGGTGCCTCCAGCAACAGCACACCAGTCTGATAGCATGGGCTGCACAGTGCTGTGTCAGGATGCCACTCTGGGCTGCAGGCGTCCACCTTTGCACCACAGTGCGACTCCCAGGTCCCTGCTGGGAGTTCAAGTTCAACTCTCACATGACTTCTGACTCAATAAAATCTTTGCTAATTTCCTGGAGAGCTGTGCATCCACTTATATCCTATATCCTTATATCCTTTTGCACCAGCAGGGCACACCAGCTTGAAATTAACTGTGTTAATCATTTTGAAGATTCTGCTATATTGCTTGAAGTTGCTTGCTAGGCTATTTGGTAAGATACACTGCACCTATTTAAATAACTGAACAAAACCCTATTGCAGGTCTATCTAAAGCTATCCATTGTACCTATAAAGAAGTTACAGACAGGCATACCTTACATTAGGTATGCTTTTATTGGTTGCAACATTCATGTAATTTACTTGATTAATTTACATTCATCAGGAGCATGAATGAATAAAAAACTGAAAGTAAAAAAAAAAATACGGAAATAAAAATATAGCGCTTACCACCAGGGGTAACAAGTTTGTATAGACACATAGGCCATGATTGCTCAAAGATTTCAGGAAATCATTCTTCTTGATGGGGTTTAATAAAGATTTCAGGAAAGATTTCAGGAAATCATTCTTCTTGATGGGGTTTAATAAAGTACTCTCAGGTATAGTTTTAATTCCACATTTTTCTGTTACTCTATGTTTCCACAATATTTATTTCACTGTGCTTCATTTTTTGCTCATTTATTTTAATTCAGTCAGTGCTGATTCATTCTAGATGTTTGATTTAATCACTGCTGACTCTTCATTGCTACTTTCCTTCTGCTTTTGCATATTAAATTTGGTCCAGTGTTTTATAAAAACATATTGCTGCAGAATCCTCAGATCCTAATCCAGAATTATTCCACTCTGGATGTCCCTCCATCCACCAAAATGTTATGATTAATCCATCCAATATGTTAACATATTTTCAAAGTTACGATAGCTTCCAGGTCTATTTTATTTATGTGATATCACTAGTTCTTAGACTGACATCAATATCAGAAGAATTAGTAACATCAAATGTGCATCCTTAACAAAATGCCCCTACCTTTAAATAACATTAAGAAACTGATCAACATCAACCTTTTCCTCATCTTTTTTAGAATTCTTTTCCTACTTCCTATTCTGGCATATCCCCATTATTGAGAATTTCAGAAAAACCTATGCCTTTAGACACAGAGAAACAAGCAAGTTTCACCCAAAATGTACAAAAAATGCTAGTTAGGTGTATTGTGCATATTTTTTACTCAAATTTCACAAATCAGCAGAACGTACGTGTGCATAAACGTGGATATCCCTTTGCATGAGTATTGTTGGCTGCAACCCTTGGGCCTGTGGTTGAATATGATGTATCCATGTACTTTGTTTCAGATTCCTGATGTCCATCAAGACAGATTTCAACAGCTTTGCTTTAGAGACATGGAGAAATCTATATGCATGTGCTTCTGTGTTTATGTGGGAGACATAAGCCTATAAATCTTTCTTTGTAAATGACAAACTATGTCCTCTCCACATGTTCCACTCTCTGCCTCTCCTGCAACTCATACTCCGTTTCCCAAATCTAATCCTCCAAATGTTGTCCTTTCACCTTGTTTTAAATGCAACTGATAAAGTGAAGTGGCATTAAACCAGACCAGATTTTTTTTCCTGGTAAACATTCAATTGAACCCTCTGCTTAGTTTGTCTTTAAGGAAGAATATTCACAGCCTAATAATGTTTCTTTAGCACAAAAGGAGTATCATGTGCTAGATGAATCAAAATGTACCCGAACTCATATTTTTAAAGCTTCCATTTAGCCAAAAATATATTTCTGCATGCATTATCCTCATGCAGATATTTTATGCCATGGTGAGCCCTCTCCACAGAAGCATGAAGGAGAACTGAGTAAGATCCCATATGTTTCTCTAGCGGAAAAAAGTAGCAAGGAAGAAAAATCCTATTCAATCAGCAATACTAGGGCTGCAATTAAAATATTTTTATAGGGATTTTACAAAGTCGTTAAAAATTTGCCCTGAGAAACAAGGTTTTCCTCAGGAAAGCCTTTAAGATTTCTGATGTAAACCAGCATCCCCCTTGTGGCTATTTCAGTGTTATTTGAAGCTGCTTGTGATTCTATGCATCAGGAATACAGCCTTTCTACATCTAGAGATCTGCAAGAAACATTTTAGCACTTCACTTGTACTAAGATAAAAATCATCATATTTCAAAGATTTGCTATTTTGAGGTCAAAATGTACTCTGCAAATTAGGGTTTCTAGGTGAAGACCCTATTGAGTCAAAAATGACCAAGGTACTTGTGTCACCAATGAGCTATTTTAATAAAGGCTGATTGGTAAAAGTGGATGGAAAAATCTAAATGAATATCACATGTTTTCTCCAATTAATTTTTAGGAAGATGCCATTTCACCTCTGAAATTTTTCTAATCAATTTTTTTTTTCTAAATAACACAACTCTTTAAAAAAATCAATACTATAACTCTTCAAAACATAAAGGTAGTTCTTGGCAAACAAAAAGTTACTACTAACATTTTTATTAAAATATGTTGGAAAGTGTCTTAATGGAAAAAATAGAAGGCATCAAAAATTCTTTGCAAACCACCCTTCATGTTTTCAGTAATTTTAAGCAGTATTCAAAAATTGGGACCAGCTACAGATCTAACTAAACATATTGAAATTATATGTTAAAAATGCCTCTGAACTTGTAACATAAAAATTTACATATTTTACTTTCCCTTCTCTAAAGACATACTTGTGTTGCACTTCAGTAATATATGACATTTTAAGACAAGTGGGAGATTAGATATAATAAATTCTAACATGTCACATGATGTGCATTACAGCATTTATAGTTTTAAGGTATTTTTCTCTTCATAAGCAACTTTTTCCCCTTCTAACAAATACCAGACGAGACATTGCCAAAATGTGCCAACTGGAGTGTAAGCCTATGAGGAACAATGAAAATAGAATGAAATAATTTAACAAAATTACTTATTTCCCTTCCACATGCGGTTACAGTAGCTCCTTAAATTGAGCTTTTCAACACTGGTCTCAAATCCACTTGCAGAGTAAGCGGGTCCCTTAATGTGCATTGTAATGGCATTCCATTGCTCCAAGACCTTCAAGAGGATACTTCCTAATTTTCCTGAAAAACAATCTCCTAAAAGTGTGTCCCAGAGCCTGAGCTGGGTTGTAGAGAGCAGCTGAAGCTAGAGATACTGGTGGGTTATCTATGATGGACCCAAGAGTCACAAAGGACATACATTGACAGCTTTACTAAAAAAATGTATGGCAAGTCATTCTTGAAATAAAGACTGCTGTGGTTTAGGAAAAGAGTGTGTATAGTTATATTCATGGCAGGCATAAACATTCAGTGTCATTCAGATACCAGAATGTGATCAGCTATACTTTTCAGTTCTGGAATTGATCTTAGGTTTTTATTGCAAAATGTTTTAATACTTATTAGCCTGCTCTGAAATGTTTTCAATGTTTACTTAAAATTTCCAGTCATTCTTGAAAACTCCTTTTGGTAATGTACACAAAGGGTAGATAATGACGGTTGTCAAAGTAATACATAATGATTACTCCAAGAAACATTTTCTTCCATCCACCTACCTGCAGTCAAAATGAATACAAGCCAGATCCCAATATTTTGACCCAAAAGGTAAAAATTATTTATAAGCAATTATATAGAAAAGCTTACTCTTATTCTCTTTTTACTACAAATGTATCTGTAGTTTGGTATTGGGATATTTTTTTCAGATATATTTCTGTGCTGTGATCCAGCTAGCCCTGAAATGCATGGGTGCCCTTTTCCTGACTTAACTACAGCTAGATCATGCCAGTTTTAAAAGACAAATCTTTCACATGGTTGTTTTATGAGATGACTTTTACAATGCTAACTTCCTGTATTGAGAAATCTTCCTTAAGTGTAAATTTGAAGATGCAGTACACAAAATTTTCCATAGCAGAAATTTTCCATTCTCTTTCATCTTCATTAATGTACTTCCCTATTACAAGGGAGGAATAGTTTACAGCCTACTTGCAGTGTTTACTTTACCTTAATCTAAATAGTTGACCCCATTAAATCAATTTCAACTCCTGCCCTTTGCTTTTACTTCAAATTCAAATGCTAGGTTAGAAATGAGCAAAAACTTGAAAGAAATGTATTTAAAATATATAGAAAATAAGTAAGTTAGACCAAAAATAACCTCTACCTCCAGCAGCACAGATTTACTTGTTTAGTAAACTACATAATACTGCAAATTGAAAAATAGAGCATGACAGCTTTTGTTAACTCATACTAATTATATGCTATCATACCTAACACCTTAGTCAGATCTTAGGCATCTGAAAGCTACTGATTGACAGGTCTCATTTGAAACTCTAAAAAACTTTTAAAATAAAGAATCACAGTTAGTAGGTTGCAGAATATGCTCTTAGTCACTATCAGTCATGCTCTCCAGTCCCAATGGGAGAATATAGTTCATTGTTAGTTATTTGAAGTGTGATGCTTTACAAAAGCCCTGAGATAAAGTCTCTTATGCTAGATAATGTCTCAACAGCAAGGAACATTTAGGGTTTAGGCTCCTAGGCTCCTACAGGGTCCCACATGGTAGTTAATGTTTATAGGCCCCACATTGTGGGCAAGGATGGGCTTTCAAGCAGAATTTCTCTTTCCAATTACATATGAGGTGGAGGAGGATGTACTTGTGCAGGGTTCTCATGATTTCAGTGATCAGCCACATCCCAACTAGCATTTGTGATAATCTGTATCTACTCAGAGACAGAGAGTTTAGGTGGATATATTTATAGAGGCTCTTCTCTTTGTGATTTGTAATTTATAGGCTCAGTGCCCAAAGCATTCAACAGCCACTCATAATTACATTTCACACATAAAACACCTACATTTAAGGGACATTATCAAAGCTATAAGGTCCAGAGCTAAATACCTAGGCAATGCCCAAATGAAGGTTGCCTCTTCAACATTAATTTTCTCCTTATATATATGGATTATAGTAGGGCTTCTAATTGCATGATGACAGCAATTTTTTACTATCCTACCATTTGCTTCATCGGTGCATGGAGTGGGCAGTACTTACTTAATGAGCCAGTATTAAATATTTTGCTTTCTCCTCCTTGAATGCATGGCCCCAAGCCATTCAAATCCTGCGCAGAAGATACTTTCCTCATGGGTTTTTCATTGGTGCTTCACTAAAGTATATGAATACTTTACAATATTAATGGATTTATATGTTCACAAAATTCCTACTGAATGAAAATTATGTTTCTCCCTGCTCCACAACGAAGAAATTAAGACATAAAGCATTCAAGAGCAAAAAAGTGGCTGATAATTTTAAATGCTCAAGATGAGACAACAAGAAACTGAGTTTTGGAATAGTTTGCATCTTGTCAAGAATCATAATCACATCACGTGTTCCGCTGATATCTGCAAATATCAGCTTCCACTGATATCTGCAAATTAATTGACCACTTAAATTTTATTTCCACTCCTCAGGTATCACAGCCTCAAAAACTGCATTCAGGAAAAGAGAGAGTGCAGCTATTGAGCTAGTGAGAAGTTGAGAAAAGGATTGTTTTAGCAGTGAAACTAGGAACTTAGAACAAGCCATCTGTGGCAACAACAGAGCTATAACCTGTGTCTTTGGGGCACAAAAGACAGCAATCTTTTCTTGGTATCATTGAATCCAGCCCTTAAATTCTGCAGCACGTAGAATATAAGGCATTGACCTTACAGCAAACAGCCTGTTCTACTACCTGCTGCAGATCACCTCTTCTATTGAGTGATTTTCTTTATGTTTTCTTTTCTACTCATTTTTATTATGATTATGATTATGATTATGATTATGATTATTATTATTCCTCCTTCTCCCCCTTTCTATTTCTCTGTTCTCCTCCTATTCTCATCTTCATTTATTTCTTCTTACCAGCTCGTCGGGCAACTCTTCTCACTGTGCCCACTCTGGTGACAGCAACTTCTGAGGATGACATAGACCGGAGACCCATAAGAAGGCTCCGGTCTAAGAGTGACACCCCTTACTTGGAAGAAGCTCGGATCTGCTTCAACCTTGATAATGGTAAGACCACACCTTCCCTAAACAGCATATGATGTTAATTAAAGACTTCTTTTTGAGATGCAGATGGACCAGATGGTACCTCCTCGTTCACAAGCGATGTGGTGGTTCACCAGACATCCAAAGATGCCAAGGCTGTCTAACTACAAGCACCTGCATATGTATGAACAGGGATCGTTTTCAAAATTCTCCTGCAAGTGCTAACTAAAACTTTTTTTCTGTTTTAGCCAGGGTGAGCTAGTGAGATCACACCAAAATAGAATTGATTTGCAAACAAAATATATCTTATCCATTCCAGGCATCCAGAAACATGAAAGTTCTTGAGAACATTTATGAAGAGATTACAGCTAACAGCAGACTTGAGCTAAACCCAGTGTTACAGCCATTGAAGATCATGCAGCACAACCCAAAACCCCAACAGGACTAATTGGCAAGCATGTAACAGAAAATTCTTAACTCTGCAGGAATAAGAGAGCTGTCCTTCCAAATTCAGACCAACTAGTGTTATTATCACGGCCTTCAAAGTTAGTGAGAGCCAACATTCCTTCCTTAGTCTTTCTTTCGCATTGAAGTTGACTAACACAAAAGATTTTGGAAGTACTGACAGCTTAGTGACTTTAAACAGAGTGGGTTTTGGTATTTTTCCTAAAAAGCCCTGAATTAAATGACATGAGCTAGTACATTCCTAGGCACATATTTTAACTGTCTCTTACTTTACTTTTAGTAAAGTAGTACTTTTGTGCTGCCCCTTTTTTCTTTAAATAGCATTTTTAATTATTTATATTACACTAACCAACCGAAATTGGAGCCCTAATGTGGCAGGCAGCCTATAAACCACAGGGTAAGAACGTCTACATAAAGAGCTGATTACTAAACAGAGAAACAGAGATTCCACAAAACACCAAGCCCAGTTTGCACCTGGAGAACGGAGTCTCTGGTTTTTGCAGATGGTCACATTTTTCTCAAAGACCCGCCGAAGGGCGAGCCTCGGGCTTTGAGGGATGGTCAGTTTCAAACGTTGAGTACAGGCTCCTCAGTCCCCTTGGCATTTTAAACTGTCAAGGTGTGGCACACCATCCCACTTCACGCAATGGGTTTGCCCAAGGAATGAGGGCAAGGAGGTGAAGGCATGCCCCGTTAGCCATCCCACCAAGTTCCGATGAAGCGGTGCTGTGAGTTCCGGACGCCCTGGGCTAGAAGTGAGCATTCGGGGCGCCGGGCTTGCTGCGGGGCGGCACCTCTGCCGGCCAGGCCCATCGGCGGCGTTCGGCACCTCAGCCGGGACCTCCCCTGGGGGCGGGAAAGGCGCTCGGCCGGACCCTGCCCGGGGCGGGGGCTGGCAGCGCCGGGGCCGGGGACACCGCTCCGTCCCCCGCAGCGGAGGCGGGCGGGACTCGGCAGGGGCAGCGGGCAGGGCCGCCGCGGCCGCTCCCGTCCGCAGATCCTTGACGGGTTTTCCCTGTCTCTCCCCCTCCCTCCCTGCGCTCCTTTCTCCCTTTCCCTCTCTCCTTCCCCGTCCTCCCCTCCCCCTCCCGCGCCTCTCTCCCTCCTCCCTTCCCCTCTCTCCCCCTCCGCCCCCTCCTCGCCCGGCCGCCCCGCGCCGCCGCTCGCCCTCGCCAGCTCGCCGGGCCACGCTGCTCACCGTGCCCACATTAATGGCGGCATCTTCCGAGGAGGACATCGACCGCAGACCCATCCGCCGCGTCCGCTCCAAGAGCGACACCCCCTACCTCGCCGAGGCCCGCATCTCCTTAAACCTCGACACAGGTGAGAGGCGGCCCGGCCCGGCGCGACCGGCGGCGGGGGAAGCAGGGAGGGAAGGGGCCGCCCCCGCCCTCCGCCCCTGCCTGCGCCCGCGGGCTCCCCGGGCGCCGCCGCCCGGCCCTGCCCCGGTGCCCGCGCCTTCGCACCTCGCCGGCCTCCCCTGGCCCTGGCCCGCAGACCGGCTCCCCCTGCCCTGCGCCTCTCACCTGGGTGAGCCGGGACCGGCTGCCCTTCTCTGTTCAGCCCCTGGAAGCTTCCCCTCTCCCAGAGCGCCGCCCTCTCGCCCTGCACGACGTCGTGGCGCATCCCCTCAAGGCTTCTGCACTGTCCCTCCTCGCCAGGTGCTGGCGTCCCTCCTGGAGGTGCTGCCCTTGGTGTTTTGCAAGTCTCTCCCTGGCTCGCTCTTTGCCTGCTTCCCCTCATGGGTTTGTGCCTCAGAAGTGCAAGGAAACTTGCACCTGCATTGTCCACTTAGTTTCATGAAGTCCCCGGTAGTCTCAGCGTTGCCTTTTGGGACTCTCGATGGGTTTACAGCCTGATGGTTTCTACCAACACACCTCCAACTCCCTGCATTTACCTCCTCCTGCCTATTGTTGGGATGAGCCGCCTTCAGTTCTCCACCTGACCTTTCCTTCCCCTTTCTCCACTACTGTGCCTTCCTCTTTGCCACCTCTTCCTCATGACTCCCTTGAGATTTAGGCTGTCCCCTTCAGTTCATCCTGCACATGGTTAAACTATCCTGTTTCTTTCCTGCTAGGCCTGTGGTTTTCCCTTTCTTGACCTTTCCTTATGAGCTCTATCAACAGCAAACTAACTACACCAGAGGTTACTTGCTCTCAAAAACAAAAGAAAAGAAAGTTCTTTCTGCTGGTTCTCTGCACCAAACCAGACTTCCTCTATTTGGGAAGGGGGACCGCATGAGGGAGGATCTGTAGCTAGCAGTACTGCAGCCTCTCTTCATGTCCCAGCAGTAGCGCTCAAAATGACCCAACTGTGTAACATTCTTTGATGCCGAGCCTGTGAGCTCACTGCCAGCTGTAAGGGAAAAGAGCTGCCTTGGAGTTGCTGCTTGCCCTGCTGCAGTCTCTCCCATCCCTCCTCCCCCTTTCAGCTGGCAGAAAGTTGGAGATGGCAGAGATGCATTTCCTTCTCCATTTGGGGATGGAACAGATTCCCCTCCCCCCTCCTGTTATCCCTGCTGCAATTACACCCTTAGTAATGGCTGATGCACAGTTTGGTTTTACCACTGGCGGAACGGTTGGTTACGTTGTATGGTGTGTCATTATTTCTCTCTGATCACAGCTTCTAAAAAATTGCCAAACCATGGGTAAGATGGGTGGCATTCCAGGGCACAGTCTGGAAGACCGTGCCAAGTGCCAGGTTTCAGCTCTATAAAGAACTGGAAGTGAAAACAGAAAGAGCATCGCTGTGTGTAAGGTGTAAACAAAAAAGGCTGTGTATGGTTATTTGACTGCTGAAATAACACTGTGCTGACTTGTGTTCTCTCAGGTAATGTTATGACATGTAGTTATAAATAGATGAACCAGCTAAGAGCAAGGCACCTTCAGGTCACCTGGTGCCTCACATCTCTGTGCTGAGCTAGACATGCTGTCTTTGCTACAAGTCCCAGAGGATGTGCAAGTCTCAAGGTACCTCTTTCCTGCAATCCACCAAAGAATTTGGTAATTACACTTAGCTTCTTTCTGTTCCTCCCCTCCCCTGGCTCTCTATAATTTGGGTCTTTACTTGCAAACCTGGGAATGGAATTCCTTAAAAAAGAAATAATTAAAAGAAACAGTACTGGTGTATCAAGAAATATAAATGAAAAATGTTGTAAGTAGTGCAAGTGTGTGTTTTCATTAATCCATCTGGCAGTGAGTAGTAAAAAAAATAAAATTGCTTAGCAACCAGTATTGAGTGAGTGAGCCAAAAAGCAAGTGAAACATGCCGCTGATACCCACTTCATTTCTGAGCTGTTGGGTTTACTCTTCTGTTTGCTCAGAAAGGACAAACCAAGCTGCCTTGGTATGAGAACTCTCTCGTCTGAGGAAAAAGCCACTAGAAAATGTGTTTGGCCACTTTTGCTCATACTTGACGCTGCGCAGCTCAGGCTTTCCCTTTGAAACTTACTGTTTGTGAGGTGCAGTGTTCTTGCCTTTATTCTTTTGGCTCTGTGTGTGGGTAGGGGGGTGAAAACACCCTGTTTCTAAGCCGACCGGGTTTCCATTTGCAGTCTCGTTGCTGGTGTCTCTGCCGCTGTGCCACAGAGGGTACCGAGTCGCCCTTGGTGTCCCAGTGCCCTGCAGGCGGAGGGGCCCGACCTCCTGCCCGGGAGCCCAGGGCGCTGTCCGCCGCCCCCGGTGCTGAAGCCGCTCCGCCGGGGTTGGAGGACGCCTGTCCCGCCCTGCCTTGTTCTCCCTGTCTGTCCCTGGGCTGGCAGAGCATGTATATGCACAGGGGTGTGTGTATCTCTTTGCCTGTGCAAGGGGAAGGTGGTAGGAAGGAAGTAAAGCTGTTTCTTCAACCCACGGATGCAGTTGAAGCGAAAGTGATGCTCGGGGCTCAGGAAAGAACCTCTTCCTTGTGCGTTTATTGCTTGCTTTCCATTTAGTGCATTCCATATCTGCACTTGCTGCTCAACTGCTTACAGAGCTATTTTTCCTACAGCTGTTACGAGTCAAGCTGCATTCCCCAGTCATTGTCTTCTGTCAGGACACAGTCAAAGTTTGGCTGCAGCATGCAGGATCTGCTTTGCAGTATTGGAAGTTCAAATCCACTTTCATTAAAGAACCATAACCAGATACAGTGAATACTGCTCTTCTCTACCCTTAATTGCAACCATTAGTTAAGAACTAACAGGTTTTTATCTACTTCAGCTGTGAGTTATAATTATACCATTACTGCTGTTATCTGTATTGTTGAACAACTGAGATTGCAAACAGAGTCAATTATACAGTTTGGTTGTAGCATGTATTTGGTCTGGGTCTTTAAAAAACACAATTTGCAAGTGATTAACAGTGCAGCTTCTATCTCCCCTTGTCTTTTGATTATATTAACAGCTCTGCATTGTTTGATTTTCCAAAACATACCAGTTTATTATGTTTGTTTCTAAATATTGATCAGTTAACTCACAATTATTACCTAGCATGAGTTGACAAATGCTGTTCGATTAGTTGTGCCTGGTATGG
Source organism: Motacilla alba alba (assembly GCF_015832195.1). Lineage (NCBI taxonomy): Eukaryota > Metazoa > Chordata > Aves > Passeriformes > Motacillidae > Motacilla > Motacilla alba. The sequence continues at coordinate 64,369,176 of NC_052017.1, read as the reverse complement.
TTTTTTGTCTGGTGTTCCCAAACTAATTAAAACACCCCCTTGTTTTCCAAACCCAGGGTTATTCTCTCTATTATTATACATATGCAAATCCTATTAATCTGAGTTATGTGCTCATATCAAGAGGATAATACTTCCCAAAGGATTAAAATTACCTCTACTGCCAAAATTAGTGTAGCTACATAACACTGTAAAGCTATAGGCAGCTATAAATTCTTTTCCCATATTTGATACTAAATCAGTTCCATACAGAAGCTGATTTTTTATTTTCTCAACAATATCCTCCAGTGCAACACTAGAGGAATGTGTGGAATGTGCTCTCACTTTTGGGTGGTGGTCTTTTATTTTCTTTATTATGATTAACAATCTGGCATTTTTCCATCTCTTAACATCCATCTTTGGCTTTTCATACACATCTTCTTAAAAGCAGTTTTCAAATTGTCTTTCTGACTTTCTGATTCAGGAATCTAAAGGCTAATCCCAAATTACTTCTGAAAACTTGTTCATCTGTGACAGTTGCCCAATAGCATAATCACTTCCCTGGTCCTGTGCCAGCTGATAAGTTCAAGGTTTTTATCAGTTTTGACCTATTACAGGTTTTGGCTGATTTCTATTCTTCCTGTTGCAAAATACTGTACTTTTTAAATAGCAATGCATAGTAGGTAGCTTTCAAGCTTGATAAATTGGCAGAGGTGATGACTGATAAGGAAATAGACTGCTTAAAAGTCACTAAATGTTCCAAGATGTATGAGCTTTTCTCCTCCTTCCTCCTTCATGAAACTGCTTGGGGAATCCCTGTCCGAATTTTATTGATGTTTGCTAGGGAAGCAGTGGGACTACTGCACTGAGTTGATCTGGTCAGGTTCTGTTAGCCTTTCAAGTGTTAGTCATTATTGAAGCTATTTCTATATACAGATACTCTTACTCCTCCCTAGCCAAAAAAGAGTAAGCTTTGCACTGCAATCCTCTGCAAAGCTGATTCTAGCAGGCTGACTTCTTGTTAAGTGGTGCAAGAAGCTGTCTTTGTTTCAGCTCCTCAGTCATTCAGGAAAGTCACCAAATGTCGGCTTTTGTTTGAGCAAGGCTGATTGCCTACTTATTTAACCTGGGAATGGAGACTCAGGGAGAAAGCAAGCCAATGCCTTGGAGAAGGTGTAAGGCCAGAATGACTAGAGTAGCTGTACTAGGGGTCAGCAAAGAGGGGATGTTCCTTCAGAAAGAATTGGCTTCCATGCTGTGAAATGGGGAGAGGGGAGATTTTGAATATGAATATATTCTTCCCACCCTGACTTCAAAGCGTGTACCAGTGGTGCAACCAAACAGAAGCCAGAGGAGCAGCAGGAGGAGTGCAAGAGCTGGCCTCTGAAGAGAGAGGAGAGAAGGGGGAAAGAGGTAGTGACAGACAGAACTCGATAGAGTTGTGCAGCCTTTGCAAGCTATGGAGCTCAGCTGGCTTGCTCAGCCCTGGAGGGTAGCACAGATTTTTAGTGCACTAAAGTCACTCAGTAATCTCACTGAAGTAGCTGGATCCTCGAGTGATTTAAGTCATTTGTTGACTTCAGCCAGGGATCTGAGCCAGTCTGTGGAAATATACATCTCTGCTCCCCTTCAATGATGAAAGATCTGTTTTATCTCTTTGTGGTGTGGAGCCACATGTTGTCTTGGAATGTGTTCTGGGAAAGCAAAGCTGAGAGGGAAAGGACTTAATGGTTGTGCATAATTTTGCCATGGGTACAGAAGAGGGGTCCTTGTGTCTAGAAAGGCAAGTTAACTTGGTACCATTTTCTGTTCTTAAGCAGTGACGAATAAATCACACTGGGGAGAGGAAAAAAATCTACATCAGCCTGTGTTAGTGCTGCTGCAAGCAGAATTAATTCACAGGGTGTAAAGAGGGAGGAGGATCCTGGCAGAAACTGCTGAATGGCTGAGACAAATGTTCGCAAGCTGGGAAATGTTCATGGTCGGCTGTTTCTGTCATGCAGAGCTGGTGGGGAAAGCCAGGACACAAAGGGTAACTGTTAGTTTTACATGTGGGAATTTATTCAGTCTGGACCAGGCACAAAGTTGAAATCAAAAGTGTCTTACATTTTCAGTGTCCTGGCACCTTCCAAGCTCTGTTTGGGCCCTAGGGTTTCTTACAGCATTCATGGTAGGCTGCCTCACTGTTCCTGTTTGTACTGCCGTATTCACTGCATTATATAGCTCTAGAGCTATGCAGAATACTTTTCAGGGATCAAAATGATGTATGATTTTGCTTTGTAATGGAAGATAATGTTATTTCTGTATTAGCCTCATACATGTTGATTTGTCTGGAAGGATATGATACATTTTGCTGCAGTGAACAAGGAGGAGCTTGTGAACTTCATTTTCTTACTTTGTAAAATAAAGAATATTTATATAGCTCACTGAGGTGGGTAAATTGTAAATAGGTGAAAATAAAGTGAAATTACTTGACTGGATTTTCTGCAGGAAATCTCCATCCGATTAATTTTTAATTTTTTCTAAATCCCTTAATTTTATTTTAAAGTCTGTTTTGAAGTTTCTGAGTTTGCCCCTGGTCATCCTTTCAAATGATTTAACACAGTTAATCATCTCTGCAGTCACTTGAAATGCTATCATATTTGGAGTTGAGTTATTTCTTTCCTGTTTATTCAGTATATGTTTGAATATATTCGTAATAAAATACTCTGCATGGTTTCACGATAAATGAATAAATGCTCCTTAAAACTACATACAAATTTCAATTACTTTGGATTTATGGACCTCACAGATTAGAAACAATGTGGAAAGGTTAATCGGAAGGACATAATAGTGTTTTTAAACATATTTTTAAATTATGGTGGCTTTAGGATTTCAGGTAGAAAAGATTGGTCTCAGAAGAACAGGGGAGAGAGAAATAGGCAGTAGTAGGCTTTCTAATATGTGTGGGAGGTTTTATTTCTTTTTGGAGAAAGATTAGTAAAAATGCATGCCTGGAAAATTTCCACTTTTTGCTCTGCTCTAATCACTCCCTCAGATTATTGTCATGGAGATCCTGTCATACTTAGGAACCCAAATCAGAGGTTTTGGCAAAGCATTTCTTAATACCTTTATAAAGGGGCCTGGAGAACTGGCCTCCTTTGCCATCAGGTGCTGCCTTAAAAAACCTTGTGCCTCCAGTTTAACTGTCTGATGACTGATAGTCTTAATGCTGCTTAATTTGGAGTATAGCTGGAGATCACATGTATGCCTGTCATTCATTTCCTGGCTGTTTTCCAGCCCTGGGAGCATGAGTACACATACCAGGAAGAATGAACATCCAAGCTGATAGCCTTCATGTGGCAAGGATAGGCCATTTGAGATAGCCTGCCCTTCCCAGGGCCAAGTGCAGTGGCTGAAAGCACCTCTGTATCAACAGGCAATTTAGAGGGGACGAGGTCTTATCAGCAACTGAGGTTTTAACTCTTGTACTTGACTTTGGAGACTTAAGACTGTGACCTTCACTGTGTGCCAGATAGGAATGAGTTTACATGTTCCCCAAGTCTTGTTAAAGGGGAGAGATGTCCCTGCTTCACCAGCTGTCTTCTAACTGGAATTTTTGATGCAGATTTGAATGAACAAATATGACTGAGGACAGTTAGAAGGGAAGGACGAAGTTAGTCAAATTGATGGAATTGGGAAGACTAAAATGATAGAAGATCCGTTTCTCCGAATGCTGGAGGTGTTCTCATGTTATGATGTTCTTGTGGCACTGCACATATGCATCACCTTTCTGTGTCAGAGGGCAACTGATACACATGCAGTCATTGGCATCAACATTGCTGTGAAACAGCTGTGACAGGAGATAGAAGAAAGGAAGGAAGGTATGGGCTTGCTTTGGGATCAGAATATGCAGAGCTGATGCCTTGTAAAACTCTCTGCAGTATGTGTGACTTTAGGCTGCTGGAGTGCTTTGTTATTAATCTGGTCCTTCAAGAAAATTGATGTTGCAGAATTTGCCTGGATGAGAAGTTATCTATCTTTGTGTTTTGCTTGATGAGCTTTTTGGGTTAACACAACCAACTATACTCCTGCAAGCTGGGATGATGCAAAAGGATTTTATTTTTTTGTTTCATCAGGAACCGTAATTTTCTTCTTGGAACTAGGTCTTTAAGGAAACTGCATTTTTCCAAAACTTCAAAACTGACAGCCCTGTTCAGAATTATTAGCTGTAAAATCTAGTAAAAAGAAAAGGCCTAATCCTCAGTAACAGGTATAATTAGCTTTAATACTTAATTACTCTGAGTCAACTAATTGGTTTCATTGGGACTACTCAGAGTAATTCTCCGTAAGTGTCTTCAGAGTCAATCTTAAAGTTGTTTGTAAGTTTTTGCAATGTAACAAAAGTCATTAGTCCAGAAAGAATGTCTTGGGCTGTCTGGTTTCAAATATAAAATGTCAATGTTGATGAAATATTGTGTTATTAGAAGTTATTTCTTGTGCTTCTACTTTAGACCATAGAGTCAGTGTGAAATGTTATATTTCCATAGTGAAATGAAACTTGGCTGCCTTCATGCTTTCTTGGTGATGAATATTCGTGACAATGTATCTCTTGTGGATAAGGTGCAAAAAATGTCACTTTTAACATTTTAATCATATTAATGTGATGTATTTTACATAGTAATACCACTTCTTGATGTAGTCCACTAAAATGTTTTCTTCATTCAGAATACTATTAGGGTAAAATTATTTATAATCATGCAATAACCATTTTTAATCATGCAATTCTGTTGACTTCATTTATAATGCATTGGTGGTCTTATTTATATTGATATGCTGAAGCCATAGCTAGACCCTCAGCGTATGGTCACTGTTCCTAGGTTTCATTGTAGAGACAATGTTCCTGAATATTTAAAAAAAGATAATTAGTGCCTTTACTGCGAACTCTGTAATAATTTTATTATCTTGAAATTCTAGTTCAGTGTATAAGAATGTGAAGATCACGTCCAAACAAGAATTTAATGAGTAGCAAATTCAGCAAGAAAACAGGGAGGCAGAGTTGAAAAATTAAGTGCTCATGTTTCTCTGCATTCCAGATTCACTGTGGTTTCATTCTAGTTGTGAAGTACATAAGACTGGGCAAGCATGTGACAAGAGTTTGCATATACTTGTGTTTTTATGTACTGTATGAACACGTGCCATTTTAACTGTGGTTGATAAGAACTGCAGTGCATATTTTGGTTAATCAGAACATTCTTGCTATGCATAATTTATGTTGCAATATCATTTTTACGGTTAGTGGATACAGTACTTGGACAGACAGACATCTGGTTAATAGTTTATAAGCAAATTAAATACTTGATGTATTATTAAATGAAAGAGAAATTTCATCAGGGCTAAATCTAATTCTATGCTAGAATGTTGGAAAGTGGTTTAAAGCCCGACTCAAGCTTGATGCCCCAAATTTGGGAGGACCTGTTTTGACTGTGGCACTTGTCTACCTACCAGTGTGTGCTTATTTCTGTTCTATGGGTAAAAGGACAAGGAGTCTACTGACAGATTTGATTACTGACTGGGGTGCAGGTCCTTGGGAAGAGTGTTCCTGTGTTCCCTTAGTCAGTCAAGTGTTGCAATGGTGTTAAGCCATCAGCACCAGCATTAAAAGATTCCCTTTAAGCTAGTCCCATTTTGCTACAGCTTTGCACTAAGCAGTAGGAATCTCTCTCAGAACAGAAAATATCCCCCCAGTCAAGAAGAAATGGAAAATTATTAGTTATATTGCAATATTCCTTGAGAAAGAGATTACTCCCATCTGACATCTGTAATGGTCCTTTGTTTTCCTTGCTGAGATCACTGATAGTGCATTTTTCATATATCATTTTTTCTTCTGTTTTGTTTTCTTGCGCTAGAGAAGTGCTAGAAACAAATGTGGAGACCTTGACAAGGCTGTGCTTGATGCATGAGGCATCTGTAAGTTTTGGAGGAGAACGGCTCTTCCCTATGCCCAGCCTCACTTGCAGCAGCGCGTGGGTCTAAAGGTCAAGTTGTGCAGTGTGCTGGTGAAGAGGTATACAGCTGACTGTCTCACGTGAGCTCTCAGCTCCTGGCTTCTGTGGGGTTGTGCTGTTGTTGGCGTCTCTCTTTTCCTGTTGCCTTTTCCATTCTCTGGTGTTTATCAGGGCTATGTATGTGGGTAGCAGCAATATGTTGGCCTGCAGTCTCTTGAGGGCTGTGCCTGCTGTCTTGGCAGAGATGCCATACCAGCATTTGGTAAGTTGGGAACTATGACTTTAAAAGGTCACCATGCATTCTTAGGAGCTCTGATAAAGAGCTATTAATCTCCATGGTGCTTCCATGAACCCGGTTAAGGCAATCGTTCCCCAGAGCAATGATCACTCCTGCTCTCTGCATAGAGACTGCTCTTCTGGTTGTGGGTAGAGGTGGAGAGTTAGGAATAAACTGCATTAAGCTGCTAATGAGTAGTCATTGTTTATATTTAAAGCAGTTTAGCATGTTCATCCATTCATGAAAAATTTAATTTTGTCTTAACACTTTCTTTGTTCATCATCCTAACACTACGCATCAAGGCTCTTTTTAGATGTGCTGAATGTTTTTCCAAAAATCATTAAAAATTTTTTTCAAAAATTACTTCTTTCAATATTATTTTTTTTTTACAATCACTTACTAGGTTGAAATACCAAATAAAAAAAATGAAAAGTAAATGATCATTTTAATTTTCTCTGTGTGGAAGAACAGCAAAATCTTTCAAAGCTAATAATAAAAAATTAGCTGGGGCTAACTAATTACATGTAAAATGATAGCCTATAATTATAAAGCAAGAAGAAATCAATATAAAGCTCAATTTGTAATTTAGTCTTATCTCAAGGCTCAGAAGAACAAACCATTATGTGAGATAAATTTTATAAGATTGCTTCAAATAATATTTTTTGAGCTAATTAGTTGATAAATTTTATTTATTTTTTAAAGAAAACAAGATAGGCATCACTGAATAACCTTGGGGTTTGACCTTGCAAGCTTTCCCCTCTGGAAGCAGTTGGTCTAACAGCTTTGTCAATATTAAAGGGGACCCAAGGGGAGAGTGGTAAAAATATTTAGTTGAGAAATACCATTACATAGATGGAATACAGCTTTTTGTTAACATGCTTCACGACATAATAGTGGGAGACCAGTGGAAAGAATCACCAGAATTAAGGCAATGCAGGACTTATGTTGACATTAAAACATGTCAGGGCTTACTAAACTTAACTGCTTGCGGTTGGTGCTGCCTAGGCAGCAGAAACATGATGTTAGCAGGTACCCACCAAAGAGGCTGTATATATATCTAGAGATGTGTGTCAGCAGCCCGAGGAGCGAGCAGGGACCATCTGTTAACCAGCAGGAGTCTAAAAGGCTTAAAGTGGGCAGCAGAGGGGTGGCTGTAGAAGTTGTGCAACTTACTCTCTCAATTAAGCAAGTCAGCGGCAAGTAGACGGGTCCCAAGCAGTGATAGGTGTTCCTTCCTGCATTGTAGCTGTCTCAGGAGATGTTTCTTCCGTCGTTTTGGCAAGGCTTACTGACATTAGTAGCCAATTGTGATTTAAAGAAGCACCTAATGTTGAGAGGGAGGAAAATGCAGGGCCTGCTTCTTTATCATTTTGGAGATACATTCCGCTTTTAAATCTCATTCTTCCCTCTGTGGCTAAAATAAAACATTGTATCAGCTATATATCAGTGTGTTTAATAAGGCAGTGTTTTGCTTTCATTACTGCTCCCAATAGAAAGAAAAAGATTGTATCAGCAAGAGTAGAGGGATATACTGAGGGAGTGAATGTGGTGACAGTATTAGCCATAAGTAAAATCAAGAGCTGTTCTAGCAGAACATCATCTAAAACATTTGACTCCAATGCAACTTTCTGTTACTGTGTTAGAAAACAGTTGGTCCTGTTGGTTCACTTACCTAGGACTATGAGATTATGTGTATGTGTTCAGTCACTCGTGTACAGCCAATGTTCCTTGCTGAATGGTACGTTGTGGGTGGTTTGCTTGTGGGAACTGGCTGTTTTACCCCTTTTAGGATTTTACACTGAATTTAAGGCAGAATTTGAAAGTGGATTAATCAAGGAAATGTAGGTTAGATTTGGAGAAGGTGTTCTTAGTAGTTTAGACCAACTTTCATGTTTTGCTTTAGCTGGTTTGTTTTCTTAGAAAAAGATCCAGGACTGTATATAAAGATGGCCCTCATCTGTTTGTTTTATTAGATGAGAGGGATAATATTCCTGCTGCTCACAATATTAACCCTTAGCATGACCCTATCATTCAGGGAATACAAGAGCATGTTTGTTGTCTTTCCTCTGTCTTCAAATGTGCCCTGAAGACTCCAAGATAAGCAATTTCCAACCTCCATGTACATCCTTTCCATGGCGAGGAAGCTCAGAAGACCTAGAAAGAATATAGAAGGAAAGGATTAGGATGGTGAAGAGGACCTGTATTGTGTCTTTCTTCAGTCACAGGGGCTTTAATAAGTAAGCTTAATAATTGTATTTGCTAATGATTTTTCCTTTCCAAATTTTGATTGAGACATTTTCTAGGAAGAACAGGTGTTTACAGTGTAAGTGGGAGGATGGCCAAAGTGGTTTCAACCATTCAGATACACTTTTTTCCTTGCAAAGGATTTTTGGACTGAAGAAAGATGTTCCTCTGTGCTAGATTCCAATGTTCTGTTTTATGGTTTTTCTGCCTAGAGGACTGTATTTTTTAAATGTAATATCTCACATTGCTTCCCATAGGACATTAACAAACCAGTTTCTATAAATCTCTGTGCACAGAGTGTTTTATGTGAGACAAAGATATTTTTTTCTTGATATATTTTTTGCACCTTGCTGTCCAGCTGCATGGGTATTTATATATATCCTTAGAAGTTTTTATTCTCATCTGCGAATGAAAACCTTGAGTGCTAATCTCTTTCTTCTGACAAAATCCTCTGATGCTTTTCCCTTAGGAATCCCCTTCCTTAATTCTGTGCCATTCTGTGTGGTAATGGGGATGCTGTCTCTGAAAGGCTTATCCTTCCTTCTGAAGTCTGTGTCACAGTCATCTTTCTTTTGAGATTGGAGAACTAACATGTTTGTAACACAATTTCTCTGTATTGGTATTCATACTGGATAGAGAAGTAACTACAAAATCCAGTAAAGGTTCCTTTTCAACCCTTTGTGTACTGGCTCAACAGTGCCCTGAAACTACATTGGCCTCAGAGCAAAGGATGACACATACATTTTGTGCACAGAAGTTTCTTATGTCATTGCCATATCTTCTTGCTGCACTTACATGATTTATCCTGTGATTATTTGTGTTCTGTTTGCTATTACACACACCTTGCCTTAGAAACATTTTCTGGCATCTTCAAAATTAAGTAAAAATTATATATTTGAAATTTTTTTCAGGCTTCTTTCTCCTCTCTCTCCCCTCAGGAAAAGAACAGAAAATATGAGCAGGTAAGCTTCCTATTAAGGAAGTTTTCAAGTAGTTCACAGTGGGTTGAAAACAAATGAAAAGTGTTCAGAAAAGTATGTCTGACTATCTTCCCGTTTCTTTAAATAATGTGTCTATCCTATGGCTCTCTTATATAATAAGATTTTTAGTCCCAGATGGATAGGGAATAGTTATCTGCAGCTCTGCTTACTTTTTACACTCTATCAGAATTAGTCTCCCAAAACAACCCTTAAATGGTTGTAGGGTAATTAAGGTTCATTGGTACAAAAGTAACTAGATTTTATATTTAATTAGTCTCTCTGTAAAGGAGAGTTGCTGCATCATATTTGAAATACTCTTTGATGATAGTAATGAAATATCTTACAGGAACTTTAGCTTGATGATCAGTGTGGTTAATATTTAAATTTTCTGCAAATTGAACTTCTGTTGCACAGATAATATAGCTTCTGATAGATTAACATTACAGCATCCTTGTTCAAATAGATGCATTCTCTATTACAGTTCCGTAGCCATGGGAAAGAACTGCTGCCTCACAAATGGCTTACTGTGACTCTGGAAGGACCCAGATCAGGAAAACACTGATGCATCAAGATTTGTCATTAATAAACATTAGAAATATGTTCTGAATTCTTCTCTAAGTTGCAGAGGAAAATCTGCTCTTGGAGACCAGCATAGAATCACAGAATTGTTTCAGTTGGAAGGGACCTTTAAATACCAATTAGTCTAACGCCTCCACAAAGAACAGGGAAATCTTAAACTAGATCAGGCTGCTCAGAGCCCCATCCAATCTTACCTGGAATGTTTTGAGGGACAGGGCATCCATGACTTTTCTGTCAGGTCAGCCTGTTCCAGTGTTTCACCACCCTTATTGTAAAGAACGTCTTCCTTTTATCTAATTTACCTTTTTTAGTATAAAACCATTGCTCCTTGTCCTACCACAACAGGCTGTGCTAAAAAGTCTGTCACTACCTTTCTTGTAAGCTCTCTTTAAGTACCAAAATAAGTGCCATTAGTGCTATTTAATTGCCATTAGACCTCCCCATAACCTTCTCTTCTCCAGGCTGAACAACCCCATCTGTCTCTGCCTTTCCTCATAGGAGAGCTGTTCCATCCCTCTGACTAATTTTGTGGGCCACCTCTGGACACACTCTAAAAGGTCTGTGTCTTTCTTGTACTGAGGACCCCAGAGCTGGATGGAGTATTCCAGGTAAGGTCTTGTGAGTGGAGTAGAGAGGGAGAATCACCTTCCTTGACCTCCTGGCCACACTGCTTTGATGCAGCTCAGGATGCAGTTAGCTTTTTCACCTGCGAGTGCACATTGCTGGGTCATGCTGCGTAGTTTTTCACCCACGTGTACCTCCAAGTCCTTCTCCCTGCCTCCCTCAGCCTGTATTGATATTTGGGGTTGCCCTGACCCAGGTGCAGCACTTTGCACTGGACCTTGTTGGACCTCATGAGGTTCCCATGAATCCACTTTACAAGCTTGTCCAGGTGCCTAATATTTTCAGCACCTTCTTGTTTTGTCTGTATGTTTCAGAAAACAGTAAACCAACACCAGTCTTAGAGAAAGTGTTGGCAGGATGTGGAGTAGATGAGGCTCTTCTCATACCTTGCTGTTAGGACTTCTCTGTTGCCTTGGGAGGCACAGACCCTGAGGTGCTGGCACACCTCTTCAGAGCTGTTTGTGATTCTACAAAGTATCGTGTTTAGAGCCGAGCTGTGTCCATGCACAGAAGCCTGTAGGGATCAGACATTGGAGAGAATGGGGAAGACTTCATTCTAACAACTCAAATAGTGCTTCCTGCTCTTACTCGTGAATATTCTTCAGAAGCTCATGCTACAGGTGGGTCAAATTTGGTTTACTAAACTAACTTCTTGGAAACTAGAGTCACGAATGTGTGTGTTGGATGTGCACCCTAATGTTTGGCTGGGTTGTACCAGTTTTAGGAGTGCAGGAGTGTTCCCCAGGTCCCTCATCATGGAAAGTCACTGATATTGCCTGGTGTCTTCCACTTGCCTTGGGCTGCTGGCCCAAACAGCCTTGTAACAGCTCTTAAGTTAAAGAGACTTGTGGTTGCCAGATGTTCTGGGCTGCTTGTGATTTCTGCCCATACACAGTTTCTCTATGGGCATGAAAGCCAAATCTGCCAAACATTTGCCAGATCTTTCCAGATCTGAAGCAACCCAGTCAGAGCAGTAGCATAAGCCTGTCCCTGGGTATCTGTAAGTCTGCATTGGAAAGTCAGCAAAATAATAGAACAACATGATCTCTGTGGGTCATTGAAACAGTTCCTTGTGGTCTTTTGGAGTTCAGGATGATTACTTCATTGCTGATTGACATCTTTAAAACATTGGGTCTTACAAATTTGTGGAGGGGAGCAAAAGAAATTGATATAACAGCTAGCAGTGATTCTGGTTCATTGGGCAAATCAAGAGCCTGAAGTTTAAACTTGTATAGCAGTGAGAACTGGGTTTGGATTCTCCTAGATCAGGCTTACCAGTGAGTGGTGCTAGTGATGGATTCAGTTTTCACTGCTTCTGTATTTTTTAGAATAATGTGGCCCACATTATGTCAAAAAATCCAAAAGCTCCTAGCAAGAAGCTTATTTGAAATACATGCAAAGGTGAATTTTTCTCCTGATAGATGGTTTGTTGCTTCAATTTGGGCTTGGTACTGGATCCTCAGAAACTCCATTGTAGCCGTAGTGTGGCAGAGAGCTTACTTTGGTGTATGATGGTTTTTCAAAATCTTATGGAAGAGTGTATCCTGCTCCCTAATTCAACACTGCTCTTCACTGGGTGACCTGCATGTAGTTTTATTAATTGCATGCTTTCATGAAAGCATACTAATGTCTTGGGGGTTTTGGCATGGCCACTGTTGGTTTGCTTGGCAGAATTTGATAGAAAATCAGCAGAAAGTATGACAGTCACATTCACATTTGCTTCTTTCTGCTTGGTGCCGTGGATCTGAACTGGGATGGCTACTGGGAAGTGGACTTTGTGGGTAGAAGGACTTGGAGGGATGAGGGAGGAATCTAGCACAAATGGTTTGTCACTGAAGTATTAAATTGAAAAGCCAGTCTATGAAATATAGAATATCTTCTGTCTTGAGCTCCTTTCACTTTTAAAGACACATTCTAAAAGCTTTTAAGCCCCAAATATTAATGCACATTCAAAACTATATTTATTATGAAGAAAATAATAGTGGAGGTTAGAATTCTATCAGGGTTCCTTTAAAACAGTAATGACTGTCAGATGATGCATTATCCTGGCAGTTAATGGAGTAGCAGGGGGCCTAGTACTAGAATCATAAATGCCAAGAAGTGAAAAAGCCAAATGTTGTTATAAATACTCTGCACACTGGTAAAAGATGAAGGTGAAACTGGAGATCCAAGCTTTGCCTTTGTACTCAGAATCTCCTTTTTCACAGAGAGACGAGAGTTAGTGGTGGAATGTGAAGGGTAAGGTAATGTTCTATCTAAAGAAGAATGACAGATACTAAACTTAAGTAATTATGAGTAATAAAGAAATTACAAGATTTATTTAAATTCATGGCTTCTTCTTGTCTACTTTTAAAATTTTTAATATGCTCCTGCTCTGGAGCATATTAAACAACTAAAACAACTTAGGATCTAAAGACCCAGAACAGTATTGAGAAGAAGAAAAAAATAACCACCTCTAATCATCAGATTTATATTTACAGGTATCTTCATTTAATGCAATGTAAACATTTAAAAAAACCCCAAAACCATTCATGGGGAGAACGAGAGGAAAGAAAGCTCTCACCTAAAGCTGAGAATGTATACTGAGGACCTTTGGGCTTTTTGCTTTAATACTGTTAAAAAAAAAAAAAAGAGCTAAAGCAGAATTTTTGTATTGCTACTGCACAGACTGGTTATTATATGAATCATCACAAAACTGGTAATGCCAAAATCTGAGGCTTTATGATGAGTCCAAAGGCAACACAATCCAAGTAGCAGGTAGTGGCTGGAGCAGCCCTGTTTACGGCATTGAGACAAGATGAGGAGGGGCTGCAGAACCGAACTCTGCCTCAAAACCCAGCTCTGTTGTGCTGCTGCTCTGTCTTGGGGAAGGTGGGAGGGAAAGGCACTCAGCAGCATGCCTCCCAGAGCAGAAGGTCACTGTTTCACCTTCCTGCTTCACAGGATGAGAAGACCTGTTTTGCCCATGTGGTCAGTCCTGACCTTGCTGAGCAGTTGTGCTCCTGCTGGGGTGTGTGTCCAGCTGGGATAGATGTTTAGTCCAAGAAGCATTGAGGTCACTTATATGTCTCTGTGCCAGCCGTGCTCTACTCATGTGTCAGGGAAGAAATCTGCCCTTCAGGGCTTCCCTGCTGTGATGCCATTCTGTGCTGCTGCCAATGTGGAGCTATCCCTTGAAGACACGAGAATATGCGTCCCTCAATATTTGTCTGAAAAGCACCAATACTTCCTTTCCTGTTTAGTTCTGTGTCAATGAAAAGGAATGCCTGTGAGCTAAGTGATTGTAAGCCCAGTGTGAAGGAGATGTAAATAATGCAAGCCCTCATGTTAAAATTATCTGGTTTTTTCCACCCTTTGCCTTGCTGGTCTGTAGGTAAGATTTCTTAGTGGGTGAGGTTATTTATCTGGTTGGTCTTTCACTGAATAATCCAGAATGAGGGATAGCAATGCATCAGTTCTACTCAAAGCTGAAAGAGAATGAAGTTCATGCATTTTTCAGGCTGCTGTAAATACTGTCTAGTAAATATCAGTGGTCCTGAACCCCACAGACTTTGGCATCTGCAGGAGCCTGCTCTGGCTTTCTTCTGAGTGCAGTTTTTAAGCTGTCTCCAGGGAGTTGTTTAGTCTTGGCAAGTAAAGTGACTGAAAATCCAGTAAGTGATCTTTATGAGCATCATTTAAATTCTCTGTATTGTATTTGAATACTAATCCCTGGCCAGGCCTGTGCTGTTCTTTCTACTTCCTGGTTCTCAGCTAGTGCATTCATAATTTCATGTTGCTCTGCCCTCTTTCATCTCCTTTGGCTGGAGGCAGAAAGCTGAAGCGATGAAGACCCCAATCACAGCTACTCAGCTGCTGCTGTGCTGGAAGAGGTCAGTATAAACAAAAGGGTCAGAACATGTTTATTATCCTTATTGCAGAAATAAGTGACCTCCTAGGAGAGCCCTACTGTGCACACACAGAATTAAGTTTTGATGATTTAGTCAAGGGTAATGTGAAGTGAGGAGAGAGAAGATGGAGTTTCAGGCCAGTCATAGTTCACCATCTCTCAGGCCAGTAGGGTTGCCAGTTAAGAGAGGTATCTTTATTTATATTTCAACAGCCTTGTGAATGAAATATGAGTATTCACCCTAAGGATAAGCTTAAAAAATCCTCAAAGGATTAGGCTTGTGATTATTTCATTGGTAGGTAAAACAATGTTGGCTTTTTGGGTTTCTTTTAGTCTTGGTGGTATATGGTTCAGCTAAAACAGAAATATTGTGCTGTTTCCTATGGGTCTTTGCTACTTGGTAAAGTATCATCTAATTATCCTTGTCCTTTATTAATTTCATGCTTCTCTTTTGATGCTGCTTCATAAGATAGCTAATGCCGGATTCCACTCCATTGCCATGGAAAAATCATAGTCAACCAGACAAGAGAAACACAGAAAGAATCTCGTAGACCTGGGATTTAATCTGCTGATTTGCTGTACAAATATCTGGTATCTTGAATATGTGAAAAAACACACTGTCATTCATACCTTCACACACATCCCCAAATCCTTCCCAATCTGTGACCCTGTTCTTGAAATGCCATTTCTAGCCTTAATTGTAGTTTTTAAAAGAGATAGTCTTTGAGACATTGCTCCAGCAATGTCTGCTGAAAGGCCCTTGCTAGCTAAGGGTTCATTTCAGCTTGCTGCAGTGTTTCAACCTTGCATTGCATCTGAAGCTCAAGTACCTGTGTGCAGTGGAGAGGGGTTTCCTCCTTTTTTGTTACTCTGGGGTTTGGTTCATCAGAGTGCAATAAGAACATGAATTTCCAGGAAATTCTTTTTCTTTTTGAGGGAGAGATTTTGGAAATTAGTACTTAGCCAGGTAGCCTCTATTTCATTATTTCAATTGTGTAGATTTAACCAGATTTAGTCACTGTACGTTACTGCGGTGGAAGACAGTGTAATTTTTGTAGAACGATTCTAGAGATGAAAAGGGGAAACATAAGTCTCTTCACAAAACCTCTTTTTAGAAAATAAATACTTTTCTGTTATTAAATGCAAACAAGTTAGGTACCACCATCTGCTGTCAGTGTAGCAGATCCCATATTAAGGAATGCCTGTGTGGCCATTCCATCAAATAAGAAATTAGTAATATATTTAGTGTAATTGAACATTTGTGGTAATGTGTATTGCTGATAATTCATACTGACAGTAAGCTCTGAAAATATCAACCTGAATATTTTCTGACAAAATTTGCCATGTGGCAAAGCATACATTTGCCTGTAGTCATTTAAAAATTGATGTGGTGTCCTTGAGTGGTTTCTTGAAGCATAATGCTGATTTATGAGCCAGTCATCTAAAGAAAAAATAGATGTATCTCTTGTGAAATGAGTGTTGAATACCTTCCACATACTTACATTTCTATGTGTATATATTTTTAGTGCTTGTTGAACCTCCAAGGGTGTCTTTGCATCCTTCCATTAATTTTTTTCCTTATCTAAAAGAATACAGAATACAGTTGGTTTCTATGCATCCCTCACTTTTTTTCCTTCCAAGTGGCTTTTAGAGTTTAGTTTTCAAGGTAATTCTGCAAATGAGTAAACTTGAGGTAGACTACAGCATCACAGAGTGGTTGGGGTTGGAAGGGATCTGTGAAGATCATCCACTTCAACCCCCCTTTTAAGACAAGGTGACACAGGAACACATCCAGGTGGGTTTTGAATGTCTCCAGAGAGGAAGACTCCACAACCTCCCTGGGCAGCCTGTTCCAGTGCTCTGCCACCCTCAATGTAAAAAAGTTCTTCCTCATGTTGAGGTGGAACTTCTTGTGTTTCAGTTTATGGCCACTGCTCCTCATCCTGTCACTTTTTCACCACTGAAAAGAGTCTGGCACCATCCTCTTGGCACCTGCCTTCAAGATATTTATATGCATTAATGAGATCCCCTCTCGGTCTCTTTTTCTCCGGACTAAACAGGACCAGTTCCCTCAGTCTCTCCTCGTAAGAGAAATGCTCTAGACCTCTAATTATCTTTGTGACCATCCACTGGACCCTCTCCAGGAGCTGCTTGTCTCTCTTCTACTGAGGAGCCCAGAACTGGACACAGCACTCCAGATGTGGCCTCACCAGGGATGAGTAGAGATTCATAGAGATTGATAGAGGGGAAAGGGGATGATACCAACCAATGCATAAAACAAAAAAAGTCCACCATCACCAAAAGAAAACTCCAAGAAATGGTGACCACCCTATCAATTCACATTCTTTCCATGTGGAAGCTCAAATAAAAAGTATTCAAATGCTGACTAGAGCTTGCATTTTGCCTGATATTTCAGTTGCTACAAATCAGCTATGCTTTATTTATACTTGTGTGTCATCCTCTATCAGATGGGTTCCCTCTTGCCTGAGAGAATACACTTAAATCTAAACTTAAATCTATACCTTTCTTTCTGAAACATTAAATTTGGAAATTATTTTATAGACTGTGCTGAATCTTTTCATTTAATCAGTTTGCCTTTCTTTTTTTTAAACAAAATTTTATTTTCTGAGCAAACCAAGGAGGTTTATTTGCATTTGCTAGCAAATGCAGCAGATAATTTTAATTTCCTTACATTTCCAAACAAGCCAGAGAAACAACCTTTGAACAAGAATTAGTAGAATTGTCAGGCAGAAAATCTGAACTGATTCACAAACAGCTCTTTTTTACTTTCTTTTTTTTCCCTTTTTTTTTCTTTGCACTAATCTGGATTTATCACTATGTGCATTTATGTCTTACCTGTCAGACAGGACATTTCTAGATACAAAACTGAAATAAATTCTTTTTAAATGGACAAATAGGAATAAAGTAGTGTTGCTGATATCTGTGGGAAACATTCAGCAATGGATGCTAAAAATCAATACTGAGGCTGCTTCCATGGTCAGTGGAGAGCTCACTTTTTCCCAAATGGTCCATTGGACTTCTTCCTGCAGAATCACAGCCTTTGTGCAGAGAAACTCCTTAATCTTCTGTTGAAGTGGCAGGGATTTTGTGCTTTGGAAATGTACTTAATCAAAGAAGATTGCTTCGACAGTTGAAGCTGTTAAATGTCTTTAGTCAGCTTGTGTTTTGTAGGCCTTGGGCAGCTCTGGATTCATCAAAACAATATGCTTTGCAGTTCAATGTTATCAGTTTCTGGACATTATCTCTTCTCCCTCCACCCAGTCTAAATTCCAGATATTTTGAAAGCTTCTCGGTGATGAAAGTGCCTAGTCTTGCATTGTCTTTTTTCATTCTGGTGTTATACAAGTACTTTGCTGCACTCTGTCGCGGGGCATGAGACATCTGTTATTTTAATTGACATGGAAAGCTCAAAGTTGGCTAGCTTTAAAAATTATTTTTCTATACTTGCAGCAAATTATCTTCTTTGAAGTTGTTTTGCCATACTGCTTCTAAGTCTGGGAAAATACTATTTTGCTCTTTTGCAGTTTGATTAACATTTATGAAAATTTTAGAACTGTAAGACCTTCCAGAACATGGGGGAAAAGGCAGAATAGGAGGAGGCTGTAATGAAAAGCTTTTGACTTAGAGTGCTAATGAACTGAAAATACATGCTGTTTGTATTCTGACCAAAAACTTGTATCTGATAAAGGCTCTTATTTGAGAGAGGGTGATGGCTGTGGAAGAGACCCTTCCAGATTGTGGAAAGAAGGTTTCAGGAACACGATTGCCTTCTGTGGTCAGACATCACAGCATGAAGTCCACCTATTTCCTCACTCTAGCTGGAGCTAGGGCTTGCACAGAAAACCATCTAGTAAAATAATAGGTCCCAACTGGTTTTGCCACATCAGTTTTCTGGACCACCTAGAGAGTGTACACATGTTTGCAGCTAGGAGGGAAAAATCCTTTATCATCTTGTATTTAAATTGGATTACCTTACTGTGGAACCACACCGAAGGGCAACATGAGGATGGCTGCTCTGACATCTAATTTCAACGAGTTGTCAGCATCAACAAAGTTCATACTTGTGTTCTTCACAGCAAAGGATCATTATTCAGGACTAGGAGGGGCTTTGAGAGCTGAAGTGTCCAACTGTCTGCTCATGTAGCCTGTCTGATGTTTGACCTATTCATTCTCTGCTTAGTTCAAGAACATTAAGCTCTTCTATACTTCAGAAGTGCTACTGGCAGCATTACATTGGATAAAGGTGTATGAGTTTGTTTGTATTGCATTTGTTTTCCCAAACACATGTGAAAACATGACTCATACAGTGGGACACTGTTATTGATGTACAAACATTGTTTCCCAAAACTGAAACAAGCTGTACTTGCAGCTTTTACACTTTTTTTTTTTGTACATCCACATCCCCACTCAAGAGAATTTTGTTGCTTTTATCCATTGACTCTGTCCCAGTTAGAGCACTGAAGTCATAAATGTAAGCTTAAAAGCTTGTCTGTACTTTAGTATTTCATTGAACTGTGACCTAAGGAATGCTCTTGGAACAGTCCCTGCTTCAGTTAATTGTGACTGTTCTCGCCTGTGAAAGCAGCTTGGTTTAAGATTTCAGCAGCTGGATTTCAACCATAGCAATTTCTCTTGTACAAGTTAGAACAGTAACCATGCAATGGAAATCCTGAACATCAGCTCTTCAAGCATTGAGCATTTAATTTGCTTGCTAAACTGTCACTTCCCTTTTTTTTTACAGTATCCATTCAACCATAATTTTTTTCTTCTGGGTATTCTTTATTGTAGCAATTTGCTGTTGAATGTGTACTGTTACTTTTTTGTTATTACTTAAGGGATGGATTTTCAAAATCTTGGTTTTCAGTAGTAGGCATGAGCCTAACAAATAAAGCTTCTATTCACTTAAGTAGTATCAGCTAGGTCTATGATTAGTGCTTTAGAAAATCCTCAAAAGAAGCTGTAATAGGAACTATTTCTCAGTATGTCGGAGTTGTAAGGATAGAGGATTTAAAAAGAATTTCCAATTAAGTGTTTATAAAAGTAGTCTTTCTATTCATGTTTATTTAGACTTTTATAATTGGCAAAGTTGACTTGATGTTGTTTAAAAAATATGCTGCAGACATGCTGTTCAGAATAGAAGTAATTGATCAGCCTGGCTTTTTTTCATGAGCTCCTGGTGCTTCTAAAAACCGTCTCTGTGAGCATTGTGGTTTTGCTCCACCTGGACAAGGTGCCTCCTGAAGACAGGTCACTTGCCTGAGTGAACTCAGGCAAGTGATTGTTTTTGTCTCTATACATTCCCTGATCTGCAAAGTTATTTAACTGGAAAACCTGTAGAGAAAAATATCATGGTATAAACTTTTCTAACAATTTTTAATAATCATTAACAAGCCAGACTTTACTCAGGTTTCGACTTCAGGAAGCTGAAGTCAAAGAGGTTTTGCTACTTTGTCTTCCCATGTGGCTCAGCATGGAGAATTCAACTGGTAGTGAAGCTTCGGTACTGAAAAGATGATGCGGTGCTTTTTGTAGCTATCGTGGTGTGGAGACTGAGCAGAAGACCAAAGATTGTGCTTGTGTGTACAAAGGGACCTCCTACAATGCTCTGTACAACAAAGGGATACAAGTGACTCTCCCTCTCTTCTCCACTCTCATCAGACCCCATCTAGACTACCGTGTTCAATTCTGGGATCCCCAGCATAATAAGGACATGGATTTAATACCCTGTTGGATTGAATCCAACCAAAAAGGATCCTTCAGGGTAGCTAGAGAGGGACTTTTTATGAGTGTATATAGTAACAAGACATGGGGGGATGGCTTAAAACTGTCAGAGAGTGGGTTTAATGAGATATAAGGAAGAAATTCTTCACTGTGAGTCAGGCACTGGAACAGAGAAGCTGTGGATGCTCCATCCCTGAAAGTGTTCAAGGCTGGGTTGGATGAGACTTTTAGCAACGTGGTATAGTGCAAATTGCCCCTGCAGTGAAGGGGGGTTAGAACTGAATGATCTCTAAAGTCTATTACAACACAAATCATTCTTGAAAAGAAAAGGATAAGAGAGATCTGCTCCCTTCACTCTAGGCAGAGTTCCCTAAACTCAGTTTGCCCAGTTATTGCTGGTGATGAGAGCAATGGCTTCTGACTATCCACACAATATAGCAATATTCTGCAATTTTACAGCCATTGAAGTAGACCTGTGAAATAATTAGTGCTCTGGTAATGATACGGGAACTGTTATTTTGATAATTGTTTCTATAAATTGTCCCTCTCTCCTCTTTCCACACCTCCCTTTTTCTTTCTCTGGACCCATCTCTTCATTCTAACACATGTCCACAGGTACGTCCTGACCCTTGCCAGTATTTGAGAGGGATAATATCCTGCCAAGTCTCTTTTTGGTTATAAAGCCAAACACTGTTTGCACGTTTTTCAAAGCTTGCAAATGGAAAATGCAAGCAAATGTTAGCCTTGCATAATGGTCCGGGTTGCACTTAAATTTTTCTTATAGCACCATACGGAAAACAACCATGAGAGGATTATGGGAAACTTTTGAGACGTTCTCACTGTTTAATAAGGTTCATAACTTAAAAATAGGAACCATTAGCTAGCTCTCCCATCCCTAAATATGACCGTCACTATTTAGATTTGAGCAGCAAGGCAAAGGAAGGAGTTAGGGTCACTGTGTTCTTATGACAATCTTTAGCTAGGTTAAATTTTTCCAGTTTACCCCTGGAAAGGATAAACTGTCTGTTGAAATCAATGCTTGTTAATTTTTGTCTAGGAAGAAGACCACAGGACAAAAGGCAGACACATTCTCCATGTTCTGAAAGTCTCCTCTTGCTACCCTGTTTTGAAATATGCCACAAATTATGCCAAATAGGATTGAAATATAGTCTGTAGTGCCAGCTGTCAATCCAAACCAAACCAAGTGGTTCCTCAGTGTTTCATTTAAGTATTTGTGTAGTTTTTGGAAATTCAAGAAATCCTGAGTCAAAGCAAGAGATTGTAGAAGCTGAAAATTTTGATTTAGCACAGGATATGTAACTGGGGAGTGACACTGGCCATTTGTTAGGAGCTGGAAGACTCCTGTTGAGTTGCTGACAGCATTTACTGATACCTTTGACAATTAAGTACTGCTCCTGAAGGCTATGAAATGCGTTTGCATGTTGTATTCTCGTGCCATTGTATGCAGGGGGCGATGGTCTACTTGTGTGCACTATGTAAGTTATTCTCAGAGAAGAGTTGAGGTGGGAAGGGCCCTCTGGAGATCATCTCACCTTGTTCAAAGGACAGCAGGTTGCTCAGGGCTTTGTCAAGTTGGGGTTTGAACTGGTCTGTGCATGAAAACTCCACAGCCTCTTGTGGATGTGTTGTCAAGTAACCACAAAGATGCATAGCAGTAGGTTTCAGGGTGCTAAAAGCACATGCATCTCCTGAATATTTATAGCTGCCCCTCCACCTACTTCGCTGCTTGTTTCCAGGTGGCCGTCTCCAGCCGGGCAGCTGGCTCCCCAAACCAGCCCATCTGGGCTGACCTAAAGCCCCACTGTTGCCATTACACCAGGCATGTGTACTCGATGCTTTCCTCAAAAAGAGGTAGATGGAAGTAGACGGATGCCTGGCTCCACCTCCCAGCTACTTTGATGCAACTCTCAGCCTCTACATTAAAGAATGTCTCTGTCATCAGAGAAGGATTAATTAGTGTGCTTATCTTGGTCTCAGACAGTGTAACCAAAGACAAACCTTTGATATGTGTTTAAATTTGGGAGGAGACTACCATCTCCCTGGTGTGAAAGCAAAAGAGCTTATATGTCATTTCTTCATATTTACTTGTTTCCCTCTTTTGCCCTGAAGATATGAAACAAGGAGGCAATAGGCCTTATCATAAGTGGGGAGCTTACAGTGCTCCTCTACAATGTTTTGAAGTGTCCCTCTAGGGCTTAGGTTATTGTCAGTCTCTGAAAACAGTTTGCAAGCATCAGCTTTAAATCCCTTATGGTGCCAATGAGAACTTCTCATGACCATTTCTGCAGTGCTTTGAAACAATCAGGTGGAAAGGTGCTTTTTTTTTTCCCCTATATGCATGTAAAGGATCTGGATTTTTTTGTTGTGTTAATAGAAATTACTTTTTTAAATTGCTTTTTTTTTTGCATAGTGAAGACATGTGAGCTCTAAGAAGTGCTAAGAAGAGAAATTTAATGATGCAGAAGCCAGAAAATCATAGGGCTGCTGCTGGCTGTCACTCAGATGGTTTTGTGTGACTTTAAATTAATGTGATGTATATCGAGTGGCAGGAGTGAGTCACCGGAATGGCGATGACTCAAGCTGTTGCTATGAATTCTGTGAGGAATGTTAAATGATGGGCTCCCACAGTGGTAGTGCTTAAGTCTCTAGGTGACATGAAAAGAGTTTAAATATTAGCAGTAAGACAAAATTAAATTTAAAATTACATTGTGATACACTGAAAACAATAAGACCTTTGCCATTTTTCCAGTTTCATTGCCTTGGAACATCATCTAGGAATGTTACTATATCTTCTCATGTAATGCTGTCAGTAAGAATAAGAGTAAGGAGAGTGATGTTTAATGCAGTACTTCTGATTGTAGTAAGTTGTTTATATAAATGATTTAACATCTCATTAAACATCAGCCTTTCTACAATGAAGACTTTTATGAATACTGGAAAACTGGCCCGGAACTCAGGTTACTGAGGGCATGAAGTGAGAGCTGCTCAGTGGAGCATCATGGTTCCTGCACCTAAAAGTCCTTTCATATTTTGAGAGCTAAAGATCTGAGCATTATCCATGGTACCATCATGCTTTCAAGTAACTACAATTCAGAGCAGAAATACAGCTGAAAGGTCTACAAACCTGTTGAGTTCTTGCAGTATTTTATTTATCATGGACAGGAGAGTCAGTTGTTTAAATAAAGAAAAGGTGAGGGCATGAAAAGGAAAAAAAACCCAGCCCTTCCGACATAACATTTTCAATGGAATACCAGAAGGCAATTTGGACAAGTGCATGAAAGCAAAGCTGCAGAAAGCCGTAAACTAGTGACCCAGAATGAAAAGAAAGTGAAATCCCCACCTACTCCAGCTTTTATTATTGCCGGTCTAAAATAATAATTCTCACAAAATTACCTTTCTTATGTTCTATTGACATTTCTGAACAGGTAAACAGGTTCTGTTCAGCAGTCAGCTGTATGGCATGCAGGCTCAGGGTCCATTCATATGATATTTTGGGTGCCTTCATTGGATTTTGTGAAACAGGATTATGTAGAAAATGTATTTGCTTGTATTCAGGGTGGTTGTGATGTGTGACAGTACCTGGATGCTGCAGCTCCACAGAGGTCTTCAAGTTGTAGCCATTAAGTTATAATATATTTAGCTCCAAGTGCAAATTTTTGCCACAGAAAAGGATATAAGGGGAGGATACCTATTCCTGATGGAAAATCAGTGGTGTTGAGAACAAGGGTAATAGTCTTAAAATAAAACAATTTTACTACTTTTTTAATGTTAATGGCTATGAAGTGATTACTCTTAGTGACCTAAGAGCTGTTCAACACCACAGTGTTAATACAGCTACATAAACTGCCCTTGTGAGCTTACTTTTGCAGTACTTGCAAATACAAACACACTTTTCTTCCAAAGAGCACATGATTCCCTAGTATTCTTACCTGTTCCGTTGCTGTGGTCCTTATGTCAAGTCCGCTTTGTTTGTTCGTTTTCCCTCTAAACCTTCTGAGAACGTAGAATCCCACCTCCCTTTTATCTATCCAGAAACAAGTCTTATGCACAGGTCAGGTAATAATGTACCTTCTCCGAAAGAGAGGTAGGCACTGGTCTTTAGGTAGTGTCAGAGTCCTGGTACCCATGGTGTTAGTGTTGGCTTGTCTTTGAAAAGGCTCAGAGTTTGAAGCTCTGCTGTAGTTCTTTCTGACCTAGTAAGTTCTTAGGGCCAGTTTTTAGATTTATACACTCCAAAGTTTCATCAAAAGTTTTATTGGTGACTTTCTTATGTCATGAATTTGACTGACTATGAAATGGAGTTTCTGAAATAATACGTATATTCTTCTGGAGAACAGAGATTCTGGTTGAGCTGTGTCAGAATAGTTTTTGTCTCATCTAACCAAGCATTCTGGTTTTTACCTGCCTAGTAAAGGTTGAGTTTTTTGTGGGATTGGGGTTTCTTTAATCCTTCTGTTATGCATCTCTTGAACTGTGCGCTGTTGTGCATGGGAATAGAGATACTTCACAAGTTTCTTTTGGCCTTGGCTCTAACATTTCACCATGTCTCTTTGTTAAAATAATTCCTATAGCCAGAGCAACTCTCTGTTGACCATTCCAAGACACTGTTCTTACTGATGTTTTGGCTCTCCACTGAATGGTGTGCAAGCCAGAACTAGCTGTTTCCCAACAACCTTTCAACACACTGAAGCTCCACAGATTTAACCTTCTCACATAAGAGGTAGCCTGATTAAGAGCTTCATGAAGAAATTGGCAATCAAAACACTTTAGAAACTTTTCAGCCTTGACTACTCCTACTCTTTCGCTATTCTTAGTGCACTCTCTATTGCCGTCAAGAATCTAGCTCAAAGCTCTGAGATTCTTCTCACTTCATCAGTATCGTAAGACTCCTTTTTTGTGTCTTTATTTTTAGGCATGCAGTTCCTGGCAATTAATGTGCAACCTCATTTCCTGGGGAGGAATGTATTTGTTAAGTACTGTGAAAACAGACCGTGTTTTGCGGATGTTCGAGGGTAGAAATTAACTTTTTCTTACATTCTTATTCTGCATTGTGGGCAGATGTTGATAGTGTAGCTGATTCTGCTTCAGTTCTTTCAATAGAATCATCCACACTCCTAAAATTCTGTCCTGCACTTGCTTAAATGTTTTAATGGCCTGGAGATTAGTCTGATACAATGACTAGGAAGCCTGTTCTGAAGTAATGAAATATTCATCAATGGACATGTGAATAAACATAGCAGATTGCAGAGTCGGAAACATGCTGTTTAAGGAAATGAACTTTGCTCATTTAATAAATGCTGTTTGTTTTTTGTTATAACTCGTGATTATACTCATGTGGAGTACTAGCACAGAGTGATCCTGTGTAGGACAGAAAAAGAACTGCATGTATGAGCAGAAGATGAAAGAAGCAGAAAG
Source organism: Motacilla alba alba (assembly GCF_015832195.1). NCBI lineage: Eukaryota > Metazoa > Chordata > Aves > Passeriformes > Motacillidae > Motacilla > Motacilla alba. The sequence goes on along the minus strand of NC_052017.1, from coordinate 64,343,442 downwards.
TTGAACAAGGGAACCCCAGGGAACTTGATCCTGCCTGAATAAAAGAAGTGCTGCTGGCTGCCAAGTTCCCTTTCCTCAGCATCCAGAGCAGGTCTGAGGATAGTACAATGACATTTATTATTGGTTAGTGTGTGATCATTACGGAACAAGTTATAAAGAGCTTGTGGTTGGAATAGTAGCTAGAGAATATCACAGACCCTGAGGAAGAAATCACTTAATATGCTTTTGGTTTAGTTTTTGCAGCAGCAGAATATTTTTTGAACTCTTAAGAAGTAGTAATGGTTACTCAGAAAGATGAATCAGAGAGGAGCTTTTGTATGGGGACAGCAATGTTTGTCAAGGAGCTGACTATTTCCAGAAGACAGAGTTCCTTGCTCTCTTTTTTCCTTCTTCCTTCCCCCAAGAAATAGTGGTAAAACTATTATATATTAAAGGATCAGAAATATGTGCTGACCTCAGTGCCTTTAAAGGTTCTTTCTTGATCTTTAAAAGTCCCTTCCAGCTCAAACTATTGTGATTCAGTGCTGCTGGAGTAGTGCAGAGAAGCACTAGAAGCACAGAGAAGCACAATCTTTGCAAATACTCAGCCAAAACTTTCACCTAAAGAGGACACGATTTTCCTGTGCTGAGTCCCAGTTACTGCAAGTTTTCAAGGTATTTACACTGATGCTCTCCCTGCAGGAGCAAAACAGAGATTGCTAAAGTGACTTCCAGATGGAGGGTGCATCCCTGATCATGCATAACTATCAGCAGACCAAGTCAAGGCAGTCCTGAGGCTGCTTTTGCTTGAACCAAGGGGGGAACAATCATCTTGGAACTCAAAGTAGAGGAAGAAGGCCAAGTGAAAATCACCTACTTTATTGAAAAGTTAATTAGCAAAAACGAGCAGGCTGCCATGATAATGGGGAAGCCATAGAAGAAAGTAGTTGCTGTGGAGTTGATTGGGTCCCTTTCAACTCAGGATATTTTACGATTCTATGAATTTTGACTTTTTGCAAAGTGTTGCACAGGCACCACCAGGTACAAGCATAATATGTGCTGTGATTCTGACAGTCTAAGTGTGTCCTCCTGGATTGCCGTTTTACCTCGAAGTGTTAGTAAATATGAGTAAAAATAGGAATGAGGAAATGTGGGTGTCATCCATCTGATGCTACAGAGTAAACACATTCTGTGAAAATGAGTTGTCTGGTAGAACAATACCCCAGCTGATGATTAAAAGTTTCAGTTGTGTAGGGAGCAGAAGCCTTTCAACTGGAGACTGAGTAGACCATCATCTGAGACTGTCAGTAGAAAATGAAGGAAATGCAGTGGTGGAAAGAGAGTAGATTCATCCTTTGGATTTATTCAACATACTTCTGTAGTTTGTGTAGGGAGCAGAAGCCTTTCAACTGGATAACCATCATCTGAGACTGTCAGTAGAAAATGAAGGAAATGCAGTGGTGGAAAGAGAGTAGATTCATCCTTTGGATTTATTCAACATACTTCTGTAGTTTTGAGGGATAATTGAAAGTTTGGGATAAGTCTCTACTCTTCTCAAAGTGTTATAAAGCTTAACTGAGGAGCCCTATCTAGAGCCACAGCCTGCATACTGCATGTAGGTCAGCCTGTTTGAAAATCATCTTTGCATCTGTCTTTAACTGATCTGCTGGGAAGCCATGCAGAAAAACACAGACTGATTACAAAAATGCTAGAATTAAGCTGAGAGGAGAAAAGCCAGACTAACCTGCTGGAGTCCTTTGAAGATCTTACTACAAAGATACAGTGCGTGTCAATATGCTTAGCGATTTGTCTCCAGCTGCTAAAATCAAAGGGCTCAGTGCTCCAGTATAGAAACCAAATGATCACATCTGTACTGCACAAATATTTGCCATGTCACCCACCAGACCATTCAGAGCTTGAGTCTCTATGACTACAGCCAGGCATAAAAAACTGTGGGTCAGACCATCGTTTTTGTTGTCTTTGCTATCATCCTCATTATTATTATAATCATACTTTTTAGTCCTTCTCACAGGGAATATGACAGTAATAGTTTACTTAAAAACACATCTGAGAGCCTTCCCCCTCCATGTGTGACTCAACAAACAGACTTCAGAGAATCAGGAATGCTTTTGTTGTCTGCTCCCATAGTCACCTCTGCTAGAAAATGTGCATATAATTGTTACTTAAAATTAATATTCCAGTCATGTTCTTCCCAGAAAATTTTCGTATACTTAAAATTGCTGCGTCTGATCCCACTGGGAAACTTTTATGCCTGGAAGAAATCAGGAAGCAGCCTATGGCATGTGCTTGATTTAAAACAAAAGAAAAACCCAACTCAAACCGGAGTGGTTGTTCAAAAACACAGACCTTGAAAAGGAGACTTTCTTTCTCAGCAGACCAGAGAAGTGATGGTCTGATTCCTTCGTGGTGGGATGCCTTAGTTCCAACCAGAAGAAATTGCCTGTAGTGTTATTTTATGTCTTTGCCTGCTCAGTTTGTGGCTTCTCTCTTGTGGATTTCGTGATGCAGCATCCCTCAGGCAATGTAATACCTGTTAGTCACCAACACCAGAGTGCCCTGTATGTGATTTGGACATGCAGAGCTCAAAAGCTCCAATCAGCGTTCACTGAACAAGATGTTCATCTCTTCACACAGCCTTGCCATCAAGAATAGAACATAAAAGTTCAGCTAGTTTATCAGTTTTAGAACTGAGCTGGCTCCTAGCTGTGGTCTAGTCAGGCTTTGATAAAACATTGAGTTTTCTCACTACACTAAAAAAGCAGGAGGAGTTGGCCACGTGCATCTTAAGTTGCATTTTGCCTGTGTACAAACACACACAGATGTCCTATATTCGTGTGTAAAATGGCAACTTTCTTAGAAATGACATCTGTCAGAGACATCAAGTGTGTGCAGACACCTTAATGGTCTAACAGTCTGACACAAATTGGATAGAAATATTTGCCTGCTTTGCTTTATGACAAGTAAAATAAGAGTGTGGAATAATTCAACTACCACCAGAATGCATGGTGCTGGCCCAGCAGCACTATTTTTGGGTTGATGGTAGCTGTCATCGCTGGTTTTCCAAGTGGCACAGCAGCTACTGACCTACCTGTGCTCCAGCCCTGCCTAAGCTGCAAGAGCTATTTCATGCAAAATTGCTCTCTAATTAAGTTGCACAGTGGTAGAGCTAGCACAAACTGTACTGAAAAGGGGATGCCACTTTCTGGTAGGTACCAGAAGCTCAGCATGTCATTAAGCAAATAGAATAAATGGCTCTTCACAGCTCAGTGCTTACTGTATTTGACCTTGCACTGCCAGCTGTTGTATGTTGGCTAGCAGTACCCTGGCTATACTATTAACAGGACCCTGACAGTGACTCCAGTTACAGTAGGCTAATGACCCAGCTGTATGAAAAAGTGAGTTTTGTTTTGAATGGAAGGCTGGGATGCACAGTGATGTTTCATAACTTGGTGCTGCTCTGTCAGGGTATTATTACCTGAAGAATCCTGAGGAGCTGGAAAGAAAATAAACAAGAAGTTTATAGATACATACATCCCTTTGCCTTCACTGTTACTAGCAGGTGTTACATCATTTACAATAGAAAAATGTACTCTTTTGCTGCTAATCTTGACATTCTGAAATGCAGGCTATTACATGTAAATTGAGAAGAGGTTTCAAAAGAAATTGAAGATGGAAGATGTCTTAAATCTTCTGCTAAATGAAGTAAAAATTATGTAAGGGAGACAGATCATCCAACTGCAGAAACTATGCACCTCAGAGTGAAAGAGAGTGAAAGCCATCAATCTGGTAGACTACATGAATTATCTAAGCTGCTTACAAACCAAAACATAGTTAGATATGGTTGGTTGCTTGGGGTTACTTTAGACATCAAAGACAAGGGAAGTGGGAAGGGCAGAGTGGTTACTGAAGTAAGAGTGGGGAAGAGCTTCCTTAGACCCAGTGACTATATGAACATTGTCTTGGCATTCTGTGCACTGTGCTGCCAGCTGCAGCTATGTACACACCCATTCCCACTGTTTCTTGCACACCTAGGAGTTGTTATCTGTAATGAAAACTAAAAGCTTCTGGGGTCTTTCTCTTAGGAAAAGAAAATAGTGTGACACTCACAGAAAATGTGGAAATAGATCCAGAAGGATTCATGCAAGTACAGAATATGTACATGTGGACAAGTAATGAGTGGCTTGGCATTTTGTTGTGGGAGAAGGTGTAGTGTCCATGGAGCTGCTGTACAGGCTCTCCCAGAGAATTATACCCTCTTTGTTTATACAGGTCAAAGCAACCAGGAGACAAGCATCAGCCTTCACCTCAAAGGAAAAGTCATGTTTACTTTTTACAGCTGTGTTTCATATTTGTTTCTTAGTGGACCTGACTTGCATTGCCTCCATTGAAACCCCGTTGCTGCTTAGTCTCTATACAGATGACTCATTTTGAAGGGGTAACCATCTGCTGTGGCCTTAGGTGCTTCTCTCTTGTGTGTTTGCTTTTTTCATTGTAAATCCCTATTGTAAATACTTACTTGTAAGTGTGTCCTTGTGAGGCTTCATCTGCTGCAATAATTTTTTGTTCCTTATTTTAACAGTTTAGGAATTTCAGTCTCCCGTAAGCAATAAAGTATAAAATATGACTGGTAGCACTAGTCTGGTCTCTTAAAATTAACTGGAATTGCAACTTTTCACACTGCTCCAACCAAAGATAGCAATCCCACCGTGCTACATCAGGAGTGGAGGAAACTCTTCTCTTTTTCACACCATTGTTTCACATCATTGTTTCACATCTACTATTTGTTCAGAGAGGGGATTAAGTAATTTCCATCATGTTTTGTGGTGCTGGCACACAAGGTGTTAATTTATTCAGCCAGCATGGACCTGGAGCTGAGACACTGCAATCTTCTTTTACATGTTTCACCTTGCCTGTTTTCCCATCCCTGGTAAGATACAAGAAGGCCAATGAATATTCACAGATTTCCCATTCCCCTCTCATCCTGTTGCTAGTCAGAACATGAGAAGAGGTGGGCAAGCCAGCTCTTTCATAGGATTGCCCTGCTTGATACAGGTAATAAATAACCTCTGCTAACACAATCACGACTTTACTCACGACTTTTACTTTAAAGACTGAGTTCTTTCTTTAAAGCCCCCAAGTCACAGCCTACTATCCATCATAACTTCTTGTAGGGAAGCAGAGGGATTTATGACCTCAGTGTTCGTGCTTAACAAAATCCTTAGGGCTTGCTCAGTCTCAAGATTTCTCTTTTTTTCCCCTTTAGATTTGAAAGGAAGAGGGAGGATGTGAGAGTGAACGTACCTGCAGCAGGTGCAGAGATAGAATCAAGATACTGGCTGTCATCATTGTGTTTAGACTGCCAAATAAAGTAATGATTGAAAATTAAGATTAAAATTGGAAATCTTCTTTCATATCTAATGAAAATCAGTAATCTTGGCATAACATATGGTGCTGCGTTCAACTCCTAGTGCTGTAGGAGTAGTTTGCAGCTGACAGCACATATGTCCATACAGTATGCTTCAGAAACCCCAAATTTAGATATTTGATTGAATCAGTAATTTTTAAGCTTGAAACGTAAGCATATTCCTCATCCCCTTTCTTCTCCTGCTCCACCCCCTACAGCCCCAGAAAGCACCTTGAAAAGTTAAACATCTCTGATGCTTTGGCATTATCTTCTGTGGTCATTAGGAGCGATCTCTGCTATTTTGGAGTGATCCTTGCTCTCATGCTTCCAGTATTCTTTTGGGAAAAAAAAAAAAGGGGGTTGCATTTCCGTTAAGGAGAGCAAAAGTCTCCAGAGAGTCTCAGGTGCCTGTTGCCATCTCAGAGCTCATATATTACCTGCCAGGAAAGCTTCCTGCTGCGACTGTCAATATGGGTTTGAGCATAGAGGGTATGAATTATAAGTACAGCGTGATTATGTGTGTCTTCCCTGACTGACGTGGTAAAGCTTTCAGGATCTCTGCGCTTTCCCTTTGCAGAGGATTCATTAATCCTGTTTCCATGTTCGTCTCCATATATTCACCATGCATAGACTCTCACTAATTCATCAAAGTGTGCAGAGAATTGTATTCTCCAAGAAGAAAGAATACAGAGTTCTCTCATTAACTCATTCTCTCTTACTTTGCTTGGATCTCTTCATGGAAAAATGTCAGATTTTTTTTTTCTTGTGCATTTGATTTTGTTTGTGTTTCATTACCAGAAGAACTTGTAACAAAATTTTGGTAAATTTATATTTTGTCAGTTGGAATCCACAGCAGAAAACCATGTGTACATAAATTAAAATTAATTTTTTAAAAAATGGTTTAATGAACACAGAAGTAACACCTCCTTAGTCTGAATCAGAGGCTGGGGATAGCACTCCTTTGCAAATTCATGTACGTTAGCCCACTCTTCTTAAAGGCAAAAATCTACTGAGTAGTGAAGAAAAGATAACAGTTCAGCATGAAGTCAAGCTTAGGGGTAAGGTCTAATGACTGCTAAGGTGAATATGGTAGGGGGAAACATTTGAAGAATATTTGGTTGCAAACATTTGCATCTTAAAGGAGAGCCTGTATCAAGATAGACGAATGCAAACTTGAACATACTGCAAAAGTTCAACCTAGGTGCACTTTCTACTTTATGCGTTTTGATACTTAAAAATTGACATTTTCTCTTTGAATATGCAATCACACTGCAGGAGGTTGGGATTCATTTGCTGCATTCATTTGCCTGCACCCATTCTCTGCAGAGCTGTGGCACACAGGCAGTGTGCAGTTGTGTACCAGCATGTGAGATGGCCCCCTTTCAACATGTTTTATCCCAACTGAGGGCTCTTTGGCTCCCATCACCCTGCCCTGTGTAACTTAACTCCTGTTTTCTTCCAGTCTCTCACTGACCTGCAGGCTATTCTCAGTGTCCCCACATGTAACCAGCTTAAAATCCTCTGCACTGGATCTACAAGCCTTTCGGCAAAGGTGCTTTTACCCTACTTCATCAAATGGATTCTATCTCTCAGCTCTTCTTCCTTAAAGAGGGATCCTGGGCTATGAAAGCCAAAGGACAGCTTGCAACACTAGCTGCAGAGCTTGTTGTTAATTCTCAATGTGCATCCACACCTATCCAGGCTTTTCCCATCAATGAGGTCATCCCCTGGTCCCTCACGTTCTCTGCTTTTTCCCTCAAAGCTCTGTAGTTATTCTTGTTCTAGTTATTCCCACTAGTTGCACACCGAAAAAAGAGATAAAAATCTATTTCAGAAACTGTGTTTCCTTGATATTTCACAGCTTCACAATGTCTGTTCTATGACTTTTCTTAAAAGACCGAACAGACTATACTAATAGTTCTAATTGTGTCAAGTAAATAACTTGAAGTAGGATATTGCATCGTTGATTATTGGCTTGAATAACCCGGATGTTCTGGATATGTAAGAGTTGTTTTCCAGAAGAGCTGTCTACATAAATTCACTTTTTTTGGGGGAAAAAATGGTATTTATTAACTGTACAGACTGCTATCAGTCAAAAAAGATTTGGAGAAATGAGGTTGAGTCTGAAATGGAACATGTAAAAAAATCATCATGAAAACAGGAGTCAGAACACTTTGATGGTATTCATGAACTCTTTCATTCATTTTTCATGAGCGATGACAGAAGCAATGTTTTCTTAGCAAGAATGTTTGCAGAACTCCACCTTCCCTGGCAATTCTTCAATAATATTTTCAATATAATAACAATTTATAATATAAGTAAATATTAGATTCTCCATCTGGTTTTATAAAAAGTTTCAGCAGGGAAGCAGAGAAATACCACAAAAAACTAAATCACATAGGTAAGCAGCTTTTGCACAATGTATATGATCAAAGTTGTTTGCTCAGGATATTGGATAAACTTAAGCAAATTAAGAAATATCAGTGTAAAGTGAAAAGAACTTCTTGGCAATATCTCTGTGGTTTAGTTCATGCTGGGTTTATTTTTGGATCTTAATATTTCGATCTTCCATTGCTCTACCCCTGAGAGTTAATGTTTTTGCTACCTGTGACAAAAATTACTTGCTCCTCATAATGTCATGTTCTGAGAGAGCTGGCTGCTATAATCTGTCTTCCTTTCAGCATTCATCTGCTCATCTTGGATTCTAATCCTGATCCACCATATCAGGGTCTTAGTACAGTCCAGGAACATATGGTGTATCATGAAGAAACCGTTTATATTCCTGGTGCAATCTCCAGCAAAGGTGATTAAAAACTAAAGAAAGTTCAGATGACATTTAATAACCAAGGTGTTTTGCCTTTTCCATGTCATTTTTTTTGGGCAGCTTTTAGGAGTGTGTGTATGTGCTGCCCTCTAGCAGGACATCCTCTCGCATAGCTGTTGTTTCTGTCACTCAGTTTTGTACCTGTTGCCACTGTCACTTGAGTAACACTGATGGTCTCTGAATCCTCATTAGCGTGTTGTTTTTTGATGGGTGTTACGCAAGATGAGTAGCTGAGAGGACATTTCCATGCACTCCTTGTCCCGGAATTGGGCAGTTCTGTCTGGATGTCATGACAATTACCTGTGCTGCCTTTTCTGAAGAGCTCAAGAGCTGCCCCAAGGGCTGTCCTTAAAGAGGAAGTTTAAGTTCTTTAAAAAAAACTAACCACATTTGGACACCCACCTGTTTCTGCTGGGACCAGTCCTTTACTTATGTGAAGTCTGCTACAAGTTGTGTCAGGGAAGGTTTAGGTTTGGGTAGTAGGAAAATATTTTTCGCCCAGAGGGTGGTTGGGCGTTGGAACAGGCTCCCCAGGGAAGAGGTCACAGCACGAAGCCTGGCAGAGTTTAAGAAGCTTTTGGACAATGCTTTCACACTGTCCGCATGTGAGAATCACATGGTGTGATTCTCGGGGATGGTGCTGTGCAGGGCTAAGGCTTGGACTCAGTGATCCCTGTGGGTCCCATCCAACTGAACATATTCTGTGATCCTGTGAAGTGTGGAAGAAATCCTCATCAATATGTGTTTTATCAAAAGGAAAATGATCACTTGAACCAAAATACCAGAGCAGAAATGCCAGCCTAGCCCTTCTCAGAAACTGAAGCGTTCTCTGTGTGTCTTAAATAATATGGGAGAACTGAAACATCATGTGAATGTCATTAAAAATGCCAGGGAAATATGTGATTGCCTTTATATAGATTTAAGGATGATGTAATACAGCTTTCATTAGGGAAAGGTTAGAGGCTCAAACACTGTCATTTTTTTCACATGGAAAGTTGTAATTTCATGCCAAATGTTAATTTATTTCTCTCTGGAATATGAAAAAAATGCTGTTTAATTACATCTAGTTTTTACAGGCTACATCTTGGAAAATGAACCTTCACTGAGGAAAACTTGTAATTTATGCAATTTATAATGGCACAGATAAACTTTGTTTAAAGTCTCATTGAGAGGAACCAATCACTATTTTTTTCCCTTTTTTCTGAATTTGTGTTAGATTTATAAGAGTGCTTTCAAGTGAAAGTAAAAAATCATCCTCAAGCTGTTAGCACAAGTACCCCTCCCCTCCATTAACATTCATTTCAGGTTTTCATAAGGATATGATACTTCATGAAAATAAATATTTCTCTCCTGGGGTTTTTTGGTGGGTTTTTGTTCGGTTGTTTTTTTGGTTTTCTTGTACAGGGAGACTACCTCTTATTTTCTTTAACACCACACAAATGGTAAAAATGTTGGTTGCAGATAGATGAAGAGGCTAGGATCATTCAGCCACGAGAGAGAGGCCAAGTGGCAGGTCACTCAGGTTTATAGGCAGGTGTAGGAGGACAGGAGAAAGCCTTTTTTCTCTTAACTGCATCTGCTCAGGAAGCAATCTTTTTTTTTGTCAGGTGCAGGGTTGGTAGCTAATGCTGCAAGCCATCCAGTGACATGGGGGTTCTAATGCTCCCTCCTAATACTACTTCTCTTTAGGTGGCACCAAGAGGGCTTGTTGCTCTGGTTTTGGGCTTATCCCCCTACAGTATTTTGGGAGGAGGAAGAGAGAGAGAGAGCATAAAGCACTGTAAAGCATAACTGCAGTCTTTTCACAAACTATTTCAATGGCTGGATATTGTCTTCATTTATTCATTTATTCCTATTACTTTGTCAGTTATTTGGGGTTTTTTTCCCTTGTCTTGAAGTTGTGGGGGGGGTTGTTTGATTGGTTGATTTTTCTTCTTTTACTTTTTTTTTCTCTTCCCTCTTATTTGGTGTTATGTATGGAAATGGAGAGTAAGATCCCTGTTTACCAAGCAGTGCATTTTGGAGGTGATGCTGGGGGACCCTACCCAGGAGGGAGAGTGTATTTCTGATGTCAATACCCTACTGCACTTAGCAAGACTGGGGGGAGACCTAATGAAATAAGTGCTAGCTCCACATATAACAAGCAAAAAAAAAGGTGAGTTCTCAGTGCTGTGAAGACATTGTATTTGAGTAAATCTTGTTTGTTGAGAGAGAGGCTTAACAGTGTATTTAGAGTAAACTTTTATGTAAATTGCCCTGTGGCAGGACTTGGTAGTGGTTTTTAGGTGTCTTTAAACATACTCAGGAAAACTTCATTTTTAATAACTGTATTGCTAAAGTGAGTGTATCCTGCATCCACAAGACTTGACAGTCATCTTTGAACTTTGTTTCTCTTCTTTATACTAAGTATTTTGCCACTACCTCTACCTTGGAGAATAGGGAAGGACAACTGGCTCAATTCCTGAAGCAGTTCACAGTTTTCAAGTTCCATGATAACTTTCTTTAAAAATTAAATTCAGAATGAAATGGAAAGCATCTAGTTCAGATCTACAGAGAATTTAATCATGCTCCCAGATAAACTTTGAAGCCTTTAGTATGAAAGGCAAAGAGTTTTAGACTTCAACAATATATAGGGGAAAGTTCACAGAAATAAGAGTAGAATTATGTATTGATAAAGCCATTTAGTACTGTATAGGTGTTGGAGCTCTTGCTTTCCAAATGTGTGTTTTGTGCAATCTGCTTTGAACAGGTGTCTTAATACTTGAATCTCAGTGCATGGACTTGTTGTATAGTGGAATGGACAAGAATATTATTCACATAGAGCTGCTAACTGGCCTGCAGGCAACCTAAGCAAAGCTGCAGGAGGTGCTGAAGAAAGGGTTGGGGCCAGTTGAATGGTTGTCTCTGCTGTCATAGTTTACAATATTTGTCCTCTCCTGCAGCTGTAAAAAAACAGCAGTCCTGCTGGGAATTATAAGAATGTGGATGAAATGGTAATCAGAATAATAATGTGAATAACTTGGAACTTTAATTTGATTACATAGCAACTGAATTCAGTGTAGGTGTTTTTAGTCACAGCAGTTTGCATCCAAGTCTGAATTTAATGGAGAAGTATATCTGCACCCTAGTTTAATAAATGTTGCATAGTAATTCCACTAGTGTTAGAAAACTTTCAAGTGTCCTTATCATAAAACCCATTCTTGAACAGTTTGAGGAACTCTGGGTTTCTTGATAGCAGTATAATTGCTGTTGATTGAGGTGTGTGATTATCAGTCACATAATTGTGTTCTTGTGTGCCACCACTGCTGATGTGCACAGACCCATCTGAGTCAAGGCTGAGATCAGTGGGCTCAGTTGAAATAACTGATTCTATGAGTTTGGCATGAAATGTTTTCCAGAAACACAATGCATAATTTAACTTACTGTAAAATTTTAGTATGTCTACATACCTTTTCCAAGATCATATTGCCATTTGACCATAATCCCTCTGAGTAGGGCAATCAGTGGTGATATTTACACTAGAGTTCATTTCAGTGCTACTGCCCGAGGTGATGCACAGCAAGAAGCAAATTATCTTGTGCTCAAGGTCATATGCCAGAAGGATCCTTAGGTGTGCTGCAGTTCCTGTGTCCCTAAAAATGCACCTTCTGGCAGGAAGTCCCATCATGATGGTGCTCTTGTTGCTTTTGCTGGGGGGACCCCTATGCCACAGAGTGGCATAGTCAGAGTGGGAGAGAACTGTGAAGATGGAACATGTCTGTGTGGGATAGAGCCAAACTAGGGCTGTGTGGAGGAAGTGTCACGCTCTGAGCAGAGAGCATGACATATTTTTTTAATGAGTAAGTATGTGCCCTCTATTTTGCCTGATATGTGAAAGAGGGGAGAAAGAAAACACTCTGCTGAGCTTGTTCCCATGATCCTGCCCTTGTAGCTAGTAAGGTGTATCAGCCTCCTCTTTTTCCAGTCAAAGAAAGAACAAGGTGTCATTTAGCTGTGTAATTCCCCATTGCAGCAATCAAGTTACCACTAGATTAGCTAAAAAAGGAATGATTTGTATATTAGTAATTTTCTGTTTTTTCTAGAAACATTCTACAAATGTCTTCTAGGTCATCCTAGCAAGGTCACTTTCCTGTGGTGGGAGGTAGGCAAGTTCAGAAGGTATAGTTTGGTATCTGATAACTGCTTGTCCTAATTTTTATCCTTGTCAATGAATGGAATATTCTTCTTTATGGTGAAAAAAAAAAAGAATAAATATATTTTATTTTGAGGAAAATTCTATGGGTTTTTTTCTGCTATTTGGAGTCTTCCAGCATTTTTGTGAGCAGCTACTGCTTGGGGTTCATTCTCAGCCTGCTCAAGTGAGCTGTAATGTATGTTCTATTTCAGTAAGAAAAGCTTGTCTCCCTACATACTCCTTCTTCGGGAACATGTACTTTATGTTCACTTTTAGTTTGCTAGTTAAGTTGTTTTTTTGCCAATATGGATAACCAAAAAAAGTGCTAAGCTTATTTGCAGTGGTGAAAAACTGCCTTGTAAGTCATACACAGAGGGAGGACTGGCTTGGTATAGAGTTGGGGTTGTGCTATGCATGCACAGAAGTTGAGTTCTCTGCACTTTCACTTCTGAAAGCTTCTTGCTCAATGGAAGTACCTTTTTTTGTTTGTTTTTTAACAAGTAATAAACATTCTGGTGTCTTAATTCCACCTCCCACAACTCTACAACTCATGGGTAACCTTAAATGTGAGAAATCTGAGCAGATTTTTAAGCCTGTTTTCTAGTGTTCAGTTACAGATGTTTCTGGTTTAATACAACACTTGCAAAAGCCTTCCTTGCACTGCTGTCACAGTGGGCATAGCCTGGGAACAGACGCTTGGTCTGTCACTCAAAAAATTTGCCATTAGCTGTAAAACAACTGTTCCTATTTTGAGCAAATAAACTTAAAATACCGTATCAGCTTCTCTTTTTATTTCTTTTCCTGCTACCTGATATGCCATAAATGAAACGGAAGCGCAAAAGCTGTGTACTGGGCAGCTTACCATTGATACACCTCCACCCACGTTTCTTTGCCCTGAGACCTGAATGTGTTGGTCCACATCTCAGATAGCTGTTGATGCTCTGCCTGGTTGCTCTTGTGCAGAAATGAGATTTAGATACAGCTGAAATTTGGCTGCAGTCAAGGGGGCCTCCAGACCTGCGTGTCTATAATCTGACTGGAAGCAAGCAGACCATGTTTAGATTTTGTGATAAGCCACATATGCACTGGTAATATCAGAAATTAGATAAGATGCATTTCTCAGAGCGTTACTAATTCAAACATGCACATTTGTTTTATTAAATAAGGAAAAAGCAATTTTAACTAAAAAAAAAAAGGGGGGGGGAAAGCTGCCTGATTCTTAGATACCGCTGTGAAAAGATGCCATAGAAATTAGATACACATACTGAATTTAATGTAATATGGTCCTTTGTGATCTAATTACCCAAGAATTGCTTGGGTTTATTTTTTAAATTAAACTATTGGGGAACTTTTAAAAAAAGGTATTTAAGTCAGCATAAGATATAAAAGCAATTTCCTTTAAACTGGAAAAACAAGAAATCGCAGCACTGTGCATTCATTCCACATAATAAATCATATCATATTGAATGCTCAGGATCTGAGGTGACATTGAACACTGGAGACTTTCCAGGAATCAGCAGTAGCTACATTGGTGCAAGTAGGCAAGATATCAGTCTTTTGTTTCTTGTTCAGTTTAAGGGTAGTCCCTTGGAAGTAAAAAAAAAATTACAGGATTTCCCTGACCTGTGTTCAATCCATCTAAACACAAACAATATCAATTTTTTTTTTTAAGTTGAATTCTCCAAAAAGTAAAGAAAAATCGTGTCTGGAAGCTGTGTTTCTCAAATTTTGCCAGTTTTAATTTTAGAAGGCCTGTTTTGAAGCAGTATGATGTGAAGCAAAGGGATAAACTCAGTGGATATGGGCGCTTTGAAGCACATGGTTCTTAGTGTTGTATTTCACCTTCTAACTGCTACTCACTGTCTAGCTTGAATTTTGTACCTTTCGTAATTCAATCAAAGTTTCCTGTTCCTTTCTCCAGTGCATACCTATGGTTTATGTGAAGCAAGGGACTGCTTGTTCTTGGAAGCTCACCAGGGCAAGCCCTTACAAGCACAGGACAGGGTCTCAGAGCATTCATCAGCCTCAGGTGGGAGGTGTACAGAGCCAGCCACACCTGCTGGTTTTTCCCGTATTTCCCTCAAAGCACAAACTCTAGTTTCTGAAGGGCTCTTTAGGTCACACAAAAGTGATGATATTTAAACCTGTGTAAAGCTTCCTGCATGAATATATCATCTCATTTTAGAGCAGAGTGTGTCAGACAAACTAGCAAGCATAGGCTAATTTGAAAAAATGTATCCATATGAACTCAACTGGGTATCCTAGCAGGATTTAGAACTAGTTTAATTCTAATGATACAAAATGATACCGTTTAATTCCTCCAGTGTAATGTCTACACAGGTGTAAAATCACACCCATAATTAGGCTGTAATTAGCAGGTGTTCCAGTGTTGGTGTAGATAACTCAGGCAGTTTTGAAACAGATCTTCTGGTCCATGTTTCCCATGGTGGTATCATGTGGGAGCCTTGGAAAGTCCGGAAGGGAGGTTCTTGAGAAGGCAGAGCCAGACTTTGTGTGAAGGAGCACAGAAGCAGGACTAGTGACAATGGTCTTGAAATGAGCAGGGAAGGGCCTGATTTGCCAAAGGGAAGTTAAAAAAAAAAAACAAAACAAAAAAATTGCTGTCACCATGACAGCAACAAGGCCTGGACCAGCCTGCCTAGAAAAGCTGTGCAGCCTCCATTGTTGGAGGCTTTCAATACCCAGTTGTACAAAACTCTGAGCACTCTAGTCTGTGATCCTGGATCCTGAGTTTATTTCAGATTAAATGATACCAAATAGTGTAGTCTAGGGATAACTAGCACACACCACCCACTGGGGGCTCTTCTTACTGGGGTCTTTAGAGGAGACTTGAAAGAGATCAGGGGAGCACGGATGGAGTATGGGGGCGTTGAAAGTTGTCTGGGTGTGGAGACCAGAACAGGAGTGAGTGCTAGCTTATTTGTGAAGGGCAGACATGGAGATCACTGAAGGGTAACACAGTGAAGGACACTTTACGCTTCATGCCTGTGACACTGTTTGATCACCAGGGTATACTGCTTTGCTAAACTGAGCATTTGTATTCAAACGCAATAATAGAACATTTAAAATTGTTCCTTCATCATCTTCCTTCTCATGCCCACTTAATTATGTTGGGCACCTGTTTCCAAAATTAGAAAAGTCATCATCTTATAGGATTTGCCGTACTTAAAGGGAAACACTAGGGTGTGCAGAATACTTTCATGGCAAGCAGTTCTTCACAATATAAGCATGTTTACTTGGACTCATCTGATCTTTCCCTTCTAGGCGCTGATAGTCATGGAATTTCTGCTACCTCTGTCATGGTCCTGTCCTGGATTTAGTGTGAATGGTCAGAGAAAGGGCTAGTGGATGTATTTCTGTAGTACACACTGCTGTGGTGCTTGTCTGAGTGTTTTGCATTGGTACCTTTTGTAGTCACATTATGAAGATTTAGAGTGCAGAACAACTGTGCAAAACGTGCTGATTCTGGCATCTGAATGACATTTAGCAGAAGTCACTCATTTTACAGAAAAACTTCCAGTTATTATATGGGATGAGGTATCTCATCTGGTGTTATCAAGCTTGTTCCCAAAATAACAGCTACCTGAATTTCTAGCCATGTGCTTTTTCCATTTCACTAGTCAATAGTGTCCTTGGTGAGTTTTTCCCCATAGTATACTCACAAATCAGCATTTTCTGAGGCAGATAATTATTGAAGGCTAAAAAAAATAATTACTGTTCTTCATGGAGGATCATAATTAGATTTTGCAACTACAGTGCCAGTGTTTTGGGAGGAACATGGTGGGAGCTCTCCTTTTCTCTAAACAGCTGCCCTATATACAAGATTTCTAGTCCAAGAGACAGTTAACAAAATCTAGCTTTTTCAGGTTTCCAAATTAGATTTTACATGTACACATCATTACATGTATGAAATGCTTTTGAATTGCTCTGATTACAAAATACTTCTTGTAATCAGATCAAGTTGAACAGGAAATCCCAACTAAGTGCAGTATCTTGTGAGTTATTGCTGTACAAATACTTTAAATAAATAGTGAGCAATTTCTTATGCAGTGGCTTTAGCTAATGTTATTAGGATGCTTAATTGACTTTTCTCTGTGTCAGGTTTAGCCATAAGACTGAAATGTAAAGAGAAGAAAACATCTGAAACTAAGGTGCAGCACCTCATTTACATTGAGGCATGAGTGACAATTTTTCTTTCACAGATCTGTAGGAAAACGCTTTGAGGAAAAAAAGCGTGAAGCAAAATTTGGGGCCTATTTGGAAATACCTGTTTGGATATGTAAAGAAGGAAAAAAGATTCAGGGGATGAAATGGGGGAGCATGTGCAAGAGAAGGGGATTATCTGTAGACAGGAAATTGTTACTGACTTTTTTTCATTGTATGGGTCAATTTCACACAACTGGCAAAACCATTCCTGAGATAGGGAGATGAGCATTTAAGTTGGTCCTGCGTGCACAGAAACAAACTTTTAAGCTATGATCTCTATCCTGAAGTATATCATTATATGGTGAGAAGAGTCTATTTTTTAAAGTTATTATTCTTTTCCTCTAATAAAGCATTTTAAAAGTTTGACTTTGCCTTTGTGTGGCATAAGAAAATTTTCCACCCTACCTACAAGAATTTGTACAACACAGGCTTGTTTCCTTACAGGTTTTACCAAAGTGGCCTGAAGATTTTTGTTGAGTTGGCTTTGAGTTGGAGGATTAGAGGGATTGGGGGGATTATGGGGTTTTTTAGTACACTCCAAGATGAGTGAGAATATTTGATTGATAGGAAAGTCAGCTTTTTTGGTTTGTGTTTAAGAGTTCTTGTGGTACATCATTGATTACATTGTCAGCACCTGGAGTCAATGTTGCACACAAAGAAGTTGATTTAATGTAATTGTGCTTTCTTTTGTCATTTTGATTTAGTTGTTGAATTTACATCTAACTCACCACTTGAATATTTAGTTATACAGACTGATTTATATCAGTTATATATTTTCTTAACAAACTAGATTGCTTTGTTCTGGTATAATACAGGAGTATTTGTCCAAAGATAAGGGCGAAGACCCAAGCCAGTACACATTGCTGTAGCTGTGCAAAGATGTTGTATTTCTATTAATTGAAAGTGAAATCAGTAATGTTACTCAGTAGGTTTTGTAATGTTGGCATCAATGTATGTTCAATGACTATTTCAATTTAAAACATGACGATATTCATATAAAAGGAGCCACTTTGATTCAACTATCAGTGTTCAGAGAGAAGAAGATGTAGAATTTTGCAAGCTTTTAATTTAATCAAGTTAGTTTAAAATAAACTTCAAATTATGTGGTTTATTTTTATATCATTGCAATGTGAATCTTTTACATAATATTAATAGGCACTGCAAGTTGTTCTACAAGATAGCACAGCAGTTATTTACATAAAATATTAAGAAAAAGAGATAAAACCAAGGGACTTCTGTTACATTTGCTGTTCTGTTTTAAATTATTTCCACTTTATGAGCAAAAGCAATATATATGCTGAGAATTGCTGTGAGGAGAAAAAACCTCTTCTTAACACCCTCCCCCACCCCCATCTCCCCTGTCTCTTCACCATTAAGTTTATTGACGATAAACTATTTGGAATATGCATGAGTATTGCTAAGGAGCTGCAGCAGAGATAGATTTAATAATTTATGCGCAGGAATTATTTATTTCCCCAATATATAGTAAAGTTTCGTCATTTCAGTAATGATAAACAGTCTTGATGGTGCCGGAGCATTGAAAACACAAAGGAAAATGAAAACAGTCTCTGAGACTTGTTTATCATTTAAATATGTGGTTTTAATATTTTTAAACTAAATACTTAACCTTTTTTATATATTTGATAACCTACATATTGTTTATTAATGGCCATTTGTTAGATTTCAGTGGGGCCTTACAGAAACAGTGATCTAAGTGAGAGCTTTCTTTTATCAGGAGCTTGTTCCTTTCATTGAAAGAATCTGTTGAGGAACACCGTCCTGGATTTGTCATGCATTTTTTTGTAGCTCATGCTCACAAGTATATAACATATTCAAATATAAATATTATTCCAGTTGTCTATTAGGTATTTATTTTTCACAATTTAGCCAGTTGCTCCAGTGTTCATTTTCTGCATTTGGGTTTCTCTTTCTGCACTGTAGTGCTTTTGGTTTTCTTAATTTTGTTAATTTTTGTTATTGATATGGGGCTGTGTAATAAATTTATCAGACTTATTTCTAATTCTAATCTCGTTCTGTAAACTGCTTGCTTCTCTTCAAATCCAAAGCAATATACAAATTTTAGGTGACTTCTCCAACTCTGATGTCATAGTAACTGCTGAAAATATTGACTGCACCCAAGCCCAAGAAACACTTCTCCCAGGGATCCTATTTAAAACATATTATTGGTCTGTGCTGCATGATTAGTAGTTACTAATGTAGATGGGTGTTCCCAACAAATTGGTCAATCCAACAGTGATTTAAGGGAACAAAGTCAACAGGCTTAATGAAATACAACACTTGACAATCACGTCTTCTGCTTCCATTCTCCTTTCATTCTGCCATTTTCTCCAACCCATGAGGTCAAGAAGGAAAGTAAATTGATTAGGCTTAACCTTGTTCTTGAAAAGTCTGTGGCATTTGGGGGTTGGGGTGAAGGAAGGTGTCATACAGCTGTTTGTTTAATAATTTAATATCATTCCTCCAGACAATCAAGCTGACTTGCCTGTAATTATTTTTCTTCCCCCCTTTTTTTGAACAGTAAACACTTTTTGTTTTTTACCCAGAAATAACACTTGCCTTTTTTCCACAACTTTTTCCACCTTGTAAATGTTATCATCTCAGTGACGTGAATAAAACTAACTTAACTAAATCTTTCTTGACCTGTTCTTTTTGTATTTTGACCTGTATTCCTCCTTCATTGTTAAAGCTAATTTGAGTACGTAATTATAATTAACTTTTTTATGATGAGGAGGTTTTGAATACTTTAGTCTCATTGTAGGCTCTCCTTCCCCCTTGATTAATGGCTTTGTTAATTAACTGAAGTAATAGACTTCCTCTTGTTCCTGGTGTACTTAGAGAATCTTCATTACTTGTAAACTGCTTTGCCTCTGTATCTTTCTGTTACCTTATTTTTTTTTCATTCATATGGATGGTGAGCTATATGGGTTTTTTTATTCCATGTTTTCTATTAGTTCCTCCTGCTTTCTAAGTCTTTGAAGTGTCTCATTGCTCCTAACTAGAGTAGTTGTTAGTTTGCTACAGCTTTTAAAATAATAAAATTTATTTGTCCCTATTTTGTATTTATTTTCTTGTTGATAAATCCTGGAGCACCTGCTCATGCTTCCTTTTAGGATGATACTTGGTTTCTAGCTTTACAGATGTTTTCCTGATGGACAATGCGTTAAAGGCATCAAAGGACAAGTGCATTAAAGGTGAATGACTATGAAAGAGACATGGACATACGGGAGGCAGGCCAATGAAGGGCCTTGCAAATGGTTAAAAGCCTAGAGCATCCCTCCACTGAGGAAGGCTGAAACAGCTGAGAAAGCTCCCTTGAGCTCAAAAAAGAGGGCTCAGGGGGAATCTCATCAATGTCTGTAAATACCTGAATGGAGGGCATAAAGAAGATGGTGCCTGGCTGTTTTCTGTGGTGCCCAGGGGCAGAACCAAAGGCAATTGCACAGACTGAAACATAGGAGGTTCCCTCTGAATATCAGGAAACAATTTTTCACTGTGAGGATGACCAGAAGGGTTGTGACATCTCCATCCATGGAGATGTTCAAAACTCAGCGGGACATGGTCCTAGACAACCAGCTCTAGGTGACACTGTTTGTTTTGGGGTATTGAACCAGGACTCCAGAGGTCCTTTCTAATCTCAGTCCTTTTGCAATTCTGTGATGGCTTGATGTCAAGATTGTGGCATGTTCTTGTTCTCTTACGGCTGTAGCTGTTACTGCAAACACTTCTGAAGTGTTGGCTTAGCGAACTACAGCTTAGTATAATACTTCAGAGGCTAATTATTAAATTACAGTAATTTTGGAGATTAACAGGCATATTTTGGGTAGAGATAAGATGACAGGATGCACTGATACTGCCACCTAAAAGATTATGTTTGCGTGTTTTTTTTCTTTAGAGCATCTTTTTGAGTTTTTTGTGTTTTGTGGTTTTGTTTTTTGGTGTTTATGTGTTATTCTTGTTCATTTTGGGTTTTTTTAAAATTTCACAAAAAATACCTGCATGGTTTGGATCTAAGCTCAGCACACTGGATCAGACTTGTGGCAGGAACATAGGCTTAAAAGGGCACTTTTGTTCATCAAGTCCAACCACTATCCTGGACATCACATCCAAGATCTCTCCTAATAAGCAGGCATCTTCCTACCATATCCTTTCAGTTGGAGAGAGAAGCAGCAGGCAACTGTTTCACTGACAACTTTTAGTGACAAAAACAGTGTTCCTGGTTAACTCTAACTTCAGTTATTTGTGGAAGATCAAAATTAGTCACTTGGAGTGGCATTAAATGCGACTGTCATTAGTGAGAATTTTTGTGTAGCGCAGTTCCAAGACCTATTTTCTTTCCTTTTACTTGCTATGTGTAGCATCCCAATATATAATGATTATTTTTGCTGATCTCTCTTCTAAGTGTGGTGTGTTGTCAGGTAAGTGTCCATCTCTTATCTCAGGGGTCCTAGGATTCATTTGGTTTATTTTTTTTTGGTTTATCCAACTGACAGTCAATCACAGAAACTTCATTGTAAGTCCCAGAAATCTCTCACTTTTCAGGACTTTAGGCTAAAGTTGCTCAGAGAACAAGTATTTTCTGTTTTCTGATGAGCTGGCAACAAGTCCACTTGGAAGGGTGACATTAGGTCAGTAGTTTCTTCCGTTGTAATTCTGCTTTAATTGAATTGATTCAGAGACTAATCATACATGCTCAAAACATGGGGTTTGGTAGGTAGCTTAGATGGCCTGTTGTGGTTTTCAGAGCACCCCTCTAGCAGACTTGATTTTATCGTTCTTTTCCTGTGTTTGTAGAAATGAATCTCATATAGACTTCAAACAACTTGTATTTAATTTTCCCTTTAAACCTATGAATGTTCTCTTAGGCAATCCATAATATCCTTGAAAATCCAGGCCATTGTGACGGGGGAAGCTGTGCCCGGTGGCATTTCAAGAAGCCCCACAGTGTATTTAACATTATCTTTACCTTGTTTTGGATGAAGCAGTGAATTACTGGGTGAGACCTCCTTGGTCAAGGATCTGAAAGATACCTATGCTCATGTGCCATCTGCCTTCTCGTGATTACACTGCAGTGCTTTGGGTCAGCATGTGAGAAGGTTTTTGCTGTCATGGCCTCAGTATATCTGTGGTCTTCTCCACTCTTTCAACTTTAGGATTCTCTTTGGTGTGAACACCAAAGCCCACACTTGCTGCCTTTTTTTATTCTGTCATCAGCTGTTTTCCTTCTGCAGACTTTAAAGGGTTTATTTTTTTTAATTTCATTTTTTTTTGTTCCATGTGTGGAAGAGTTGCAAGCAGAGAGTGCAAAATATTTCCTTAATGTGACATTACTCTAGCCTGTCATAAAAACAAGTTTAGGAAATGCAAAACTTCCCATTATGAAGGTGTTTTGACAACATTGGATGTGAAATATGACTACTTTGTCTACTGTAATATAAACAGGTTACATTTTCTAAATTAATATTTAGCTTTTCTTATTTTTGTAGATAAAGTCATTCAATACTTAGGGCAGAACAGCCTCTATACTGCAAAAAAGATTGAAATATTTCTGTTGTGTGTGTACAAACTTTACTTGCTCCTTTATTAAATAAAGAAAATAATGCATCTGTAGATGGGAGGGTGAACCTGCATACCTCAAAAATTTCAAGGATCACTGAACAGACCTGGAAGCCTACCTCTGTTAAAGAAAAAAACTGAGTAAAAAGTATTATTATTGCTCAGTTGTAGCGCAGTAAAAAGATTTTAAGATTGATAGAAAGAGAAAGTTATTACACACAGAAATTTTACTCAACTTAAGTGGAACAGTGCAAGTGGTTTTGTGCTCAATATTGCTGTAAGGTGTGGTTGCTGTTGTATTGCTTGCCCAAGATGTCCAGACATTGATAGCTACAGTTGGAGACCCACACCAAAGGCCCCACACTGCACCTTCCCAGGAATGGCATTCCCCACTTTTGCCGTAATGTAGCAATTAGTTTTTTCTCTTTCCTCTTTCCATCACTGTGTACGCTGCTGAACGTCCTTGTTGTAGTCTGACACAGAGTGGGGCAGACCCTGCTGGCTTTGTGGAGAGGGATGGACATCTCATCTGCTGCAGTTTGGGATGGGATCCAGGTTTCTGCAGAAGAGGGATGCGGAATAAGCTCCTTGCCTGCCATCAAGACAGGAGCATATTCAGCTCAGCTGCAGATGCTCCAAGCCAGATCAGAAAGGAGGAGGCATTCAGCCATGTGGGTTGTTTCCTCCTCAGGCATGGTCGCCTGCTTCTGGGACAAAGGCAATGGACTGGATGGAAGCAAGCTGCCTGCTGATCTAGCTCCAGGCCTCCCACTGGGCTGCACTAATATACAGACTTGCTGGCTTATTTTAGAATTAAATTTGCATGTTTGGAGTCAATGTATTGTGTGCATATATGAGTGGTTTTCTTTTCCACTGAGAGATATTTGTTGAATCGTATCTTCAGGTGGTTCCAAGCATGCAGAACAAATGACCCCAGCTAGGGACTTCAGAGACTACATTGCAGTAAAGTTTTAGGTCATTCTTTTTGCTCAGAAAGAGCTTGTTTTAGTTTTTAATCTCTGTTGAATTTTTTTCTTGCTTTCAAAGTTTAACTAACGAGGTCTACAGCTCTAGTTGTTGTTGCATGGGTGAACAGCCCACACTGCTTGCCACGGTAGGTGTTCTGGACCAGCAGCATATCACATCAGCCTGAACTGCATGGAGCTGCTTGAGGGTGTATTGAAGAGTAAGCAAGCCTAAAACTTCTCATTTCTCAGGCATCTATCCTGAAAAGTTTGAAAACTGAGGGGAAAATGCCTATTCAGGAGCAGATACTTTTTGAAAGGGCTTTAACAATTGTGAGTTGATGATTCAAGAAACAATTGATTGAATCATAATAGATGGCCTCTATAATTCTACCTTTTAGCTCCTTGAAGAATTTGTATGCAATAGACTGTCATTAGTGTTTTCTCTCACACTTTATTGGCCAAATGAGATTGTCTCCACTCTAGAGGGGCACTGAAACAAAACCTGGTCTTAAATGAGTGAAACCTCTGTCAAAGCTAATAGAAGAAATCCCTATTGTAAGAGAACAATTGACTTTTCATCTAAATATTTTATGATAAAAATATCGCTCTCCTAGCTTCAGTGCTAAGATGACTAAGGTTTAGAGAAGCAGCACGGGTTGCCAAGATGATACAGTGGGTTAATGGCAGGGCAAGAAGTAAAACCAAGTCTCTGACTCACAGCATGGCTATTTGATGTTTTGAACCCTATTGTCTTGAGTGACTTCTTGGAGGCCATTGAGGAAGTATTTTTCAGAGCAAGAAATAGCTCCCATTTATGCATATTTCTAAGATCATTTCCTTAGGAGTGTTTTCTTATCCGCTCTTATTCTATAGCCTCATTTGTTTTCCACTGATTCTAATGAGCTTAATCTTTTCCTTGGATCATGTGTTTGGCTGCTGTCTTTGCCAGCTAATGTTTTTGACGACAGATTTTTTTCTTCTTATTTTCCTTCTTTACCTGAAAAAAATTAATTGGAGTAAAAGTAGCTTTACTTTTCTTGCTTATTAAATCTGCAAACTGGTGAGATGCCAAGTTACTCTCCTAGGTCTATTGGCACAATTTGTGCAATGGAAGAGAGCTCCTTCAGGTTCATAATGAAAGATTTATTAAGCCTAAGGCTTGATGTATAGAACAGATAATTTTCATCAATCCAGTGAATATACCTGTATGCTCTGTGGTGGCATTTATATGTAAAAAAAAAAAAAAAAAAAAAAAAAGCAAACACTCCCTCCCCCAAACAACCCCAGGTGTGGGTTGGTTTTTGCTTGGCTCCTTGACAGTGTTCCGATTCTTATCTGTGGTCAGTATTAGCAGAATTGACTCTCTGTTCTGTGGTTTCTCAGATTTATGTGTGAGTAAAAATAATGTTTCATGTGTCAATTCCCTGGTTCTATTAATAACCCCAGTCATTCATGTTATACAAGTAAGGAGATGTTAAATAAGTTTCTTCTATGTTAGATACATCTATTTATACACCCTCCTTGGCTCTGTAACAGAGAAGGTGTTATCCTGTCTCTCTGTGAGGTTGTTCAAATTTAGTCTGTTATGAAAACAAGTTTAAGAAGACAGCCACTGGGGTTTTCATGGTGAGCAAATGCTTCATATAAAGGAATGAAAAATGCGCTTCATTGCTGTTAGAGTTCTTAGTATTCTGAAGCTTTACTGTCAGTGTCCCTGTAATTTTTTTTTATTTTAATTTAATAAAGTGGAAAACTTGAAATTCTCTAAGAGAAACTGGTCTTGTAAACAGGCAGAGTTTAAAACACACCTGGCTTAATCAAGGGGACACAGAAACTTCCTGTGTAAAGTTGTCCTACAGCTTGTGGCTCTTGGAGGGTTGGCACTGTTAGCACAGTAATAAGCGTATTCTGGTTTGTGTTTGTAGCAGCTGGATGGCAATTTAGTAAAGCGTTCAAGCCCCTTCCAGAAGGTTTCAGACCTAAGCATGAGCAGTGAACTCTGAGCTGTGAAATACAAGTGGTCACTTCAAGTTCCACAAGTATTTCTATCCATGTCCATGTTAGGAAATTTCAAAAGGGGTAGGAAGGAATCTTTTGTATATGAAACGAATGCTTTCTTGACTTCTGTCTTTTGTGAAGGAGAACCTAGACTTCTAGTTTATCAGGCACTTAAGGGAACTTGCAATGCTCTGACATTTGTCCAGTGGCAGAGAATTATTTAATCTGATAAATGATTAATATAGTCACAAACAGAACTTTGTGAAGAGCAAAAGCTCTAAAAAAGGAAAATTAAACAGCCACAGGGAAGACAATCAATTAAAACTATCTGTCAGCTGTTCCTTTTTTTCTGATTTAAAAATAGCTGTATTTAAGTGTTATAAGAAGAAATTTTCAGTCTGAGCACATACAGTCCAAGTGATTATTGGCCATCAGATTTTCATACCTTGTATACCAGCATGTGGGAACTGCTTAACAGCTCCTTAATGGGCCAATTTCTTGTTCCCATTTGTGTCTACAATTGTCATGTACTCTCCATATTTTGTCATAGGTCTCTGTGCACATGGTTTCCCTGGTCTGAGGCAGACCTAAATCACTGAGAGTAGGTATATTCTCAAACAAAAAAATGAGGAATCAAGGAGTTTCTCTCTTTTAATTTGCTATTTAGACCAAAACTCTTCATTGGATAAAGTGATGAACAAGAGATGATTTTGCAGTGCAAATGATGAAACAGAGAATGTGAGTGCCAACCTTTATGGTTTTGAGCTTCCATTTTCACAATAGTAAAATGATATAAGTACTATATAGTAAGGTCAAGCCCAGAAACTACCAATTTTGTGGAACACGCTGCAGGGGCATAAAAAATTTGGGCTTGCTTCCAGCAGGAATTTTGTAATCTGGCTGAAATACTGATGCTTGAGAGAATTTCTCTTCCACAGAGGGAGCTCTCTTGCTCATTCTTTCTCTTTTTTGCCAGTGCTGTCAGGCTGACTCTTAGTGTGGCCTCTCTGACAGATGGAAATCACTTAGGAAGGAACAAATTGAATGATTGCATTTTTAGTGCACTTCTCTCTTCCAAATGAAAAATCATTTACATTTTTAAAATACAACATTAATAACTCAAGTTGATGAAGAAAAATATTAACTAGGAGCAGTTGTCTCTTCCCTTCTGCTAGCAAATTCTTAGAAAGCCCTCAGAAGTTTCTTCTATTATTCTGAAGGCAGTAGTACTTCTCTTCCCAGTGACATTACTGACTTGACCTGGATCTATAATGGATCCTGAAACTGCTGTCTTGGTGGTGAACAGATATTGCTACTCCATCATCTTTTATTTTGTGAATATTCCCTGTGCTTTTGTACCCGTTACAGTTATGATGTTGAATTTTGCTTTTGTTACCCCTACAGACTGCAAACTTGTGTCCTATACTTAATATGCTTCAGTAAAATTTGAAAAAAGTAGCAATGTAATATAAGTCCTTCACTCTGACCTGATGGATACCATCTGATATCCTGATCATATTAATCAGTCCTGTTGCTAATTATATTGCTCACCTGATGTCCTAAGTGAATGTTTTAAGGTTGAAGGGAGCTTAAAAATCTCATTTGGGACACCTGACTACTCTCTACATCAGTATTAAACAGCTCTTTCCCTTTTTCAAAGATATGTAGCTTCAGCCTACTCTGTATTGGCACATTCTCACTTGAGTGTCCCTTCTTGATGTGACAAGAGACTGGTTTACTTTGGTGCTTTTGATTCCTTTTTACTTCTTTGCAGTCAAGCCACACTGAGTCCCATAATACCAAAAAAAAAAGAAAACAAACAATCGGCTTAACCTGGAGGCTGATGTTTGGATTTGGTTTATAAATGGTTTTGTTCAAGCAAGATATATATAATTATACCATTCAGAAAGAATTGCAAATGGTATAGTAAATTGATATTTTTTTCTTGTGTAACACTTGTGTCAATGTCCTAGAATTGGCATTAATGTAAATAATTATAAATGAACTTGTCTACTTGGGTTCCCAGTGTAGAAGATTATTTTGCTTAGATTTATGCTTCTGTTGGAAAGAGTGAATATTCAAGACTGCATATTTCTGCATTTTTTTCAAAATCAGATGTCCCTTTGCATAATAGAACTTTTGTGATAGTCATGTTTCGTAATAACATGTTTTTAGGTAACCACAGTGAAACTGATCTCTCTCCAAGTGCTATCTAATTTCAAGTTGTATAATAAAACCAGTATATTTGGGAACTAAATCCAGGAATC
This sequence comes from Motacilla alba alba, assembly GCF_015832195.1. NCBI lineage: Eukaryota > Metazoa > Chordata > Aves > Passeriformes > Motacillidae > Motacilla > Motacilla alba. The sequence goes on along the minus strand of NC_052017.1, from coordinate 64,316,006 downwards.
TAAACACTGTAAGAATACCTTTCGTTTTTTAATCCATAGCCATATCTGTTACCAACATGTTTTTATATCTCCTGAGCATTGATGTGTTATCTTCCCATTTTCCAATCACAACCAGTTTCTTTTTAAAAGCTATTTGGCACTGGCCTGCCTTTAAGGGCAATAAGATAACAATAATGTATAAATTGTTCTCACTATTCATCCAGGGCTTTTAAGCATTTGTAAAAGAACTGGGTCTCCCAGTGCAGTTAGTGAGTGCTGTAACCACTCAGGCACCATAAAATGAGGTATTGGAAAGCTGGAGTGGGTCGCCCAGATCAGGCTACAAATCACTGTGAGTGGAAGTCTTTCCCTCCTGGATGGACTCTTCCAGTGCACCTAATCCCTCATGTGGAAACTGCAAATGCAAATCCAGCTCTAGACTTAAAGACGTTAAATTGAGAATTAATATCAGGGAAGAAAGGCTTAAAGGAGATTTTTTTCATTCACGTGAAATAAATCCTCCATGCAGTGGCTGATCCAGCTTGATGCCCTTAGCAGAAGGGCTGTTGAACAAGCACATTCACTGCTGAGACATCTCTAAAGCTATTTAATTTTATCACAAGGCCTTTGGAATTAAAGGCCAGGAGACAACTATTAGCTGCTGCTTGTCTGAGTCCAAGCATCCTCACGAATTATATCCTGCCACAGCTTGCCTGAGCTCTGTAAAGATATGTCAACTTACAGGTGAAAATAATTTTATGCTAAAGAATGATGGTGTAGGATTTGGTGACTTACTATTTTTTGTAGTCCTTCACAACTGGAAAGGGAAGAAGGGATGCTTTTTGATGGCATCAGGGCATTGACAAGCCATCACCAGTGGGAACAATAGTTGGCACTTTCGCTATGCTTTTCAGCATTCAAGTACCTCACACGCATCAGTTAATGTTATTCACCTCTCTTGATTCAGCAGCCATTAATTTTCCTCTTCTTCTGAAACGGGAACAATTGCCGGATGTGATTGACAGTTTATTCAGAGCTAGAATTATCTGTACAAAGAGGGAGCTGTGGGTTGGGGTTACTTAACTAAACCTCTCCAATCGCGGTGGGCTGAGTGGGCCGCGGGTGCTGAGGCAGCTCCCTGGCACTGGCAACCAGACGTGACAGAACTGTGGCAGAGGCACAGGAGAACTTTATTAGTCAGTGGCTGGTGAAGAGGGATTTTGATGCTGTGCTTGACTTTCAGAGTTCAAATAGAAAATGCAATTATATGTCAAGTCAGCAACATGAGCTGACCACTTGTCTTTCCATACAGAGTTCAGCTCTGGGTATGAACTTATTTTGGATGTGACACACCTGAAGATAATTGTGGGCTTTAGCGGGATTTAGGTGCTGTCTGGAGGCCAAGTGTGCATCCACTAATCTGTATGAGCAGTGATAGGGGAAACTGCAGGAAAATTGAAATGTGTGGCATTCTTTGCTATTAAAACTCTTGGAAAATTCAGGAGAGGGGAAGCATTTCTATAGGGTTATGCTGTTGTGGTTTTTGTTGCTTAAACCAGTACAGCTGAGTGCAGAATAGTCATCCTTCTCACAAATGTGGGAAGTTGAGAATTTAATTAGTCTTTTGCGTTAAATTATCTGAATAGATAACTTATTTGTTTTATTTGCTTCAGGGGTTTTTGGTCAGATATTGTGTTTTATTTATTTGGGCTTTTTCAAGGCATAAGCTGAATTTATGTTCAGCTATACTATTAGACCATCATTTATCATTCAAACAAGTGAATTTTTAGAGTAATTTTTCACTTCCACTATAGTAGTTTTACTCTGTCCCTTTCTTTCATTTTTCTTTGTGGATCTTATCCATATGGAAAAGTACCTGCAGGAAAAATGATCAACAGCACAGCTAAAATGTTTCTTGGCAGCATTCTCCTCCCTCCCGAGGTTTGCAAGAGGCAGTATTTTTCTACCATGTCATGAAAATTCATGTCACCTGATGATTTCATCTCTTAAACAACCCAAATTCTGCTTGATCAGCATGAGGAAGAGAAGATAGTATGGCAGAGCGTTTGCTTATACATGTTCTAAGCTCTTAAGAGAAACAGAAGTTAACTTGGGTTGACACAATCCTTTGCCACAGTTCTTTCTTTGTAGTGAAAGTTTTTGTCTCTGGAGGTTTGACTTTACAGAGGGATGGGATTCGACTCTTGACTTTGATGGGCTCAGAGATGAGAGAAGGAAATTCTTGCAGTGTAAGAAAATATGTGTAGCAGCTATGTAACCATGAAAAATCGATTTTTGCTCTCAATATTTAACACATAATTAGAAAACAGTCTGCCTCAGAGACTCTGGTTCTCAAGTGGGTAGACTGAATCAATGAAGACTAATCAGTTTATTTGAATCAGAAAATCAAGGTACTCTGCCAGAGTACCGGATAGAACATTCTTCCTGATACAGTGATAACTAATTAATATTTCACACTTTTTTTCCCCTTCACTTGAAGTTATCACATAGTTCCATTCATTAAAGAGACTAGATAGCTATCTGAACCATATAACACCATTGGTGGGATTACTAGCCAAATTTTTTAATTAGAAAATTGAGAGTTTCAGGAATAGTCAGCAGCTAGCTAAAATCACAGTAACAGCTATGGCCACCAGGTAGTAATACTGTTGTCTTCCTAGTTTACTTTGCTTTTGGCCTCCTTAAACCTGCTCAATAGTTTCCTGAAAAACAAGCAGGTGTGAAAATCAGTTCATTCTTTTCAGAAATGTGCTGAACCTGAGAGTTTATTTGCTTTCTAAAAATTTTCCATGTTTTAAACCCACTCATCAGAAGGCTTTTTATCAAAAGACATAGTACTCTGCATTTCACCACTTCCATTGCTTTCTGTTTTGACACTGGTTTATAAAATCATGTCCTGCTTTCCTCTCTCCATTCAATTCAGCTTATCTTTGTACTTTATCATGGAGCATCTTGGAATAAAGTCAATTAATAGTGTGCCAATAAATTAGCCATGACATCTGTTACTTTCAAAACTTTTATTGGAAAAGTCCATTAAAGTTCAGGGAAATAGGGAGCAATTTGCTCCTTTCTATTAGATGCTTTCTCTTGTTTAACTGTGCTAGGCCAAGGTTTCTCTACCCTGTGACCTCTGAAGTGTGAGGCAAGTCCTGCCCAACTCCTGCTGATGTCCATTGTCCCTCCTGCTTCAAAATATCTGCTGACTTAGTGTTGCTTTCTCTTGCTTGTTTCCAGTCTCCTTCAGTGTCTCTTCTCCTGGAACCAGTCAGTCTGTACCTGGAATCTGTCCCTTTTTCATTTGTGTAGAAGCAGAGCAAAATACAATTTTCTGTTTTCTTTTTTTGTTGTTGTTGTTTTGTTGGAGTTTTGTTTGGTTGGTTGGTTTTGGTTTTTTTTTTGTTTGGAGGGGTAATAATTAGTTTTTCATCAGTGCCTGCCTTTTGTCAACAAGTGGTCCTCACTGGGTTTTAAAGGCATTATTGTAGCTTTGAAATTGTACAGTCTCTTTCACTTAAGGGAGGGAGTATTTGCTTTAGAGGTCCTAATACTGTTCAGGAAAATTCACCTACTGTGTGACAGTTGTACCTCTGGGCAAGAGTGGTTGTTCTCCCTGCAGGAGAGTGCGCCATCACTTTCAGAATCTGTTTTTTATTGGTATATCCAGCTACAGTTCCTCTGACAGCTTAGATGGGCATCTGAGCTTACAACCACAAACCAGAAGTGGCACTAATCAGATAACACTTTTTAAGACAGCAGTCTGGCTTTGCCAAAAAGTAAGCTTGTGATCGCTTTCAAACACTTTGCTTAACTGGTTTTAACCTTAAACGCATCCATGTTTTACTCATGTTTTCTTGACTCTTCATCCTTTGAAGGGGGTTCATAATACAGTGACAAAGTTGCTTGCTAGCTGGAATCTCTTTAAGTTGCCTGTTTGCAAGATTGAAGACTTGACTTTGCTCTCGCATGGCTGTTTTCCAAAGTCAGATTCTGGCACTGTATCACTACTCTCCTCCTCCTTCTGCAGACAAACCTCTCATCATTTTGAGGATGCTGAGGACATCAGTGTGCCTCTGATGTATGTTGTACTTGCCTTATACATGCTCTTTGTGGTTCTGGTGGGCCTGTATTGGAAGAAATATAGTACAATGAAAATGTCACAGTGGTGGTAAAGGTGATTAAAACTGGGGAAATAATTTTGAGAAAGAAGTGCTTACACTAGGAGTTTTCAGCCTGAAAATGATGCTACTGAGAGGAGGTACAATTCAGGCACATAAAAGGGGTTGGATGCAAAGCAGAATTAGTGATCAGTTGTCCAGCACCATTTCCAGGATGAGGGCTGGTGATTTAAGTGAAGTTCACCTGGTGCAGAGTTAAAGCAAACAAAATGGGAGATGGTTCTTCACACAGTGTGCTGTCAAGTTGCGAATTCCTTAAGAGGATGTTGATGCTAAAACTGTTGGTGTTTTTAAGGGAAGACTGGAGCCATTCATGGAGAAAAAAATCTACCAAAGGCGATAACAACAAAAACATTTCCTTTTGGATTGGGTAGTCCCTAGCCCCCGTGTATTCAAGCCTTGAAGAATACGCTGGAAAAGAGTAATTTCTTGCTTGCTCTATTCTTGAGCTGTCCTGTAGGCTTCTATTTTTGTCAGTTATGAAAGCCAGGATATTGTGTGAGATTGCTCTTAGTCTTGTCATGTTGTACTTCTATGTTCTATATGTTCAGGAATATAAAACAGAGAAAATAATTGCAGCATCTTTCTATAGGATTATAGCAAATGCACAGGTGGTATAGTTAAGTTTATAGTATTACAGTGCTTCAGTATCTCAAACAAAAGTCCACTGGGTTGAGTGTTGTCCAGAAGATGTGAAATCCTTCACACTAGCAAGGGGAACAAACCCAAGTCTCTCAACAGTCCTCCCATTTCTATACTATGTGAAAGGTCTGCAGCACCACTTCCTTTTTTCTTTTTTTTTTTTTTTAAGAGGTTAACTATTACAGTATTTAACTAGCTTGTTCAAGAGGAACCTGCCAGATGGGAAGCTTTGGGGGTAAGATGTTTATGATCAAGTGTCTGGTCAGTAAGAATGGAGGGCTGTGGTACGTCTGGGTGTGCAGTTCACACCAGAAGGTTAAGGTTCAAAAATAGGTGTAAGTTCTTGTTTAGTTCCAGTGACAGCTGAATCTACTCTCACTTTTTACTTTCTTCATATAGTTCCATTAACATAATTGATCTGTCTCCATACTTAACTTGCATTTAGTTAAATTTTGTCCAGCATTTCTCCTAATCCCATTTTTCCTGTACTCTTATACATATTTTGTACAACTATTTTAGCTCAATTGCAGTTTTGCCGTGTTTGTAAAACTGCTTTGAAATCTGATGGAAGTTTTCTACTTGTATTCAGAACATAATTTATCAGTTACTTGTACAAGTTATGATGTTGCTTTTGAATATCAGCCACTGTCCTGCTAGCTAAAGAGGTCAATATGAGCTAAATATAGAGGAAAAAAAACCAAGAAAAAGGTGTTCTGTGAGACAAACGTGAACCATTTATGGTTAAAAATACTTTGGTGTAGATGATATTCACTATTCACTTAAAATCAATTTCAGATGATGAAACTAATGTTAACATACTACTTGGCATTTTGGAGTGTTCCTTTACGACAAGTTAGATAAACCATTTGAGTTGTCTCAAATTATTATTTTATTTCTAGCTATTTAACTGTTCATTAATAATCTAGAACCTACTGCCATAAAGAAATACTTTAATTTTAGAAAATGTCAAAGGATTGAAATTTGAAACAAGTTCTTTTACAAGAAATGGCTTTCTATAGTTGGCAGTTGGCAAATGATATTGTGGAGTAATTTTTTTATATATATCATGGAACTTATAATAATTCCTAAATATCTTGGGAGATTATTTTCATTTAGGATATTTAAATTCTTCAGTCAAATTCAGAGTGCTCTTTTAAAATACTATCTTGAACAGTAATACAGCTGAGGTTTTAATATGGCATATCTATTTATGCACTTCATATGAATATGCTCTTCGGTCTCTTAGCATTTAAAAACAGCAGGCACAGAAAAGGACTGCAGAGGTCATTTATGTATGTATCATAACCTGTTCATGATATACCTTGCAATATGGTGTCAGTCAGAAATACTGCCTCCACAAATTTCACCTGGCACAGTTATAGGGAGTCATTGGCCTGCCACTGTGTCATAGGTACAATTTGTTTAAATTGCAGTGTGTTGTGTTTGCTTCCAGATAAACCTAGAAAACAGGAAACAAGCTGTGCCTCAAAACAAACAAAAAAAAATTTAGAAGTAAAAAATCCAACTGTTGTTATCATCTAAATGCCTTAAAAAGCTTGTTCTTATACTAGGATTAAACACAAGGCCTATTGAATCCCTCTTTTTCTCCCTTCCTTGTGATGTCTGTAAAGCTGCCTGGTTTTGCAGACTCTCCGTTGCTCCACTGATACTGCACTTTGTTTCTCTTAAACAGTACTGATAGATTAGTCCACAGTTTCTGAAGTCAGGTATTTTCCAACAGGAATCAGTATGTTTTCAAATAAGATGGAAAACTTGTTGACTTATTATCTGAATTTATCAGTTGAAAATTGCTTCTTTTGGCACTAGTGACATAGATTATATTGATTTAAGTAGCATCTTCAGAAGAGATGGTTTGAAGGGTCTTGGGGGGGCTTGATGTTTTTTGGTGTGTTTTTGTGGGTTTGTTTTTTTTTGGGGTTTTTTTTTTTTGGTTGGTTAGGGTTTGTTGGTTAGTTTGGGGGTTTTTGTGAGATTTTGTTTTTTTCTTTCACTCTTTTAATTGGAGCTGATCAGAAGACAGCTGTTTTGTTCTGTGGCTATTATAAGGCTAAGAAATTTTACTTTTTTTCTGCAACAAGAAATCCATTTGAAGCATTCATGCTTGTTTTGAGTATGTCATACACTTCTCCCTCTTCCAGAAAATTAACAGGAGAATTTGAACTATCCAGTTTTAATGGTGCTGTATCTTCATTATATGGTCCAAAGACAGAATTTCATCTATAGTTTTTGATGATCTCTAGTCTATATTTCTAAAACCCTTGCATGTGAAGAAAAGAAAATACAAATAAGAAGGAATGGAAAGAGATGAAGTTTGGCTACCTGTTTTTATTATGACCCCACTAAAGTGGGCACATTTTCCTTCTTTTAATGTGAATTTCATTAAATACCTCATTGACTCTAGTCACTGTAAACCATTGCTCACTAGAGGCTTTTTTTAAAAGAAATTTTCAAGATGACTGCATAATTACTCTGAAAAATAAAGATGTGCATCTGTAGAAAAGATGCAATGATACAGCTGTCATTCCATACTAAAATCTTGTAGATGTGAAATTGCACTAAGATGAAAAATACAGACTCTATTGCAAAGAATCCCAGTCACTTACATGATTTCTTAAGATCTCTATTAATACATCTTTTCTAGTCATACTAAAGCTGAGAGCACAAATGTTTGTCATACAAGCGGGGAATTTTTATTCTTTTTACTCAGTGAAAGTGTGCAAAGTTGAACTATTATGATGATGAATCTTGAAGTCCTTTATTTCTGCAGTACTATCCAAAATAGACATAACTTAAATTGCTGGGATCAAGCCTAAGAGTGTCATGGCAGATTGTAACTTAGGTATTTTGAAACATTAGCTGCAAGTTTCATTCTGGAAATAATTGGCCTTCTTTATACTGCTCTCTTATACCAAACTTGCTGATACATTCCTTTCCTTCTGCCTAGTATTATTAAAATAAAAGCTTTAGAAGCTCAGAAGGTAAAAATTAATATGTGTATGCACATTGCTCAGTAAATTACTTTGTCCAAGTAAAAGACTTGTGTGAAGCCAAATAATTTCCATTGGAAGTATCTGGAAATCTATGCCTTTTTCCTTAGAGTTGAACTAATTCCAAGTCATACATTTGCAAAATGCCCGTAACTTATTTTCCAAGCTCAAAATCAAACCAATATGTGGCAGAAGAAATCAGCTAGAATATTGGTAAGTGCAGCAAAACATACCTACACTACTAGCCAGAGCTTGATTTGTCATTCTGCCAGAAATTTCTCCAACATTAATGCTGATAACCAGATGATAGAAGAACATTTGTGACTTGTATATTCAAAATTTATACCAAACTGTCTCCTTTTTCTTCTACATCTCTATTCCATATTGAGGATCACAGCTAGAACCTAAGAAGAGTTGAGGTTCCACTGGGGGAAATAGTTTCATTCTCATACAGTAGAAAAGAGTTAATGCATCATCTTTGCAGTGAATTTCATTCATAATCATACTGCAATTTCATCGCAACACTGCAATGAAAACAACAATTTTCCAATTTAGGAGATATCCCATAAAAATTCAAAGGATCAAACAAGATGTTTCATGTGTTGCTTCACTGTCTTTGCTTTTATCAAAAGTTTCTTCAGAGTTAAATTATGGCATGAGAATGAGAGAAGATGCATATTCAGCATAGAGTTGAAGATTAATGGTGTTTCAGCTGAACAATTCTACTGCCCAAGAAAGTATTCTACTCCCAAGAATATCATGTAAGGCTAGCGGTTGCCTAGCGTCATTGAAGACAGTGTTGTCTGAAACGGTAGGGGAATTGTAATAATTGCAGTATTTTCTGAACTTCAGGGCAGAATTCTTTTTTAGCCATTACTTACCACGAGCAGAAGTGAGTGTCCTGCTTCCTCTTGGTCGAATTGCCTATTGAGCAATAAGCTGACAAGAATGATAATCAGCATACTGGTTTATTCCCTTTTTTTACTTTCACTGGAAAGAACAGAACCATGTTGTCATCTCCTGTTGAGTTGTGTACAATGAAAGCAGGTATGATTTTTAAAAATAGTTTAAATATTGAAGAGAAAACAAAAATGCAAAGGAAAGACTTCCATAATAATTATTGAAAGTAATATTTTTAAGATGCTTTTTGCTTTAAATCATGCCAGCCTTGAATTATGACCATCTCAAACAGAATATTGCTGCTCTGTGTCTGGCCCAGTGTATAACAGCATATTCTGTTTATTATTCTTTACAAGAAGCTTTCTAAACACACACTTCTTGTATGAAGGTTGCTGGCAAATTTTAAGTTTCATTTTCTAATCTAAAGACTTGAAACTAGTAACTCTGTCTCCCATCTGGATATTGTGTGGGACTGAAAAGTGAAATCTGATAACTCTAAACAATAGGTACTGTAATGAATGTGAGGATTTTTAACTTCTCTAATCTTGAAAACTTAGGCTACAATTTCCCACATACCCAAGTGTTTAAATACAGCAGCAACAGTAGAGTTGAAGTCCTTGACAGCTGGGAAAATAATGTCCTCCTCAACAGGCTGGAAGCTGTCAAGTGATATGTTTCCGGGGTGGAGATTTCTGTGTGGAGTCTCTCCATGGGTTGCTCCTGCCTTGGCAGAGAGCTGTCAGAGAAGGTATTGTCAGCATCTTGTATGACAAGAGGGAGGAAAAATATAGCACCCATGCCTGGGGAGGGTAAATTAGCAGAGTTGTCTGTAGCATTTAATTACAAAATTAAATAAAAAAGAAACACCCAGAAAAACCTACACATGACCTAACAGTGGTTTCTATCTCTGCCTACTTGAACTTTTTATCTGTGAAATATAAAATAACGAGTGACAGGAAAACATAACATGAATTACAGAGGAACTCAAGAAGAACAAAGCATCTTTATATCTAGAATTGCCTTCAGCTATGAAGTCTGTCTTTATAAATAAATCAGTGATATTTTCATTAAGCCTAAATTTTATACCCAAGATGATGGCCAACCCTGCAAATATTTTCCATTTATGTTGTCTGAAGTTAGGTTTAAGAGCCATATCTTGTGGGCTGCTTTCTGGAAGTTCTGAGCTCTGCAACTCTCATCAGATTGGTCAAATGTACAATTTCAGCATTCTGTGCCACTCAAAACTTACTCTATTCAGAGCTTGATTTGAAGAAACACTATAATGTAGCTTGCAGATGTAAGTTATTGAGGAGGAAAAATACGATAAGAATCTGCTAGACATATCTAGAAATTACTGGCTCTGTTTCTCATACATCTGTTTTAATTATTCTGTGGGAACCTTCAGAACGAATGGTTACATATATATTGTCCCTGAAAGTTAATATTATTTAAATGTCTTTCTAAGTAGACCCATGATTAAATAAATAATGAGATGCCAAATAAAGCAAATATCATTGTATAGATTTTGCTCAGTCATAAATTTACCTTAAAAGATACACAATTTTTTAATTGGGCTTCACTTTTCATTCCGGTGTACAGATTTCTGGAAAATTTCCTGTAGTAATCAGAAGTCAGTCAAATAAAACACTTGAGCAAAAGATATGGTTAATTAGTGAGTTCTGGTATCTTCACTTGAACAACTCTAACCTCAATTAAGGCTTAGAGATGTGAAGCATCTGAGAATAATGTAATATTGAAGCATCAAGGCTTGTGTTTTAAATTCATTCTGGATAATGCTGCATTCACTAACTATTGCTGTCAGCTTTCAGTTCCTTTCAGGGAATGGATTTACACTGAGTACCGGACAGAGCCCAAAAGTGTTGCATCGATCTGCAGCACTGCCACCAGAAGTGTATACAAAGTCTAAAAATTGAAATCAGATTCTGTACTTGTCTACACAATTAGAACAAATTCTACACTCATAAATGCCTAATCTCCTAAGTGCCCTGTGTGGTCTTCCAAACCTTGGTCCTGCCTTCTGTGTTGCTTTTGTGTCTTCTGTAAGCTTCTGTTTGATGGTGGGCAGGGAGGTTGGGCTTGTTTGCACGGTCCTGGTAAAACCTGGCCCAGAAAAGCGTGAGATTATAAGAGTCTTCTGTTTGCTGCTTCAAAATATGTAATAGCTACTCTTTTATGATTTTTTGCACAGATCTATGGTCTCAAACGAGGGCCTGTTTGAGCTTGCTCCTGTGTAGGTACAGAACAATTCAATGGGTGTAGCTGTCTTAGCAGAAGGGTTGTTTAAGTGGAAATGCAGCTTTTGCAGAGTTTAGCTCCGGGTTGTTCCTCACCACTTAAGCTCCATGGATGGGGAACAACTCAAAACTGCAAGGAAACTATTTACACAGAGGTGATGCACTGATTCAACTAAATCACTTTTATGTAAGTTAATACAACTTTGTTGAGCCTTTGGTTTCCCATTTAAAAAAACAAACAACCATACAACCCAAAACCCCCAAAAAACAGAACAACAAAAAAAAAACCCAAACTATTTTTACACACTGTATCCTTTGGGGATTTTGATATCCAGGGCAGTAAGTCATTGAATTCTGCCTCGGGGTGGGAAAGAAACAAATTTGTCTGGAATGTTTCCAAATGTCAAGAGAAACATTTCTGGTTTGCATTGGTGTTTTGTTTGATAAATGATCTGCCTTAACTTCCCATTCTTTTGTTGGTAGGAAATCATTGTTAAATGCAAATGTGTTCTTCCTCTGACATAGCTTAAGAAAGCTGGAATTCAGTTAGCTTTGCCATTTATTGCCTTTTTCTTACACAAGTGAAAAAACTGTTTTAAAACGAGTTGTTTTGTTGAGATGCATTTGAAGTCTCAGTCTCTGAAAAGAGTTTGCGATTTAAACTGCCCCTGAAGCATTTAGTCTACATTTTTGTTCTTACTACTTTAGGAAACTTTCATATTTGAAGTGGAGTGACTGTTAGACTTGCTTTGCACCAGAGGTCCACCTCACCCACTCTTCTGCCCGGCAGAGTCTCTATCACATGTTTCATGAAGGTTTTCTAGAGCTCTCCTTCCCCTAAGGCATGTCCTGAAGAGGGACAGATCCCAGAGAGGAATAAGTTTAGGATAAACTGGACATTTTACTGAGAAAATGTATTTGTTTTTCAGACTAAAGGAAATAGTAATCTTACTTCTTACTAGAAGTATTTGGTCTCAATGTGACATTTAGCAAGGGACTGTCTCTTAATGCTACTGAAATGTAGTGGACACAGCTAATTTCCTGCAGTATTGCAATAATAGAAGCCTTGGTGGTGTTTTCTACATGTTTTACCCTAATTTAGGGAATGTTCACTGAGTTTTCTCTAAACCACTTAAAAGCTAATCATGTCAAGGAATTTACAAGTCTGTATTGTAGTGTGAGCCTCCTTTGCTGGGTTCATTTCTGAGTCTCAATATGAAATAATTTTGTAATATTGCTGTTTATAAGAAAAGAACTTTTTTTTTTCTGTATAGATTTTTTTTACCTTTACTCACATAGGTTCATGTTTGGTGAAGTGAGATGAGTTGTTTTCATGTAACAGCAAAAAATGCATGTGTTCAAGAAACGAACATTGTTGCTTCTTGTCTGTAGAAAAAATGAGAACCAGCAGCATGTTGTACTAGTTGGGTGTAAAATAGTTTTAGCATGACGAACTCCGAAGCAAAGATTTTCTCACCCTATGGAAGAAAGTACAAGGCTAAATTTCACCCCTTCCTGCAGTCAGGGAAAACTGTTGTACCTTAGCACAGCCTTAAATGATAACTATGCAAAAAGAGCAATACAGATGCTTGAATATGAAAGACCTAATTTTAACATGGACCCATGGAGACAAGCTTTCTACTCAGCCTTGCCAGCTGTACATATGCTTATGTTTTCTGAGCACGAGGGAACTGAGTCTGCAGTAAAACTAATAAAAATCAATTCTCCTTGATTGTGCTATGTTGATTCCAGAGCTGCCAAAGTCTTGAAAGGTGGCCTTTATGAATGCAAGAGTTTTCTTTTGGCTCCTAGAGGAACACAAAAGTGAGAATATAAAGGCTGTTATGCATTCTTCACCAGTTATGAGCTGTTTTTCAAAGACTGAGCAGTAGCTGAGTGATAATTTACCTTTTGAAGAAGGGGAGAAAAAAGTACTTGCCTGGATGAAAAAGGAATAGGGGCAGTAGGGCTTTGTTTTCTGATTGTAACTATGAATTTTAGGTCAGGTAAGACCATTAGAAAATGTCCCAGTCACACTTGAAGAAACAGTTTAAATTACTCTTGTTGCTTTCCTTTTGGTGTGTTTTTAGCCTTTCTGTCATTATGTAAGCCCCTAGAATGGTTATAGGTCAAGTTTAGACCTCAGTCTCTCCCACCTGGGAATGCTGATCCAGCAGTCCAGGCCAGAGTCCTGGTGCTCCTTCTTACACTGTGGAGTGGTAAATAGCAGTCAGGTCCTGAGTGGGGCATCACTCTGTGCAAACAATTCCCACAGCCATCCCCTTCCACCCTGCTCCTCTGTAAAAATAACTCAAGTAAGTCTGTAGCAGGGGTTCTGCTGTTTCACAGTTCTGGTTGCTTTTAACAGAACTGTTTGGGTGTTTTTCATCTTCACCATTGCATTTGTTGACAAGTATTCCACCCCAATCTGGCTGCTCAAAACAGAGTCCAAAGGATATTATCTTTAAAAACCTTATTTCTCTCAGCAGACCCATAAGGTCTTCGGTGAGCAGATTACTGGGGATTTTTCCTCTGTCCTCTGTTATGTGAATTCACTGAAGGTGGTGAAGGAAAATAGGAGTGTACCCTTTGCTTTCTTAAAATATCCAGGTGTTCAGCATGCTGGCTCCATCTCTATAGCAGAGTAATGTAAGGACTGTCACAAGTAATAGAAGGTAAGGATGTTTCATGAACTCTTGGTTTAAAAAGAAAAAAAGGAAGTTTAAAACATGATTAGAAATAACTTGAAGGTTGGGGAAAACTGACAGGAAATAGTTAATTGTGGAGCATAAAAATAATCCCATTTTATTATAGAAATAAGTTGACAGGTGGGCCCTAGAGTAGCACTACCCAAACAACCAGATATATGAATTTTGGGAGCAAAAGGGATGGACACAAAGCTCCAAAGTCTTCCAAGCATATGTGGTAAGCATGTTGTCTGCGTTTCAGTGATTCTGTAGAAATTCATCTTAAGTGGTAAAAAATAAAAGCAATAAAAGAGCAGGGACATATCAGTCTGACCTAAAGAAGAAAACAGCATGACAGATTGGCACAAGTTTAATGAGTTATTGAGAATCCCCTGTGGTAGTTATCACAGAGGTGCAAAATTGGTGAACTATAAATCCAATGCTGTTATTAATATTTCAGTCATTCTCACAGGGAACAAGACTTAGTTATTCAGTGGTGCACTTGCGAAATAGCAAAATCTATTAAACCCTCACTTTTCTCAAATCCTTCTAGGTAGAACCTAGAACACTTTTTGGAGGAATTGGCCTCTTAAATTTATGGCAGAAACCAATCACAGGAAATTGGCCTCCCTAGTGCCATGCACATTAACTGTGTTATGAATCAAAGTCACTAGCAGTTTCTTTTTGAAATGTGAAGGATGCTGTTGTAATACTGTTCTTAATTCTATTTTTCTAAGTTGTAAAAATTTCTCCCTGTGGGAATGTGGCATTGGGATGAATGGTTTGCTGAGACATGTTTTACAAATTCTCACCAAGTCAGTAATAATGGGTTGGAATGAACTCTGGAGGGCTCCTGTGAGACACTCATAAAATACCATCAATTTTTAAAATAAATATTTTAAGTACTTCTTTCCCTGACATGTGGATGGACTTCTACTTTTTTTTGTAGAATGCTGGAGCATCCTCAGCAGAGGTTGCATCCTTGAACTTCAGTCTTTGCAAAGCAGCTGATTGCCTTCAATGGTACCACGAGTTGCAGTGGAAAATACACCGGGGCAATGAGTCCTCCAGGTTTGTGCCTGTTGAAGAGTATCACAGAGAAATCATGACAGTCTGAGCCACTGCTTACATTAGGATGTTAATCCTAAAGGATCAACAGAATGGAAAAACAAAACAGCAAAAGAAAACAGTGAAGGCTTCCCATCCTCCCCAAAACTGCATTTGTGTGGTACTTCATATGCCTGGCACATGGCCAGAATATTTGGGTGGACTTCGGGGGGTTTTTCTCTGTGTGGATATTTTGACTGCCTAAACTAGGGAGGGTGAGAAGAGGTTTGCAGCAACAGGCAGACAGATCAGGGGAGGTTGAATTGCTTTCTTGTTATTATGAAATTTTGAGACAGCCCATTGACACTCAGGATACCTGGTTGTCTTTCTGCTGCATGTTTTAGGCAAAGAAAGCTAATAGGAAATATTTTTTTTCCTGCTCTGAAACTGTTTGGCACTTGCTGAAGTCTCTCACTGATACAAACCCTACAGTCCTTAAAATTTCATTCTCTTTTTAGTGATGTGAACCTCTTCGCAGTGACTCTTTCTCTACATTATTTTGTCCCGGCATAGTTTGTCCCAAACAAGAAATCCACAAGTTAAGTAAATTTCCCATCTCAGCAGGGACTGGTGAGGGGTCTTCTGTACTCTTGGGAGGAATTGCCTGGTTCTGCCCTTGAGGCCACCATGTACAGCAGGACCTGTGCTGCAATGACTGAAACAAAACAGGCTTGAGGGAATGAACCATAAGGGCTGAGTGTTTCTGTCCCCCAAAGCACCTGAGAAAAATGCAGCAAGGCTTTCTCATTGCTGAGAACAGCTTGAAAAGGCTCCTCTTTCCCTCAAACTAACAGCCAGAAAAATTAAGACCAGATTATCTAAACCAATATTGGTTTAGCTCAGATTGGTTTTACTCTACAGCTTGATTCTCTTTCCCCTTTCTTTCTTTAACACATTATGTTTGCAGGCCCAGGATTTAGTCCTGATTTAATATTTCTGTAACGGGGAATAGGATTAAATCCTCCAGATCAAATATTTCTGTTAAATAGCCTAGCAGAGGTGCAGAGCTCTTGGTTCTGCTTATTAGGTTTTGTATTTGTTTTGCAGCAGCTCATGGGATAACATGGGAAGGAAGGCCCAGCAGATCTAGAAGCATAACAAAAAGACAGTTTGCGTAGGATTCATATCCCTTAACAAGGAGTATTTTCAAGGGAGGTATCTAAATCTGACCTAATCCTCTTAGGCCCCATATTCAGACAAAAGAACTAAAGAGATACTTCAAGGCTTTAAAGGGGAAATACATTTTCCATATTGTGATGGTCGCTGTAAGGGTGGATGAGCTGCTGTCATCTCTTTTCCACATTGACTTTGAAGAGAATTCAGAGCAAGTACCTCTGATGTAGATGCTTATACTCTGCAGTGGGTTCATGGGGTGACATGAATACATGCAAAAGAAATTATTTTTTTAATCTTGGTAACCCTACTGCTATTGTGTTATTTGGGATTCATAGCACTTTAAATGAGAGTATATTGTGGCTTTCTAGCTCAATTCTTATTTAAAGAATTCTCTGTCCTTACTGCACTTACCAAACCCAATCCTAACCTGTGGCTTGAGACCCTGATTCTTCAGTGGTCTTACAGGTGTGCAATAACAAAAAGCTTTCCAAAAATCTGACTATCATTATATGAAATATGTTCAATGCTTTGGGGTCTGTGATTTTTTTAAATAAAAAGAAAACTTTAGGTTGTTTTTTTTTTTATAATACTTAGAATAAGAGGCTACAGAATTAAATTAATTTTTTTCTTTCTAAGTTCCAACAAGAAACTTTTGAGGATGTCTGTCTTGGTTTTCTTAGCTCTTTGTTTTGAATCAAATGATAACCTTTTATTTTAAAGGTAATAAAAGGAAAAAAATGTGACTGTCAGAGTTCAGGCTGCTAATGAAGTGCTTGATTAAAGTCTCATTTTTATTTCAGTCTGACACCCAAGCAGCTGCATATGTCCTGGGATGAAAAGAGAGACTATCAGCCCTCAGCTGAATTGCAGGGTGCTTTTCCACCTTGTAACTGTCAAAATCTGAAGATGGAAAACAAAAAAGAGAGGTTTTATCATGGTTCTGTTTTTCTTTTGGACTTTGCACTTTTCTTTATTGCTGGTACTGATGAATGAATTATTAGATTCTGTGTTTTCCTTCTGTTCCCTAGTGAGTGCTGTGATTTTGCTGGTTTTAATGAAGCAAAATGTGTGCTTGTTTACTTGATATCATGTTTTAAAACAATTCTCTGTTTCAAAGCTGGAAATGAAACACAGTTTCATTGTATTCTTTAAAATGTGTTCCCAAAATGAAGTGTTGTTTTGCTCTTATAGTTGTGAATGCCCACATTTCAAATACTCCAGGAGAGGAGCCTATGAAATACCACTGCAAATTCTTTTAAGTCAAAGCTTTCCTGAGGAAATGGGTAAAAAGTTTTGAGGTCTTCAGTGGTTGATGAAGGGGTAGAGGAAGATCCAGGTTCTGAGTGGCTAAACACACTACATGACTGCATCTTTTGTTCTACCAATTGGAGAATGGTCTAGTTCACAACCTGGAGAAATGAGAAGGCAAAAGTAAATTGTAGTCTTTCTGAATATCAGAAGGCATTCTCATTCAATGAGTACTTGACTAAAATTTGAGCAAATACATAGAAACAGCAAATGCTAAAGCACAGCCCTGCAGCAGTTTATGTATGAAGAGATGGCTTTTATGGGTGTAAACGGAGTGTGAGAATTAAATGCATACCCAACTGTGCATGTTAGAGACAAATATGTACATCAAGGGTCAACTCAGTTAGAAACTGTTGTACCTCTTGTTTCCAGTTTCACTTGCTTGTGGGTTATGCTGGGTAAGGATTTGTTGAGTGTTATACACATATTTAAGCTGATGTCCTAGTGAGGTGAGCAGATGGTGATACTTGAAGGTGGATGAATATTGATCCAGTGTATAATCATCTTTAAGCTATGTGGATTAGCACAGAAGAGGTGCTGCAATGATCTGGCAATCAGTGGATTCAGTTATGTGTAGGTAGATCCTTGCGGATGCATGTGTATTGGGTATGTGCGCAATGGTTTCAGGAGAGCCTCTTCACTGTAGCCACCTGAGTGCTTAAGATGTGGATTTATTCACGTTACTATTGTGTAGCATTAAAGTCAGACACTGTAAATAGTAATTACACCTCCCATGCATCTTTTCCTCATGCTCTATTTTCCACTTCATCAATACACTCAAGTAATGATATCTCAAGTAGTCATTTCTTCAGCGTCTCCGCCTGTTCAGCATGTCTTGATTCCATGTCCTGCATACAAAAATCTGGTGAGAATCTATAGCATTTTCATCTAAATTGTTTCGTCTGCATTATTAAATAACAAGGTGCCTGCAAACCATAATTCACTGTAATGAAACTTCAGTTAAGTACTGTTCTTATAAGCAAACTGCTGTCTTGGAGGACTATTTTAAGCTGTCTCTGTTTATTCCTGTGAAAATCTGCATGACCTTTACTTGGAGAGGACCCTTACCATAAAACCTGATGCAGTCAGGGGGAGTCCTGCGAGAAGTCACACTCCTCAGAGCATGCATCTGTGATGAGCCATTAATTCACACCCTTTCTTCAGCAAACAAATCAGTTCCTCTTGAATGTGCCAGACCAATCCACAAATTTTGGATGAATTTCTAGACATACTGAAATCAAAGGCTAACTTTCTTCCACTAACTTCTGCAGGGCCAGATTTTCATCCCTGTGTGTTCTTAAGAGAATGCTTATTTTAGGTACATGATACCAGTGACATTTAAACACCTGATGTTAAGATTTCCTTCAGAGTTCTTCAGCCCAACCAACTCCTTTCCCCAGCCAAAGAAAGCATGTCACAGAAGTTAATAAAATATTTAAAGAATAAATGGCTGAAATAAATTGTTGTGAAGTAAGTTTCAGACAGATCATGAATCCTAGTTCATATGCTGAGATGCTGCTATTATTTCTGATTTTCAAATGGAAGATGATTAGCTTCTGTGGTTCTTAAGAGCACTGAGAAATCCTGAAGTGTCTGAATGAATGAATGATGGAGTAGTGCAGTATTGTACTGTATTCATTACTCAGCTGTAACTCAAAACCAGCTTGATTATTTATTTTCCTACTTTATTTATTTTCCTACTTTCTTCAAGGAGGGGAGAATATGAAATTATTGCTTATACTTTGGAAGTTACTAGTGGTCTTGCTTGATCAGAAGACTTTAAGGAGTTCTGAGATTCAGCTGGCCTCTCAGTGACTTTAGCAAAATTGATGACTACAACATATTCCACTTTTTCCACACTGTACTTTTTTCTCCTGAAGTTCATATGAAAGAATATGCAGTTGACCAAACAGCACACCAAGCTGCAGTTTTAAAGCAGTATTTAAACTGTCACTTGTCTTTCTTTACTTAAGCTGACATCAAACCCAGGGTAACAAGAGGGGTCAATCAAAAAACTTCCAATGATAAAGCAACCTTTATTCCGCTCATTGAGAAATCTTATGTCAGTTTAGGAAAGTTTTTCAGCAGAATTATTTCTTCTGTTGAAATCTCTCTAGAAGTTATCAGTACTAATCAGGGAAGGTAATTTGGGATTTTCTTTTGTGACACATTTATATATACATTATCTGATTATTTCTGTTATTCAACAAGAAATGTTGCTGCTGTTTGATGTGAAATTGGGTGTACTATGATCTGCTGAAGATACAAGGTAAGGTGCCTCACTAGTTTAAATCAGCACAGTTGTATCAGCCCAATCTGCATAAGCTGAAGATACAACTGAAGAAACACCCACAAATAAGTTCCTTTTCAACGCTTTTTTGGTCATGAACACACACACACACACACACACACAAATATTATGTGTTCTTCTGCATTCTGTATTAGCCAACAGTAGAAGTGAGTGGCTAGAATGGCCCTAAACTGTAAATCCAAAAAGTTGGTCACAATAATGACCAAAGTGAAGACATGAGTAGGCATTATTTGCTATCTAATTATCTCCTGAGGCACTCTAGTCATGAGAAACTTTGGTCTGGAGTCCTTCTGATGCCAGGAGCGAGTAGCTCATCCTTCAGGAACTTCTGTCTCAGTAGCAGGCACAATTTATGCCGGTCTGACAGCTTGCTTCATTAAATGTGTGGCTACTGATTTACCAACAAGGTGTGATTTCCTCCCCCTCACTCCAGCATCCTCCCTCCATAAGCTTTGTAGATCTCATAGTTATTTGGAGGTACAACAGAGGGCCAGAAGGGACAGATACACAGTCAGAAAACTGGATCATGCTAGCCAGGGAAACTTTATCTTCTTCTGATGGCATTTCAGTAGAAAATGTAGAAATGGAGGAGATGCTGAAGATATATTTATTGCTACTAGTTTTGGTTCTCATCTTCTGACTTTCTGCTGTTATGGGAGACAGTTAATTTCAAATAGATTTACTCGACTAGAGTTACCCAAAGTTTTGAATCAACTTGATTTGAAAGGTTGATGTGCACCCTATTGAAAATAAAAGCTAGCATAAATTACACAAGTCTGTGGTGTATAGCCAGCTGAAATTTACTTTTAAGTCCAGTCCCTGAACAGTCCTTCTGTTGCTCAAGCAAAGACGTTACCAAAGGAGAGCCCAGCTTTGTTCATAGGTGATAGAGGTGTGCTGGGCAGTCAGACATGAGAGAAAAAAGAGAACAGTTTGAGTAAACAAGATCTGTGCCGATCTCAAATTCGTATGCTTGCACTGGAGTGGATGGGGCTGTACTGATGTCCCATCAAGGTAAGAGGGCAACTGCCCCTCAGGGCACCACCAAAGCTCAATCAGGTGCTTTTTTTCACAGTATTTATTGAAAAATGCATTTCCTGATCTGGTCAAAGTACACTGGCACATCTCCCTGATAGCTTGGAGAAGGCTCCTTCCCAATTAAAGTATAGTCTTTACACTTTGCAGAGTGGCTGAGAAAATATATAATGCTTTTGGACATCTTTTGTCTCCTGGGCTCCTTATGGCCAAATGTTTCATTTGCTTCTCCAAGGTACTGAAAAAATACAACCATTCATCTATATTTTTTATGTTCTCTCTGGTTGCTTTGTCACTTTGTGTTCAAGAAAATGGCTCATTGCACTTACATGTCCCTTTCTCCTTTCCACATCCATATTACTTAACACCTGGCTAACACCACTCTGAACCTTCTTCCTCACATCTATCTCTGATTTGAAAAAACTTCCACAGTGGAAGAGTAGCTTTTCTTTTCTTTCTTTTTTTTTTTTTTTTTTTTTTGAGTTAGAAATCTTTGTGACTATATTTATGCTTGTTTTGCTGTGTTCTCACCTTGTGCAAATGTTACTGCTTGCAAGTGCACAGGCTATTGACTGCCTCCGTCTTTGTGCCCAGTGATTAGAGCAGTCCCAAAATAGATTTCTTCATGCTGGTGGAGCTGTGTGCACATGGAATGCTTGTTTGAAAAATTGGAGTTAACAGCACACATGGGAAAAGAAGGCAGCACACTTGACTCTATTTTTGTGATTGTGTGCAGATGCTGTTCTAAATAGTGGCGCTAATGAGACTAAGAGAAAAATAATGGTAATGACTGAAAATACAAGGCCAGTCCCTTGTGTGCTCTCCAGAGTAACACTCTTCGTAAACACTCCTAGTGTCAGTCTCATTACGGTACTGTCCCTTCAGAGCAGCAGCCTCATACCCCTTTGCTGCAAGAAAACACCAGTAGTTTATCGTGATCAAGTCTTCATCTAGCAGGCGTGTCAGTGTTTGCCTATTCTCTTCAACAAATATTCTTCAGAGAGGAATTTACTGCTGTCTGCACTGGGGTGCTGGTGCTCGGTAGCTAATAGCTGGGTCACAGTCTTAAGTGAGATTTAGTTTCTCAGCTCTTCCTGAGCACCAGAGAGAGCTGGACACCCATTTGCCTCTTTTTTCCCTTGTAATATTCCATCTTGTTAAGTTATCTCTCCTCTTTATTCTTTTTGGTAGGTTGTAATTTGTACTGGATTTTCCTAAAGATGATACCAATGGAGCAGGACATGGAATAGGGGCAGAATGGATCCTGTGTTAATCATTTTGTGTGGTCCCACAGCAGAAAAATGGAGAAGTCAAGTTTTCTGTAGACTTGCTCCCTGTCACTGAAGTCTTCACTGTTGAAGGAGGAATATAGAGTGGACTCTTTCCTCACAGTTCTCTCACTCCTTGTGCTCTCTGTGGCTGGATCTGTAGAGGTAGCTTGAAAAGGACTTGTTTCTGAGCACTTGACCCCAGTAGTCCTTGAAGGAATTCCCTTTTGTGTTCGTGACTATGGGCAACAGAAGCTGCCCCAGACAATCTCTCGACTTTATTTAGAATGCAGTACAGAGATTGTTCCCACTGGGCTGTTCACTTGTGGGTACCCTTTATAAGGATAAGGCAGCTAAACAGAGCAAAAGAAGGCTGTTCCATGCTTACAAGGTTGGAGAAGAGACCCAGGCACTTCTTGCCAATAATGGCTGTGCAGGGCAGCCTGCTCTCTTTCTCTGGAGAGCCCATTCAATGTGTCTCTGTGCTAGAGCCAAAGCCTTTCTCCTTTCAACAATGTTTCAGGAAGGGAAGGGGTCTGGTCAGGTTAGATGAGCTTCAGCCGCAGGGTCTGTGTTGTCCAGTACAGGTATGACAGCTGCTGCTCATAGTGATGCCTCAAGGCCAATCAAAAGCTGAAGCCAAACAAATTATCCTAGTATTTTTTTCTTCCCTCTAGAAGCACTACTGCTACCAAGATTGTTAGCCAGTGGCAGCTTTGGCCACCAGGTTTTTAAGTTATTGGGGAGGACAGGGAGAAGGAAACATATAGAGTATATAAAGTAAACTTAATTTTCTCGGGCCACTGGTAAAACCAGCTGATTCTGCTGATTTATCTCTTAGAAGCTCCAATAACAGTTTCTGGTGAAAATGTGCTGACAACTCATGGTTTTTTGCCTATAATTGATTAGTACCTAAGAACATTGTATTATTTTTGACAGTCTGATGAAGTTCTTGAATTGATATTTCTTGCAAATAGCTTCTAAGCTGAAGGAATGTATTTACAGCCAGAGTTGATGGATTTGAAATCGCGATTAAAATAGATTTTTTAATCAGCCAGCAGAAATCCTTTACATAGATCGTTCATTTTTGTTTTCTATTTCATTTGTACTTGCTAGTTATTTTACAGGAGCAGTATGCATTCTTAGGGCATGCATGACCATTCAAAACATGCTGATTTACAACATGATAAAGCTTTTGTACTAAAAGCCAGTGCTACTTTGCTAAACTGTCAAAGGCACAATATATAATTGTCTACATACTTCAATTCCAAATGAATGCATACTAAGTATTCTTAGCTTTTAGTATTTTTTGTAGTTGCATACTGCAACTTTTTTCTATTTTTTAACCTTCTCATGTCAAGCAATCTGGGAATGTGAACTAATTAGAGTGCAGTTGAGATTCATTTTAGCATTTTTAATTGATTTTGGTTTATAAACTTAATAAAATACATTCTGCTACAAAGTCTATTTAGCCTAGTTTTTGATACCACCTGATAGCTGATACCTAGGAAAGAGCACAATGAGGTAAGTATAAAATAATACTTCCCCACTGCACTATAGTGATCTCTGGAGATCTGTAGCTTATAGTTTATGTGAGGCAAATAAGCTTCTCCATGTTTATTAGCCTCTGATAGATACTTTTTTTCTCCCCTTATATTTATTTGCCTGAATGCTTTATGAATGCTGAAGCTGGTAGGATTTTTAGCATGTCTTTCCACAGCATGTGGCTCCACTGCTGAACTGTGTGTTGCATAAAAAAGCCTCCTTTTGCTGTTTTTATCCTGCCACGTGCTGATCTTATTGATTTCATTTTATTTCTATTAGGAGAAACAGTGAATAGTCATTTCCTACTCACTTTCTGCAAGCTAATGAGGATTTTAGTCATCACTCATTTCTCTAGATCCTGAAGAGTCCTGCTCTGTTTAAATGCTCTTTATGTACAATCTGCTCTGTGTCTTTGATTGTCTCTTTGTCTTCTTCTCTGTGGGAGCATTCTGGTTGTCCTGAATCTGTTAACATGTAGAGGGAAACATTTTGGCCCCTGTTCAAGTGTAGCATGCAATAATATAGAAAGCATTCTCTCTAGTTGTCTCTTCCTTGCTAAAGATAGCTTTATTTAATATAAGAGTGCTAGAATTATTGCAGTGCTTTACAGACAGAAGAGAAAAAAAAGTTAGCCAAAACACATTTTGTGTTCAAAACTAACTGATCCATTCAAGAACTCAGTGACTTCTTGGAGTTAGTGAACAGATTTTGGCCATGCACTGCTCATATTTTTAGAACTAAAAGTTCTCAAAATGAAATTTCTGCTATGTTGTTTTTATGTAGTTAGGGGGTTTAATTTCCTCAAATCCTGGTTGATTTTGTTCATAGCAGAAGGACTTAGCTTGACACCAGTAAAGGTACATGTGATTTTATTTGTGTCAGGATTTGTGTTGGATTTGTCAGGATGACCTGTTTTCCTCCTTGATCTTTCTGGGAAACAAATGATGTCAAGTACCATTGTAAAGAAGATGCCAGGGTAGTAAGAATCTTACTATAAAATAAAATGGCACTTTTCTTAAAGACCTATTTGGACACATTTTTCATAAAGGTTAATAATGTGACAATTTATTCTAGCTCAACCCTGGTGAGTCTCTATAGACTTTCTTAACATAACATTGTTAATATATTTTCTAATAATTTATATCCTTTTAATTTATCCTTCAAACCAATAAAGTTTGGTTTTTTTTTCATTACAGAAGTCACCATTGCCTGGACACTTTAAATATAACAGTAATAGACACTGTTTAAATATAACAGTAGATACATGAAATAATTTTTTGTTTTAATATTCAGTCTTATTAAAAGGGGTGGGGGGGGAGAGGATAGGGAAGTGGCATAACAATGTTCCCCTTGGCAAAGAAGTTTGATTCATCTGTACTGCCATAAAATATTTTGCAGAGGCTCACAATAGGTTCAGTCATCTTGTTTTCCTAATGTTTTTAGCTTAGCAATGACATTCGTTTTGGCAGGACTTTGGACTGACAGAGCTGTGGCCAGTGTATGGTCTGTCACTAAAAGCAACTGATCTCTTGCATGCTGAGTGGTGCAGTACTTATGGATCTGACACTTTCTGCTTTGTTTCCTTAAGGCAGCCGTGGCTCAAAGTGGTGTAATCAGGGCTGGTGTGACAGTCTCTTCATCTAGGGAAATGAGTGCCAGATGTATTGTTTTTCAAGTTATTGCTGTAGTTTACTAATGACAGCCATGATAAAGCTATGATAAGGATACAATTTTTTTTTGTGCCATAACGTTTCAATGATGGGTTTGCAGCGCTGATAGCAGCCTAAGGCTTAACTGACATCTGAGATATAGGTATAATAGTTTATTTCTATGAAACTGTGTAATTTGCATAGTTTCTGGATTTTTGCATTGTGCAGTGTTCCATCATGCACAGTTAACAGCCCAGGTACCTGGTTTTTAGGAGTATCTCCATTCCTTTAAGCACAACAATTCAAATGTGAATTTGCTACAGTCAGATGGTAGAAAGCATAAAATCAACAGTCAATTTTGACTATAAGCAAGGTAATATCTTCACAGAGGGAAAATATTTTTATTAGTTGAATAGAAGTAGTTGGAAGAAACAGGAAATCTCTCAGGCCCACAGTCTTCTCATCGCATTTTTCAATATAGGAACCTATTGCTCCAAAAGCCTCATGCAGAAAGACATATTACAAGCTATGTTACCAATAGGCATGTTTAAAATGAAAAGCAAGCAATCTTTTGTGTTTTCTGAAAGAAAATTTTAGTCATGCATTTCTTCTCCAAGGCAAAAACTTTGTAAAGTCTGATGATGAATTTTCATCCCTGTGGCAAACATTCACTGTACTGTATTTAACTAATAGTTTCTCTTTGAATGCTGGCCTTTCTTCCTATTTAGGCTGTGTTGCGGATGTTAGCCTCAGCTGGGGATTTGAGCTTTGATTGTAACTGTGGAGTGAACTGAGATCTACATTTCATCAACTGTAGGTCACCCTGTGTAATGAGGGCATTTAGCTGGAGGGTGAATAGACAAGGGGAACAATGGAAAGCAGCCTCACTAACCTATTGAATCAGGTGGCAAATAAATATCAAATGTTTGCAGTTGTTTTCTTAAGAAATGTTATTGTAAGAACATGAAGTGTTTTATATCCCGATGAAAAGGTTTTAAGGACAAAGACTGCTGATGCAATAATGGATGAAATATCTGATTCAGTTTGTTTCAGTTCTTTCCCGTTGTAGTCTTTGTAATTACAACCCTGGGCTTTGTGTAGAGAATCTGCCCATTTTCAGAACAAGCTGATGCATCTTTTTAAGCATAATAGTGAAACTTGGTATGGCATGAGAGATGGATATTAATAATAATACAGAGGTAGAAATTTTGAACAGTATGACTGCTTACAGTTGTCAAGAATGGCAGGCAAAGCTCAGTTTAAAAAGCTATAACCACTCTATTCTGAAATCTGTAGACATCTGCTTTGAAGAATCTTGCAGAAACATCTCAGACTTGTCAAACGAACACGTTTGCTGTAACGAACCACATTTCAAGACTACTCTGTTGAATTAAGGGTCTGATCATTAGAGAGAGTTACATGAGTCTTAGTGGTCCAAATAATTCTTAGGGTATTGTCCGAAACTGCCTGAAATATAAATCCCCCTTTTGGCTATCCTTCCTTCTTAGATTTTTCCCATTCTTCATAGCCTAGGGAGCACAGTCAGCAGGATGGAGAGAATGGATAAGTATTTAAGATCAGTGAGACAGTTTTCCATCACCATACCTGTTCTGCACCTTCCCACTCAAACTTTGAACTTCTTGTTTCCCAAGAAGATGGGACACTTTGGCCACTTTGGCATCCTGTCCCACAACCAGGGTGTCGCTTTAGCCATAGAAGTTAATCCATGTGTTACACAATATGGGAAATGAGTGAGCAGTGACGTGCTTCAAGCTACTCAGTGGGTCAGATTGATCCCAGCTGTTCCTCTGGGCTCAGGGGGAATGAATTCAGCCCTTTGCTTGCATTTAAAGTCATCAGCTGTTGCGCAGGGGCTGCAAATGTATCTACTCCTAGCCATTTCAGTGGTATTTTCTTCCCCTTACGTCAGTCAAAGAATCATTAGCAGGTACTAAGAGACAGCCTGGTCCTCTTGCCCACACAAAGGATGTCAGTAATTAACAAGCTTGTGCCTTTAAAGTGAAAAGAAAAATGAGAGGGAAGGACCACGTTAATTAAGTACCTGAACAATCACTGTTGTCAGAAAGTTGAGTACTAAGGATTTATAGTTTTGGCTGGCACCTTCCAGGCTTTCAAAACAAAGTAATGATGCTAAATGAGAGGGACTGTCACAGGGTACAATTAAAGGGATGTAAAAGAATTGTGTTGAGTTTGTATGTACAAAATATAAAAGTTGTGATGCAGTAACAGGTCTCAGTGTGTCTTTGAAGATGGAGTTCACTCTCAGTCAAGTTTTTTAGGGAAAATATGTAATAGGAGCCTGGACTTGCTACTGCATCGTGCATGTGTTATACTGCCAGGCAGAAATCGCAGCCCCAGCTTAGGTGTCTCTTTTCCATCTGCTCTGTTACCAGAGATTCTTGGCACCTGAAAATGAGATGCGCCAAAGTTCTTGTTTTATTATATATTTCACATAATATGCTTAAAGCTTAGCTAAGTGAGTGCTGTGGCAGTGAGGTAATCTGCTAATTCTTCCATTTCCTCAATAGATATCTAATGATGCCATTGAAGTGGAGCAGTATGAATTGCAGCGCAGTAGTGCTATTGCAGAATATAGTGTGCTCTTTGCCGAAGACAGATCATGTGCTGTTATTTCCTACTGTTTCTATCTGCTAAAAGTTCATTTGAAATGTTGCTTTATAGTTCTTCCTATTAAAAAGAAAAATCAGTTTAGTACTTTATACAATTTAATTGATAGATGCTTTTACTCTGGTTTCCAGACCATAATGAATATGATAACATGTTCCAGGTGACTTTACACAGTTCATATCAGTTGGACAGGGAAACTGTCAATCTGCTCATCTCAACACAGTTATATTAAATTTGGGATATAAAATCCGTGTTTCCTGTTGCACAAGGTATTCTATATGATTCTAAATTTTGCCCTTTTTTTTTTTGTCCAGCTGAGCAGTATTACCTATGACAGGCAGTAACACCAGGTTGCAGGGGCCCACTGCAAAAGGGCTTTGATTAAAATGTGGAGTTTTTCATATCCTCTTTGCAAGAGTGTGTGAAGAAAAGGAGCCACCGGAGGCCTAAGGATACAGGTTACCAGCTAGCCGCTTGTTGGCTACAAGAGGGAGATTTAGTGAAATATTTACGAGGTTCTATTTCAGGTTCAGTTCAAACTGCAGTCTTTCTGAATCTTGCACATAGTCTTGGAAAAGCAATACCACAAAGAGGCAATAAACTTGCAAAGTCAGAAGATACGTACAACTTCCCACATCCTTAAAAAAAATACTTCCATAGGTTTGTGTATTTTTTTCCCCCAAGATGCACATTTCTCATTCAGCTAAGGAGGGAAATTAGATCACTGTAAAACTCAAGAAACTGTGGATATAGCAGAACCAGAGAAGTCAAGCAGATTGCAGAGATAAAGAATTCATATGAAAAGCCCCCTCAACGTAGCTGATGTGCTGTAGTTTAAGGGTCTTTCTCCCCTGACTCAGTAGTTGTAGTGGTTACTGAGAAGGGTAGTTGTCATTTGTCAGTGTGGCACAAGGCCACACTCGAAAGTTAATTTATGGTCCCTTTCCCCACACCTATGTTAGCTCCTTACAATTTTGTATTTTAATTGTCACTCTTGCCAGTAGTTTTACCAGAGAAGCCAAACTAAGTGAACATGGACAACAACTCTTCACTCTCCTTTTCTCCTGGGAACATTTACTTATATTTTGGTCATAAGAAAAGCTTTAAATTTTGGGTTAAGATGGGGTCACAAGCTGGACAGATGTTTACTTGTGAAGGATTTGGTGCATATAGCACACACTGTACTTGTGCATAAGTGCTGGATGTTTTATCATGACTCCTTAGGTAGTTGTGAGCGGCACCAGATGTTGCATTAGTTACATTTCACTTTCCATACCTGCATTCTGCATAGTCTCTGTGCCGTGGCTGGTAGTGCAAAGTTCCTTTTCTGTTCGCCGTATGGTAAGTCCAGGCTCTCAACCAACCACTGTTTGCTGAAGTTCTTTAAGTACTTAATTTCTTCTCTTCTCTTTCAAGTTTTGAGCGAGAGTGCAAATGTGTGAACATGTCAAGAGAAAAAAACTATTTTTGTGTAACTTCACACCTAAGTAAAACTAGGAAGAACTAGCAAATCTCTCGCATGCACACACCCACATCCATGCTTTCCCTCTCCTGCCTTGTGCGCACACTCCTCCTTCGTTCTTGCATAATGCTCTTGCACCAAGAAGAGTGGGTGGGCTGAAATAAACTGCTTGATGCTCATCTGGCCTAAAGAGCTGAATCTTTCAAGAATTTGCTTCCCCCCTGCTTAATCACTTCACCATTGTCTGTACAGCATGTGATTGTGTACACATCTGTTTTTTTCAAACTGTCCTTTTCTGAATGGTTTAATCAAATAATCAAGCCTTATCTGGTAAAGGAATGCAATAATCCTTCTGCAGTGATACTGATCTGTTTTCTTTTTATTCTGAAGCTTTTCAAATTCCTCTCAAAACTGCCAAGGTATGGAGATTTTCTCACTCTGGTTGCTCTCAGGTAATGCAGGCTTAGCAGTTATCCTAAAGTTTGAAATACAGCAAGGTGAGAGCTTTCTCTTACCTTATCAGAACTTTGCAGCACTTAGTAATATGGGCCAACTTAAGACCATCAGCATAGGGCTTAATACTTCGCTAGCACTGTTGTCTCTTTGATGGCATCACAAGGAACTACAGCAACTGTGGGACATCAAAACTAGCATTCTGCATGACAGTTGCTTTTGCAGAATTTTGAGAATTTCCTTCTCAGTGATGGATTACTAGATACATGTCCTAAACACCTTATTACATCTCCAGCAGTCCCTTGCTCTCTGTCTAATCCAGTGCAGGGCTGTGGCCAACATTGACAGGTGTAAGGAAATGCCCAGAGCACTTCAGGATATGTAATCAGAAATTTATTCTTCTCATAGTCTTTGAAAGAAACACCACCTTGCTGTAGCCTCCTAACAGAGAAGCTGCTCATTCTTCCACTGTGTGCAAGTATCTGTCATACTGATTGTCACAGCAGGAGCGTGCTGCTTACCCTCAGCACTTTTGCCTGGCAATCTCAGGCAACTTCTATAAGTGTAGGTATCCATTTACTAGAGAGTTAAATCAACTCAACATATATTTGGCTGTCAAGTCTTGTGCCGACCAAAGGAAAACATGAATGAGCAGTCTGTGCATACATAAATGGCTTAGAAGGCAATATTTTCACAGAAAGCATAATTGTTAGACTTCTGTGGCCTCCTAGCTCTGAAAAACTCTGGTAGTGTTTCTGAGGTTTCCTCCTACTTGCTGCTATTTTTCAGTCTGAAGTCTAATTCTTATGATACCTGTAACATCTGAGGTTTCACTTCATCTTCATTATTACGCCCACTCTTCATCAGTCATGGGGACCTCAACCATTCTGTTCTGTGTTCTGTAACTTACTGCAAATACAGTGCAAATTTGAGGATACCTGGTTAAATAAAAGTAGGGCTTGCACTGAGCCTTGAAAAACAAAATAGATGTGTTTCTTTCTAAAAAGAAAATGCATATAGCCTGTACAGAATCTTCAAAATGTGTTGAAAGCTGTGGAACTTTCTCCTGTATTAACAATGGAAAATGTTTTTATCAAAATCATTAATAATTTTTGAGAGAATGTAGCATGTGGAAAAGTTAATGGTGTCCCAGCTCTGGAAATGAAAAGCTTCTCTGGGAAACAGGAACATAGACTTTGGCTGTTTTCTGAGGTGCTCAAATGAAGGATTTCCTGAAGTTAAAAGTTAATTCTTCCTGGTTCTGCGTTTTAACTTCCTGCTGAAACTGCTACTAAATCATGATAAACAGCCCATTTTCATGTTGGTTTGGGGCTTTTCATCCATAAGAAGAGGAAAGAGGGGTAGGAGAGGGCTGGCATTTCTACAGCTATTGAGTACATGAGTGATTTAGATAAGTGTATATTTGTATTTATTAATAAGGATGATGTGAAAATCAGAATTGAAATAGTAACAGAGAGTAAATAGAGAGTTGAAAATTACAGGCAAGGAAAGAAATACAAAGGCATAGTTAAAACTAATAAAAAACCCCATAACTACACATTAACTATGCTTCTATGGTTCAGAGCACACCATCACCTTGCAAATGATAGCATCTTATAAATTTTGCTACTAAAATATTGCCTTTCCAACCATGGCATTTCTCAGTTTAATGTCTAACAAGACTATCAAGTGTATTGTGTGTGCAAAAAATGAAATTCCAAAGCTGAAAAATTTAATGATTGGATCTTATTTGTTTTCTTAGGAAGCCTGTATGGCAGAATGGTTATTGATGAGAGCTGGGAGTGTGTAAAAATCAGTCATATCTTAAAGTGTGAAAGGCTGCTATTTTTACCTCCTGTGCATGGCGTTTAAAGCCTGTTTAGTTTTCTCTCCTGCCATGCCCTGCATGGTGATCAGCCATACAGGGTGGCTGGGACACTCTGGGTACAGGCATAAACATTTTGGGCTTGTGCACAGACATTAGGATTGGATTTTTTCCTCTCTAAACATTACAGGTTTTTAGAAATTCCAGTTTACAGAAGATGCTGAAGCACAGTGTCTGGTTTAAAGCAGGAACAATTGCAGAACTCTGTCTGCTCAATTATTTTCCTTCAATTACAACACTCACTTGTCCAGCCTGCTGTTCTTCCATAACACAATAATCATCAAAGTGTCTCAGAAGACAGAGTAGCCACTGCTTTTTCTGGTTAATTGAATCAGATTTTTCCTCTGCTTGGTGTTTTGTTGTAGTTATTTTGGTTTTAGGTATGTTTAATTCATTAGACCTGACAGAGCGTGTTTAGTAATAGAGTTCAGTTCAGACTAAATTGCAATGATCATACAGAAATTCTGCAGTGTTGGCAAAAAAAAAAAATCTTTTAAAAAAGTATTTAAAGGATTAAGTTGGCTTGTGACAGATGTAATGGCTCCTTGTGGACCTGGGAAGCCTGCCAGGCACTCATCATAACAAATACCCTGACAGGTCACTGTGGTTTTATGTCACAAGTTTAAAATTACTTAAACTTGTCTGTCTCTGCTCAAGTCTCTGATTAATTCCTTCTCCTCTGTTATTTTCTCCCCAGTCTGGAGATAGGGAACAAACCTGCAAATTTTCATATGATGTAGTATACAGAAAGATTGTCTTTTCTTAAAAGAGAAAATAGAAAAAAAAATCAGCTATTAAATTCATCCCAGAAAATCTATTTTTACAGACAGGCAAAGAAAAATTTAACTATTAATTTCTTTGTCTCTGTCATGATGAAAATGACCTAAGAGTACATTTTCTATGGGGCTTCTAATTTTTCACCAATAAAATTCTCTTTTGTACTCTATCCCATCTTTGCTACTCCACCTTCATCCTTTAAAATACTGTCTTGACCATCCACACTTCTTTCTTGTAACAAAGAAACAAAGATTTTTTTCTAGATGAGGTTTTCAGTGCTGCCACTGCACTCTTTGGATCCTTTCTGCTCAGCAAGTTATATATTATTTTTGGAGCTACTTTTTATGTTCTGTTAAGCCACTGACCTCTCTCAGAACATGTGCTATTAGCCATGCTTATTACGTGAGTCCAAAAGCCATGGGACATATAGTCTTAAGTATGGTCAGGACTTGCAACACAGAATAATCCAAGGAGCATCTGAGTTAAATGGTAATATGGATGCTGAGAGGAGGACTTGGTAAGTGTAGTGAACAATGTGATGGCACTAATGGAGATGGTTTTGATGTGTTTTGTTTGAAGCAGAGCTGCTTAGATTTAGTAGTCAGCTCTCCTGCTTTGAAGAAGCAAGGAAGGGTAGGTAACAGAAGGAAGTGAAATGGCGGGGGGGGGGGGGAACAAGGAGGCAGTGGGGAAGGAGCCAGCACCCACCAGAGAAAAGCAGGCAAACCCGGGGGGAGCACTTGGAATTTTCACCCTCCCTTCCTGGCTGCTTTTGCAACTGTGCTTCCCTTAGCTGTCATCTGCAGCCAGATTTCCTCTCTTGTCTCTCCCCTCCCCTATCAAACACCTCCCTGCTTTCTCCTCTCTTTTTTTTTTTTTTTTTGTGCTAGGGAATACTTTCCACACAGCTTTGCAAACTATTAGTGCTCTCTTTCAGATTTCTCTCCCAAACTTAGCTTTTGCTTGGGGCCTGCAAAATTCTTGCTGATTATCAGGCCTTTGGGGGTGGGCATGAGTGTGCTCAAGTGTGTGCATTGAAGGAACAGGGTCTCTTCTTTGCATGAAATGTATGGTGTTTATTTTGGGCACATTATCTGCAATCACTTTGTGTATCTGCAGGTTGTCTGAGCTTTGCAGTTGTGCTGTGAACACCTGTGTGCATGGACAGTGTTATAAAACACGTCTGCAGCACTTTTCAGAAAGTCTCGCTAGGCACCAACATACTGCTGTACCTTTAAAGGCTAATAATTGCAATGTTTTTTGTCTCCAGTAAAACAACTAAGAAAGATCTCCAATGCTTTTATAGTTCTAATGTATTACACAGGGCAGCTAATTCCTGCATGATGTGGATTGAGCTCCTTTTTTGTTCTATGCAGAAGCAAATAATCTCTCACTTTGCTGATTTTACTACACAGCTTTTTCTGTCTTTCCTTCTCCTTATTGTCTCTGATATTTCTCCCACTTCATGCCTTTACTCTCTTTTCTGTCTCTGCTGCCTTCTGGGTCTGAGGAAGAGATTTTTTTAGGGTGATTGGGAGGCTCTTCTGTGATAAATCTGTTGTGTTTGTCTTCATTTTAACTCTTCCATTCACACCAGCCCCCCTGCTTGCAGTGTCACAGTACTCCATCATCACATTGAGGCCCATTTTGATGGTCCCTCTGTGTAACTGATGCTACAGTGTTGGGTGTAGTGCTGTTTTCAGCCTGCATTAGACAGGGAGTACCTTCCATAGCATCTCTCACATCCAGAGAAGGAGGATAAAGGAATAATCTGCTCACCCCACACTAGTGAAGCCTTTCAGATGCATGTGTTGGGTTTTATATGAGAATTCCCCTGTGGATTTTCTCCTCTCTATGAAAATCTCTTTCAAATTCCTCAAGTGCTAGTGAATGTTATTTGCTTAAGTCATCATTCCATTCTGTTTTGATTTTAACTAGGTGCATTCCTCAGCATTAGTCCATGTATCTCTCCACGATAAAAGAACCTGCATTATAAAATCTTGCCATTAAATCACATTGTTTGCATTCAAAAGTTGTTTCTATAAATCTTTCCTCACTGGTTAGCAGATGCCACTCACATCTTGCAAAAATTAAGTAAACAAGCCCATCCTGCTTATGGCAAGAAGAAAGGAAAATCAGAGACTACTCAGAATTCCCCTGGTTCAGGGTCTCCTTTAATTTCATCCCCATTGAACAGTGAGTTGACAGTGGAAGTTCACAAAACAGGTGGACAGTATGTACTGCAAGCCTTTGTATGTGCCCGAGTTCTCTATTCTTCATTACTCCCACACAAAGCCAGATTTTCCCCCATTGCAATTTCATACCACCATAATTCTGCTGCTTTCACAGGATGTGACCCATTTTGTGGAAGAAGGGGATAAATAACTGCATCAATTAGGTTGTGTTCTTAACCAAGCAAAATGAAACAGAAATTTCAGGTGACCAAGTGAGTCTCTTCTTGATGATTAGGTTGCTTTAATATGGGATTTCAAGACAGGTTTATTTAATTTTGAATGCAGTGTACAGCCATTCTATATTGGGGTTTTTTTACTGGCATATAAAGCCAGGTGGAACAGTCCATCAAAATGGACAGATTCAGCATTGAATCTCCCCTGTACAAATTCTGTCTCTAGCTTCAGAGACCGTCACAAAACAAAACAAACAAACAAAAAACCCAAAAAACAAACAAACAAACAAAAAGGCCCTTCCTGATACAAGGACTGAAATTGAAGCTCCAGGAGCAGACCCAAGGCACTAAGCTGTCAGTAATGAACTATGATATCTGTATCTAGCAAGTGCTCTATATTTGTTATACATTGAAAGAAATTGAAAGGAAGTCAGGTCTAAATTATCAAGACTTGATTTATATGCATTTCTTAACTACTCATATGTAATCAGTGAGAGGTCACATCAAGCCACACTGTTCATCCTGTTATTGAGTTACAATAAATATTTCTATGGGATTATGATAAATAAAAGGAGTCTTCACTTACACTACATAGCACTTCAATTTGCATATTTAACAGTATATGGTACATCTTGATCAGATTAACTTTGTGTCCTGGTTCTGAGCAGGACAGGCTTATATTTTTGCAGGCTTATATTTGCAAGCCAGGAGGGGGCTTGGCTGGGACTCGGCGATTATTCTATCAGCTCATTTTCCAGGCATGGGGAAAGGCCTCTCTTCAGGGTGCCAGGGTAGCATGGTAGTGGGAGTAGCTGGGTCTTGTCAGGCTCACAGTAAATGCTCTCTGCAGGTAAACCATTCCCCTCTCATACACTTCTGTTATTAAAATTTTGGCTCTTAGTATTCATTTGGTTATCCCTTCACTGTTTCCAGTAAATCGTTCCATTCTCAACCTATGATCTTTACCTTTTGTACCTCAAATTCTCTTCTCCAGCCCACCACAGGGAAGTGAGAGGGGAAGGTGAGAGGGATGGGCATGATTTGAAGTAGCTCCAGTGGGAACACTAAATTGGAGTATACTATTTCTAAACTATAACACTTTGCATTAGGTATTTTTCTTTGAAATGTTTTGTTGGTTTTGCAGGTTTGTTGGTTGGGTTTTTTTCAATGATGTCTCCTGTGAAGTTAAAGATGAACTCCTAGATTCAGCGTAAGAAACTTCATTTGAAAGTTCTGGAAATTTGAAGACGTTCACAGCTGAATAGGAACCTTCCAGCTCAGGCTCATTGCCACCAAATTAGATCTCGTGTTAGCTTTGAAGATACACAACACCTTTCAGTTCTGAAAAGCTTCTATACTTTCATGTGGTTTGTAAAACCTGGACTACTGCATTCTACTACTTTTTCTCATTAACTACTTATAAAAAGTCACAAAAGTCTTCATGCTAACAATTTTATAAATTGCACATATGCCTGACTTGCCTTAATGAAAACCTCATGTGCTTTTTTCTCTAGATTTTCAATTCAGTAGTGGCTGCATTTAACATCTCTTTTTCATCCATAAAAGTATCCCTGTTGTGTGAGTGTGAGCTGGCCTCATCTCTCATAGAGAAACACAACTTTCACGCAAAACATGAACTGTGATCTGACAGGGAGATGATAAACTGAATGCAAAGAGAATTCTGATGATTTTGATTCTGCATAAAACTTGTAGATCAACTCCAGCATGATTTTCATAGTCCTGATTTTCAGACACATCTTTTGGTTAAAAAAGGTAAAATTTATCTTCTTCCCTTCTCTCCTCCGCCCCCATCTCCCCCTGCCCCTCCGCCTCGCCTGTTGTCTGTTTCAGCACCTGGCTCTTAAATGCAGTATATCAAACATCTTTTGAAGGGCTCAGAGATTAAAGATTGTAAGTTACAATTAGAACAGCTATAATGATGATCAACTCTTAGTTCCTGCATAATAAATAGGAAAATGAGTTACAGAAGACTCAAAGCCAAGATTTGAAGACTGTGATTTTGGTTGAAAGAAAAAAAAAAAAAAAAGTAAAAGGAGGAAACAGCCCATGATCTTTTTTTTGCATGCTTCAGGTTCAGATGGTTCAGGCCCAGGGTTTCACTTACCATTGAACATTTCAGAGCTTTGTATTTTATTACCTGAGACACCTTCAGACTTAAAGCCTTCAGTCAAGGCATACTTATGTGTTCAAGTGACTGAAATACATTAATTAGGCATTCAGTTCGGGTCTGGGGTGGGGGGGAAAGATGGCACCTTTTTTTCCCTGCTGTGAGTGATGGCTGATTCAGACACGTCAAGTGAGGTGGTTATTGTGAACTATGATTGATGTGTGTCGGTCTCTGTGATTATCTGCACCTATATGCAGAAAGATGCATTTTGCTTTAAATAGCAAAGGAGGGCTGCATTTTCACAGGAAGTATGATTTTAATTGAATTATACAGCTGTGTGAGCTTTTAAAGTAATTTTCTCTCAGAAAAGGGAGCATGCATTAGTGTTTTAATGTCACATAGCAGCCAAGAGATTTCTTTAGTGAGAACTTCAGTTGGTGGCAGTGCTATGGTGTCCTTCTTCTCATAGGGAAAGACACAAAACAAATAAGCTTGCAAACAATTTGAGTGTAGCTCTGCACATGGGCAGCAGCAGGTTTTAAAAACTTTAAAAAAATTGCTGTTTGCCAAAGTCTTGCAGAAGAATCAGCATCCCTAGCTGGAGGTGGGATAGCAGAAAGTGCTGAGGGAGGATCCAGGACCAGTTCTGAGTTCAAAAGTGATCCTCAACATTGAGCCAAGACCTATCTGTTATGAAAGTAACCAGGGAGCTGTTGTCATCTCTCACCAGTAAAAAAATGAGCACCCTTTGCTCTGTTTTCCAGTGTTGGGACCTCTGTTTCTTACTTAGAACTACTTATGACTTGCATACTTGATCAGTGATAGCATAAAATGGCACTCCCTCTCTGCCCTCAGGAACTAAAATGATTCCAGAGCATTCTGGATATGTTCTGTTTATTGTGCTAGTAGCTATCTCAGCCCATATTTATTAGGGAAAAAAATTCAGACTGAATGTTTAATATGAAAAAGGATTGTCCACCTTTATGACTTGCCAGCTATTTGCTCATTATGTTTATTTCCAGCTAGAGTAGGAATGAAATTACGTGAGGAAATTATTTACCAACTTTCTGTTTGCATTTTTATCACCTGCCAGCTTAGAGAAATGTTAAGAGCAACAACTCAGAACTCAGTTCTGAGAGGAAAAGTTATGTGGGTCCAAAAGCAACTTTATCTGATCATTGTTCCACTCAGTTTCACTTACAACGAGGAAAACAATTCTCTGCATGGTTTCCAAAGCATATGGCAATTTTGGTCAGAGTTTTGATAAATGTAACCAGTTTATTGTGTGCAAAGCTTTTAAAGTATGAGCAGCAGGCTTTTTATGAGTCCCTGCTCTGGGTTGTGTCCAGCCTTGTATATTTACATGTCATGAACCAAATTAATCTTGGTCTTAGAAGGTGATTTTAAACATGTACCTGTGAAAGACAACCCTTATGTATTGTGCAGGGAGAATTTCCGCTTTGTTCCTTGCCTTCCTATACTAGAAAAGGATTTGCCATATCCTCAAGAAATTCCCTATTTCAAACCTTTCTCCATTACTGACTCCACGTTTCCATTCATGCATCCTAGTTCTTGTACATCTCAATGATGGTTAGCAGGAAGGCAAACATGAGAACGCGTCAATGGGAATACCTAGAAGGATACCCCTGAAAAGTAGTTTGGGCTCAGGCACAATGAATCAGTATGGTCCTCCATCTGCAAAAACTTGCAGTTACATTGTTGTTCTGTTTGAACACCCTGTAAACAGCCTAAGGCAGTTTAATACTTTTCATACCTCAGCCTATTTATTCCCATGTTTTCTGGTCTGATAGCCTCAGTCTTCACTGCTTGTAGTGATTATGATTCAGCCTCACTTCTGAGCTGAATATAAAGGATACTATAGTAAAGAAACGGAGGGGGTGTTTTTGTTGTTGTTGTTGTTTTGGGGTTATTTTCAGATTCAAAATACCATATTAGTACTTGCAATCACCTGGTGCTTCAAATGTAGGCCAATGCCTGGGAAAGGCCTTGAAGTCATCAGTTCTTAGATCTTTATCTTTTCTGCTGGCATTAAATAGTGTGGTAGGAGCCCATCACAGACCAGGCTCTCACCGTGGAACTAGGGTATGTACAAGCGCAAACCTGACACCAAGGAATCACTTTCAGGGCATGTGATTTTAGGCACAGCCTGTACATCTTGGAAAGTCACCTTAATGCATTGGAGACCTGAGTCTTAACCCTTCTATGTCTCAGTTTTCCTACCTGCTCAGTATGTGCCCTACCACCTCTTTCCTGTGTGTGAGGGAACTATCTAGATTTTTAAGACCTTAGTTCTCCATCTAAGAAGAAAATCTTGCAGTGTTTCTGAAAGAATTACCTACAGCACTGTGGGTAACACTAAGCTTTTATCTTTCACAAAAAGGATACAAAATAGGGGAAACCTGTTTCCCCTGCAGTTCCTTTCTGCGTGCTAAAGGTGCATCAGCATCTGCAGCTCTGCGGGGTTTTGCACAGCAATAATCTTCATTGTGTTCAACTCCAGTTCTGTGCACAGCTACTTGTTGACTAATTACTCCTGAACTAGTTTGACATTTCTAGTGCACAATTTAAAACATTCAGGAATAAGGAGATCTTTGCTTTTCTTGTCTACCAATTAATTATTTCAGGCACAATCATCCCCTGGAGCTGGGAGGGGGAAAACAACCGATCACAGCTTGAGGTGCTGTATCGGTCGAGAGTCCAAGGCAAGAATCAAAAGCTGTGTTTTATTCCGCCCCAAATGAAATCCCACTGTGACATGTCAGCACAATATTTACTTTGTACTGATTGCATCCCAGGCTGCCGAGCGGAGAGCAAGGAGCTAAGAAATCCCCATGCTGATAATAACCCTCACTTGTCAATTCGATGGCATTAGTGGCGACTGCACAGTTGCACGATTCTGCTCTGGTCAGATGTTAGTTTAATTTTTAAACTTCACTTCCATCTCGTGGTCAGATCAGGCATTGCATGCAAGAGGGATTGCTCGCTGTCTTGGCACTTTTTAAGGCCTAATTTTTCAGGCCTTCTCATAAGGCAGCTTGTGTCATGGTGTAACTGTATCTATTGTACACGCGTATCACTGGGTTTGGGTTTTTCCTTTTTTTCCTGGAGGTGGCTGTATGGGATTATTTTAGACTAAAGATTGTCCCAGCGTGACACAGCATCTTTCAGCAAACCTGTTTTTTTGTTGTTTTGTTCTGTTTTGTGGGGAGGTTGTTTGTTGGTTGGTTGGTTGGTTGTTTTATGGATTTTGGGGATTTGTTTGTTTGTTTGTTTGCTGATTTTGGGGTTTTGTTTTGTTGGCTTTTTTTTCAGATAAAATGAAGCAAACCATCACACAGCAGGGGGAGATCTTGTGGTGCAGCACAGCTAACCTAATGATTCTTTCCCGCCCAAGCAGCATTCACAATCTTTCTTACTTCCAGCTCTAAGACAGAAAGCCCTGCCCTCTTCATTTGTGAAACCTTGGCTATTTGTAAGTTATTCATTTTTGCGATTGTAGCAGTAATTTTTTTCCAGATTAATGACCCGTGCAAGGGAAGAAGCACAAGTGAGCTGCAGTCAGAGGGAGTGAGGAGGAAAGAGATGGATGCCTTCTTAGGCAGTAGAAAGACATTGTAATAATTCAACTATTGAATGAGATCTCCTTATCAAGCCATATCTCCTTGGGTCACCACTGTCCAGTGTTTGCTTTCCTCCAGCACAGCTCTCCTCTTCTTAAGGCCTGTTAAAGCCTTCTAAAGGTTTCTGAAGGCAGAGGGAAACTCACTTTCACACACTTAAAAACATCTATCTCTGTTCTGCAATAATTCATGCCTTAACTATGGGTTAAGAAATAAAGCAGGGGAAAAAAGAGTAAAAAATTAAATAAATTTTGTGACTAGAGAGCCTTCATATTAAAGAACTACCTGCATGGCAGTCATGAAAATCTACAAAGAGACATCTTTTTTCCATTAAGAGATGAGTTCGTGTCAATGAGAATCCAATTTCTGCTACCTTTCTGTTTGATTAACATAAAAGTGTGCCTTTCCCTGTAGTAAGATGTGTAGTCAGTAATTTGTGACTCAAGTTTAAAAAAGTTTTATTTCTCATCAGAAGGCTTGATAATGTAGGAAAAGATCAATTCATTTCCTGATGCTTTAATAATCCAGAAAATAAAATTTAATCAGATCAGTTCATCTTGTCCATGAGCCCTAATCCTGCACCATTAAAGCAAATGAGTCTTGTTATTGACTTAAAGATGTGCAAGTTAAAATGTAAATATGAAAGGATACCTTATAAACAAATATTAAATTTGTGGACAACTCACACCAAGTCAAGTCACAACTGTTAAACTTTTCTATTTTCACTGTTTTCTTAATTGGAGGATTGCAAGTCATGGCCTGATAACTCAGTTTATATCCTAGAAAATACTCTAAGAGAAACAGTATGAAGATGCCTGTGGGTGGTTGTATTGAATTTGGATTTATCTCCTCATTTCAGTCTGTGACTTATCCTTCTTGTATCACATGCGTGTGCCTTCTGCAGTAACTATTCTATGCTTTCACTAGTCATGGTTTAAGTCCCTTTATTCTTGGTTTTCACAGATTTGAGGTGATTGTCTCCCTTGTAAGAGGCATTTCTATTTCTGAGAAAGGCCAGGCTTGTAGTAACAAAGTTCCAAAGAATGAACCACATATTCTGATGCCTTCCTCTGTTTGTGTGTTAAAATGGACAAACCAAGAGGAAAGAACCTGAAAGGAGACTCTGAAACTTATTATGTGTAGTGCAGAGGCCACAGATAATCACTTCTATCAGTACTGTTTTGTGTATCATTTCGTCAGGATATTTTTAACAATACTTACAGAATAAAACACTGTTCAACTTAATATACTCAGCTTTTAAATCTAGTAGGGCTCCTTCACCTTAAACTTAGAAGAATGCTCTAAGACTGAGCTCCAGTGCCCACATTATCATTTAATTATCCTGAAATAACAATTTTGTTGCTAATTACATAATAACACCATCCACCCTTTACTGCAATTAAATTTGCAGTGGCTGACTACTAGAAACTGTGTTGTCACAATAAGGGTAGTTTCCTTTATTTGCTTATGCTGAGTTGCAGAATCTATAATTATATGCACGGATCATCAATTTCAGACTTGTTTGTATAATTATAAGTAATTGAACATGAAAGCAATTTAGAAATGTCTATAAAGTACTCTGTCTATTGTGGAATTAGAATAATTAGTAGATTAGAGGGATGATCATCAGTTAAGAAAGAGCTTTATAATTTCATAGTGATTTGAATATAGATAAAAAAAACCCACTTCACAAGTTCAGCAGCAGCTTTCCTTGCTTACAATCAGGGATAGTCAGATTTTCAAAGTTCCTCAGATATGTGGACATTCAGAATGATTTTGGGTTGGTCTAATGTGTTAATAAATTAGCACAGTAAATTAGCCCACTGATATTTTATGGACTGTATTCATTGTTGGGAATACAGGCATTATAAACAGCATCATTAAATTTAGTGACAATACATTTTATTTCTAAACAAATGAGAGGCCTATTAAACATAAAGTAAGCATATGTCCTTTCTCAGTGTTCACTGTGGATAGAGTAGAGCTTATTAGTGATTGCAAACTTGCTGAAAAGCCGCGTGCAAAGGGAAACAACCATTCTTCACAGGTGTATCAAAAAAATACAGGTATGTGCGAGTAAAGACACTTAAACAGTCTCAGATGAGGCTGCTGGCATTGATTTTCTGTCTCCCAAGAGAGCAAATGCTCTGAATCTTGGGCAGGGCCAGAAGGGTCTGCAGGGGCGTAGCTGTGTATCAGACAGCTGTGCTGGTGTGTCTTGCTCCCTACAGGACTTCCACAGTGTAACCTCCAGGGTCCCATAGCTGCCAGCCACTGGTGCTAATTCTGGCTGCAGAAAGGAATTTCAC
Organism: Motacilla alba alba; assembly: GCF_015832195.1. Classification (NCBI taxonomy): domain Eukaryota; kingdom Metazoa; phylum Chordata; class Aves; order Passeriformes; family Motacillidae; genus Motacilla; species Motacilla alba. The sequence goes on along the minus strand of NC_052017.1, from coordinate 64,273,289 downwards.
CCAGGGCTGACTACATCTTCCTCACTGCTGAGGGCAGGGATGGAGGGAGAGGTGGTGTCCTCTGCTGAGCTGTGAGAGGCAGGCAGGAACTGTGCCAGTGCCACCCCGAGTGAGTTGCGTGAGTGTTCAGATGTTTTCATGCATCTCTTCAAAAGGATTTTTGTCCCTTATGGCAGAGTGGTGATCAGCTCATTTCTTGTGATGGGGATCAGGGGAAAGAGACCTGCCTAGATTCTCTGGGCCCAGAAGGGAAAATAAGCTCAACATTCAGGGACAGATTATCTTGGCTGTGGCTGACAAGTGTGGTAGTTGGGTCTTCAGAGTGCTTCCCCACCAAAGGGTAGTGCTTGTAGCACTTTTGTCTCTCTCCCTCATAAAAACTCAAGTCAGCTGCCTATTTTGAGTATCTCACAAATGTCTCTGATCACAGGAGATGGGTATCTGGGACCAGTTACAAAACTATTTGAAAAAAAGGTGGTTTCTGTAATTCCCGCCTCCAGGGAGCAGTAGCTGAGTACAAAGTACTTAATAGAATTTCTTGTTATTCTCCCCCCAAAAGAAACCATCTTCTATAATCTTACATCAGCTTTATTTTGCTTATGTTTTATTTCTCTTATCTCAACATAAAAGCAATATTTTTTTAAATAAGCAAATTTCCTTGGATTAACAGCATTTTCTACTAAATCTGAACTGAAAGTTGAAAAGAGCAAAGTGAGCCAAACTCAACAAAACCCCTACAGCATGGGCAAGCATTGCACCACCACCTCAGCACATAAAAGGAAATTTGCTTGCAGTGCAATCCATGGCTGGTTTTTGTCGATGCTGAGGTTTCAAGCCTAGATATGTTATTGCCCAGCTCTGCATGGTTTGGAAGTGCCACCACGTGCTGGTGTGCCACACATACATAGATTTTGTAGCACTGACATCTGGTGGCAGGAGGCAACATGAACTCCAAGTGACAGTCTGGCAAACAGGGCTGCAATAGTCCACACACTCTTCTCATCCCCATTGTTTTCATGTATTTTCCAGAAAATGCAGTGCTTGGTTAAACTAAATGTTTGTGGAAGATTTGGGTCTTACTAATGCTGCTAATATTAAATAATAATCAAAACCTGGTAACAAAAATCAACTAGCAGCCGTTAAGTGGTAATTAAAGTTGAAGAGATGGAAAAACAAAAATATGAAGATACAAATTCAAGATATTTCTTTCATTTTGAGAAAAAAATGTTTTGTGTGGCCTAATAAAGTTATTAAACACTCACTGATACAAATTTTGGAAAGGCTGCAAAGGTGAATTCTCTCTTTCTTGTTGGGATTCAAAAGTGTTAAGCAGATCATAATTTTTCTTTTCCATCTATGTTTTTCCACTCCTCTTTTCTGCCACATTGCCTCCAGTGAGTTTCAGGCTTGCATCTGGCTGTGATCAGAGCACTGTGGTGATTCCAATAGCAGTGTCAGAAGCAGGAGCTTGAAGTCATGAGACATGCCCCAAAAGACAATAAAAAAAGTTCATGAGATATTTTTAAATTAAATTTGCAGTGCTTTGTACTTGTGTTCTGGAGCTTGAAATATAAGGGGTCACATTTTCAGCACGATCCTTACAATTCTTAGGACTGAGGCTTTGTATTGTGTACTTTCTTTCTTTTTATTCCTCAATAAAATCTGGTCCTGTTTCCATGAGCTTGGACCTCCAGACAGCTCCCAGCTCCTGGGAGAGTCACAGAAGAACTGCAGCTTGACTGCAGTAAGCATCTGTGGAACTGTAAGTCTGCACACAGCCAAAGTCTGTCCATGGCTGTTTCTCTGTACTTAACCAGACTTTGGATTCCCCTAGGAGACAGTTGCATCCCTTGTGGGCCAAGGTAACGGTGACCATTAATGGCATCTCTCTTTTCTTGAGCATATGCATTCAGATCTGTAGAGAAATCATTCTCAGGGTAATATTTTTTATTAGTAGTATCAATAAGCAATAGCTGAAATTCTCAGTTAACTCACCAGATTTTTATAAGACAAAAGCTGTTTCCTAACAGGCAGCTCTTGTAATTCTTTGTTATTTGCTAGGGGGCAACATCTGTTAAGTAATGTTTTCCTGTTCTGTGTGATTAATGACAAGCTCTGTAACAGCAATACAGTGAAGAGGATGCACATAATAATTACATAGAGTTTCTGTGCTTGGAAGTGTTAAATAATAAATAATACTGAGATGCAAAGAAAGCAAAAGAACAGCATTGGCCAGAGATCCTGATTGTATTTAAATGAGAATACTAGCTTATAGGTTCATCATATTGCTCTGGTAGGCATAAGCACAGACAAGTATTTGACTTCCTCATGCAGGCTGTGAATGGCCCAGGCAGGTAAGTCACATTCTGCACAAATGTAGTTTCTACACCAGAGGCACTGCTGTCAACACTGCTGTACTGCTGCTGAAGTACACTGGTGTGTACTTCACACCAGTGAAGTCTGGTGGCTAGCTAAGGCTTTTGCAGAAATTTAGTCTCTTTGCACTCTGTCTTGTAGTCTTTTGAAGGCATAAAATAATTCATTGTAAATGGTTCTAAGGATTTCAGTTTGACATCATAAAACACTGCAGGTGAAAAGGTGTTTCATGTTAATTGACCAAGACAAAGCCAAGACAAAGCCAAGACAAAGAGAGAAAGAGGATTTTTACCCAAGTTTAACACAAGTATAGGTCTGATAACAAATTAAGGAAAAAAAAAAAAAGACTGCAAGTCTTCACAATTCATAAACTTTATGCAACCAATGCATGTTAGGTATGTACATCTTTTCAATGTTTGTTAGCATCTTTGACCATTTGCTTATGCCAAATCTATCCTCGTGTTTGGGTGATGGCAGCAGTTACTGTATTACATTCCTGCTCATGCTGAACTCTGATGCATGTCACTCAGGAGAAACTCATAGATGAGAAAGTTTTTTGAAGTGGTTAGATAGTCAGATAGCACTGCTTTTAAGTTATTTGATTGTTGGTGACATTCAGGAACACATATTCATGTATTTGTTCTAGGACAGGCCTACATGCTGGCAGATGGTTAATATACCCACTGGGGACATATATTTTATGAGCACTAAACTGGATTTGCAAGAAAGAAAGAAATTTATCATGGAAATAATTCAAGAGAGAAGTAATTCAAGAGAGAAATTATAGAAATAATTCAGTTGATTTTTATTAAAAACCCTTGAATCCTTTTAAAACTAATATACAAGGGTGGGTGCATTTAGCAAAGCATGAATTTGGTAAAACGTAAAACAGGCGTAGGCATAACCAAGTGAGTTCTTTTTCTCACCCAAGTAGTCCAGTTGAATTCTTTACAGGACACACAGGCCCTCGGGAGTGTGATGAGTGGTTTAATTAATTTTAAACCATCATATTTAATCAAGCACTGTGCATTTTCAAAAGCCTACATTCATTTCACTTCTAGGAAGACTTAGAGATCTTTTTATCATTAGTTGTTTATGGGACTTTGGAGCTCTGTATTCAGTGTGAAGCAAATCTCTTTCATTGACAGCACTATGCAGTAAAACTAAATGATTATCCTCAAAGTGAAACCTTAAACTTACACTCAGGTTACAAGAAGGAAGAGCCATTAGACATTTCTAAGCTAAAATTTTAATTGGGATATCATTCATCTGCAAAGCAGCCAGAGTTCATTCTATTTATCCCTATGATAAGACACTCCAAAAGGCATACATGACAAGACAGTGGACCAAAAAAAGGAAATATACTCATAACGAATAGTTTCATTTTGCTGAACAATTTTTTCAATCAGAGCTGCTGTGGGACAACTGAAATGTTTGGTATGCATTTTTATAAGCTTCTCTCATCAAACAGATATCAAAGCAAAATAATGACATCTTAACCTCTCACTTTACTAAATAAGCTTTTGTTAATTTAAGTGAAGAAAAAAAGGAGGATAAAGGCTCTTGTGATTTTTGATTAGATTCAAAGGAAAGTACAGAAATTACAGCTTTATTAACTCTATGTGTGGAAATACGCTTGCAAAGAAAGAAGCTGGATTGCACTGTGGTTTTTTTTGTTTGGTTGGTTGGTTGGTTTTGCTGTGTTTAAGCAGGTTTGAGCTTTGCTGATGCTACAAAACCAGTGGGGCAAAGTCTGATTCTTACTTGGACACAGACTCTGCTAGAAGCTCCCCACAAGATATTGAGAGGATCAGGAGCAGGTTCTGTGCCTAAGATTAGGCTGCAGCTGTGTGAGGAAAGGTAGCCCATTGCTCCTGCAGCCTAGCCAGCTTCCTTTCTTAGATGTTTTCTTCAGCCCCCCTGTGCAGCATCCCTTGGGGGTTTCCAGCTGGGTCCTGGAAATAATCTCTTTTATTGATACGATCTGGACATGTCACATGTCTTAGTGCCACTGTTGTGCTGTTCACAAACTTGCAAAAATGTGTTGGGCAGTTGAGAGCGGTTTTGATATTTTTCTATGAAACTGCATACTTTTTGAACAGTGTAGAGTTAATATTAAAAATAACCTCATTTTCATTTTTCACAAAAGGTTTGTATAGTGGATTCTAGAAAAGGTCTTTCAGGGAAATTTCTCCCTGTTAAACAGTGACTGCCATGAGATTTTGAAGCATGGACTCTTGTGGTCCTAATTTTTTTTCCCCCTGATATTTATTACAATTGTAAAGAGAAAATTAGGTTTTAAGAGTCTGCACACTCTGTTAGAGAAAACAAGAGACAAGTGTTTTTCTTTACCTGATAGATGGCAGCACTGTGCCTTAGTGCTTTAGAATAGCTACAGTTATAATACTCCAGTCTTCATTAATTGCACTGGTAATATTATAATAAAACATAGAGGTTCTGGCAAACTGGAGCCTCTTTAAGTATCCCTAGTGCAAGCACAGTCCTTCCCCTAAAAAGTTTGCAATCTAAATAGAGAAGATTGCCAAGGAGATGAAGGGAAGTGCTTGCTGAGAGAAAGGTAAAGGGACTTGCACAAAGTCGCCCAATTAATTTATAAGAGAGCTAAAAATGTACTTCTCTGTGTCCTTAGAACTTAGGTGGCGATTTTTCTTGCTGGTGGCAGATTTAAGATTTGCTGTCTCACAGTCCTGATCTAGTCCCAGGATTTACAACACCACAGTTAAATTTATAACAAAATCTGAGGGATCAGATTTGATAACTGCAGGAGTCTTATATATGGGAAAGTTGTACTTGATCACTTTTAATGCTTCTAAAATTGTGTCAGTCAATCTTTTACCTTGTACATAAACTAGGGTGAGTAATTCCCCCCAGAAAACTTACACCACTCAGGGTTTTCTGTATATGTGAAATATCCAATACACAATTAACCTCGAGGGCAAAATGTTTTACTGACTTTTGTTAAAAGTAGTAGCAGCTGGAAGCATCCCAAGTTCATGACCTCATGATGGACTAGTGAGAAGCTCTCCAGCAAAAGGGTTTCTTTTTTCCTACCTGCAAATGCTGACGCATCAGAATGACAATGATTACAATGTTCTTTGGAAAGAATTCAAAGCAGATAAGAAATTACAATGTTCTTTGGACGGAATTCAAAACAGAAAAGAAAGCAAGTGAACTTTTGCTGGAAATCTCTCAAACTTCCTTTGCCTGGTTTATCAGCATCCTGTGGTCTGCCTTTTGAAGGAGCTGAGAGTGTGGAGCACTGGCAGTGCTGGTTTCCCAGCTCTCAGGCAGGCACATCCTCAGTGAATACCTCTTGTTTAGGCAACAATTTATCCTTTCACCTGACGGGAGGATGAAGACCACACAGGAGAAGAGTGGCCCCCTGGCCCTCCTGACTAGGGGAAGAAGGGCATCACTTGCCTTAAACATGTGTCTGTAAACAAGGAGATACAGATGTGCACAGCAAAATTCTGGCTCACAATCCTTTTTTTTTTTTTTCCTGAATTGCCTGCATTCACTAATGCAAAACACCTTTTTTAACAGAGAATTGTGGTTTGGGAAATGGAATACTGGTTTTTGTCTTCTGTGGCACAACAAAAGCATTCGTGAGATACCTCCACAGGGTGAAATTAGCTCTCCCTCCATATCCCCTGGCCTCCTCTCAGTGATACAGTTACACATTAGAAATGCAGAAGAAATGCTGCTCCAATATTCTTCACTCAGATGCAGTTCTGCTAAGTGCTGGCTAGGGGAAGCCTTTCACTGTAAAAGATGCTCCACAGCAGGAAGGTCTGGGACTTGCTGTCAACCACAGTACAATGCAGACTTTCAAAAAACCCAGAGTCTCCAGGATAGGGACTAGATGTTTCATGTTAGCTGCAGAATTAGGTTTTCCTGAAATGCAAGTACTATGGAGCACAGATATAAAGAATTATATCCTCATGAGGCTGTCTGAAGTGCTGACCAAAAGAACACAAAGGATTGCTGAGGCCAAGGCTATGGCTTGCAGTGCTATAGCGATTTCAAGATTTAAAAATCATGTGTTTGTTGTTGTGAGCTCTCCATCCATGCTATGGAGGTACTTTAACTTCACTCTGTCTTAACTGCCCTATCCACCCTATGCCCCTTTAAACTACCATTTTGATATGGTTTTCTTTGTAGTCCCTTAATTTTTTTTTCTCTCTGAATGGAAAAGGAGAGGCTTTTCTTTTCTTGAAATGTTTTTTTCCTCCAGGTACTGTGGTATGATAATTTTCTATTATCCAGTTTTGGCAACCACCTTGGATTATGCATCACTTCTGCTGCTAAAAACACCCCAAGTCTGTTTTGTGAGAAACAAAGGGATCCTGTGGCAATAAGATGAGTACAGGAATTCATAAAGCTGAAGTTTTGCTGCAAGGGAAGGAAGGTGAATCTTTGCGTTGACATGGCTGCAGAATCAATCTCACTGAGTACAGAGCTCTCAGTCATGAATGCTTACAAGAGAATGGAGCTTGGGAGCTGAGGTTATAAACTGATTGAGGCTTTGCCAAAAGACCCAAATAACTTACTACTCTTCCTTGACTTAAGTGTTCCTGAGGACTTCTCTAAAGGGTTTGAGGGTCCATGTTCCTCCTATGTCTGGATGTGCAAACCTTTGACAAGGTTGCCAAGCAAGAAATTTCTTTAAGACAAGGCTTCAAAGACCAAAGTCCTTACTGTTACTGGTTTTTTAAAACAGAAATTTGGGACATCACAAATTCTTGTTTTGTTTGATTTATCTGGTTGGCTGGTTGTTTTCATTTGAATTCTCTCTTGTCCTTAATAATTGTGATTTCTTTCTTTAGTTCCAGATTGGGATGTAACTTGGGAGGGTTGGTGCACAAAGAGCTTTGGTTTGTTCTATAGCAGCTACTGTTGGATCACACAGTTCTGCATCATGTGAAATCCCCCTTCAGAGCAGAATAAAATCCTATGGAAATCCCTGCAGGGAGGTTTCTAGAATGCCTTCTTGCACCTCCTGTAGGGATGTGGTTTCTTTTCATTGACACTTTGGGAATTGTTCATATGTGTTGTCATTGAATTGTGACATATTAGACATAAGCTCTGAAGCTGAATTTAGCTGACTGGGCTTTTTTTTTGTGTGAATTCACTTTAGTTTTGGATTTTTTATTTGATTTCTTTGAATAAGCTTAAGAAACCAAAAGCAAAAAGGCTTCTAATTGCTAGGATACAGAAGACAAGATGGTCTCATTGCATTGCAAAGGTAGCTTTATGGACAAATTTATGATGTCTGAGTATAGGTCAAGCTAGTCAGCTTTGACATTTTCCAAAGTGCTGTACCATTCCTAAGAGGGATCCTTGCTATGATGAGTACAGTCCTACTGACACCGGAGCAATAAATGCTTTTTGACACAGTATTTCGAAAGATTTACAGCAGTAGTTTCTGGATTGTGCTCTGTCTGATTGTACATAGCAAATAAGGCAGGTTGGATGGCTTTCAATGCCTAAACAAGGGTCCATTAGAAGCATAGAATGCTTTGGGTTGGAAGGAACCTTTAAAGCTCATCTAGTCTAAACACCCTGCAATAAGCAGGGACATCTTCAACTAGACTAGGTCACTCAGATTGCCATCAAACCTGTTCATAGATTCATAGAATCACAGAATGGTTGGAGTGACACAGGGACACATCCAGGTGGGTTTTGAATCTCCAGATGAATCCTTAAAAATAAAATCACAGACAAAGACTCTCTAACTAGTCAAAGTTAGAAAGTAGTATGTTTATTATCCCAGCCGGCGGCATGGGGGGGTTGTCGCCGAAATGCGTGACTGCACCACACAAGATTCTTTGCCTTCTATTTATTACCCAAAATAACAGGTTTGCATAACCCCAGCACCTCCCGTCCCCCTTTGTATTAAAATGAACTTATTAGTCCTTCACACGTGCACAGTTCTTCTTTTGAGTTGTGTCAGTGGTCTCAAATTGGGTCAGTGGTCCCAGGGATGAAGTCAGGAAGGTCTTCATCAGGTCTCTGTGACCCACAATCTAAGGCCCCTTGCTTTGGGGCCTTTTGGGTTTGCTTTGTGATGGATTAACACAGAGTCCAGGTGCTGGTTTTAATATGTTCCTATAATGGTTCACTTGCTCCACTTCTTTCTACAAATGAGTTCATAATATAACAGATAGCTTTAGCTTAAGTATCTAGTAATCATTAACCTATCATTGGTGTATCTAACTTCAATATGAATTGGTTCTTACCCTCAGCTAAAATCTTAACCCTTTAAAATCATGAGTCGCAGAGAGGGAGAATCCACAACTTCCCTGGGCAGCCTGTTCCAGTGTTCTGCTACCCTCAGTGTGAAAAAGTTCTTCCTCATGTTGAGGTGGAACTTCTTGTGTTTCAGTTTATGGCCACTGCTCCTCATCCTGTCACTTTTTCACCACTGAAAAGAGTCTGGCACCATCCTCTTGGCACCTGCCTTCAAGATATTTATATGCATTAATGAGATCCCCTCTCAGTCTTCTCTTCTCTGGACTAAAATCCCCAGTTCCCTCAGTCTCTCCTCATAAGAGAGATGCTCCAGACCCCAAAACATCTTTGTGTCCCTCCACTGGACTGTCTCTTTGTCTGTCTTCCACTGAGGACCCCAGAAGCAGACACAGCACTCCAGATGTGACCTCACCAGCCGAGCAGAGGAGGAGGATCAGGTCCCTCAACCTGCTGTCCACACTTTTCCTGATGTACCGCAGGATACCATTGGCCCTCCTGACCACAGTGGCACACTGTCAGCTCATGGTCAATCTGTCACTCATCAAGGCCTCCAGGTCCTTGGTGAATCCATGCTGACTATTCCAAATTACCTTCTTTTGTTTTATATGCATGTTGATTACCTTCAGAATGATCTGTTCCATCACCTTTTCAGGGATGGAGGTGAGACTGACTGAGTCCTCCTTCTTGTCCTTTTTGAAGATGGGAATAACCCTGGATTTAGGGTTGCAAAAAGGCATCCAAGATCATCAAGTGCAGCCGTTCAACCTGATACTACAGGTCTACTACTAAACCCTGAATCTTTCCAGGGATATGGTGTCTACAACCTCTCTAGACAACCAGTTTGAGTGCTTCACCACCCTTGTTATAAAAGTTTCTTCCTTATATGTTGCCTGAATCTACCCTTGTTTAGTTTAAAACTGTTACTCCTTGTCCTATCACTACAGGCCCTACCAAAATGTCTGCCCCCATCTTTCTTATAAGCCCTTTTTAGGTGTCCCCAAGGCCTTCTCTTTTCCACGCTGAACAAGCCCAGTACTCTATGACTGTCTTTACAGGAGATGTGCTTGAGCCCTCTGATCATCTTTGTGTCCTCTGGTTTGCTCCAGCAGGTCCAGGATTTTCTTGTGCTGGGGACTACAGAGCTGGATGCAGCACTCCAAGTCTCACTAGAGCAGAGTGGAGGGACAGAATCCTCTCCTTCAACCTCCTGGCCACGCTGCTTTTGATGCAGCCCAGGATGACAGCATTAATGCTTTCTGGGCTGTGAGCACGTATTGCCAGTTCATATCCAGTATTTTAGTTACCAGCACCCCTAAGTCTGCAGAGCTGCTCTCAATCCATTCATCCCCTAGCCTGTATTGATAGTGTGGCTTCATGCAACTTAAACAGTGTGACTGCATGTCAAAGGTGTATGCACCAAAGACCATGGTAGAGCAGGACAAAAGAGGAACCTCATCTCACCCTATTCAGACCCAAGAGCAGTATTTGTGTCCTTGAGGTGGTCTCTAAACACCTAAGAGGAAGATATTTATAAAGTTGATGCCTCCAACATGAATTGGAACCTCTATATTGTATTTATCTTAGGTGAGCTGTTGGTATTGTGACAGGTTTCTGTATTTACTGTGGAAAAAACTGTGTGGGTTCTTTTAAGCATCATTTTTGAAATGTACAAACATTGAGGGTTTTTTTCATTAACTCTTTTCTTTGCAGGTACTGAGTCTGTGCTCTCTCACATGTTGAATAAGAGAATAAAAGAGAGAAAAAATTAAATTCTATTTCTCTGAAAACTTGGAAAGCAAAGATGTATTAAAAATACTGCAGTAAAAATTCAGTTTAGATCTTGGTTCTAAAAGATCAAAATTTTCATTTTCTGCTTGTTAATGTCAATTGCTAGTTCACCTTCTTCCACCTAGTGTCCCAAGGCTTACTCTTTTTTTTAAAGATTTTTAGATATTTTTCACAAATCCGCAGCATATAGCTGGACAAGATTTTTGTAATGATTGTTAATCTTGGTAGTTTCCCACTTATTTGCTGATATGGTAAATTATTTTAAGTGGCAGTGTAGTCATTCGTTTCAGAGATGAGTCTTTCAGATGGCTCTTTGGTAGGATGATGAAAAGTGTGCTTGATGTTACCCTAACTATAGTGGAGATTACTTATGACCATTTAAGATAGTTTAACACAGTTTAGGATGTACATATAATGGAAATAGTAAGTGTACTAGGAGATAGATTTTGCTCTAGGGAGTTGAATCCAACTGAGCAAAATGGTAGAGGAGCCTGCAAGCTTTTTTCAAAACCCCACCTACATGCTTATGCTTCCCCTTCTGCATAGAGATTTATAGGATAAGATGCAGGCTCTGGATATAATACTCTAATGTATCAGTGAAATCCACACCTTCTGAAACAGGAGTTTAGATCCAGTTCTTTGGGTTTGTTTGTGACAACAAACTCAGCCAGTACAACACTCAAATGCTCAAATACATTTCCATTGGTTCTGTCTGTTCCAAAAGCAGGAGCACAGACTGGCTCTCCAAAATCTCCTGTTTCTATGCTCAGATACTTACTTTTACCCAATTAATGATTGTGTTTTGGCTTTTGGTAGCTTGTGTTCATGAATTTGCTAGAAGGAATAAAAATATAGTTTGCACAAACATTTTTCATGAACAACCTAGATGTCCCCTGGTACTTTCCATGTTTAAGAAGCTCAGAGTGGTTGAAGTGAGGCATTTTCTGCATATGTCTTCTGACAATCTTCTTAAATGTGTGGCTAAAAAAATACTCCTTTGGTCTCTGTCAGTTCTTTAAAAAAAACCTTAGAGAGCAGTAATTTTGCTGTGCGCCCACCAGAGATTCCAGCTCTGTGAAACACTGATCCTTTCAATGCCAGCAGATCTTTGTCAGGTTGCTTAGGCCACAGTTCACAAGCAGTTCTCCCCAGGGGCATGAGATGTATGCAGGTACTGAATATTAAGGTTGCCTGGGTGCCACACTGAGCACAGAACCTAAAACCTGTATTGGAGTCTCTTGTCTCTGAGGCTTCCTAAGCCCTCAGGACAGAGCTTTCCCTAACACATGAGGCTGTGTGCTTTGCAGACATGTGCATTATGCAGCTCCTCTCCCCGATCTTGCTTGGAATAGAAGTTGCCCTATATGCAATGAGGGTGTGAGGGAAGACCCAGGCAACTACAAACCTGCTAGTCTAACCTCAGTTTCTGGAAGAACTATGGAGAAGATTAAACTGGATTGTACTGAAGGACATTTAAAGACCAATGCAGTAATCAGACACAAGAGTTCACAAAAGGAAAGTCCCATTTCACTAGTTTGATATCCTTCTACAATAAGGTCACCGGCCTGGCGTGTGGAAGGAAGTTGGCAGATGTAGTTTTCTGGATTGTTGTAAGGCTTTTGATACCATCCCTTGCAGTATCCTTCTGGACAAGTTGCCCATCTCTGGGATGAGTGGGTACACACTGAAGAACTGGCTGAGCAGCAGGATGCAAAGGGTTTTGGTTAATGAGGCTACATCTGGCTGGTGACCAGTCACCAGTGGTGTTCCTAAGGATCAGTTCTGGGGCCAGTGTTCTTCAAAATACCTCTCGGTGATCTGGAGGCATGAATTGAATGGCCCTTAGCAGGTTTGCTGATGGTATGAAACAGGGAGGTGCTGCTGACACTCTTGAGAGACAAGAGTCCTTGCAGAGAGGTAGAGTGGAGCATTGGGCAGTCATCAGTGGGATGAAATTTACCAAATCCAAATGCTGGATCTGGCTCCTGGGATGGAGTATCATGGGCACAAGAATGAACTGGGGGAGGAATGGCTGGAGAGCAGCCCTGCGGAAGGGGATCTGGGAGTGCAGGTTGGCAGCAGCTCCCCGTGAGCCATCGTGTGCCCTGGCTGCCCCAAGGGCAAACCTCATCCCGAGGTGCATCGAGCATGGCACACCCAGCCAGCCAGGTGAGGGGATTGTCCCACTGCATCAGCCTCACCCTGAGCACTGGGTGCAGGTCTGGACCCACCATTTAAGAAGGTTGTGGAGATCCTTGAACGTACCAGGAGGGCAACAAAGGTGGTGACAGGGCTGGAAGCAGGTCCCGTGAGGAGCAACTGAGGTCTTTGGGCTTGTCTGACTTGGACAGAAGGAGGCTGAGAGGTGACCTCATTGTTTTCTACAGCTTCCTGAAGAGGGGAAGCGGGGAGGGAGATGCTGAGCTTTTCTCCCTGGGATGCAGTGGTAGGATGTCTGGGAAAGATTCCAAGCTGCACCAAGAGAGATTTAGACTACATATGAGGAAGCAATTCCTTACTGAGAGGGTGGTGGAACCCTGGAAGAAGCTTCCTAAAGAGGTGGCCGATGCTCCCAGCCTGTCAGTGTTTAGGAGGCATTTGGTCAGTGCCCTTAACAGCATGCTTTAACTTTTGGTCAGCCCTCTAATGGTCAGGCAGCTGGATTATAGATGATCATTTTAGGTCCCTTCCAGTGAAAATAGTCTGTTCCATTCTTTTCCTAGGAATAGCATGAAATTCTATTCTGTTTGACTTCAGGGAAGCTCTGTTAGGCAAAACGTGAGCCTTTCATGGTATGATCTCTAGGCTGTATTGACCACTTCATTTCCCATTCTCACCTGTTACCATAGCCTTTTGAAGTAGATCATTTTCAGGGGGTTGGATTGTCACAATTCAAAAGTATGAGCACCTCTCTTCAGCTGCTTTGTTTTACCCATTTAAAACCTTTCCTCTCTGATATGCAGCAAGTTCTAAAAGTATGCATATTTTGAAAGGATGTGGGAGATAAGGATGTGAAAACCACCAGTACTGTCACTTCAGATGCTTCAGATGACCACTACTTTCACCTTCATGTTACTGTGTCATGGTAATCCTGCTTAGATATTCTCTCACTCATTCATTCACTACCTTGACAGCCCAAAATCCTGTGGAACTACTTGCCAGCTAAGGCAAGAAAGTTTAATACGGGTTTTTGCACAGGCAGTTCCTGATCTTCTAATGAGATAAGAAGAAATTAATCTAGTCTATATTTAGAGTCACTGTTAGGGCAATGTGGATTTTCTTGAAATTCCTCTCACTACAAAGAGCTTTAGGTAGCCATCCCAGAGCTTTTTAAGAAATTTGTTCAGTAAAGATTCCACACAAGTCAGTAGATCTACAAAGGGTTAAATTTGACTTCAGATGCTGGCCAGAATTCCTTGCAAAGTTATGGAGATACCCATGGAGTAATGAATTCTCTATGTGGCTTGAACTGCTTTTCTACCGCTGCTTTTAGATTCAACTTTTAAGCCAAATCTCATCATGTTTTCTTCTTCCTCCTGTTTTTAATGAATGCCACTTGCTTGGCCCTTGTGAGTCTACAGTCTGTCTTTTTATAGTGGTAGACAGAGCTGTTGGTCACATGTGTCGCCCTTCTCTGAAAGGATACTGAGGACCAGCAATTTTCATTCTCCTGCTTTTGTTGTGGCACTGGCTACAGCATCCAGATTGACTGGGTGGGGGAGATTCATACATTGTCAAGCCAAGATTTTCTGACTGTATTTTTCCCCTAGTACAGCTGTCTGTGTATTAAAAAGGATGTTATGCACATTTATGGTTGAACTATGTACTTATTCTTCACATAGGCACAGAGTTATTTTGCTTCTCCCAGAATTATGTGGCCTTTTGATAGAGGGAGAGATACTACCCTCCTTATTTTTTAAAATGATGGGGTATTCATTAGGAAGAATGTAAGATGTGGGTCTGGATTATGTAAGATGTAATGCAAGATGTGGTTATAGCCTTAGCTTTCCATATGTTTTCAGCCAAACAAATTTACTGTCCTGCCTCAGTGGCCCTTATCTGTAAAAGAAGAATTAGTTATCTCTGAATTTCAAAGGAGTGTTGGAAGGATTAATTTGCTACGCTTTCTGTTGAATGTTTTGGAAAATGATAGATGCTAAGAAAGTATTATTATTGTTTCAAAAGCATTTTTGTTTTGTGAATTTTCTCTAAAACACCACATTTTTATGCTAGAAATATTTATGTTGTGGGTATTTTTTAAAAACAACATGCATTTAATTTGCCTCTGTGAAACCCTACATAATAGGAAGTTTATTAATAAATTGCTCGAAGTATTACAGACAAAAGACTGAATTTAGAAACCCTCGGTATCTTACGGCCTCGGAAATGCCTCATTATTTAGTGATACTTAAACTAATCTGCAGTAACTCTCTCTGTGTCATTAAAATTCTGCTAGGCATTCACATTATTTCTAGGGACTTTGAAGCAGACAAGGTTTTGAATTTGTTGGTGTTATGGCATTTTTTATGTGTTATACTGAGGAAAGAAAAAATAATTTGATAGACATGTTTCACAGAGAAACAGCATTTAAAAATAAGTCTGTCTAGCAAAACTGTAATAATGCATTGCTGTCTCTGTTTCACATTTACATTGTGCTTGACACAAGATAGCTTTGCCATTTCCCACTTTGATAGGCTGTAAAGCTTTTTTACATTTTTGATGAAATGAGATTTTTTCATTATTAAGTCTACCATGCAGAAACACAAGACAGTTGGTTTAGACACAGTGTACTGAGTTCAGTGAACCTGGTGGAGCTGCACCAAGGATTGATGGCTACCCAAAATATTCAGACTTTCTGTGTGGAGCACAGAACCACAGCTTCATGGTTTCTCATGGAATCCCAGCTCCCCACACCATGTGCACATGCTAGAACCAGAGCTATTTGATGTTTACTTTTAAAGCACAGAAAGTAAAGAAATAGACCAATCGCACCTAGCAAATCAAACAGTTGCACGGAATGTTCTTCCACATTTATTACTGGGTTTAATATATTAAAATCTAAATCTGGGAAGTTTTTTGGTTTTTTACAGTGGATGTGATGAAACTAGCAAGAGAAAGAAAGCACCTGATTCTTCAGTAAGTATCAATTCTCTTAATGAGAGTCCACCATGCAATTCTAAGCTGTTGTTACAAGCAGCTAACCTGGGTCACAACCTAGATGAGGCTGGAGACTGAAAAGTTCAGTTGAGGGGAGAACTCCTTAGTGGAGCAGACAAGCACAGACAGTTCAAGATGAAACTGTGAGATGCTTTGTGTCAGGTTACCAAGGATGTTCATGATATGACCATTAGGTGTTGCTTTCCTAAACTGTTCAGAGAGTACTCATTTATCAGCAGTCCACTTGACTTGCTGCTTCCACTTGACCTCAGCTAATGATTTATAGGGGGTAACTGTGGTACACACTGCTGTCTTTGTAACAAGACAGGTAACAGATTTTGATCCAGATCTCCATTGGGTGGACTTTACTCTGGTTTTAAGCTCCTCTTTTTATTGTAAAGCTTTCTGTTGAAAAATTAGATACAAATTTAAACAAGTACTATATGTCCCTTCCAGAGGCTAATATTTTTAGGACAGTAAAATCACAGAAATCAGTATATTCTGTCAGCTTTCTGCTGTATGCCTTTTAATACATGTCAGTTTTCATTCAGATTAGAGTCCAATACCAAATCCATCCCATCACTGAATATCCCTTGAGTTTGGGGACTCACACATTAAAATATTCAGCAACCAAAGTGGACTTCAACAGCATTTTCTTTTTTCTGTTTTTGTTGTGAATGTGAATTTCCTGTAGGGTTCCCTGAATGTGCTTTGCAGGGGATAAGTGGAATGGGTAAGGAAAGGGCAGCTTGCTGGAGAGACAAGTGTGTCAGCATGGTGTCATAGCCAAGGTGGAAAGGTTTTCAGAGGGAAAAAAAGATGCAGCAATCTCAAGAGACAGCCGGGCCCCTGCTTAATTGCTGTGTGCTGGGAGACCAGTCCGCATTTGTATCACCGTGTCCACAAAGATCACCAGCTCAGAATGAGCAAAAAGCTCACATAAATGACAGGACAAGGTATGCACTTGTCCTTCTAGTAGCTCTTTCTCCTGAGCTTATTTTCCAGGGCATGATATGAAACTATTAGAGAGCATCCAAAGGAGGGCCATGAGGATGGTGAAAGGCCTTGGGAGGAAGCCATATGAGGAGCAGCTGAGGCCACTTGATTTGTTCAGCCTGGAAAGAGGGAAACCTCATGAGGGAAAGAGGAGGGACAGACACAGAGCTCTTTCCTGTGGTGCCCAG
This sequence comes from Motacilla alba alba, assembly GCF_015832195.1. Classification (NCBI taxonomy): domain Eukaryota; kingdom Metazoa; phylum Chordata; class Aves; order Passeriformes; family Motacillidae; genus Motacilla; species Motacilla alba. Next base: position 64,256,511 of record NC_052017.1, on the reverse strand, counting down.
TGACAGCACCCAAGAGAATGGCCTGAAGTTCTGTTAGGAAAGGTTTAGGTTGAATATCAGGAAAAGGTTCTTCATGCAGAGGTGTTGGGCACTAGAACAGGCTCCCCCAGGAAGTGGTCACAGCACCAAGCCTGACAGAGTTCAAGCTTTGGGACAGTGCCCTCGGGCACATGGTGTGATTCTTGGGGTGTTCTGTGCAAGGCCAGGAATTGGAGTTGATTATCCCTGTGGATCCCTTCCAGCTCAGCATAGTCTGTGATTCTGTGGTTACACCTGTCAGCCGCCCCTCAGCTCCCTCCTCAGTGAGGGTGGCAGTACATAATGATTGGGGAAGCACTGTGGAAAGCTGAAAGATTTGTATTTGGAGGCACTTCAGGCTGGATTGGATCAGAAGGAAAGTTTCAGAAGGACACATACCACAGATCTGAGGAACTGCCCATTCCCACTGTGGGTCTGCACACCTCTGTCAGTGCCTCTTCCATCAAGATTCTGGTCTTTGGCTAGTTCTTTGCATGCATTTTGGAAGCATCAGTGATAGCCCTGACCATAAGGAGAATTACCAACAAGAGCTGTGCTATGCAGGAGCTTGACTGCAGAGACAAGGCTGCTGGTAGCTATACATACTTGGTGTGGGGCATGAGGGAAGGGAAATGCTGGGCAAAAAGAAGTAACAATTATGCAAATTGGTTAAGTTACACTGTAAAATCAGTGAAGTGGTAAGAATAAAACTGGTTGCCTCACTACACAACTTAAAGAGAAAGAAAAAATACGCAAAAGTGTGATCAGGAAAGAAATATGACAAGCAATTTGTAAAAGAAGTTGAAAGTAATCTAGAAGCAGTTTATCAACTGAAGCAAGAAAGCATATCTGTTCCTGAGGATTTAGGGCGCCCTAAGGAATATGCCTAACGCCATGAGCAGCATCCACCAAAAATGGGGATCTTTTTGTTGGGCCTCACATCCTAGCACCACACCTGGCCATGCAGGCAGGACATCCAAGCCATTAGCTACAGAGTCTCTCATTATATAGCACTCATATGCGCCACAGCAATGAATGAAATGCTCCTTAAGCATAGTAAGGGCAGATGAAGAATTATCTTGGGCTAGGTTTTAAATCAGGTGTAAATTCCATTGTTGATCCCACCATGACAAAGTCCGAGAGCTCTCTGCACTTCACTTGCATCTATAAATAACACCATTCTAATTTTCTTGTGTCCTGCATGATACTTTCCCAAACATTATGATGGAGCTGGTCTAAGCCAAAATCTCATATACAAATATTTGTATCAGATTCCATTAAACTTTATGAAACTTCATGATATGTTCACCTTTGACCCTTGGAGAAGACTTGTATTGGACCTGAATCTGAATTTAAAATTTTCTACTATTTTATTACTATTTAAACTGTTGCCCCCCCCCCCCCCCCCCCAGATCTGATGCACTCACATTCATCACATTCATACATATCCTCCTCTTCCCTGTACCCATTTCCTTCTTGAGGGCATGTTGTATCCTGTTTGCCTGCTTGTTTTGAACTCCATGTACTGGTGGGTTCCTCTCAAACTTAGGTGGGGTTTACATTACTCCATAACTCATAGAGTTTTTCTGTGATGGAAGGCCCTGGGAGAGTGCATACTGGGGAAGTTACAAGCTGCTACTTGCACAGAGATAGTAGTTCCTTGTCATCATTTGGGTTTGTTTATCTCCCCACCTCATATGATTTCCAGATGAGCTTAGCACACTTTGAATCCTCTAATTATGCTGCTGCAGCCATGTGACTGCCTGGTTGAGTAATTCCCTGCAGAAGGAGACAAAACTGCATGTAACAAAGCTCAACAAACAGTATTCAAAATGTGAACGAGTCACAGTAGTATAAAATGCCATGCCACTTTGCCTGAAATCTCCTTCTGGTGCCCCAGCTGTGTGGAGGTTGGATGTATAGTAGCAAGCTTACTGATCTGCAGGGAAGAGCATGGGTGGGGAGGGAAGGCTAGCTAGATCTTTGGCTTGTTTCCTTATCACCTTCCTCAGAGGTCTCAGTGAGGAGGCCTGGAGGTAAGGAGCAGTTGCCTTCTGCGCCACCAGGGAGCCCAAATACATTCTGGCTGTTCTGCAATGGTGTAAGATAGAATGAGAAAGACAGAGCAGTTGGCATCAAATATGCAGCGATCTGCTGAAGACCTTCTTGATTTATAGGTAATATATGAGAGGAGGGGAAAGGGCAGATAAAACCCAATTGTTCCCATTTTACAAAAAGCCTTGCGCTGTTTTCAGAACGGCTAATTGCATTGATTGTTCTGACCTCTGTATCTTCCTTTCATATGGGAGCTGGTCACTGAATTGCAACTTGTTTTTCGGCTGGCTGACAGCGGAGAAGGGGCTGTCTGGCACGGCGAGGCTGGATGGGTGTGTGTAGAGCGTGTGCGTTTTCAGAGCATGACACTTAGGAAGGCTGTTGCTCAGCTGCCAAAAGCACAGCTGTTACAGAGCAAGGGAGGGAGCCTGGCAGCAGCCTTGTAATCAGGTAGGCAAACGTGCAAACCATATGCTTATTCCTGGCTAATTTTATTGCTCAAAGTGGCAGTATTATAGGTAGTGTCTGGGCTCACCAAGTCCTCTTTTCTGCCGGTGGCAGTCAGGCAGGGCTGATGGGAGCATCTGGGTGTGTTTGCCCAGAAGCCGGTATCTATGAATGAAGAGATCAATAGCTGCGCTAAAAATCACTGAGCCATCTGGGATTTACAGAAAGAGGATTGACTTGCAAATCCTCCTGAAACTGAGATCTGCAGTAACTGCTGAATAATAGCACAAGCGGTGGAGGTGGTATAGAAAGTTACCTAGAAGACCTGAAATGGCCTAGTGGTACTTTTCTCAGCCCTTGGTCACAAAGAAGCTCAGAAAAGGGTGAGAAAATGCTAAGGTAGGGGGGAAATGTGTTTTGCTGCTGTTTTTTTATTTTTAACCCTGTTGTGATTTTGAAGGTACTGCAGGATGATAGAAAATGCAGCTATATTTTACCAATATCGGATGGCTACCAAAATCAGTGTCTGTACATCTGCATGAAAACAGTATAAGCCTATGACCAAGTGGGAGAGGGGGAGAAAAAGGTGGAGACAAAAGAAATGGCTTGTGGAGGTGGAGACAAAAGAAAAATGCCAGAGGATGCACTTGGAAATGCAGTTTAGACTTTGAGCCAGTTTTATGCTTATTCTGTGCTCTGTGGTTATGCAGAACTACAGCAGCTGTCAGGCTGCAAAGAGGAGCTAGGGACAAACTGAGACCTGAGAGGGGAAAGAAAATGTACAGAAACAACTTCTACTGTAGGTGAAGAAAGCCATGCATTTCTCTAGTACCTTTCAGCATGGATTTTAAGTATGAAATTGGTCTTCCATTGATTAGCAGGGATTTTTGCCTTACTTACCTAGCACAAAGAAATTGAAGTATGGGAAGTGTTCTGTGGGCTTCTGGTTAAGCTGTTCTAAAACATGGCTTGGGAGAAAGAAGGTGTTTGCTGGCATGGGGTGCTGTGATTATAGACCTGTGTCACGGTCAAGTGAATAGATATTTTCATGGCATGGAGCAAAATGGGTATTGTGCTCTGCATACTTCTCTGCTGTTTTTTAAAGGGGACACAAACAGATGTTGAAACTCAGCCATCCATGATGAAGTGGGACATCTAAAGACATCTAAGTAGGAAAATAGTAACATGTGGAGACTACGAAGGCTAAACAACTGTGCTGATGTTGTAGATGTTTGGGAAAGAAGTGGAAATGCAAACAAAACCCCCAGCATTTTATCCACTAACATATTCCAGTGAAGCAAAATAACAGCTTTTCTCTTTTTATTGTTTCTTTTTTTTCCTGGCATGGCATGACCTTGACCTTAGGTTAGCCTAGATAGTTGCACTGTCCTGTGCTGTTTTAGCTTCTATTTAAGAAGTGGTTATCGTGTTTATTTTATGGTGTTTTTTGTGTAAACATTACATCTAAGAGGGGAAGATTTTAGTGATGTGTAATGTCGTCTTTGGTATAAGTTTGTAAAATATGGTACATGATTATTGGTCCTCCCTAATAGTAGTATTGCTAACTGTGCTGCATGTTCAGAGGTTTGTCAGTGCTAACAGCATTTGTCAAGTCTTTTTGTTGAATTTATTTCTCAATGGAAGCAACCACAGTAAAAAAACTGCAGGTAAAACACTGATAAGTATAAGGCATCTTTCATGTCTGTAGTTGTCATTGGAATCATACAAAAGATACAGTATTGTGACTTTAACTAGCAGCGATCTAATTCCATTGCCCTTGCTCCTTGTTAGCAGAGCTACACTTCCTGCACTGGCCTTCCTAAGAAGCAGAGCTGGGTCTTTGTAACTCATTTCTGTATTGAGACTGCAGCTTGTTCTGCTCCCAAAATACAGATCCACAGCCAGTTGAAATGAAGAAGCGGTTTATCTTGTCTTGGGGGGCAGCTGCAGGAGAATGTCTCTTCTCCTGGGACCGAGACCACTGAATGTCATCTCTCTGCAGGGCAATCTCCCCAGGTGGCACTAAAAGGTTATAGTCATTATTTCTGTAATGGCGTTGCTCTGTGATATTATAGGGGACATCTGTGTAGTCAAGTACGTTCACAGCTATTAAGAAAGCTCACTAGATAGGCCTGTAGCACAGGATATCACTACAGTATCCTTCAAAGATATTAAAGAAAAAAGCTGTAATTCAGATGTCTTCTTACAAAATCTTACTCAGTGCTCTGCAATCTCAGGAGATCAGAAGTTGAATGAACTGAAACTTCTTTCAGCATAGTCACTTATTTCTATGCATTACCTTCATGAGGGCAGTAAGAGTGAGGATTACATGGGTAGGAAAGCACAGACCTATTAATTTTCATAATGAGTGGTCAGTCTTACTGAAGATTAGACTTTTAATCTCTAAAGGAGCCATCATGTTTCATTGGATAAATGATCTACAAATGAGAACTTCTCTGAGGAAACTCTATGTGATGGGTGACAAAGAAAGAAAATGGTCCAACACAATCTTTCATATGTTGATTAGAAGAAAAATTCTAGCTCAACAGTGAAGGTAGGATTTGATTTATCAAATTCAGAAACAGTCTCAAACTTTGTTATTTTTGCCTTGATTTTCAAGCAATAGACTGCAAGAGGTATGTGAGTAAAGTCCAGATGCCTCAAACTTTCTAAGCCTACCACTCTCAGACAGTAGAACAGAAGGTGTCTGTTATTTTTAACAGCCTATCAAGCTGATAAAGGAGCAAATGTGTCTGTTAGAAATTCTGTGGTTTTTTAACCTGAGAGGGTAAAACAAGCAAAAAACCAAATAAAACCCAAACAAAAAAAAAAAAAAAAAACCCAACAAAAACCCACAAACAAACAAGCCCAAAAGACAACTAAAAAGAATGATCACAAACAAATCCAAACCACAAACAAAAAAAAGACCATAAAACCAACCTGTAAAAATCTGCCCAAGGTTTTACTTCTGAACTACAATGGCTAGGGGAAACACAGATTCCACTTACAAGTGAAGTGCAGAGCAGACTGAAGCTATAGCTGTGACTTTGACCACCATTGCAGTATTTCTGCCTCTAAATAATTCTTGTTTCACACAGTCTTGGTCTGATAGACTCATGGAAAATGTCTGTGAGAAATGGCAAAATTTACTTGGTTTTCTGGTTCTCTTTACCAGTTGACAGATCCACATTGATTCACAATGTAGGCAAACTAAGAAAATGCTAGCAACTTTTGGAAGTGCAGCTGCAGTGAAAAAAATGTTCTGTTTTCAGAAAGAGCATTTTTTAGAGAGTCAAAAGACTCTCTCTAAAAGAGTTTTAGAGTTGTTTAAGAGTTGTTTCCTCTTCTTCATGACAGATGCAAAGAACAAGAAAGGAAACCCACACTATGGAGTAAGCAATATTCTTGCTTGAAAATAATTTTTGTCACCATTTGAGTTGTTTCAGAGCAGTGAAATAGAAAAAAAATTCCCATTTGATTGCTCAGAATTTAATCACTAGCAAAATAATAAAATAATAGCAAAATAATAGCATTGTAGCATTATTCTCAAATTTTCATGCTATTTTTTTCAAAGTTTAGTTTTTTAGGAATCTGAATTTGAGTTAGACAACTTTTCCCAAAATTGTTTTCTAGTTTACCAAAATTCAGTTTTGAATATACTGATGCTACTTAGCACCAGAGGATAATTTAGATCAGAAGGGATTTCAGGATGTCAGGGCAGTCAATTCAGTGGTATACTGTTAAAACGGTCCTTCATTCTGTAGCAGTTCAGTATAAGAGTAGGCAAAACTTTGAAAAATGCATATTGTGAGTCTTTTAAGCTGTAGAAGATATTTGGGAGGTTCCATGTCAGTAAGAACTTTATGTAAAAGCTTTGGGTTTCTGGTTTGGGTTAGTTTTTTTTAAATTATGCACTGGGAAACTCAGTTTTGCTGAGCACAGCAAGGCCAGACATTCCTGAAAACAACCCCCAAATACTGCACCTTTTCCAGATGTGATGGTAGTCTGGGCTTCAAGCCCACCACATACTTTCTGTGGTGTGTTTTGCCCTCAGCTGTGACTGTTCAGATGTGAACCTAACCAAAATGTTTTGAAGCATTTGTCTTTTTCATTTTGTCAATTTATATACATTTAGAAATATATTGGGAAAACACTTAAAAGGAAAAATGCTTCCATATCCTACCGGGTAATGATGATCAGGAGAATCCCTCTGAGGTGCCTGGATTTGATATCAAGTCAAGAGTCTTTTCAAGAATGAAAGGAGTCTGCTTTTGGAGTCAGCACAATTACACAAAAGATGAATCTGTCTCCTTTTGTACCTTTCCCACCTTTTGCTTAATGTGGTGCAGTGAACTAAAACTTGTAGAGCCACCATTTTCCCTGATAGGAATATCTGCTGATTAATCAGGCTGCAGTACTTAACATTAAATCTTGCTTACTATAATTGACTGTTATGTCATGCTAATGAGATTTCTTTTAGTTTTACTGCCTGCATGCTGCTGATCTAGACAGCGAAGAATTTTGTATTGTTTTATGGCCACCTATACCTTACTGGCTTTTTTGCCTTTTCTTTTTTTTTTTCCTGGGGGGGGGCTGTGCAGAGGAACAGTAGATTACTTCTCTGCTAAGTATTTTGTCTCTATCAAAAACAAGTGAATAGTTGTGTGCTTAAGCATATGAGGCTTGTGAGCCATCTTTATTTTATTTTTTTTAAACCAAACAGAAACTGAAAATAGTACTGTATCTTTGTTAAATATCCAAAATAAAAAATTACTGAGAATAGAGAATAAGCATGGGAAGTGGAGGGGGAAGGAATTAAATAAAGAAGCAATGGCTTTTCTCCTTTCATTTCTGCAACTCTAAGCAGTTACAGAGTAGAGTGAAAAGATCTAAATGATGTAACTAGCCAAATGTACTTTTTCTGTTTCCCAAAGGGAAAGCAAATCTACTCATTGGAGACCTGACCCAGATGAGAGTTATACCTCCTGGGGAAAACTTTGGTTCTTGAAATGAGCATTGAAAGAAAGTTGGGATCGTTAGTATTGAGAGGCCAGTTTGCTCTGCTGCTGTGCCCAAGCTGTGACCACACATACTTAAAATTTACCTGTTTTGCTATAATTCTTCATGGACATGGCATATCTGCTTACCCTGTGTAACCAGTACAAGCTGTTTGGAAGGTCTGGAGAGTGAGTCATATGCGGAGCAGCTGAGGAAGCTGGTGTTTAGCCTCAAGAAAAGAAGACTCCGAGAAGACTTTATCAGTCTCGACAACTGCCTGAAAGGAGGGTGTGGCCAGGTGGGGGTCAGTCTCTTCTCCCAGGCAGTCAGCAACTGGACAAGAAGATTTGGCCTTGTGTTGTGCCAGGGGAGGTTTAGGTTGGACATCAAGAAGAGTATCTTCACTGAAATGGTGGTAAACCATTGGAGAAACTGCCCAGGGAAGTGGTGGAAGTGTTTGAGAAATGACTGGACATGACACTGAATGCTATGGATTAGTTGCAATGGTGGTGTTTGGTCAAAGGTCACGCTTGATCTTGAAGGTCTTTTCAAACCTTAATGCTTCTAAGATTCAGTGTTCACCTCACATGGAGGAGATGACCCAGGGATATTTAATATTCACAGGATGTGGAGCAAGTGTAGTTCTTTGAGGGGAGAGACAGATTTAGCATTCAGGTGACTGTTATTTATTACTCCTATTTGTACGTCATGTCACAAGTGAGAGTAAAAGATTTAGCCATGTTGAACTTGATAGACTTATGCTATCTGACATTAGCAGTGTACTGAGCTAATTATTGTGGTGCTCTGCATATTTATCAAAGAAAGAAGCTTTGGCTCTTCACAATCTATGGAGATGCAGTAGCTCCAAGGCTTGAGCATAGTCATGAGCAGCAGGAGTGACTAGCCTCCACTTAAGAATCCTTCTTTAGGCTGGAGGTGATGGGTTTTCCTCCTTCTGCCAAAACATAAGCCATCTGAAGAGATAAGTAATCCTTATCAGTTATTTACAGATGCCTTAAACAGCAGAAGCAAGTGGAGGCATTTAGTCTGGATGCCATGGTGTTGAACAGTGATTTGTTGGGATTTTTGGTCAAAGAAAAAGGGCATTAACAAAATTAACCCAGCACCACCAATCTATAATGGCCACTAAAACATCTGGTCTTGGAAAGCTGACAGGCTGAGGAGGGTGAGGGGAAGCCATCTGATAAAAAAATCAAATCAGCAGTGGCTGAACACAGACATTTCTTGCAGGGACCAAACCAAAATGAAGAAACCATGGCTGAGTCTCTGATGGCTTTCACTGTAGGCACCAACACTAATTATCAAGTCCACAGACCAACCCAAAACATCCTAAGGGATGGACTGCAAATCAGAAGCTGCAAATTCAGGTTTAAGTGGGACACAGTCTGTGCTGGATGCCACACTCTCTCCTTGTTAGATCAGGCTTGTGTCCATCCATAGTGTAGGTTACCCAGGAATTTTTTGTAGCAGTGATTAATTGGAAATCAGCCCTGCTTGTGTTCATCCTTTTGTTTCTGATGCATAACTTCTCAGAAGAACAGCGTGTGATTTTTTTGAAGCCATTAAAATTGACCTGTTGTTTTCAGCCTTTGAGACCTCTGAGTCATTTTGGAGTGATTTTGACCTGTTTTGTGCCTGAGTTTTCTTGCTTACAAGCTGTTTTTCCCTGAAGAAGTGCTGGTACAATTGCTGCACTTGCAACACTGCTTTTGTCGCATGTATGACTGTGTCTGCAGGAGTCATTCTCTGCTGTTTCTCTGCTCTCTGCTTGTAAAGTCCATGCTGTCATTTCAGAAATTGTATTTAAAGATGGTATTAAAATTGGTGGAGTTTAGGCTCATGTTTCCCAAACAATTGTGCTTTTGTTTGTTTGCAAATGTGGCTGTCTGAACACATTTTAAAGGGGACTGCGTTCTAGAACATTCTCACCCCTTGCTTTTGAAAGTCTTCAGTGCATATTAAGCTAGGCCCACGTAGTCACTAGTCATATTTGAAAACATGGACCTTCAGATTGGCCTTTTTTATTTGGTTGGGGTTATTTTTAAATCTTCTTTCTTTGAGACCTCAAGGGAGAGACAAATTAATCATCTGGTGACACTCCATTAGGGAAACAAAATTCTTTTTGAAGTCTCTATGCAATTATTACAAGGAAACTTTCATTGTGTTATAACCTCAGAGATTAAATGTGATAAGATAATGAAAAACAATACCCATTTCAAGAATGCAAAAAGATATTAAATTTTTTCTGTCAACTAGTTTGTGATATATTTTATCATTCTTAAAAGAGAGGCAAATGATCTAGAATGGAGTAATGTGTCAGGTGTGTGTCTTTGTTTCTTGGGCTAACTTTGTGCATTATGTAAATGTCCATGTTTGCGTAAGGACATACCCTCAGTGCCTTCCTTACCTGCCAGCATCTGTAGGTTGTAGTTGGCAAAGCACTGGGGAAGATAACTCATTCCAACTAATCTTGGAAACTGAAGCTGTAGCTCAAGGGAGTGGGATACCACGTTTGGCACTGAAGGCTGGCAAAGATGGAGTGAGTGTGGCTGATGCTCAGCGAGGTTGAAGGAAGGGGACAGGTTGCTGCTGGCTTGCTTTCATCTCATTCCCTCCAAGCAAGTAGTAGCATACCTGAAGGCCACCTCCAAAGCAGAGCGATGACATGCCATTACTCAGCCTTGTTTAGGGCTAGGAAGAGAGAAACACTACATTTATAGCTTTCCTAGTGCATGCCCTAGCTGTTTCCTGTGCTGGCTTGGCTTTTCTTGAGAGACTCCCAGAATATACATTCTCTGAGCAACAGGCTTGCCGTTTGGGATTCCAAAATAGAATGCATTCCCTGCATCTGAATGAGGTGGCTCTTCCCTTGGTGAAGGCCCTTTCCATCCAGCCTGGAAATTAAGAGTCTAGAATGCATGTAAGCAGTTGCTTTTTTATCAAAGCAGCAGTGATTTTCTGAAAGTAGTAAGTAGATCCTTCCACATGTGTCCCAGCAATGCAGATTTCTGCCGCTTGTAATGAAATGCCCAATTGCTAGCAGGAACAAGGAGCCAGGCATTCCAGTTGAAACTCAACAGGAATATTTTTGTTGGCTTTATTGGGCAGAATCTAGAAGTCTACAATCTCTACATGAAACTGAAACTGCATTCTGGAAACATGTAATTGAATGCAGACCTGGGCACTCTTGAGATGATAATGAACCACAGAAGCTCGAGGTACTAGATTATGATGCCAGCCCTTATGGTAGGCATCAATTTATCAATTGCTTTGATGCAAATGAGCATCTCATACCAAGCTAAAATTGTGTTTCTGCAGCAAATCAAAGCTAAGCAGTAGGATTTATACATAGATAGATAAATCGTAGCTGTGCTTAGCAGTGCTTCCCTCACCATTTTTCACAGGGACAGTAAAGTCATTAATCTTTGCTAGTAAGAAGCTTTTTAAAAAAGAGACAAAAAGGCTTAGGAACATATCAACAATGTAGTGTTCAAAGAGAAAAGTGGGTACTGACAGGAATCCTGTCTTATTTAAGCTGCATCTGAATGTGTCACCTAGAGTAAGAGAGTTATAGATGGCAGTTGCACTACTAGATTATGTGTGCTGTACCACCAAGTGTGCTTTTTGGGTGGGTAGGTGAGATTCTGCATGCAGGAAGAGATACATTTTCAGCCTGACTGGGGCTTCAGGTCTCATTTGGTGAAGAAAAAGTGTACCCCAAAAGGAAAAGAGCCACTGGCACTGCAGAGAGGAATGCTGCTGGGAAGTCGTGTAGGACTCAGGCATACACTGCTTACCCTGGTGTTCTTTCTTCTTGTCTTTTAAATGAAAGTACTGCTTTATAGTTTCTTATGCACCCCACCAAATAATACATTCCCTGTGAAATGTAATGGGAAGTTACTGCTGTAATTAACTCATTGATTGTTTAAAACAATTGCTAATTGTACGTGGTTGGAAAGCTGGGAGGATCTCACTGTCACTAATGTGACTGGATAATTATAGATTTTTCTTTTCATATTTTTTTTCTGTAAAACATGTTTTCTTTGCAGTAGCTTTTATTTTTGGCCACCTAACTTTCAGTGCCCATGACTGACAGATGCAGGCTAGCAATCAGCCCCAGGGCAGGAAAAAGGATGGAGATATTTCAGACCTCAATAATTCGGCACCCTTAGGGACACTGTAGGTAAACAAAGTATTCATTCTTATACGTAATACATGTATGCTACTGTAAACACATTAAAACAAAGGTCTGTGCAATAGCAAAAATGTCTATATGCCACTGGAAGCATTACCTTTGGGAGGCTTCTAAGTGCCAGAATATGGTTCAGTCGTTCTTCTTTTAGAGGAGGAAACAAAAAAGGAAAACAAATAGCTTGGAAAGCCACCTCTGAGATGCTGCTTCTGCATCTTGGCATAAGAGCCTGTACACTGCCCACGCACATTCGATATTTCTTTTCAATGAGTGCTGAGGTTGCTAGCTTTTACCACAAATGCCAGGGAAACTGAAAAATGCCAGCTCTTCCCTGTTCTGCTTCTCACAGCCAGTTACCAGAGCATCTACATGGCACAATGTGTTGGCACAGTGCTTCTTCCAGATAATATGTCATGCTCCATGCGTCCTTTTGCAGCGCTGCATTGCTCTCTGTGGATATATCTCTTCTGAAGCAAATGCCAGACCCACGCCTAGGTGTAGCAGTAACTTGCAGCTACTTCTTGCCAAGATATTGGGAGATTTTTAAGCAAATGTGTCTACAAGGACTGACTGGAGCCATCATTAAAAGTAAACTCCTCTCTTCTGATGTGTATCTTGCAGCCCTACTTCAGACATGCAATGAATTTGTGCAAGACATTGCTGTATCTGAGTTACTTATCCACAGGATAAGTACATTTGCATGTAATGAAACAGGAGCTCCTTCTGAGTCTTTTCTTTAGTGACTAAGCCTCGTATCTTTACAGAGGCTTCCCGAACTCAGTGTGGTACAATTACAAACTAGGATTTTCTTCTGGTGCTCTGTGTTTGTTTGTGCAGTTTAGCTCTGCTTTAGCTTTTGGTATATCTGGGAAGATCTTGCTGTGTCAGTGATGCCCTAATAATCACCACTGTAATGGGCTCATGCTACATAAGGACTGAATTCTGCCAGACTTACTAGTATTGAGTAGTAGATTTTCCTCACTCTGCATCCATAAAACAGTATTAATATCTAAAGTAAGACATATAAGAGGTCTTTTTGCAATATTGACTGCAAGAATATCATTCTCTTTGAAGACAACTTTCCATAGTGTGGACAGAGAGGTTCTAAGTGTGTTTTTCCCTTTGAAAATTACATCTGTAGTCATGGGTTCACTTGCCGTATACTGAGCAATGCAAAAGACATTTTACAGCAATATTTGCATGTATTTGCATCAGTTTAACATGGCGGGGGAGTTTAATTCCGCATTAATCTGTGCATTGATTTTATAGGAGATTTTCATAGCTTTATGGGGGAAGATAAAGCCACTGAAGAGTTGACACAGATTCAGTGGGATGTTCTTCCCATAAGACTAGGCAAAAATGAAATTTCAGTGTATACACGAGGAGAGTTATCAAACAGAAATTGGTCTGGAATTTCTGGTTTAGGAAAGGTCTTGAAGTATTGTGGTTAATAAAAAAAAACCTAAAATCATATTTCTGAGGAATGAAGGTGCTCAGCTTTTTTGTCTGCTTTTCAGAATAAATGGCTCACAGCATAGCCTCAGAGACATAGATGTTCTTGAACCTTTAGTCTGAGAATGCAGCTGCAGGTGGGGCCTATTTGGCCCAGGAGAAATATTATTTGGTTGCATTTTTTCTATGAGAAAAAGAGGGCAAAGGGGGAGGGTGTGGAATCTTTGTACAATATCCTGTGGCCAGAATCAGGTAGCATTAGGTTTTTACCAAGAAAATGTTTTCTCCAAAGATGCCCCGTTTCACTTGGTTGAATACAAATACATAAAAGGCAAAATCTGTTGAATGGTTGTTTAAATAACTCTTTATCAGTTTGGTGGGTTGGAAGTACTCCTTGCATTTCAATTCTGATATCAATGACTCCCTTTAAAAAGTCTTAAGAAGCAGTGAAGATTCATTTTCTTAGCTTAAATCTGTATCTAGCTTTAAATACCCTAAGTGTTTCTTTCATTCCAGCTATAAGAAAAAGGCAGGGGAAGGTATGACTAAGTTATAGAACCTTCAGACCATATACCAACATTAGAATTCTGTATTTGGATCAAAAATTAGTGCTAATGAACAGAAATTAAGATTTTAATGCTCTGCTCTGAGAAGCTATCCAGAATAGAATGAGAGAAAATAGTAATTTTAATTGTTAATGGGGAAAGCAGCACAGGAAATTATTTTTGCAAAATGGCATTGATCAGGACTGTAATTAAAAGGCATCTTAAAGAAATGAAGAGAAGCTCAGCATAGATTTAGATTTTAAAGCATGCTGGATTTAGAGTGCTCCAGATGTTTTCTTAGAACAAGCTTCATTGACCTGGAATATCAAAGTGTGCCAGCGTACTCACTGGAGCATTGTTAATGCCTCTGGCTGGGTTTGTTTCAGGATCCTTGGTTTGAATTGCAGTGTATTTAATTTTGTGAGCACAGTAAACTACAGAGAATGATTAATCTACAGAGATTAAATTTATAAAGGTGTGCCAACCATCCAAACACAAAGCTTTGCATTGTGACTTCTCTCTATTCTATTTTGGTTTTAACTAAGTCATCCCAAGTGTGTAGATCCATTGTTCACTAGAAACCTATTTTTGCAAGGCTTGCATTATCAAAAATCTTTATCAGCACAACTGTGTTTGAAATATGTTTTCACATTTTTAAAAGGTCTGTGTCTTATCTGACCTGTCATTCCAGGCACCTTTTATAGCCAAAGATACCAGCAAGTGATGCCCAAAACAATTGAAAAATTACAAAAAAACTCTGCAATCTTCATTGAAATTATAGTTAGACAGCTACCCATCCTCCCAAGCAGTAGACCATTGGAAGGTATTACTTTACAGAATGTTGGCATACAGTTTTAGACCTTAGAACTAAAAGACTGATATTACAGTGTCTCTCATCTCAAACAGTGCCATGCTTCATGTCAACAGAGGTGAATGAGTCAGGCTTGCAGTACCTCCTGTGTCTCCTGAGACATGGAGTATCTTTACAAGTATCTGTTATGCAGAGGCAAAGTGTTTTTTCTAAATTGCTTCTGTGATGCAGTTGAGACCTGTGTTCTATATCTGAAAAACCATCATCAATTTCAAAGCGTGTGAACAAAAACCAAAGGTTATGGACGTTGTCCTTCATGCCTCAGAACCCTCAGGACCATGAGTCTTCCCTAGTATTTTCCTAAAAGCTAGCATTCCTTTGGTAAGTGTCCCTGAATGATGTCATTTTGTCAAACCTAGCATGACCAGCTCTGACACTGGACAGCTGTAAGTGTTTGGTTATCTGGGGCTATGCTCTGGAAATCTCAATGTCTGTAAAATTGTTCCAGTGTTACCATTACTGTGCAGCAAAAATGCTGTGTTACACGTTCAGAGTCAAATGTGCCAGGAGATAGCACGTAAATACAACAGATATATTCAATCCATGGACTTTTAACAAACAAAGAAAACATCAGAAGAATAAGTAATAGCACACAGTAGTTTAAGTGAGAGTAAAGAATTTTCTTGACTGATCTAGCTCCTCAGCTAGCTCCTAATTTTTTTCTCATTAATCAATCTGCAGTCCTTCCCCCTTCCTTTGTTGTCCATAATGCCTGCTTCTATCTGTTCTCAGAGGATGGGGAAGAAGGCACAGGAAGAAATGAAGGAAAGACTTTACCTCCTGTGCCATCCAAAGCTAGAATCCCTTTGTCTCTCCTTACAAAGCTGTACTTTTTTCTTCCTAGCTGTGAAGACACTGCCTTCCACCTCCTCTCTAAGATGCCTCAATTTAATATTACTTGATTGTACCTCAATAAGCACATTCCTGCCTTGGAGGCAATCACAGCTCCAGAAGTCCTAGTCCTAAACACCACACTTCAAACTTCATATAACTGTAATTACTTTAACTCTGGTACAATTATGAAAATACAAAATCTTAATTGTATGGACAGTGCAGCCTAGAATGGAGAGCTGATGATGGGTTAACCTCTCGTTCACTCTCCTCCACACCATTAGTTTTGTACTATCCTTCTATGGATTTGAGGAAACTGATGTTTCGGAAGTTTGCGCAGTCCAATTATTCAACGTGATTATACTGCTGCAAATGCCGAATGTGGTCCCATTGCACAGACTCAAAGTAGAGCATCCTGCAGAGTAGCATTGCTTAGCAGTGTGCTAGATGAAGCACTATAGTGCATGGAATTTTAAATCCATGCTAAATCAGTGACAATGACAATGGACTACATCAGTATAATCCCACTGATGGGTCAGGTCACTGCAGTTTCTCTGGGGTCTCCGTGTATTAGCTCTATGTTTTTTCTCCTTCCAGGATCAACTAGATTTCCCAGATTCCTTCTGTCCTCCAGCTCTTCTACCTCTTTTTGTCCTTCAACTAAGTCTCCATTGGCCAATACCTCTAATCTTGTCTCATGTATTTATTTACTATTCCCAAATGTAAGAAATAGAGGACTCATAATTCTGAACTGCCAAAAATTTCAGGAGAGGATCTGAGCTACAAGTTGTGACCTGCAAACCCCAGTGCTGCTCTGACAGTGACCCAGTAGAAGAGGAGTTGTGCATTGTGTAAATATAATGTTGTTTATAGCCCTTGCTAGCAAGCCAGGAGCTGATGCCATTCCTTGGTACTAATTAACATGCCTTCTCTTTCTCACCGGCGAGATTTGTGAGAGCAGAGGCAGACTCTTGAAAGATGCTGATGAATATGGTGGATAGTAAAGGACACCTTATGTTCTTTCCTTCTTTATATAGACTGCAGTTTTGCCCAACAGGCACTGTGCAATTCCTAAATGCCCAGGCAGGAAGAACTGGCTCATAATTGAATACAGATTCAAATAAAGCTCCAACACATCATTTCTGTAAAGCATTGAACAAACAATGCCATCTCTCTCTTTGTCATATTTAAGTAATACTTTTACAGTTTTATCTACTTGAATTGTAACCTTTTCAAAGCCTGGCTGCTTGAACAGTACCTTGTTTAAAGCCCTGCCTCATGCAAGTGGAGGTGCTTATTGCAGATAATTACTTATGAATAAGCCTTTGTCCCAAACAGCTTACAAGAGACCAAGCTCATTCCACAAAACCTGATGAAATAAATCAGATGGCATTCATGTTGTGTTGGTACTGACTTGACCTGAATTCAACCTGTCTGATATAAAGATGAAAATCATTCCATGTCATTATAAAGCCCCTTCAACCATTCATCATCTCTAATTGCTAGCTTCATTATCCCCTAGCTAAGCATCATGCCAACTATTCATAAGAGCTTTGTAATAAGCTGCTTCATTCTCTAGAACCCATATTCTTTGTTTTCTCACCTTGTCTCCCTTCTAAGCCCTGCTTTGGTCAGAAGAACAAGATAAAGAGCAAAGCAAGCACTTGTTCCCCATTAACAGTCCCTGCATTTCCACTTGAAGCCTACATTGGCCTCACAGAATTCCTATTCCTCTCCCATGTGCCGCTGCAGCCAATGCCCTACATTGTCAGGGCTGGCAGCCTTTTCACTTCCCCCTCAGCATGTTTCTGTGCAGACATCAAAAGAGTGATGCCTCGGGCAGGCAGAGCAGTCCTTTGTCATTTAACACATTGCATTTCCCAGGATAGCTGTTTTATGGCAACCAGCTTGTGGAGGTGGCATTCCCTCAGATGGAGGTGGATAGGAAGTGATGGAGGAGCCTTTATCAGAAAGATTACAAGGCAAAATTACAAAATACACATAATTCTGGATTTCTCAAAACATCTAGAAAAATTACAAAGTATGGCCAGGTTGGGGGGTGGGGGGAAATAGTGCCGTGGTATGAAAAGCTTATTTGCAGCTTATAGTGCATTAGATCTCTCATGAAAGAAAGCTGCAGGTTCCCTGAGGAAGAAGGCCAAATGGCTTCTCTGGAGAAAACTGAAAAGCTGTGCATATTCCCATGAGCACAGCTTACTAGCTTCTTACCAAAGGGCTGTAGCATGGTCACATCCCACTCAAATATCTTGTCTGACTGAAAACTACTACCCTGACAAGAAAGCTTGGAACTTGCAGTTGCAGTGTGCAGAAGAGCACTCACACACCACTGAGACTGCCTTTGGTTGTAACCTCAAAGGTGTACAAGTCAGAGGAAGATACTATTGATTGAATGTTTTAGAATCATAGAATAACTTCTGTTGGATGGGACATCCAGAGCTCAAAGCAGATCTAATTAGATCAGATTGTTTGGGGACTTCCAGCCTTGGGACTTTCCCTTCCAGCCTTGAAAGCCAACAGAGATAGACAACCTTCCTGGGCAACTTGGTCTTATGCTTGGCTGTAAGTAATTAGTAGTCTCACCTTTAAACTTTTAACTGTTGTGGGGAAGGGAAAATACTTTTTTTTTGCAGAAACGTGTGCTTCAGTTTGCATTCTTGCATCAGAAGAATGCAAACTGTTCTCTTGTGAATCTTTTCTCAGCATGCTCTTCAAGTACTGCCTATGAACACTAAGTTCTTAGTTGTTCATGGTGATGTAAGTAACATAGATGTGTTTGACCTCTTAGTATACATTTTGGTGATCTATTTCCAGCAATAACCCATAAAGTGATTGAAAATTTCCATCTGCTATCGGCCTCATGATGCAGTTAGAGCTCTCCCAAAGTCTTGAACCAACACAGTCTTGAAGCCGGGATGCTTTAAGCCCAGAGGATGACTGCTCTAGAGGAAACTTGAAGATCATTAGGACAAAAAATCTGTTAAAATGTCAGAGTACATTGTATACTGCAGTCCTAAGTTCTGCTGGGGCCCCTTGGAATTTTTGTAATACAAAGTAATAAAAAAGATCTGCAGTGGGTTTTACCACTCTTTTGCTGCATTCACTCCACTGTGAATGAAATGTGTATTGTACTGCAGTCCTTCTAGTTCAGCCTTCAGTCACATTCTTCTCTGGTTTTAACCTCTGGGAAAACAAAATCCTGCCCTGTGTGCTACTATGTTCCCTGGAGACTAAGGTTTTGACAGATAGACCTCATGGATCATACAGGTGAAGCAGTTGAATCTATAAAACCTCCAAAAATTAGCATATATTAGGAGTAAGTTTTTATTTCTAGTGAATAAGTTATGCACATGAAGGCTAAGATTGTGAAAAGTACTACAGGTGTGTTGTTATATATTATGGCAATGCATTACTGAAAAAGCTGAATTAGATTTTAGCTGTTAATATTTCCTGCTTTTATAAAAGCCCCTAAGAAATTACTAAAATCTAGCCTGGATATTGAGGCTTTAACCAATGGGCAGATATTAAAGAGCTTGGCAAGATTCACATTAAAGTATGTTCCAGGATTTCAGCAAAAACTGATTATACAGCTATTTCTTCAGATCCTTCAGCACACTGCAGCTTCTTTGTGTTGACTGCTATTCAAGGTTTGAAAGAGGTAAAAAATGCTTAATATGGCTTTTAGTCAGTAAGACCTGTTGATGGTGCGTGCATTGTCTGTTGGTGTTGTAAAGCCTGGTTGTGTTAAACTCTGGGCACTAGGAGAATGATGATGTGAGACTGATGCAAAGCCAAACTTCTCCCTCGGTGCTTGTGGTTCACACCAGTCCACAGTGAAAGTACAAGCAGCAACTGAGGGATAGGGGCCTGATGATGAAAAATGACTAGCCCATACTAAACAGCTGCTAAAAAGAGGAGAGTAAGAACCTTTTTCTTTCTGCTTCTTTTTGAAGGAAATAAAAAGTTCCTCATGCAGATTTCTGTACTATTCGGAGGACCCCATGTTTGTGCTGAAGGAGGAAAGACTGGAAAAGATGCTCGTGATAATGTCAGAAGCGTCTTGCTTCACTTCAGTGCTGCTAGCTCACTGGGTGATATGTATAGAAACCATATGCTATTCCTAGGGATTTGTGTTGTCTTAATTTCTAATTTGAGAAAACTGTAAGCACTTATTGAAGTGAGGTGATTGACAGTGTGTGCTGCTGTCAGGCCCAGTGGAGGCAGATGCTTATGAAAGCTTCCCCCTACAGCTTTGCCAGCATTCGTACCTTAATCAGCCTTTGCAGCTGCCTCAGTACTCTTGGTTCCTGCACTGTTCATGTGTTATTGCAAAGTGTTTTTCAGTGGTGAGGGAAGCCTCTGAAGGTTGGGATGGTCTGTTGTTTCGAAGGCACCCTGGAAGTTTAGGGAGGAGTTCATAGGTTTCCTGATCTTCTCTCTTTTCCTTCTCCTTCCCTTTACCTTCTTTCTCTTGTGGCTGAATGTTGCTTCCCCTCATCTCATGTTCCCACTTGATTCTGCCTGCTTGCCTGTTCATTTGTACTTCTGTAGACCTCATGAACCTTTAGCTTGTTCTCACAGCTCAGCCTCTCATCCTCTATCTGAACTTGGTCAGAGTTTGACTTTACTGGACTTGGTGTATGGCTTTCCCCATGTCTCCAGCCTGCAAAGCTTTTGCACTTTGTGACTTTCTCAGATTGCTTTAAACACACTGGTACTGGAAACCACAGGAGCCATAGTGAGCTGAAAAGCTGAAATGAAAACCTGTTAGTTTTGTGTGCCCCCATGGCACACAGGAGACATGGCAAGTCCCAGGCCATTGACCTGGAAACTTTAGGTAAGAGTCTATAACTGTGTTACTGCAAATGAGCTCTTTGGGGCCAAGTCTGTCAAACGTATCCTTCTTCATTTGCTGTTTCCTTTTGTGTGTGAAAGTGTTTCCTAAATGAATGTGCTTCATGCACAGTCATATCCCTGACCTTCAAGTAAACTGTTCTGAACTGGAAGCAGCAGACTTAATATGAGTCATTTATAAAGGAAAAAAATCCAGTCATCCCTATTATGTGCTGATTGTAACTTTGTCTGCTGTAGGCTGGTGATCTCAGTAGCAATAGAGAGTTTCTGAGATAATAACTATCTATTTAATTGCTTGGAAATAAATCTTCTGGTCTGTCTAGCAGTTTCAAGCCACGCTCTTACGTTGGATGTATTACTTCAACTAAGTTTCCTGCAGTGTGATCCTTCTCCGTAGCTTTACCTGAGAAGCACCTTTTATAAGTAAGGATTATCAGCAGGGAGTGTTAGTCTGTACATTCTTGGGGAAGTCATGCTATTTGATATGATCAGGAATTAATTTAATTAGTTATGTAGACAGAAATACGAGGACAGTTTGTGCTGAGAGCAATGCCTTTGCAAGCTGATTGACTTCATTGCAATTGCCTGTGATGGGAAGTTCAGTTTGACCTATTTTCTTACATTTTCCTTAAAGCCAGATGACTCAGACCGTTCTGGAGCCAGGGCAGACAGAGCACTGTGTATGGCTCAGTCCTTGAGGGGTTGTGACAGGAAGTCCTGTGATTTTGTGATATTCATGTCTGTCCCACACACTCTCAAAGGGATAGAGATTCAGGATATCCCAAGTGGCAGTTTTAGAAAGACTGATGTTTTCTCAGGTGTCTGAAGTTGATCACCGAGGATTTCCAGGTACTAGCAAAGAAAAGTAGATTTTCTTTCTCAGCATTGTTTCTTTTATTCTTGTCTTGAGATGTGTAATTCTTGAGAAAACATGGAGAAAACCGTAGTGGCATCCTGAAAAATGATGACTGTGACCTACTTTCCTGAGTTTTCTTTGCATTCAAGCGTGTCCAGAAAAGGCTGTTCCAAGTCACAAGTTTATCACAGTAGAATCTTGCTAGGTTACACCAAGTTTCAAGTTTCTCTATTGCATATTGTAAATCCAGGGCTTCTGCTGTATTTTCCTTGTTATTTTAGGTGAAACACTTGATTTTGTCCAAATTAGGTTCTTCTTACAAAACAACTGTAATGCACAGCTCTGAAACCCTCCTATTGCCTTCTTTGCTTTATTTTTCAAATATGTAGTTTTACTTGGAGCCAACAAAACCATAAGTGCCTGGTTTTCTCTATCTGTAGGAAGCGGTATAAAACTAACCCATGATGTGGGAGCAGTACTGCCAGTTTGTCAGCCAGAGGTGACCAGTGCTTGACTTTATTTACTCTAGGGGCTTGGACTCCTCCTCTGGACCTTCCCCCTCCCTTTTTGCTGTCTAGGAGCATTTGTGACAAGAATATGTCATATTCAGATTTTTTTCCCCCAGGGGCTTGCTAGACACACAGGTACACACAAGCACACTGACTTCTACCCCCGCTGCACCTTTTTTTAGCAGGCTGTGGGGGAACAGAACCTTGTGAGGAATTATAGATGCAGCCTGATACCTGACTGTGGGTTTAGTTTTGTGAGGTTTTTAAAAATATTTTTCTGCATGTAAATGTAAGACAGCTCTGTGTTTGATGGAAGGAAAGCAGAGGGTGGAGAGCTGTTTCTTTATTTATGCACAAAAAGAAAAAGGTGTGGGGTGGTGTGGAGTGTGAAAATCCATGGTATATCATACTTTATTCTCTCAGTGTCAAGCAGGGAGTAACTAGCCAGGAGGCTGCTGCAATGATGTGAGTCTTCAAGTCACTGGTGCTGTTGCGTTTTGGTATATGTTAAGGTGTGCAGCTAATGTCGTGGAAAAATTCCAATTAACTTGAATAAGCACTGGGTCAGGCTCATATTTTGTAGTGAATCTTACTAGTAGAATCTATTCCCACAGTTCCAAACACATGGGGCAAAGCAATTACCAGTGTCAGACTGCAGTCTTTATGCTCACATCAACGCTAAATATGATCCTTCCTAAATGGAATTATTAAATTGGCCACGCAGGACTTAATTCAGATTCCTCCTTGGTTTCAATCTCATAATTGCAGTGAGATTTTTGGAACTGCTTTTTGTTAACTTTAAGATGGCAACTAAACTCTCAGTTTAGATCATGCGGGGGTGCTACCGATTCATGCCTCTGCTCTATCCTTTCTCTACGGTCAAGGCAAAAAAGGTTTCCATTCCTCTGAAAGTTATGAAGGATATGCAAAGTGCTCCAAACTGATCATAAAACTTCAGGGCATGCCACATCAAAATTAGATATGAAAACTGAGAGTGGATTTTCTAAGATGGGAGGTAATGACCTTGTTAGGACTGTAGTGACTAATGGCTCTGGTGCTAAGACTTGCACTAAGCTCTGCTACTGCAAGAGCTTCAGCTATGATTTCAGCATAAAGATTGTCTGCCTTTCAGCATCATCTAATGCTAATGGTTGCTTGCTCAGCTGTTTTAGAACTCCAGGCCCCATACTGGTTCATTGCTGATGTTTACCCTAAGCTTCATCAGGCCTTTGGACATTATTTGCACTTAGATGTTTGGGCATTCAAATGGCAGCTCAGCAACTTTCCATCTGTCCTGCTAGGTAGGATGACATCTTCCTTCTTATCCTTAGAAGGCCTTTGCCTTCAGTAGTTCTTCACTTTTGCAGCAAACAGGTGTTTGTAAGCTTATGAGTTTTTTTATGTGTAACCTTTTCTGTTCACTTTCATCACACCATATGGCATCACATTGAAATAAAGCAGGGCTTCTCCTAAATAAGGAGAGGATTCCATCATGGCAAAGCATATGCACAGGATGTGGAGAGTCCTGCAGGTAGAGCAAGAATGAGACGTGTGATGCTTCAGCAGTATTGCTGAATGTAGGAAAGCCAGGAAGGGGCATTTTCTTTCTTTTCTTCTTCCTTCAGTTTGCTCTCGTTTGTGCAGCACTCATCACCTGGGTGATGGCAGTCTTCAGCTCTCTTGGGCCGAAAACTGCCAGGAGTAGCTGGGATTGTTGCTTAAGAATGTGTTTACAGCTGCAAAACTAAAAAGGTCATATTCTATTTTGGCCTGCTGGAGTCTCAGGCTGATTCTCCCTCCTCCTTGCCCTCCCATTTTTGCTGATGTGCTACGTAGTAAGCAGAAATACTGTCAGCCTAGCACCCTGGAGCCCCTGCCATGGACTAGAGTCTTCCAGCTGCAGTAGCTGCCTGGCAAACAGAAAATATTTGGGTAGCCAGGTTTGAGTTGTGCACTGCAACTAGAAAGATTCTCCACCTGGCGACAAACTCCTTTGACAAGTGTCAGCCGTCCTGAGGTGGTTTTGAGGGCATTTTTTTGAAAGTAAATTGAAGATGTTACCAAAGGCAGTATTGTGCTAAGGGCTTATTCCTATGTTGTAGTCAGTGATCAAATTGTACTTATTTCCCTCTTTACTCCAAGCTGATTGGTTTATATCACTATGTGTAGCACAACATTGATGTATGCATTAATCACTAGAGCAGCTGGTAATTAATTTATTTATCTTGTATCTCTTTATTATTCTCACTGGGATGTTTAGTACCATGAGCAGAGGAAATAGGAAGGAAAGCAAAATATTTATTAAAAACTGCCAAGTACCGGGGAATCATTGTGAAAACATCACTGCCTAAATAGACTGTAAAACATGAATCATGGTGTTTTGGTTAGAAAGACTAAACTGCTGAGAAGAAGTGGTGCTGCCTTGTTAGACTTGCATTTGTCTAGCATTTGTTGAACATTTTTACATGAACAGCCATAGCTTGTTCAGGGGAACACTACAGATCTCCAAGACAACATATGTACTGAAGAAACAAGGATCAGAGTCTTCCACACAGTTTCTCTTGCCCAGCTATTTGTGCTGGAAGAGAGAGCCTGTCCAGCCCACACAGAAACCTCCATGATGTTCAGCAGAGGGCTGTAAGGCACACTTCAGGGGTGTCCTGACTGGCATTTTGCACAGTGCCACAGCTTAGAGAAAGAAGTAAGAGGGAATCTTCTTTTCTGTGGAGTGGAGAATGCAGCTGAAAACTTGCCTGCTCTTTGAGGGAACAGTGTCCCAAAAAAGACTCTTAGCCAAGTGATCTCTTACATGGGAAGACATAGTGAAAGGAGGAAAAAAATGGTATGACAGTGTCAAGATTTCAGTGCAGGTAAGAATCAATATCTCAGTAGTCAACTGTTTAAAGAGGATGCTGCTTCCATTTCTTCTTTGTGGACAATGGAACTGGCACTCTCCTTAATGGCAAAGGCTGCAGGGGTGAAAGAACTGAAGGTACAAATGGTTTCCCAAGCTTATAGAAGAAGCAAATGTGGGCTGGGAATAGGATGCAAGTTTGTTGATTCACTATCAAATAACGAATTATCTGACATCCTGTTCATTGATTTTTGTTGTCCACTGTGCAATCAAATTATGCCAAGGTTTGTAACTGTGTACTGAGGCAGTGAAAAAGTTATTAGACCTTTTTTTCTACTTATCTTTAAAAAGGCAAAGCAAGTCTTTTCTGCAGGACTACTGTAGTACATTCATTTTACATTATTTGTCCTGGAACTGATTAGCAGTGGCAGCTTTCACCATAATTAAAGAGATCATAATTAAACTTATTTTTGTTTTATGAGCTGTGGCAAATTCAGATTCTCTGTAAGGCAGCTCTTAGGAATGAAGGCAATTTGCATGTTATAGCAAAGAGCATGTTACAGGAGACATACTAGCAGATAGCTTCAGGGCTTGTTTGCATTCAAAATACATAGCACCTGGAAGCAAAAATGTGCTGGGCTTTCTCCATGATAACTTGGGGCTCTTATTCACCAGTTATTTAATTCCCAGTTGTCCACAAACATGTCAGAGCAGCTGGGCTTCTGCATTCTCCTGGGATCTGCTTGTAAAACTCAGTCCGCTCTGGTAGTAATTTGCTAGTTCTTTCACAGAATGGAGTACATGTGAGGCTGGACTAGAATGTAGGGGATAATCTTCTAGTGTCTGCCTTATAGTGTCTGCAACTTCTGAGAAAGAAGTTGCTTCTGTCCCTCTCTAAAAGTTGTTTGGGTTGGGGAGATAATACCAGAGTCAGTAAAAAGGCAGTGTTTGGATATGAAGTCTATTTTCAGATCCAAGTTGAATTTTATGGCTTTAGAATCAAATGAGTAGCAAGAGGAGGGATAAATACTGTTGAAATAAAATCAAGTGAAACAAAAAAAAATTAAGTCTGGAGTGAGTGAATTGTTTGGGCTAAGCCTGATGCAACATGTTTTTCCTGTTCCACTCTCATTTTGCTATAAACAGTAAATCTCTGTATTTAAAAGTCTGTTGATATTCTCTCTGTGATATAGAAACACCTTCAGAGAACCCTGGATTATGATTTCATAAAATCTGTCTGAAAAACAGAAACATCCACATCGCTGTTCTTCAGGCAACGATCTGAGATATCAAGAGGTTGTAAATAATTTGTCTGAGGTCACAGAGGGAGGTTGCAAAAGACTGATGACTTGACCCAGTTTTTCATGTTCTAAGTCTTACCCAATTCCTGAACTACAAGACTGTTTGCCTTACAAGACCAGCTCTGCTAAATGTATTACTCTAGTTTTCTTTCTTAAGACAGGTGAGGCACAGCACCCCAAAACTGCCCTGAGACAACAGATATGATATTCCAGTTTTGAGTTCACCCTGCATTTCATTAACACTCATATTTCCCAGATTCAGGGTAGCTGGCATTTGAATGTGGTTTCCTCTCCTGACCCATTTCCATAATGCAGTACTGAGTACCAGTGACAGTGTGAACTCTAAGCGAGTTCAGAAGGTGAATTATGATCATGTCTTCCACTCACCTAATTACTTTCTGAATCACAACCAAACTGAAGGTGTTCTCAAAGGCAGTGAATAAGTTAGAGGGAATTCCACTGTGAGTGTCTGAACTGCTGTCTGACTGCTGGGGGAATCAAACTCTTCTCAGCCTTTACTTTCCAAATGAGTAACAGCAAACAGCATCTCAGCATCAGGCCTTCAAAGGGGTGGCTTTTCAGTGCATTAACTCAGAACTACACACTACGCACATTTGGGGAATTCACCTGCTTATTCCTGAATAATTGTGCATTCCCTGTTCTCTTACCACTTATATGAAACGGGTAGGAATTTCAGATGAGCAACACATGCAAAATCAAGTCCTTTGGGGCAATACATCACCTGAGGTGACTGACTCTATTCAGCATAAACCCACATGCATTGCCCAGTGTGTAGGATGCTTGTGTGGTGCTGAATGCCTGCTTCAGTCTGTATTTCTGTGAGATCTGATAGCACCTAGGCTGATTTGTGAACTCTGCTGAGAAAAGTAAAGCCTTGCATTTGGTTTCAGTTCCCAGGAGTGCCAGGTGAGAAGTCAGACCTGCATCAGAATGATGCAGAGCAAGTAGGTCAGCAGTTTCATTGTATGCATCTTCTGTGTGCCTCTGTGTGTGTGTGTGTGTGTGTGCACGCGCACATGTGTGAACTTGAGAAAATGGAGAACCATGGCACTGAATTAAGTTTCTGCTCTGTCTTCTTTAGGCAAAAGTCTCACTGACAGTGTAGTTTAAGAGAATCAAGGCTGTTTTGTCCTCATGTTGCAGTAAAACATGGGGCAACAATATGTGGAAATGGTAAAGAACTGCAGAATGAGTAGATTTCTTCTAACAGTGAGTGAGGGCTTTGGCTAAAAATAAGGAGAATGGTGTTATTCTTTGCCATGTTTCATCTGCCCCAATTGCACTCTCTCTGCTTAGTGCCTGCCAAACTGATAGCTTGCTGAACATTTAAAGAACCAGCACTCACATTCCTGTAATAGCAGCCAGAATAGCTGAGGTTGTCATCTCTTCTTCAGGCTTTCCTTCCCAGAACCTGCAAGAAGCAGGCATCTTCACCCCCACTCCTCTAATTCTCTATGTCACAGACACTGTCCCGAACTGCTGCTTCGGCAAGTTGGGTATCTTGGGTTGTTTACCATGCTGTGAAAACACACAGCATTTTGGGGGCAGCTGGACAGTAAGGGATTGACAGCGTGTCTGGCCAGGGATTATAATCCCTTTCAGGCAGGGGGAGTTTTGGAAATGCGGGCAGCCTGGAATGATCAAGCTGTTCTCTGGAGCAGCTGCAACTATGGGCAGGAGGCAAGGGAGACAAAGAAATTCACCGCCTAGATAAGCAGTCACAGACTGTGGCTCAGCCTTTGCGGCTGAGGAGCAGTGCCTCTGCAGGGGCTCTTGGGCCGAAGTCACCAGGTGGTGCCAGCCATTGTCCGTGGCTGCCCTCTTAAGCCCTACACGAGCCGGACCAAGCACCTTGTCTGGCTTTTATAAGAAGCAAAGGGGAGGAAAAATCAAGAATGAAAGGCGGGTGGGGTTTGGTTTTGCTGAAGCAGCTGAAGCGGAGTGCCCCTGTGCCCCCTTGAGCCGCAGCCGACGATGGAGAGCCGGGGAGGAAGGTTTGCAGCCCGCCGCCGGACAGTTCTTTGTGTGTCCATCGTTCATTCCGTGGGACGGGCTGCGCTGCCGGCCCTGTCAGTGTTCTCCAGGCCGGAGGACGGCGGCGCTGGCAGAGCCGGGCTGTGCCCGCCATCCCGCAGGGCCGCGGCCCGGGGCGCTCGGGGGCCTGCGGGGACGGGGGAGGGCGTGGGAGAAGGGGATGCAGCGGGAGCGGGAAGCGAAGGGGGGCTCTGCCTCCTGGGTGTTCGCAGGCGGCAAGGTAGCCAAAGGTGTGCCAGGCTCCGCCGTGCCGCCGAATGTATCCGGCTCCCGCGGCTAAGGGAGAGGCTCGCAGCGGGGACACGCTGAGCATCCTCCAGCCCTGCCCGGGGGATTGGTTAAGGAGCGGGGTCGCGGAGGGCAGGCAGCAAGGCTCAGGCAGCGCTTCTGCCTGCTCTGCCTCCCGCCTCCCCCTCTCCCCCAGCCCTCCCCTTCATCCCTGTCGTGTGTGGCAGCTAAACACCGAGGCGAGCGGGAGCGGATGGCGGATTGCACGCACGCCAGGCAGCCTGGGATGCTGGCTTTTCCTTCTGCTGGCTGCAGGCAGGGCTCGGTTTCGGACATGAGTGGAGAGAAACCTAAAAAGAAAGCTTTCTATCTAGTGAGGATGAAGCCACTGAAGGAGCCCACCAGCACCACTAACAACGTCTCGTTTGTGATACAGTATCACATAGGCAAGGAGATCAAACACATTTGCAGCAACTGCAGTCGCGGGGAGGAAGCCCGTGACGGTGAGTGCTGCGATCCTGTGGGTGTAGGAGCGAGGCAGGGAGCGCGTGTGCTTGCTTGGGGGTGCGCGGACATGTGTGCGCTCCCGTCGGAGCCTGGGATGCTCGGCTTGCTCCTCCACAGATCCCAGGGAAAGAGGAAAGGAGGCGCGGGAGGAATACGCTGGGCATTGATTCAGCCTGTCGATCAGGGAGATGCCAAAAGGGACGGGTCCCTTCATTTGCCACAGAAGCTTTGGGCTAACAGTTAAGGCACCAACTCTTCTCCTTTTTTTCCATTCCCTTTTCTCTCCAGTTGCTATAGAAATTGCTGTTTGTATTTATTGTGTTTTGTTCCCATTCCTATGAATTTTAGATCAGGGATTTTTGCCTTGATACATCAACTTTTTCATTGTCGTGCTGCAATAGAGTTTGCTTGACTCAACCGAGTATCTGGAAGATCTGGTTTATCAGGAATACCACTAGTGTGATTTTCATCGTGCTGTCAAATGCATGGGGGAAATTGTATTTTTATTGGCATTAATTCAGTGCTCTTCAGACAACAGTTCTCATCCCTTCCCCCTCTCCTTTCGGGACTCAGCAAAACCTCTAGAGGGTATTCAGAGAGTGACGGTGTAATCAATCACAGGTGTTTTTACAGGTAAGTATATGCTTTACATGTTTCTAAGAATGCAAATATTTGAAGGCAACAATGATAAATTCTCTGGATTTTGCTGAAGTAAGCTATTAGGAGAAGCTGAGAACTAGGAGCAGCATACAAGCATTCAGGCAAAAAATAGCCTCACAGATGTTACCCCACATTCTTGTTCAATGCTGTATTACTTTGCTTTGCTGTGTGGATTTGCATGTTACTTAGGACTGAAGGCACTCGACTTAGGTCCCTAGTAAGTGATGTGGTATACAGATCTCATTTTCTGAAGGTCAGGGAAAGACTTTTTTTGATGATAAATTTGAATTTGAAATTGTTGTCGTTTTCTGAGCTGAGGTTCTTAGTAGTTGTTGGCACTTCATTTTTCAGCTTTTGACATTAAGGTTAGTATTATTACTATTATTAATAATAATATTTTAATTAACCAACTCTGCTTTCATTTGCTTTATGCAAAAGAACAAAATATTATTTGGGAACTCATGGTTCTTTTTCAACCGAGGTCTACAGTTTAACAAAGTAACTGTGCGTTTGCTAATGTCTCTTCAGAATAAGCATCCTGCTAGTGTGATTATAATTTTTTTATTAAAAAGCAGCTAAAGCTGAACAGAATTGCTTTTGATGAATACCGAGAAGATAGCCTGAGAAGCCTGGAAACCCACAGTAGGTTAAGCACTCTTTCTGCTTATGCCACTACAGCTGAGGGAAGAATCTGATTAATGCTATGTAAATTGTTGAGTGTTTCCTTTTCTGTTATGTGCTGCTACTGACAGCAAGCCCCACAGATATTAAAAGAAGGGCTTTGTCCAGCAGTAGTATTTACTTTACACTACTAGTGTAGTTTATTTATCCTTAAAAGCAAATGAAGCCATTTATAAAAATATGCTTTCCTAGTTTAATTGAATTGACCTAAAACTCAATTGCATCAACATCTTTGGCTGAGGTTTTTTTTGGAACCCTGTACTTCAAATCTTAACATAGTAAGAAAAGAATATGCTTTCCTCCCTTTTAAGGCACATGTGTACACATGGATGCATATGAATGTATAACTCCAGTTACTTGTACCTCTTAGCACACTAACAGGTTTGTATTTTAGGGGTTTTCTTCCTTTTCTGTATTTGGTTATTTAGCTTCAAACCATTATATACTCCAAGGGCAGGCTATGCCTCTTGGCAGAAGATAATCTAGTAATCCTAGAGAGGCAAAGATTAGAGCAGAGAGGCTCACAGCCAGCAGGCTTCCAGAGCATGTCATCGGTGTGGTTTTGACCCCTCTTTCTGTGGGGTAGGATTTCATTCTGCATTGTGCAAATGACTTTTAAGATCATAATTTAAAAAGTAACTAATACCAGTAAAGCCTTAATCTTTTCTTTCCCACAACAGGCACAGCTATGAGTTTCTTTCAGAAAGTAAAGAAACTGTAGTCCCAGCTATGCTGCCTGGGGAGACTCACTGAATTGACTCTGACACATTTTTCAGCATTGAAAAATACCAGGTTTTTGGTTTGTTTTTTTTTTCTAATGAATACAGATTCTAGACCTTTTAGTGTTTGGAGGGAAAGGATGGTATAATGAACTGAAATTACACGACGATCATATCAGACAGATCAGGTAAAAATCTGTGACCAGCTCAGATACAGAGAAACCTGTCAGGATCTCAAGATGTCCATGCATGCTCACAGTTGCACAGCCTAAAGAGCACTTAGAAAGGGGACCACTTACTACTTTTCATAAGGGAAATGCACAGCACTTTGCAATGTGGGCACCCCACCCTCCGATTCAAATTATGTATGGTTTATATAATGTCTTGCAGGCCTATAGCTGCTCTAGTGTACCCGAATGTCCTGTGTGGATCCTGTGACCTGAGCAACTATTGTATTTGTTGGATCCATGTATAAAGACTAGTATTCAGTCCCTATGGCATAGGCAGATCAGTTGGATACATTGATTTAATGCTGAAATATCCTCCAAATCCAGTTGTGAGTCCTGGATTCTAGTCATTGTCTTACTCCACATTTTCATTGTTCTACTACTCTAGAAGGAAAATTTATGCTGAAACTGAGGGAAATCCTTCAGATACCACCAGCTAATCTAGCAAAAGTCATGACTAGGAGAATACTAAAAGAGATAGCCATGAAACTGAAGGAAAATATGGAAGCAGGTAGCAAGTCATATGATATCTTGGAAGGGAGGTCGTGTAATTTGGAGAGAAGTCGGTGAAGGAATTTGGCAATGCAGGTGGGCACACTGAAGTAGGGGTAAAAGGAGTTGGTGTGGATGCAACATTTTGATGAGCTAAAAAACAAGAAGTGAGGAGCTCAAAGAGAAGCAGGAGCCTACAGTAATAAGATGAACATGGGAGATGCTTTAACCATTAGACTGAACAGAATGGATATATTTAATGCTAATTTAGTTGCCAAATAGAAAACAAAGAGAGACATCTATAAAAGCACCAATAGTGAAAGGTTGGGTGATAGAATAACAGAAATGGTGTTGAAAATGGAGTGGTGAAACTGTACATGAGTGAAGAATGAGGTATTCAGGACAGGATG
Organism: Motacilla alba alba; assembly: GCF_015832195.1. NCBI lineage: Eukaryota > Metazoa > Chordata > Aves > Passeriformes > Motacillidae > Motacilla > Motacilla alba. The sequence goes on along the minus strand of NC_052017.1, from coordinate 64,224,710 downwards.
CCAGAGGCAATCAGACATGGTGGACTGAACCGAGAGGGAGAGGTCAAGTGAAAAGAGGTATGTGTCACCTCCAGGAATACAGGAGCAATCAGGGCTCTGAACGCTAAGGGCTGTGAGGGAGATGTTGGGAGAAGCAGAATGAAGAAGAGTTGCTAAAGTCCCAAGAAAAAAACGTACAAGAATTGAGGAGACAACACAGGTTGCCCAGAATCAAGAAGAGGAATGAAAATGTTTTCTGAATGTAAATGTGGAGAAGTGACTGATAATCTAGTAGAGCAGAAGGAGCTAGAACTACAAGAGATCAAGGTGCACTGCAATACTAAACATCTGGTATGTACAGAGATCTTCTCAGTGTATTGATTTTGGTGGTCTCTGTGAGGGCTGTGATAGTGCTGGGTCATAGCAGATGACGTGACTGATGAACAACAGTAGTCAGAGAAACAAGTAAAGGAAGAGGCTTGGCTGGGTTTTATTTATTTTATACTGAAGACTAATTGCAAATCTCAGTGTTCTACTGAATTCTGAGCCTGGCTCTGGAACATGCTTTAGAGAGATCTCTACTTCAGTGTGGCTAGAAAGAACTGTAGAGACTTCAAAGATACCCAGAGATGACCTAACAGAAAGAGTGAGTGGAACAATTGAAGCAGGATACTTTCAATTTTTGTGCAGAGGATCTGACATGAAAACTTAAGTGTAAAGAAGTTAACTTAAGAATGTGCTGGAAGAGAAGGAATTCACAGAGCAAAGTGGTTTTTTATCACTGACAGATGAGGGTTCTCAGCTCAAGGGTTCTCTGCAGAGTATTTCTGGACAACTTCAGGCATGTCCATCATGTATCACTTTGTACCCAAGCTCCTTGTCTGTAAAATGGAGATAGTGGGATTTCCTTCCACTTGCTGCTGGTCTGTAAATAGATTATGAGTCCTTCAGTGGAGAGGGGGAGGAAAGGACTGTCTCTTGCCATTTACATTCCTAGTGCCAAGGACTGTGGGGCTCGAGGTCTTTAGTCTTTAGGTTCAAGCGTAGTGGAAGTACAAATAATATTAAGAATGAACATACCCAAAAGGTTTCATTCAGAGCTGATATTTATTATGTGTTCCTATACTTCATGGTTTTGGTATTTAAGCAGAAATTATTCTAAGATCTTATATATGCATGAAAATCAGCGTGGACTGAGATACTGTTGCTGTAGGAATTCTGACACTTGTTTTTCTGATGCTGCCCATCTTCTAGAGCTTCCAGATAAATATCTTTTCCAAATAGAAAAGGGGAGGGTTGTGTATGGCTTGTGCATGTGCATGTGTGTGTATGCATGTGTGATTCCAACCTGGAACTGAAGATTTACTTCTTTTAACTGGGAACTTTTGGAACATTTACTTTAGCATCACTTAAGAGATTGTCTCTGAGGTGATTGTATTGCTTCCCACAAAAGTAATTACTAAATTAAATAGTTATCTTCTAGACAAACTGTAAGCCATTCAAGAGCTATGTATAGGAATAAGTTTTACTTCACTAATTCTCACATAATTTCAGACGGTAACTGCTTTTCCATTACCATCTGCAGAGTGAGCAAAGCATGCTGCTATGAGGCATTGCAGTCTTTTACAGTGGTACCTGTCAAAAATCGTAAAATGTTTTGGAAAAAATCAGACTACATAGAATAGAAAAGTAGGTAAAAAAAACAATGTACCTGGTTCAGTCATGAAGCGTGGGAAGCTGAAAAACATGTTTGAGGTTTGGACAGCTGATACAATTATGCAATGTGTGTCTTTAGTCCCTGAGGGATAGTTACCCTAAAGAAGGAGGCAGAGGGGGAAAGGCATGGGCTTCATTGCTGAGTGAAATATGTTTCAGAACAGATCATAGAATCAAATCAGTTTATTTTTCTCAGTTGAAATCTGTAGTATTTGATTTGGGTGAATATGGTGCTATGCTAGAGAAAGTTGAGATGAGATCAAGCAAAGATGCTTCACATCCCAACAGGTTGCTGGTGAGCTGAGTGGCCCCCTTTGTTTCCACCATCAGTACTTTCTGCTCTGGAAGATATAAGCCCTTGGTGTTTGGCAGGATGTGAATAAATGGGCCTTCTAGGAGGAAGATGTGATGCCTACTCATAGTAACTTCCAGAAAGCAAAAGCCCAAGGCAGGCAGGACATGATCCTTTACCTTTCTTTTACCAAGGAGTGGAGGGGGCAAAGTCCCAGTGCTCTGCTCCCGTCACTTTGTCTTGCACATTGGGGACTAACAAAAACTCATCAGTAACCTGTGGGTTTGACCTGAGATCAGAGGCTGACAGGGATCTGTTAGTGCTGCTTCGGATGGGTATGGCCTGAAGGCAGGGAGGAGAGGGGGGAGGAGGAGAAGAGGAACAGAAAGGTCCATTTAGGCTGTAAGAGGCTGTCCCCCAGCTTACACATTTGCCAAGACTAGCAAATGCGAGTGGCTGACCCGTGAGATGAGATGTGAGACTTTCCTTAAACACTGGCAATTCTTTTAGTTGGCTGATCTGCAGCTGAAGAAAAGAAAAAAGATGGGGGAAGAGAGGAAGTGACATTTATGTCCCAAAATAAAGCTGAAGAAATATCATGAAGCCTGGAGCAGGTCATTAACTGCTCACATGTATCTCTGTAGTGACTAACTCTCATCCTGTTAAACTGCCTGTAGCAAAAGCTGCTGGCCACAAAACAAGCCAGTTGTGTACCATTCCAGGTGACACTGTGCTGGCAGTAGGAAATTCACAGCCCACGTTTGCATGGGCTGTCACCCAGCAGAGCTCCAGACTTACTTTGAAGTGCCCTGGAAGATGTCTTGTCCAAAATTGCAATATAATTTACATTATTAACAGAAACTGTAGGAAAAATATAGGTAGTAAGCAAGTTCTTCACTTTGGTAAATTAGATAGTATGAGGAGAAAAAGTGTACACAAGATTGGGTCAAGCTTATGCAAGCAGATGACTAAGTTCTTTGTTTTTCAGTGAAAACTCCTGTGTCCTTATGGGGGAAATGTTTGCCACCTTTTCTGGAAACTCTGTATATCTTTGTCATTGATTTGAGGAGTTTTAGGAACAAAACCAGCAAAGATGATGGAATTGGTCACGATGGCTCAGCACCCCCTCATTTTTATTGCACATTGCTGACATAATGACACGGATAAGAGGATACCTTGATTCTTTGGGTCTTTAGAGAGCAGACAGCTTGTCTGTTTCAGTTCTGTCTCCTTTTATTGTTTTCTCCCCTTTCCAGTGCTGTAAGCTGGCATCTTTTGATACCATTTTACCATCCTGCTTTCTATCCGAGAACCAAGTTTGTAGTCTTGGTATATGTAAGCTTCTTAAATGCAAAGATTAGGGCAACACCAAACATGCAATAAAAAATCATTTCCCTGTGAGAATTTCAAAAAGCAGTTAAAATGCCATCAAGTATGATGAAAGCAATACAGTGGTTTTCCTGCATTTAACAGTAATGATATGCTCTGAGTATTTGTTGCCATCCTAATTAATATGCCTAGTTTTGATTCTTCTGTATCAGGTTACGTACATCAGAAATGTAATACAGAACTATTTGATAAACCATAAAAGGCCACAGATTTTCCTTGTGTAAAGTATGGAGCAATTTGTAGAAAAGGGGCAAGATGTGAGTGGTGGCATAGATCATGGAGGGGCATGTTCTTGTTGCATGCTGTTATTACCAGAGCACGTCAAACCTAGTATCAACCTGGCTGAATAAGTTTGGCTTTCTGTGCCTTTTTTTACTTCCACCACCCCTATGTCCTATTCTGTTTTTTGGTCCCTGCCCAGGTGGGCAGCGGGATTCCATTTCTGTGTTTGTGTTTTCTTCTTCTCTTAATTGCTTAGAAATGTTTCTCTTAGAGGGTGATTTGCTCATTTGGCTTCTTAGTTAAGAAAATGAGATAGATGGAAGTACTTCACTTTACAACCATTATTGGAATTTTTTTATTAATATTGTCACTGCCTGTCAAAGCTAAACAGGAGAGAAATACTGAGTATGGGGGAAGAGATCAGAAGACTCAGTATTCTGCCATGTGATGTCCCTTCCTTTCTTCTGGGGTTTTTTTTTTGGCTTTTCTTTTCTTTATATGTCATATCATTAAAAGCAGCAGAATTCGTTTATGGGTTCCTTGACTGATGAGCAAAACCTATCCTCCAAAAACCCTATCCTACAAATACTGTATTTGTTGTAAATGTTGTATTTGTGACATTTTCATTAAATTCTGTTCCCTCAGCAGAGGAGGTGGGCTTTCTATCAGCTTTTGTATTGTAGGATTTTGTTTCTTGATCTATTTCAGTGACTGGTAGTAAATGCATAGCTATTCCTTTGTACCCTCAAAGATCTTCTTGTTTGTAATCAGATAATACCAAATTTGACTTCCTGTTGTTGACACCTTACTCAGCCCACAATTAGCCAGAATCTAATTTCAAGAGCACAGTACAAGTATCTGCAGTACCATGTTGCTAATAGTCCACCAGGATGTCTAAGATTAATTGGATATATTTGTAGTCTCTTTAATGGATCACGCCAGGTCTCACACACCATCCCAAATCCATTAGCCAAGCCCCAGCTTCAGGGGACTAGTGTAACTGAAGGGCAGCACCAGAGTGTGCAGTAGCTAAGCCAGCTTTGTCTGCGTGTTTCAGTGGCTTTCTTAAAAACTGGAGGGTACTGTGATGTTTGCCATTATCTAAATGAATGCAGCAAAGCTGCAAACGGTGAAGTTGGGACACACTTTGAGGCCCTGTTTCTCCTTTGTGACTTTGATTTGCACGCTTCTCAGAAAATAATGATGTTCTTGCCATCCCTCTGAGGTGGAAAACTGTCCTCTTGCTGGTTTTTTTGCTCTTGTGAAGTGACATGAATCTTCACTGGTCTGTTGCTTTTAGTCTCCTTGTCTCAGAAAGGATTGGGTGGAGAGAAATAAGATAATGTTTGATCATGTCACTGTCATCTCTCGCTGACTTTTCTGGCTTTGGGTCGAGCTTTCTGAAGATGAGGCAAATCTAGCAGAGCCTTTGCCTTTGGAGAAGACTCTTAGATTCAAAAGATGAGTTATTTCTGTTGCTCTGAGAAACAATGAGCACATGGTATAATTTAAATCAAAGATAAAATCAGCCACTATAAAATCACCTGCTGCAGCTTCTTTGGAACCACTAGACATAGCATTCTGGCTTGGTAATGTGCAGGCTACCCTGCCTGAAACATGCCCAAAATCACAGTGCCCGTAGCCAACATGAAGCTGTGCTGTTGAAAGAACTCTCATGGACAGGCAGTGTTCCTCCCTGAAAGGAAGCTCTGCATCCCAAATGAGAAAAACCACAAATGAGAGATGGCCAGACCTGACTGACAGCCTCTGCATATTTCCTCTGCATAGACAGTGGAAATTTTTAAGGTCTGAAGATACGACTCAGGAATAAAAGACAAACATTTTCCCAGCCTTCCCCAACACTCCCCACCCTTCTCCAAAAATAAAATTGTGTCCAAAATGTCCAAAGAGAAGAGGAGGGCAGGGTTCTGCATATTTATGATTTAGAGTGTGCTAGTCGGGACATAAACTGAGGCAAGAGACCTGCAGGCTCCAAGCCCTTGGTTTGTGTAACTTTGTTTGTTATTACTGTGCCCATTTCTTTACCCCTAACCAGGAGAAGTGTTCAGTCTCCATGACTTACTGAATCTCCAAATCCCAAGGGTTGCAATTTAGGATGTACAGCCTCTTGTGCAGGGAGAGCCCAGCGTATATATTGATTGGGTCATTTTGAAAAGGATGTAAGACATATTTCAAATCTTCCCTTTCCTTCCTCCTGCCCTGAGCTGTGCAGCCCAAGGCTAAGATGACAGGTTTAGTACTGCAGTTCAGTAGACACCCTCCCCTATCACTACTTAGGAGAAGGATCTTGCCCACTGTCATCTTTTGCATGACATCTTTCAGGCCATTAGTCTAATGGCTTCATGCAACAGAAGTGCAGGGAATAAAATTAAAACTGATCCAACTGTTTAATTTATCTTGGGAGATTTAGGCAGCAGAGAATGATTTTATTTCACCTCCTAAGAGAAGTTGATTGTCTGTTTGGAAAAAACAGACCACTGGTATTCTAAATCTTCTGGAAGCACAGAAGCATAGTGATGGAAATACTGAGACTATCAAGTCATGGCAAGAAACAGGAGTCTAAGTGTCAGCACAATGGGTCTCCAGACAGGTAGTAAGTTACATAGACTCTCAAGACATTTACAGAAGGTTGATCATTTTTATTAAGAAACCCATACATTTATACCCTAGTTTGCTACAGGGGGACCTAATTGTTCCTCCAATCAAAACACCCATCACCATTGGCTAATTAAGAAACCACCCTTTGGTAAACAAATCTGCGTCACGCATTCCACATGTTCACAATACCAGGTGCAGCAAGTCAAGATAAGAATTGTTTCTCATTCTTTTCTCTGATCTTCTCCCAGCCTTTCCCAGAACAATACTTGGGAAAGTTGTGTTTCTCTCTGTGGTCAGAAAGCTGCTGACACATCTAAGTTTTGTTAGAAATTTTGATAACTACTTTTTATCTTCAGTTGTAGGCTAAGGGGTGTTCAGCTGCAACACAGTTAGTGTTATCTTGGTGTTTGTTATCCTTTTAGTACAGAATCAAGAATAAACAGATGGAAATGTTGGTAAGCAGACTTGAATGCATTGGAGATCTTAGCATAAATAATTAGAATACTCATTAAGTACATTCTGACAAATGAGCCAGGCCTAGATCTGTCACTGTGGTCTACTGCATTCACAGTCTATGTATTAGCAAGTTTCTCCAAAGTATTGATGATCTATATATTCACATCCATACAGACTGTAGACATGGTTCCTAATCTCAGCAGTCCATGTCATAAGGATTATGGCACCAGCTTTATCTCTCTTTACCCCATGCATTGGCTGCAGTTACTTTGATGTTTCTGATGCTGTCTGAAACTGTATGCGTGCAGCTCTGATGTTATTTTTAACATGGCGACTCTATCAACCTTGATTTTGGTAAAATAAGTAAATAAATAAAATAAATAGAAATGTTATTTCTTCTGTATCATCTGAAATTGAACTCATATAAAGGGTATGTGTGTCATGCTGCTGTAGTGCTTTATAGAATCTTATCTTTCCTATTTTACTTTCCAAGCTGCTTAAAATGTCAACACTGATAAAAATTCAGATGCACAGACTGAACAGTCAGCAGTGCACAGACATGTGGGTGTACGTGCATGGATGGATGGACGTACAGTGAAAACTATTTGAACCAGAAGTGAAACCAGAATTTGAAAGACCTCATCCCTCTCCTTCCATACACCACCAAAACAGGATGCTTTCCTTATGCTAGCACACTGGTGTTATTGGATGAATAGTTTTGAAATTTGGGTTTGCCCTGAAGGGAAAGCCAGGTGCAGAGACTTGTGTGGAACTTAGCCTATTTGAATCTGAATTACACCCTGTTGAGAAGTAGAAGAGTAAGATGAGTAAAGCTTTCATTAATATTCACAACCTCAAAATAATTGTGGGTTTATAGCCATGAGAGTGAGAAGTTGTCTTCCGGCGATCTGCTGTGGCACTTAAAGACAGAATGTGCTGCCTGCTCCAGCATCTGAATAGAGAAGAGCAGTTTCTGACTGTCTGCTCTCTGTAGCTGACAAACTTGGGCTCCTCTAGCAGCCTTTGAAGAGAATTAGACATGATACCCAAATGGTAAAGAAAGGGGGGACTCATAAGGTTCAGCTGTGTAGCTTCCTCTCCTTCAGAGTCCACCCCCTAAGTCACATGCATTAGCAAGCTAGAACTTGGGAGGTGTTTCCTTCTTTCTTTCTTGTCTCATTTAAATAAGGACAGTGTTTTCCCTGCATTATTTGACTCTAGTTACTAACGTGCATTTGCTTTTCTATGCATTTTTTGTCATCTGAGTCAAATGCCATTTTCCTTGTGAACTCAATGTGCTCGTGCTGAGCATAGAAATCCATGACCCTAAAAGAAAATAGGGAAATCGTGCAGTTCCAGTGAACTGATGCTTCTTTCTCTTATTCATCTCAAATTGGCAGAACAGGCAGTTCACTAAACAGCAAGACAGGCATCAGTTCATTAATACATCTGCTGGCATTGCATAGAGGCTCAAGAAGGACACTTTTTGGTGGTATTTTTCTTTGGGGTTGTTTTCATTTGTTTTTAATTTTGTCTGTTTTCTTTGGCCATTGGGCCCAGTGAGATAAATGATTTTTTAAAAAATACAGACCTATATAAAGATGGGCAAGTAGAGTTCAGCAGCTCTGAGCTAGTGCACCTGTTCCCTGTGATTACCAAGCAAATGGTGTTCTTCACTTGCTACGATTAATTTAGTTCAGATTTTTGCCTTATTATGGCATGTAGACTGGGTTCCATTTTTATATGTTTTGTGTTAGTACCTGCAGTCACATACCTATTTTGTTTCTTGTTTTCTCCCTTTTTAACTAAATGCTTGGGAAATTTTTCAATCTGAACACCACCATAAGCCTTCTAAAACTTGGTGTACTCAGCCAGATGTCATGGTTCAAGTCAGTCTCTGACTTGTGGATTCAAACAAAAATGTTGCTTGACTAAAGAGATTTTTGAACATTAGGTTTGTGGGGCAAATACTCCAGTTCAGCTGGAAGAGCATACAACATTGGACTTGACAGAAAGGGATTTGTGATACTTGTAGGATGTCGTGTAGATACTTCGCCGAAGAGAACAGTACTTAAAATTGAGAACCTGTTTCCCATAGGTTATATAGAAAAAGGCAGTTTATATTGCCAAGAAATGTTCAGAAAGGCTTATGTTGTACTTGTTGTGGTTTGTTGTTTTGGTTTGGTGGTTTTTGTTTTGTTTTATATTTAAATCATCTGCTTGGTAGCAGAAACTTGATGATTTTGAAAGGAAACTTTCAGCATGTAGGCAAAACAGATTTCATTCATTTGTTGCTTTATCCAGTACCAGCAGTGATGGGGTGAAAAGAGATCCCTTTGTTTTAATTGTAAGAAATGTCAGGGTTTGGTTTAATTTCATTCTTCTTCTGGGCTGAAATGAAACATTGTGCAGATGCCTATCACAAGTACCTTCATGATGTTGAAAATGAACTTTGCTGCCAATTTCATGGCCAAGTGGCTCTGTATAGGCACATCCCAGTGTGCTGCTGAATGCTCTGCTTCCATGCAGCTCACAACATGCCACTGGTTCCTCTGTCAAACACCACAGAAAGGCATCATTCCCATCAATACAGTGGAAAGCACCCAGTCACACACCATATCCTAATATCTTCTATTCCAATTTCTTTAAGGTAAATTTTAGCATTCTGGAAAGGACCCTTCAGCAGCTTTGGCTGGTCACTAGATTGTTTGGGTAAAGTAATTTGACTCCTTGTGACCTTTGTCGTTCACTGTGCTACAATCAGGATTTCATTAATTTCTTTCTGCTAGCATTATTTCAGAGCTTTTTTTCTGTGATTGTGTTTTCTTGGTTCCCTGTAGTATCTTTTTCCTTAGCTCTGATCTAAACCTATTCTCAGTTTTTGAGCTATTTCTGAGTGCTGGACTTGGAATAATTAATGAGCTTGAAGCTATATGCATAGGTCCTTCCTGTGACTGTAACATTTCTTGGGCAGATATACCAATTTGATTACCTGATGGACACCACCTTTTTTTTTCAAGGCAGCAGCAGCTTTCTAGAAACCAGAGATTTTCCTATAAATCTATTGAGCAAGAGCAATATCTTGCAGAGCTCAGCAACCATGAGACAGCCTAGAACTTTATACTAAAAAAGATGGTGGAAAAAAAGTGAAATCATAGCTATGAAAAACACACAGAAAAACTCAGTGTTTTAGCCAACAACTTTCCATGCTTTATTCATTACCTTAAAGTAATCATGGATGTTTTGAGTATTCATCTTTGAAACTCAAGCCTCTACTTGAGTAAGGGCCTAAACTAACTATTATTTAAATAAACAAAAAAGTTCTCATTATAACCATAGGTATATGCACTTAGGTACTCAAAGCAAAAGTATTTAGTACTTATTGTGAATTCCTGAACATGGATACAGACTGTCTCCTTTCAGCGAACATATGAAACTTTCTTTTTGTTTGTTTTGGTTTTTTTAGTTTGTTTGTTTTTTGGGGGTTTTTTGCTAGGCTGTTACTGAGGGAGGCTTTAAAACTCATATTTAGGCTTATTATCAATGTGCCATTTGGAATAATAACTCCTTTTCTCTTGGCTTCTTTTCTCTTTAAAGAACAGAGTTTCTTTTTCCTAAGGGAAGGAATGCAGAGTTTATAAGGGAATGGTTTGGACTTCCTAGCTCTTAAATAAGGCGTTTTTTTCCTCTTCTCCCAGCCATTGCAGTAATTAAAAACTCAATTTTTTATCTTTATGATGACAATGGTGAGATGGTACCATTGTATTTAGGAAGTTTAATGTTTGCAATGCCATTTTCTGAATAGGATTACTTTTAAAAAGAGGACACGCCTCTCCGAAATTTCTGAAAAATATAAATATATGCCTTCTAAATCACACATTTTTAGTAAAGTAAAATATTGGATATGCCTACTTCCAAGTACATCAAAAGAAAAAGATCAGAAATTGTTTAGTCCATCAGAAATCCCCTAAGAAATTTAGAAGTATTCATATACTTTTTCTGGGATTTCTCAAAATAAATAACTAGCCTTTTGCACTAGTGGTTTATTTTTAGAAGGGTGGAGAACTTCCCTAACTTCCCTGATTCCCAGTGAGGACTGGTAGAGCCAAGGTGCTCTACTATGTGAGCAACTGTGTCTTCCTCTGTCCACATGGAAATTAGGAAAATTGTCACCCACTAAGAGAAGCCTAGCAAAATGTAAGTGACGAACCCATGGGCTTTTGTGGACTCAGTCCTTTTCTTGGATTGCTTTGTGCTTTGCAGCTGAGTAAAACTTGTGATTCAGGCTGGTTTAAGAGAGAAATCCAACCATGAAAATGTAATCATTACCAGCTCCTTCAAGAAGACAGTTTCAATCACTAGCAAGCTGAAACAAGCATCAGAAAAAATGTTATGCACTCTTTCTTCATCAGGATATATTTAGGAGTTGAAGATACCTGGGCTTCAATTTCTATTTTTTTTCTTATTGAATGGGTTAAAGATTTGCTGGAAGGAAGACATCTTCTCTGTCACCCTTAGCTTTGGCTTTCAGGACGAACTTGAGCTGTGCTGGATGAGACTTAACTCTAATTGATATGTTTGGGTGTGACTGAAAGACAAATCAGATTGCTTGACACCCCCAGTATCTGCAGGGATCCATCTAGGACTCCTGAGCCATGGTTCCTAGTCCTGTCCATATGTGTCATGATTTCACCCCAGTCAGCACCTAAGCCCCAGACAGTTGCTCACTCACTCTCCCCCAGCAGGATGAGGGAGAGAGAAGAGGAAGAGTGACAACACTTGTGATTTGCGATCAAGACAGTTACATAGGTAAAGGAGAAGCTGCGTGCACAAGCAAAGCAGAATAAAGAATTCCTTTGCTACTTCCCATGGACAGGAAAGTGTTCAGCAGTCCCCAGAAAAGGGAGCCTTATCACGATGACCTGGGAAGAAAAACACCATCACTCCAAACATCTCCCCCTTCCTTCTCCTTCCCCCAGCAATATGCTGAGCATGACACTCTATGGTTTGGAATACCCCTTGGGTCAGTCAGGGCTGGCTGTCCCTGCTGTGTCCCCTCCCAGCTCCCTGAGCATCCCCATCCTCCTTGCTGCTGCAGCCATGTGGGGACAGAAAAGGCCTTGACACTGTACAAGCGTGCTCAGAAGCAGCAAAAGCATCCCTGTGTTATCAACACTATTCTCAGTGTTGGTTACAAATCCAAAACCTAGCTCTATTTTAGCTTCTATGAAGAAAATTAACTCTATCCCAGACCAAACCAACTCAACATGTATTGGAGGAGTTACTGATGTTCCAGTGGTTGATGCCCACTTATAAAGTGAGAGTGACAACCCCACTGCAAGTGTTTTGTCTCATAGCATTTCATTTGTTTTACATAAAGTTAGAGCCTTGAATTGCAGTAGTTCTGTTGAGTATAACTTGTGCTCAGCTTTGTCCTCTGAATTTTTTGGTGTTGTGAGATTTAATCTCCTTCTTGGCAAAATACCTTTAAAGGAGGTTTGAAGAGCAGTATTCTTTTGATGCTCTCTGCCAGGTGAGCTTTTAGTGTGACAGTGTGATTACCTTGGAGTCAATGCCCTAGATGGGAAATGCTGCTTGTAGCTGACATTTACACCAGAACATGAGATTTTTATGGCAGTTCTTCACAAGCTGAAACATGGGTTTCTCTCCCTGGGTGCCCAGCAAGCTCTGCTAACAGGGCTCCATTTACCCATCTGTACTCTTCTGCTTTTGCTTTCTGGGGAAAGGCTGTAGGAGACAGCACCACACCTCTCTCATGTTTCCCCTCATGCCTCAAACAGAAAATCTCCTACCAGAAGCAAAAAAAAGGGACAGTGAGAAGCAGTGTCTTCAGTCCTCTTTATTCTCCTTTGTACAGAACTGGACAGGATCAGGCTCCCAACAAATCACAGCTGTGAACAGGAGTTTCTTTCAATACATAAGTGAAGCAGTAAAGAACCCACAGTAAAGCCCAGGAATAGTGTTGGGAGAAGGGTGTTTGTGCTGGCAGATCAGTGACTATCACTAATGCTTTCTTTCAAACCCAGTAGGTCTTGAATTCTTTAAAATAACAGTTTTAGTGGGATAGGTGTGCTCCTTCATCCATCGTGGTACAAAGAGTAGTAGTGTTCCCTGGGAAAATCAGAGATGTGGGCTTAAGCCTTTTCAATGGGAAGATGAAAGTGACCCCATGATTCTCCTTTCTTCCAAGTTCTCTGCCTGCTCTAATAGAAAAGCCCTTGCAACTCATCTTACTTCCTCTGCTTTCTTAAAAGTGCAAACTGTGCATCTCCTCCCTGCTTGTCCATTAGGAAGGGTAAAATATCCCTTCTTTTCAAGCTGAAGTTTTTTACTGGAGCAATTCCTGGTACCTATGGAGTTGTAGACCCAAGAACAGTGTGAGATCTCTTCTACTTTTGCTGGCCCTGTTTTTCTCTTGGTTGGTTTTTGGATGTGTTCTACTTATAGTGACTGCTCTGAGTCCTATTTTGGAGCTGCTGACTCTCCAGAAATTGTGTGTGATGCCCAGGATAGACCTATGGTGTCTGCTCCAGTGTCTGGGCACATGACAGTGATGAGCTACAGTACTGTTTATTTTACTTAATCTTGAATCTATATTAAATAAATGCATAAAAGACAGAAAACCTAGTGAGTAATAAGAGCAATAAAGGATACATAAAACAGTTGATATCAAAGAAATTTGAAAATCCTTATTTTCTATAGTTACAGGTTCTTAGGAAGAGATTATATAGCTATTGGTGACAAAACCTGATAAAGTGCTTTGTGCTTTTGTTGCAAGTGAAAATCCTATGTAGTATCTTACGATACAGAAAATACCTGGTGTTTTGAGAGAATTCATATCTATAAAGACATGTTTAGAGTGATGCATTCAGTGCAGTGTAGTTTGCAGAGGGTAAAAAAGTGGCTTTCAGATTGCAATCAGCATGAATAATTTACGTTTTACGTCAAAATGGGGATGAGTCAAAAGCAGGGTCCTAGAGGGATTAGACTTCCAAAACTATTCTCTGCACTTCTATGCCAACAAGAGAAATAAATAGACTGTGATAGAGAGATTGTAGCTGAGATTAGAGCTGTACCATGGTATGGTACCTGTGCTGAAACAGGCAAGGTTAGGAGATGGGAGACTCCATTGATGGACACAGTGCGAAGTGCTCCACACCTGGGGAGCAGGAATAATTGGCAGGTGTTTGGAACGTGTGAGTGCTGCTTAGACTGCAGAGGAAAGCTTCTGACAGGCTCTTCATGGCTCATAAAATCACTATGCCAGCTCACTGCCACTGCAAATGCATAGATCCAGTGGGAGCTGTTCTCCACCAGATAGGTAATCATCCTCATTTGGCAAGACTGCGTTTAGACTGCAGCATGGCATGCCTTGTCTTTCATTGGAAAACAGACCTTTGTGGAGTTAGGAAAAGTTTAAATGGGTAATTCACATAGTAAGGCAATGCTGATGGAAATTAATTCCAGGTGCTAAAGGAAATTAAAGGGAAACAACTGAACATAAGATAATAGAAGAGCAGGAAAACAAACCATTTTCCTGAAAGAAAAACAAGGTGATTTTTTAATTGAAAGTGTTCCCATTTGGGTAAAGAGTAGACATAAGTGCTCAGCAATTAGAGGAGTTGTTCAGGTTTCCTGTCATTTCAAAAAGACATATGGTGTGTCTGCATCTTGTGTTGAACAAAGCTGCTAGAGCAAGGTCCATGCAGTCTGAAGTAAAGGGCATTTGGGATTCAAGTTCAAAAGAAACCTTGCAACAGAAGTTTGTTGGAAACTTATCTGCAGAATAAAGATTGGTTGGATGTGGATTGGCAATGAGGAGTATTATGTTAGGGGGTTTATTTATTTATATAGAGATCTTGTAATTGAATAATATGGCACATTTAGTTGCATCTTTAGGGCCAAGATAATTTTCAGCCTGTTACGGATTTGTGCAAATGTAAGAGAAAGCACAAAGTAGCCACTGGAGCTTCCTAGGAAGAAATAAAATCTAACTTTGTGAAGTAAATTTCTTTTTGATTGTGAAGTTAATTTCCTTTTGATTAAGATATTATGTGTCTGATTATGAAAAATTAGTGTTAAGAAAAGGTCTAAGAGAGAACTCGGTGTGATTACCAGTAAGGAAGGTAATATTAAAGACCACCAGTGAGATGGGTGGGCTTCAGCCTTCAGCAATGAAATTGCTCTTTGTACCCAAATGCTGTAATAGTGGGTTTTTTCCTAAAATGGAAGCTGAATATTATGGTATTACATATCATCAACCTTATAGATGAAGTGGTTTCCAGACAGTGGTGGGAATCACAAAACTGGCTGTCATTCTCCAGGAAAACTTCATAAGTTATGTTGTCTGTGGGAGGGCTTCTGCTCTGCATGCTGTGCTTCTCAAATCCAAAAAGTAGGCGACCACTATGTTGTCTCTTACTGGACTTTCTGGAAATCAACACCCTACTGAAAGATGTGGGAAAATCATAAGAACATACAGAACAGGTTCAAGATGGCCTAGCCTTCTTCTTTTCTTTGTAATTTACTTCAAACATGTACATTTTTTTAAATATTACTTGGATGCACATTACTTCAGATTGTGGTGGGTTTTTTTCATTAAAACCCCAAGTCTTGCTTAAGCCCTATATAAAGTCTATATGAACTTCAGGATTTTTAAGAACTACAGTAACATCTTGAGAGCTGTCTCACAGCGAAACAGCCTATGAAAAACTCTCAGGTTTAGTTTCCCCATTGCTAGGTCTGAAATGACAGCTTGGACAGAAGAAAGTGGGAAGGGAGTGTATCACCCTCTTGCCATAAGAGCAGGTCCCAGTATTTCTTTGTGTCTCAGAAAGATCTCTCATATCCTGGAACAAAAAATCAGAACAAGTTCCCAAAAGCACTGAGTATCAGCAGCGCCTGTGACCCGTAAACATCACATTTGTGGCACCAGCGTCAAGGTGAGATCTCCGCAGTGTGACTACAGGTACTAATGTGCACGGCAGTTCCCTCTCCCAGTTAGCAGACTGATCAGGCTGAGACTGCTGGGACTGCTTTCCTCTTTGAAGACAAAAAAAATAGAAAAAGAGTGCAAGGTCTGGGTTACTTTCCATTCCTGCAAGTACCAGCTTTTTTGGGAACAGCAAAGGTGTGAAATCAGCCTACGGAGCCTGCTGTCAGCAGTGGGTGTCGCAGCCCACAGCCAGTCAATAGCTATTATGAGCCAAAAAGGCAGAGAAATCCGGCCAACTTGAGCAAAAGATGCAGCAGCAGAGAAGAGCACAGAATTCTGGCATTTGCTTCTTGCATCGTGGTCTACTTTTATTCTTGCTGTATTAAAACTGTCATGGCTTTATGCTAATGTGGTTTATTCCTAGCCAGTGATTATTATGCTTTGAATTAGCAGTACTCTTGAGAGCATTTCTCATGAAAAAAAATCATGTCCTTCTGAGAAATGCGAATGAGAAGGAAAAAGAGGTGTTACTTGCATTAGCTCGGAGCTGTGTGTGTGTTTGGAGAGGATGAAGGAGAAGGGACACTTTCATGACTGATGCCAGGCACTGCAGGACACTGAGGCCACAGATTTGTGTGTAAGACAATACTGAAATTCAGAGAAGAGCAGCCAAAATATGGAAATGGTTTTGACATTGTGTTTGGCTTTCAGTGAACCCACCCTCTGGGTAAATTCTTTTTGACTCCAGTGTTAGTTTTGCCTGACTGTAAATCCATACTCATTTACCCTGAGTGGGAAGAGCTTCCCCAGGGGCAGCGAGAGTGCAGCTGGTGTGAAACAGAGTTGTGTTGTGAGAGGGTCTTTAAGGGGTGTTGGTTCTCCAGGAAATGGCCTCCAGTACCAGTTAGGACCAGCTAGCAAAGAGAAGTTGTTGCAGCTCAAGAGATTTCATAACAAAGGTGCCTGGGTAGCAGAGATCTTGGCTCACTGATGGCAAAAAGGAGAGAGGGTGAGCAGCAAGAGGAATTTCAATATGTTTCAGCTGTAGATTTGTTAGCAGCAAGCCTAATTCAGCAGCAGCAGCAGCAGTAGCACATCATTCCCAGTTTGCTCAATGGGCCACTTCCTGTATCCCCTAAGTAAGACACCAAAGACAATACCAGCCCATTGCTTTTAGCAGCATCTCTAAAAAATCACAGCAGTGGAACACAGTGGGATCTTATGTGCTTGAGCTAGAGGCATCTCAAATATGGAGGAAGGGGAAAAGGAGTGGTCCCTTTGGATCTGCATATAGAGGGCAGTGGTCTGTACCCTGTGCTGGTCTTCAAGGCCCAGCAGGTTCCAGTGAAATTAGAAAGTATAAGGAAATTTCTGATTTCCTCTTCTTTTTACCCATATGGTTTATTCAGCATAACCAGGCAATTCCCACGCTTGATACAGCATGTCCCAGCCCCTGTACAGGACAGGGCCTTCTAATGGGTTCTTTGGATAAGAAGGTATTTCTCCAGGCAGTCAGGCACAAAGAGCTGGAACAGAATGAAATGCTTTGGCCAAATTATCTTTTATTCCCTCTGCTTTAAATTGAAAAGAAATGTTCTCAGAAAGGTCTATCTTTCTCTTTTCTACCCCAAAGAATAGCCGGTTTTAACCATTTCCACTGAAATATCTGGGCTCACTCTATCTTGCTGGCTGGCTTTTTCTTCTTTGGAAAGTTACAGGCAGCTGTATCTGGCATTGATATTTTACAGGAAAAAGGATTATGTTGCATGTTAACATTCAAAACTAACAAAAGAGCAATAACAAAATAACCAACCTTCTTGAAAAAACCGGAGGGACTCAAATAGTAGTTCAGTTGGAGTTCTGATAATGAAACCTCCTTTGTGTTAGAAATGCGTCTCTGGCTGTTCCCATGAAAACCAACCTAAATTTGGCTCACTTAAAGCCTTGAAAAAATTTCCATTGAGATACATAAGAATTTGCCAGCCAAAATCTCTGGTAATTCTGTCAGTGTGGAGTGGGTGTGCTCATCCCTTCAAAGCAGTGTTCTTGCTGAGGTTCCTGAGCTCAAGCTCATGCCTGAGGTTAATATTTAAAATATGAAAGGTGAATAGAAACACTGGGCTGTTGTCTTCAGAGCAGGAGAGGTGACAACCTGCATCCTGTCTTTATGGATCTGGACTGTGTGTGCAAACCACTCAAATCAGTGTTACTGGCAATGTCACATTACAACACAAGTCTGGGAAATAGTATCCCTTAAAAAAAAAAAAAAAAAAAAAAAAGAAAAATCAACAACTTAAAAAAAGCAAACAAACAAAAATAACAACAAACCACACAAAACCCCTGCTTGTATGCTGACTGAACTATGCAGCTGTGGCATAGAGACAACCTCTCAATTTGCTGGTACCTTTTCTCTGTTGGTGTTTTCTCTGTGGTCCTGGCTTTCCTTTCTCTGTGCCTCTAATGACAGAGATGTTATTTCCCAAAACTATTGGCATTAATTTTGCCTTGCAAATATGAGACAGGGAGACCATGCAATATAACTACATCAAGTGACTATTCCCAAACTTCTCTTGTTCTCATCAAGTAGGAAGGGTAATTTAAGTTCTTCGGGGTTTTTTATTTCAGTATTGAGACTATCATGATGTATTATAGGGTAAAGGTTGCAGATAACTGAAATCTTAAGAGCAGAAGCTCAGTGAAAACCTCTATCCCCTACAAGGGCATTCAGCCCTAAGTGGAGACTGTCTTTAAATCTAAAATTAAAAGTTTAAATGATAAAAGCTAAGCATAAGAACTGGAGGGCAGTGAGTGGGCAGAAAAATGGGACTAGACTTGGGCTCCGCACTACAAGAAAGACACTGGGGTACTGGAGAAGGGCTGGTAGAGGTTCTGGAGCACAGGTCTTATCATGAATATCTAAGGCAAGAGAGATTCCGAGGAGAAAAGGAGGCTCAGGAGGACCTTATAGGTCTCTAGAACTACCCAAAAGGAGGGTGTAGCCAGGTGAGGGTCAGCCTCTTCTCCCAGGTAACCAGTGGTAGGACTAGAGGAAATGGCCTCAAGTAGCACCAGGGAGCCTTTAGGTTGAGTATTAGGACAAATTTCTTAATGGAAACAGTTGTAAAGCATGGAAACAGGCTGCCAGGGAAGTGGTGCAGTCACCGTCTTTGGAGGAATTTAAAATATGTAAATCTGGCACTTGGGGATGTGGTTTAGGAGTGGACATGGCAGTGCCGGCTTAACAGCTGGACCCGATCTTAGAGGTCTTTTTCATCCCAACCAATTCTATGATTCTATGATTTTTTAGCACCTTCTCTCTCACTAGGAAGTTCTAATGTAGCCCCATTTTATAACCCAAGCAATTTTAATGGACACAGTAATGGTACCAAAAGGTCATTATTTATCAGGGTCCTTGCTCTTAATAAATATTAGTAAAAGGAAATGTTTCTTTCCACTGCAATTAAAAAAAAACCCAAAAAACAAAAAAAACCAAACCTTGTAATATTTCTTTTCAATTATATTGTGTCCTTTTTTTTGAGCTTTCTCTTCCCCATTCTATGTCACACTTCCCCAGGAATGGCTGATGGCTGAACTGCCAGCTGTCTAGAGCTATGTACAATAATTTGTTAAAAGCCATAGCTTTCATAACATAATAACCCATATTCCTGTTGAATCTTGCTGTTACTACTGTTCTTTACAGTAGATTAACCATTTCACTAGAAGGAAAGAAAATAATGTTAAAATATTTTTCCCTTTGTTATTCTTCTCCATGTCCATGAAAAATTTTGGTCATCTGTGTGGTTTTCTGATAACTTATTAAAGCATTTATTTCACTTCCCACCTTCCTTGTGTTTTTCTCTTTTTCTTGCCGAAATTACAGCTGAAGAGGTGGAAAGACTGGCTGCAATGCGTTCAGATTCTCTAGTACCTGGGACTCACACGCCTCCAATCAGAAGAAGGAGCAAATTTGCCACTCTTGGGAGACTTTTTAAGCCATGGAAATGGAGGAAGAAGAAGAGTGAAAAATTTAAGCACACTTCAGCAGGTAACAGTCACGTTGGGGTCGGTTTATTAATCTGGAGCTTCTTGCTCATCAAGGCTGAAAATTTGTAATACAGCCTCAGTTTATATGTATTTCAACTCTTGAAGCTTGGCTTGGAGAGACTCATCAGATTCTAAGAGAAGATCTTTAACTTTGTTACAAACTTTTTTTTTAAAAACCCCAAAGTGACACATTGGGTGCACTACAATTGAATTAGCAGCTCACCAGAGCTGTATTTTCAGGTTCTGCAGCTAGAGCAAGAGCCTAACCCTGAAGAAATATTTGAATATTGATTCCACAGATTATGAATAAAGGAAAAGGCAGTATGAAAGATAATGCTAGTGGTCGATTTAGCCACATTTAAGCTCCTGTGAGTGCTAATAAAGGAGTGAAAAAAATACAGGATAAAGAAGTTGACATTGTGTTGAGTAACTTGCATAACCAGAAATTATTCATTCCATTGAGCAGGAATGATGTGCCCCTTGTTTTTTTCAGAAAACCAAAGCTCAGTTCCTGCCACACCCCTCCTTTTGCCATTGCTTTCTTGCACTTCTAGTCCAAGACCCTTTTTTATTAAAAAAAAAAAAAGGGGAAACTGAAAAACTATGGGTTTATAATGTAAATTGGTCTGAGCAAGAATCCCAGATGCAGGCATTGATGCATGTGATGAAAGCTCTGCAATTTATTTAGAAGGTTTATTTTCTGTGTTCTTTCATGATGGCAAATAATTACTACATTTGGTTCTGCAAGTCTTTAGCCTGGATTATCTGTGAGAAAACATGGAGTTTCTCCAGATTTCTTATTGTTTTCTCTAGAACTAGAAAGAAAGCAGTGGGTATCTTGCTCCTCCAAGTGTCAGAAGAGGCTTGAGTTAACTATCAGTTGCTTTTCTGCCCTGTGTATTGCACAGTGGAAGGTTTTAAGCACTGCTTGGGTGTACCTGTGGCACCCCAAATCCTGTACTCCTGAAAGTGGCCCACAATGGGGTGAGACGTCTCATTTAACTAAATGTGAATTCTTGAGTGAGTTTAAATGCAGAATAAGTATTTTCAGGGTTTGTACCTGAATGAGTTCTTTACTGTGTGCTGTTTAGACTGCTTTCTGATTCATCAGCCAAAAACTAATGAACTGGAATAGATGGCTGTGTCACTCTGAGTGATGATCATATTTTTTGACTTGACAGCTGAGAAGCTATTGTCACCAAAAATGGCATCTTTCTGAAAAAAAAAAAAAGACTTGTCTTTCATATTCTGCGTCAGTCATAACCATAGTGTAGTGTAGTAGGATTTCCATGAAAACCATG
This sequence comes from Motacilla alba alba, assembly GCF_015832195.1. Classification (NCBI taxonomy): domain Eukaryota; kingdom Metazoa; phylum Chordata; class Aves; order Passeriformes; family Motacillidae; genus Motacilla; species Motacilla alba. The sequence goes on along the minus strand of NC_052017.1, from coordinate 64,203,736 downwards.
TAGCTCTTAGGGATATGTGGACACTGTGGTGACAACTGCTTTGAATCTAGATTCAGCATGCTGCCTTGGTTGGTTACAACTAGGAGAATAACCATGGCTGTTCAGGAGGTACCATGGGTTGCCAAAGCTTTGCCTGCTGTTGAGTTTTATGGTTTCTGCAGCTCCAGCTGATGAGGCTGAGCTGCATACTGCTGTGTTTAGACTGACTGGTTTGAAGCTGGATGGAATATGTCTCCATAGTCCACTCTGGGCATTACAAGAAGTATTGTTTAGATTTGCCCCATTACCAAAATACTTGGAAAGTACACAGTGGTTAAAACCAGACTGAAAACATGTATTTTCTCTTCTCAGAGGAATAGGAAGTTTTACCAGACATGTCAGCCTATCTTCTCCCCTAGAAAGAGTGAGTTCAGTGTCTGTAAAACCAATTTAGAGGCTGGGTCTCCAGGAACATTTGTCAGTCACAGTACCAGGTTTGATCTCAGTTGAATCCAAAACATTTCTCTTTTTTTTGTAGAAAAATTTTTATTTCTAGTAAGTTAACAGTATCCTGCAGCTGCTCTGCAAAATTGGTATTCCTGTCAGCTCCCCTGCTAACTGCAGCAAAATTGACAAGGATGTCAAATTTGCTGAGCACCCTGTGGAAGGCAGGGTTAGAGATTTGCTTCTGGACTGTGCAAGAGCTGGGTCCTCACAGTTTCCATCATCCCCAACCCTGGGGAACAGGAATCCACCAGCGCCCTACAAGACCCCCCAGCAATTAAAAACCATTGATTGAACCTTGGATGTGTAGTACAAAAGATTTGACACATGGAAAACTAGCATTTTTCTGCCAGCATTTGCATGACCTCTTGTCTAGTACCTCTGATTTCACTGAGAAAATATATTTAATCTTTATAATAAATCAAAGGACAAGCTTGTGAGATGGCATAATGAGAGCCAGCATGAAACTTCATAATACAGGCTTGTTTTCTTCTAGTGCACTGATAAATGTGACACTTGGAAAAAAAACATTCCCATTAGTGTCCTACAGGCACGCACCCAAGCTTTCCCACCTGCATAGAACATCAGTAATTATCAAAAAATAGATACTAATACAAGTATTTTATTAGGCCCTTATTTGCTGCAACAATGGATTCAATTATTTTTAATGTCAAAAGTGGTAAGGGTCAAAACACATGGCCCAATCTGATGAAATTTCCTTTGAAATTAATGGGAGATTCTTCTCTGGGAAAGGACAGAAAGAAAGAGAGAGTCAAGCTGATATGTAAGGTTGAAAGGTTGCCTTTTTCTTGGTATTTCCAAGTGCTAACATTTTGTATCCATATCTTTATCAGACTAAAAGCTCTGCTTAGTTATTCAGAACTGAATGTTTTAAAATACAGTTCAGCAGTCAATGAGCAAAAAAGCCTTTTAGGTAATAGGAAAAGTTATTTTCTGACACCTGGTAATTGCATGAGGTGAGACAGTATGTAATTTGATGGATAGAGGACCTCAGTGTTAGGCTTACTATATATGACTACTCTCAGCACATCAATACTCAAATTGTGGTATTTGAGCATAAGTCCCCCATCCTCCATCTTTGTTATTTTATTGTCACTGACAAGCAGAGGGTCAAAAGGATGTTCATGTTTTGAAGAGTTTATATGTTCATAGGTTATGTTGGTTTTGGTATCCAGGTAGTGACATTGCAGAAGGGTCCAAAGTCTGACATTGCCTTGGTGCTGACTTGGTAACAAAGTAAGAGTCATGGGTTTGATGCAGACCTCTCATGCCTTTGCCTTGCAGCTGGTCTCTGTGAGATCATCATTAGGTATTTCGTAAAGCAGCCAGAGCAGGTAGAGAAGATCACGGGTAGGGTGATCTGTGTGCAGATGGGAAGCACCAGATGAGCCATTGGGTTTGATCTGAGCCACCTCTTCTGCTGGAAGTTGGTGTGTTAAGGAGGTGTAAGGAATGTGCACTGTGAATGAAAGATGGGCTTTGGCTAGGCATAATCTCAGAAAACAGGGAGATTACACTCTGTGAGGCACACCAGTGTACCACAGCAGGAACAGAAACAAGTTATTTCTCACAGTAATTCTCCTCCTGGACAGAAGTGAAGTTCCCACCAGCACAATGTGGTTTTCAGTGTTAGGTCTGCAAATCATTTTATCACAGAACATCCTATTGGAAGTTCCTTGATGGGTGATGAGACTCCCACAATACAACATAAACTCTCTGGACACTGAAGTTCCATATACAGAGACTTAGACAAAGAAACCAAACTCTGCTACACTGTTATTCATGCTACAGTCAAAGGTATGCTGTATGTTTTTAAACTTAGTGAAGATTTCTACATGAAGTGTGTAAACCTTTGTTTCCATGCAGGGCCAAGGCCCCCTCAACAAAAATGTGAGGTAGTATAAAGTTGGGAGAACAGGCAAACTTCTAAATGGCAAGATTCTGTTTCTTGAGGGGATGGTTTCTTACAGCTGACAAGGAGCAGTCTCATGGCAGAAGAAGCCAGGAAGAAACATAATTTTCTATACTCAAGCACATTTCCTTGGCTGGATGCAATTGGGATGGCTCTAGAAGCCATCTAGAAGATGGCTCTAGAAGCCATCTAGAAGACTGGTCAAGGTTTTAAAAGCCATATGGGGCTCTCTGAGAATGAGCAAAGCAGATAGCAAGAGAGCAAGCTGACTGTCCCTCCTCTGCTAGACCTTTGCCATTTTTTTAATACCTTGATCTTCTTCTGCTTGCCTTGCTGTGAACTTGAAAAATGTTCCTGTGTGTGTTGCTGTTTTATTGCAGTGCTGTACACATGCTGAAATGTCATTTCCTGGAGATGTTTTGGAGAAGGAATGGTTTCTGAAAGAAAGAAGCTTGAGGGGAAATAGATTCTGCACTTACTTGAAATATTATTGAAGGATTTTTATCACTACTTTCATCAAAAGCCAACTGTTTGCAACCTTTCAGGAAAAAAAAAAAAAGTGTCTCAGCTGCTTGGAGGAGTTTGAGTAGAGAAAAATGTCTTGTTTTGTCATTTCCCATTTCTGGTGACCTTCATTTTAAAGAATTGATGCATATGTCTTCCACCATCCTTGCTTCCTGAATCGCAGTGCTCAGGCAAAAGGGAGAAGGAAGCATGTAACTTGTACTTGAAGGATGCTAGTTGGAATGACAACAGAAAAGCAGGAAAGAAAATCTTTTGAACTCAGCACCTCCTAGGTACATTGAAACCACCTTTTATTTGTGTCCCAGTTTCCCTTCCTAGAAATACTTACAATCATCCTCCACAGGGCAACAATCACATATCAGTCCTCTGGTGCCACAGTTCCCATCCCAAAACCCATGGGTGAGCTAGTGAGCCATGTCCTGCTCTGTGACCAAGGAAGACATGACTGTGACTTTCTAGCCTTATGCTTGGGGTACCCTCCTGAGAATAGGGAAGATCTGCTCCTGTTTCATTTCATTGCCTTAAGTTACATTGTAGAGATTGGTGTTCAAGAACCTGTCTCAAGGTGTAGGACTAGGGAGTTGGAAAGGATAAAGACCGGGGCTGAAGTAGACCAGAATATCAGAAGAGCCAAAAGGCAAACCATTGTGAGCCAAGCATCATCAGCTGGCTTGGGGAAAAAAGGACATTCAGGGCAGGTCTGTGGATTGATCTGCTGCCTAAGGGCCTTAAGACTCTTTTAATAATTATCTGTACAGAGGATGACAATCTTCTCTTGCTAGCAGTTACTCCGTTGAGTAGGAATAGATGAGGTCTGCACCCTGGATCTAAAGATTTAATCCAAATAGTGCAGACAATGCCACAAAAGGGAGTATGTGGATTTTTTCAGTTTACTTTTTGGGGAGAGCGTAACATGCTGTTCTATTTGCTTTCACTCTCACTCATGCCATTTAAAGATACTAAGTGAGCCTGAACAAAGCTGACTCATACAACCTTTAGCTGCCTCACTCCCAAAATTTGCTTTAAAACAGATATTAATTTTGTGTCTGAATCTTTTTTTTTTCCATTTGTTAATCCTTGGTGCTTTGGTTTTTCCAACCAGAATTTTTCTAAAGATACTCTAGAAAAAAATCATATGTCAGTGTGTTTATGTAAGTTAAGTCTCCCAGTCAGCAGAGGGGATTGCTTAAATTGGCAACACTTACGGGCAAGGATTTTTCAGTGTTTCTGATAAATAACAAGGAGAAAACAAAATGTGGTAAAGCTGTTCAATTAAAGAAACAGTTATTCATAAACCATACCCAGATCATTTAATTCCTACTGCTGATTATTTCTAACTACAACAGGTAAATATTTTTAACTTTTCTTTCCAGAATATTCCAGATGGAAGACATTCAATTATATGTTGCCAGTGCTTCTCTTAAACCTTCTGCTTTGCCAGTAATTGCCTCTTGTGTTTTTTCATATAAAACCCCTAGGGTATTAAACTGTTCATGCAATTTAGGTAAGACCTTTGCCTGGGGAAAGGAGGGAGAAGCAGAGGCTGCAGACATGCCTGCCTCACCTCTGCCTGTACTTCTGAGGAGGTGGTCTGTGGGGTGAGAGACTTCATGTGGTTTTCCCAATTGCCACATTATTGACATCTATCTGCAGAGGTTCTGTTTTCGTTGAAAAGAGCAGTTTTGTTTGGATTATTGTCAAACAAGGATAACTGTTTTATAGCACTTTATGGTCCCATTCTGTTCTTCTGAACTTTATTTAATATCTCCTGTGATCCCATGCAAAAAGTATTAGTATTTCAGTTAAAATTCCTCTTATACTTTCAAGCCAGACTGTCTCTAGGTTAGGATATGGAGAACGGAAGTAATTATGTTTTTTTCTTCCCTGGTGCTCATATTCTGATGACTTGGAAATATAATTCTGAATTCTGAATCAGTGCTCAGAGAGAGAGCAGGGTGTCCCCTCCAGGCTAGCTGGGTCTGAAGCCACCCTGAAGCCTGAAATACTTCAGAGTCTTTCTTGTTCTCCTCCATGACAAAGCCTGTTAATATTTCTGTGTAAAACCCCTAGGGGCCCTTTTGAAGTGAAACAGTGAGCAGGTGATACAGATGCTGGTCCAAGCCAGGTATTTTTGCTGTGCTGGAGCAGCTCATACAGCATTAAGGCATTGCTAAAAATCACTGATCATTTCCAAGATTTTGGGAGAAGAGAGAAAAATGGCACTTTTATAAAACTGAGTCCAAACTTGCAAAAAAATAGCTCTGGTTTTATTATAAACCAACAGTACAGTTGTTTTTCAGAGTTAGAAAGGGCTGCTATGTTCACTGTGTTGTGATTATCTGAGGGAAGCACAAGCTGTCATTGTCTGAAGAAAAGCAGCATTTTGCAGGAAGTTGGGCTGTTCCTGAATGCACATTGAATGAAGCAAATATTTTTACATGAAGAAAAATCAAAAAAAAAATATTGTTATATTTCAGTGTTTTCTAGATCAATCTCAGAAGAGTTTTTATGCAAATTTACATTTCTGTTTGAAATTGGAACTAGATATTATTTAGTATAGTTAAAAACCTGAATTTCAAATATAAAAGGGCCAGGTAGACAGGAAACCATTTGTATCTTAGGTCTGTTGAAATATTACACCGCTTGTGTTCAAGGACTGAATAAAAATTAAAATCCATATGCAGTTCTATTTTTTGCATTGATCCAAAATTGCACACTTGATGTATTCTGAATTTTGAAAGTGAAAAAAAATTTCTAGGATTGCATATGACTTCTTCTTGTATGTGCTGACATTTTCTTAATGTCTTTTGAGAAATTGGCAGAAAAATGTACCAGAATTCTTGCAAAACTGTAGACAACTTTTAAAAAATTTCATCTTTTGCCATTCTGTAAAGGGAGCAAAACTATCTTGTGCATCTGCTTGCTGCTGTGGAACCAAATATTCACGGAGATTTTTAAAGCCAGTGGTCATTTTCAGCCTCACTATTAGATAAACAGCCCAAAGCTTAGGGTGGCAAAAGAAACTTAATAGCAAAGGAAAGTGATGGCTGATGTTTGCCTCTATTGCTGGTATTTTAAATTGCCAGCATTTTCAGATTTGTTATTTTAAGGAGATTAAAAGAATGGAAATGCATTCAGAAGTTGCAGATCTGATTTGTACAAGGAAGGCAGTGAAAGCAGTTGTCTATTTTTATATTTGAATTGCCAACTGGAAGCTCCTAGTTCAAAAATGGAGGAAACAATCACTCCCCTGGGACATGAATTCCACTACAGAGCAGTATCACTGTGTCTTCCTGAGATGTGCTGCAGAACATTTCCAGGGTTTAAGAAGTGGGCTTTGCTTAGCTGGGCTGAAAAATGCGTTTAGGGATTGTTCTACCCCCGTGCCAGCTGTAATGGAACGTGTGAAACGAGGCCTCTAAATGTGTCCCGTCTTACAGGAAAGAGATGTTTAATGAGGCTGTTTGGTTTTTATGCTAATTACATTTCCAGCTGCTGTGTGAAGATTATGTGAGGCCACCCAAACTGTAATGCTGCAGCATAATTCTGCAACAGTGCATTCATTTTAAAATAAAATAATACAATTAATCCATTAGAAAAAGTCCAAATTGTGATGATTGAAAATAGATGCTGTTCATAGCATAAGCTTCTTCATGGAATATGGATTAGAGAACAACATCCATTGGAAATGTTTAAAGTGTTTTAGCCAGAAATCAGCAATAATGGAATATCTGGCTGTGGGGAGAGAGAATGTGTGTTTGGAATAAGCTCATTCTTGTATAAAAAGTTGTTGTACATCCTCAGCTTCTATTGCCATGGCTCGTGAATGGAGGGTCTTCATCAGACTGTGTCCTTACAGGTTATTTTAGAATTATTTCATTTAACAACAAAATGTGTTGAAGCTGCATTTTAGGTTTAGATTGCATGTGAAGCATGGATATTTATTAGTATGTCTCAGACCACTGGCTTTTTTTCTTTGGGTTTTCACTGCCTTTATAAAGGCACAGGAGAAAATCCCAACATTTCACAGTAATATGAAGCCATGAAGAAATTTGTCTTCTCAATGGTGCTTCCAGAGAGAAGTGCTGTTGAGGAAGCTTTATTCCTAGAATACTATTTTGCTCTTGCTCAGTGTTTCCCACAGGGGGGAAATGAAGCAGGAATCCCCGAGGCCAGCATGGCAGTACCTCGAGCGAGTCCTGCTGTGACATGTGACCCGTGTTGGGATTGAGAAATGGGTTGGTTTGCTCATGTGAGCATGCAGCCCAGTGGGTCTGATCTGATGGGACTTTTTAATCACGGTAGCTGCCCTTTATATCCGTGTCCATGAGCTGCATTAAAAAGGCACATACAGTTAGATATATAGGGTATTGGCAGCAGAGATGAGAATTCCAGGTCCGTGGGATCTGAAACATGGATGGCAATCACCCAGACAAAACCATTAACTTCATGAGCTCTTTCCAGGGATACTGGGGCTAGTATGTTGAGGAATAATAATAAATAGTTGCTAGAAAGAGAAACTGAATTGCCCTATATACAGAGGTTTAATAGGAAAGCACAGATTATGAATTGGAAATCAAAGATAGCTTGATGAAGAACAGTTTCATAGAAACCTTGGTCTAAGTCTTTTTTTATTCTAGGGCTTGTTCATACATTGTAACTTGAATTATTTAAACCATAAATATGAAACAGATTAGTTATAACATCATAAACCCTTGGGTGGATGTTTATGCAGTTCATAAACTCATTCATTTTATTTTAATTAATTAAGGCATATTTAGTTCTGAATTAAAGTGTCCACATAAGTGTTTAATGTGGCATTGGCGATCCTCCTTGACTCTTCAATTCAGATTGCTCTTCCTGAGCACCCATGTAAGTCATCACAGGAGCTAATGTGCAGGAAAGAGTAGATCAGACAACCTGAGGTGTCACAAGAGATGGTGAAGCCTTCTCTGTTTGGTGAAGCACCTCTGTTTGGTGAAGGCTGGCTACTTGGACTGCCTGAGGGACTGGGCAAAGGACTGGGCAAAGGAAGTCCAAGGTGGTGATTAGAACATTTAATGAAGAGAGAAAGTTATTGTGTTCTCGTCCAAATTCTGCAGCCAACCCATCCCACTCTTGTTGCAAACAACACCTGTAGATATTGGACTCTTAAATATTGCAAGACTTGACTGCAGTTTGACTGGGGGGAGTGGTTTTGTTTGTGGGGTTTTTGGGGTTTTTTTGTTTGGTTTGGGTTTTTTGGGGGGGTTGGTTTTTTGGGGTTTTTTTGGTTTGGTTTTTTTTTGGGGGGGGGGGGTTGGGTTGGATTTTTTTTTGGTCAGTCTCTCCATGTATAGGGTTTCTTCAGACCTGCAACTCACAAAGTCAAGTAATTCAGAGAGACTTTGGAATTACAGTAATAAAAAGGATTTCTAAAATGTAGAAGAAAATCTTAGAAACCAAAAGCATGGGGAAAAAGTACTCATTCCTTTTAGAAGTTAAACTCCCTAATTGGAGAAACATACAGATTTTCTGACTATTAAAAATTTGCTTTATTTATATACTTTCAGATGAATGTTTCAGTTCCACAGTATGATGTCTGTATAAAGAAGTAGTTAAAAATAAGACTTAATTTGGTTACTATTTGTTTGTGTAGGCTGAAGACATAATACTATCTGTTGTTAACTGCATCTGAATTGCTTATTATCTACAGGATATTCCACACTTTTAGATACAAGAAGTGGTAGAATAGACCCATGATGCTGAACATGACTCACTATTCATTTGTTCTTACTGGAGGAGCAGGTACATGTTTCTAGGTTGAAAAATGGAGTTTCTCACTCTCCTATTTTGCAGATGAGTATGTGTATGTGCATTTTTGAAGGACAGATCTTTGTTCTTCTTTAAAAGGTTTTAATTTGCTAATTAACACTATTGGTCCTTTACATCCTCAGAGTTCTATTTTATCTCTTCAAGTCAATATGGCAATCCCAAACAATTCTATTTATCAAAACAGGCAGTAAAAATCATCCCTTTGCTGTGGTGAATCACACTTTTTAAATTTAACCAACAGTATTGTTTGCCTATTCTAAAAGAAAAGTTACAGGGAATTTGACTGCCACTAGCCACCACTTGAATCTGAAAACATCAATTGCTTGCTTCCCTGTGTTTTGCAGGAAGCTCTTGGTCTCCATGTGCTCTTCATTAATTCCTTAGTTAAAAGTAGCATGGGGCTGACAGCTGAATGTGCACAGATAAGCAGTACTCTGAGGATGGACCAAAGAAGGTCCAGATATGCTTCTACCTGAAGGCAGTGACATATATTTGTGCTGAAGATGGTTGGCAATGAGTTTGATTTTCTTCCTGCTGAAGCTGATGAATTCTGCCGCTGTCCTCACTGAGCGCAGGGTGCCTGGCAGGCAGTTGATGAATACCAAAAGCCTTTGCTCATACTGGCCAGAAAGGCTTCTGCCAGCTGCACAGTCACCTTTCTGAGGTGCTCTGTTCCCAAAAGAAGACTGTGGGGCTTGGTGGGTGCTCAGATCTTTGCAGTAATAAACAATATCTTCAGGCAGAATGTTTCCAGGGTGTGCACGTATACTTAGAAAGCATCCTTGCAACCTTTTATAGTTATGTTCTGCCTCAAGACCATTTGAAGCCTGTGAATTTCTATCACTATCATCAAGAATCAATACTGCATTTACACTTCTGTATAGGCACTTACATTTTCAAAACTGTACATGTACATCTAATAGCCTGTGTGCTTTGTGGACCTGATTAAAAGCCCCATTAAAATGATCATTTGATTCTCTCTGGTTTTTGTGGGCATAGGATCAGGTCTGTATTAAGTAGTCACAGTAGCATTCCTCCCAGTTTCCCATCTAATAAGAAAATATGCTACAGATAGATAAAATATCAGTTAAAAAAAATGATGTTGTTGTGAGTGAAATATTAGATGACATTTGGGCTACAGTTTGCGTACCTGAGTGGTAGTGTTTTTTCTCACCTGCTGGTAGCTTCCTGTACACCATCTCAATCCTCAATCTGAAGGATTCTAGTTTATAGTTGTGGAAAAAATCCAACTCAGTAATTCCACGAGAAACAGAACTTTTGAAACACAATTTTGTATGGATTGTTCCTTCCTGAATCTTTTGCTGTCTGATCACAAGCCTAGGAATGGCAACTTGGGTCAAGTTTCCCTAACCAGCCTTCCAGAATTTTAGAAACACTACAAATTTATGATCTTTTGTCCTGATGAAAGTTTGAAAAATTGGAAAGAGGAATTACCAGTGAAGGCATATAAAGACAAGGAAGCCACTGCTGCTGCTAAAAATATGCAGGAAGGGATGAGAGAAAACAAGATATTGGCTGGATGCTATAGAAAAGGATACTTTGGCTCTTCTTGTTTTAGGCTGGCCAATGAGTTTAGAAGAGTGGCAGCAGATATGGCATCCTTTTACAACCTCAGTATTAACTTCAAAATATCTGCAACATCTCTCATCAAATGTACTTCTGTAAGGAAGATAAGCATCAGAAAAAGAAGCTTATGAGAAATTGTTTATAGAAATGATTTTGGATTTTATGATCAGTGGAGAATCCTTGTGTGTCCTCATGCTTCCATTTGCTTTGGAAAGAGCCAGGGTGTGAAGGCATTTGCAGGTTTTGATCAGACCACTGGGAGAGATCAGGAGGTTACTCTGCAGCCAAACAAATGCAGAACTGTCGTGTGAAGATTATTACAGAAAATCCATGTGTATTGGTTTATAAATTAAAATAATGAAATCAGCAACAGCTGCTCTTAATTAGTGATGGATCTGAACTGACCACACAGTCAGCCAGGCATCCAGTGTTGATCTCCTTAACACAGAACTCTCATGCTGGCAGCAGTGATGCAGGAGCCCTGGCACACGTGCTCGTTCCTGCTAGTAACCAATTCCATGCACTATCTTTTATTTAGATGTGATGTTTACGCCCCAGAAAACTTCCAGTTTGGAATGGCTACCTCTAAATATTGATGTTGGTTTTTTGCATCTGAATCTGAAAAGGCATTGTGCTGAAACGAGAGGCCAGTGACGCTGTGGTATTTCTGGCATTAATGTGCAGACGACATTCCTGCAGGCTAAAATGCACCGCAAGAAGCTGACAAAACCAATCAAAATCCCCCCATTTGTTAGTCTAGCAGATTAGTCCATTTTCTGATTTCACTGCAAGGATTGTGAGACTGGCTTAACTCAGCTGCCCTCATTTGAGTGACTGCACTTAGATCAAGCCAAGCCTCAGCTGTGTCATTCATACTGTTACACCTCCTGAATGCAGGCAGCTGGGGCTTGAACTGAAGCAACTGAATTAACAAAATTAATGCTAATTCACATTTTGGTCAGGGCATTATTTTTAGTATTCTTTGATTTGTTGAGAAGGCATTACCTGAGCTGCACTTGTAGAAGGCCATCAGCTAGCCCCTGGCCACTGCCTCCCGTCAGTCAGGAGCCATTAACAGCATCCCATTGGCGAGCCCATGTGCTGACACCTGAACAGTGGTTTCCAGAGGCCTGGAGCCCTGTTGCTAGTGAAGTCATAACTGTTTTACAATTTAGTTGTCTTCTGGCACTGGTTCATTTATTGAATTGAGCTGGCTGTGAACTCTTCAGCATAGTCCTGGCATCTTTCTCCTTTTGTCCTTATCAGCAAAATGACCACTGAGAGAAAGAACTTGTATTTGACCAGGATCTTCAGAATTTATCTGTGGAATTATATGCCCTGAGGAAGAGTGGCTTTTACCTGTGATATCTGTTGTCTTGGCAACATCGTTTCATCCAGGAAATACCGTGTATATTGGAGTAACCTTGTTGCCCCATGCTGCAAAATGAGTTGTATTGGTCTGTTTTCTTTCCTGTATCCTTAGAAGAAAAGGCTATAAAAGTGAAGATTGCAAATACACAGGATAGAAAAGCCACAGGGGAAGAGAGCTGAGACGCTTCCCTTCTGTGCTAATTGAAAGTAGGCCAAATCATAGTTCACTGCATAGATAAATGGGAGAAACAGAAGAGGGGCTTTGAGGATTGTATTATCTAATAAACCCAGCAGTATCTCCAGAAAAGCAGAGCTCTCTCTTAGCCACTGTCAGAGCAAACATGGTACCAGTATGCATATTGTGAATAAATTGCTGTGTGTCCTTGGTCTGAAACTCCCTGTAGGTTAAGGTGAACAAAGCAATAGCTTTTTCAACTATATGTAGCAATGTATGGGCTAAACAAAGTACTTGGGCTGCTGGTCTAATGAAGCCTCTTGAGCTGCAGAGAAGCTGGATAAAAAGAGGGCTTATATTCAGGAGCCCTAGAACCATATTATAGTTGGTTTGCAGCTGGTAGGGCAGAGTCTCCCTATTCATCTAACACCTGCTATTTCTGTAAAACCTTTATGTATATATGCTTATGTCCTACTTTTTTCCCCCTGGAATCTAGACACATGTTTGAGCTCACTACATTGCCTGCCTGCAGCAGATGATATAGGCCATCCTTTTGTCTGTTAAAGTTGGTTGTAAAATCTCATCACCTTCAGTGACAACAGGCCTGACCCTCTGTAAAAATGTAGTGAAGGCTTTCTGCAGGAGGCTTTTTGCTGTGCATCTAAGGCACTCCAAATAGTGAGAACACTATTTTAAGTAATGCTCTCAAGGAAAGAATAGCCCAAAAAAATGCACACACATTTATTAGAGAAGATAACTGTGGAACAAAGTTACGTTGATGGATAACAAATAGGTGATTGTTTACAAAATGGTGATTTCTGGCTCATTGTTTACTTGATTTTTCTTGTTTCATTTTGCCTCAATAATGTAAATGCATTGGTCCCATTAGTCTTCAGGAGATCTGTAGGCATTTTGAGTTGCACATGAGAATGTTTCCCAAAGCCCTTTGAAGTGGGACTACCTCTGTGTAGGAAGAGACTCTCAAAAGCCACCCTCTCATTCTGTTCCTGACTCCTTGGCATCCCCTTGGTAGTTGAACCAACTGCTTATATAGAAAAGTAATATGAGGAAACCACTGAGGCAATTTTATCTCTCTTAATGAAATGTACCAGCTGGAAATCAGGAGTAGCATGATCATCATGGGACCAATCAGCCCTCTGTGGAGAAGCAGCAAGTGCTGTGTAAACGACAATCAGTATGTCTGTGACGAGAGCAGTGTTGTACTGAGTGGGTAGCTGATATTATGGTGAAATACTTAAATTCAAACACCAGTTCAATTAAATTTCACTCAGTATTAGGCTAGGAAATTGATAAGATTTTAAAAAATTGGGATCAGCCCTGAGCCAACATGAGAACACTGACCTGTCTTTTCTTGCCAGCTGCCTGCCATCATTTTTGTGCCACAGGATAGCCTCTTCAGCCAGTGGACCACTGCATTTTACTAAAACCTGAGCTGTTTTTGATGCTTTTAATACTGTCTGCTTTGAGACTGTTCAGAGGGCACCTCTGGAGAATTTTGGTTTCATATTTCAATGCTGCAAATCGTGGGAGAATCCTTAAATGAGATAGCAGCTTCCTCAATACAATGTAGGTTGTGGCTCCAGTTCTTTCTGCCAGATGGGTCCCAAACAGATGTTGACAGTATCACGTTCAGTGCAGGAACTGACAGCAGAAGACCTTACCCGTGGTAGGAGCAGAGCATGCCCAAGAAGCATGGTGTGGCTCACCACTCCCATTTCAGCCCTTTTCCATCAGGTGAAATGCCTGCGGAAGTCCTGAATCTGCCCAGACAATAACTCCCGCAGAGCAAATGCAACAGACAGCCAGCAGGACCTTGTCCAAAGCTAAGCTTGCCTTTAGGTATCTCAGGCAGGCATCTAGGCCAGCTCCTTGGCTCACAGTATTTTCTCAGCTTGTCTTCTGTCCTGCAGCCCAGTGGGCAGGCAAGGAGAGCATAAACAAAGCACAGATTGCCTTAAAGTCATGCTAGCCACAGATCAGTGCTAGGCTAAGGTTTCACTTCATTTCATTTTGGACTGTGATCTTTCCCAATTTTTTTAATAGTTACCACCAATATCACTTGGATAACACAAAGCAGCAAATGACAATTGGCTTTTGCTTTCATAAGATCAAGTTGTACTTTGCTTTGCACCTCTGTTTCAGATATTTCAGGTCAAATTTTGCTTTCAGTTACGTCTAGGTATTTCCTATTAAATCCATCAGGTTAGGTAACACTGGTGTTGTAAAGAAAAGCATAAATTTTGCCCTAAAGTGCGTTGTTCTACCAGTCCATTTTATTCTGTGTTGGTACAGGTCTTTTAATTATTAAGCTGATTCCTAATTTGGAGTAAACTTCTTCTCAGTACTTGAAGATAAAAGGTATGAGGCAGACAATATGATACCTCAGGAGCAAAGTAGAGGCTGAATCTAGATGGCAGGAAGACAAGCATGAGTAGCTGTGATTATTGCACATTTAGACATGCTCGCATGCATTCATTCTTACTTTCCTCTTGCTAGTCTTAAAAACCTAGTCAAAATCCAGATACTGAAAAGACGTAGCTCATAAATTCTGTTTTCGCAGCATGTGCTAGGTGTGGATTGATATGAGCAGCTATTCTGTGAGATTAAGTGTATTAAGAAACATGTAATGACAACTTAGGGGCTGAACTTTCCAGAACAGCTTATTCAAGTGCAATATATATAGATATATAGAGATATATAAATAAAAGATATTGCGTAACTCAGTAAGCTGGAACGAGTTGGAGAGGCATAAAGTGGTGTATGTTCTAGTTGCCACTATTCATGTTTTATTTTAATTTGTTACTTTTGCTATATAATTCAAAAGCCATTCCCATTCTTGACATTTGTATAACATTTTTAGTCTTTATGTAAACATATGCATATTTTATGTTACTTTTGAGTTGCATTTATGCATTGGATGACCCTGCGCAGAAGTAAAAGCAGTGGAACACATGAAAATAGTAGGTTTCTGTTTTCAGCTTCTTCTTGCTTTGAAATGACACATGAGTAATTTAGGCTCTTTTTTCTTATGTGATTAATACTTTTCAAAAACACAGACACTGAGAAGTCTCTGAAAGTAAAATGTTTTACTAGATTTGCAGGGCTCTCAGTGATATAGTTGTGATAATACCAGTTAAGATGCAAAGTGAGTGTGTAGTGTCTGGACCTGTATAAGAAGGTGCCTAATTTTTCCATCTCCACTTATTTGAGGATGAGAGATACAGGAGGGATACCATGTTTCCTTCAGCAGTACATTAACGTACAGGCATATGCTCTTTCCTCCCCTGTAGGATTGTCAAAGCCCATCAGGAGTTTCAGGAACTAAATTCCTACTGGATTTAGTTGCAACTGAAAAGCGTAGTGGCCAGGAAGCTTAGGAGAAGTGAAAATTTTCACCCCAATTCCCAGTGTTTTGTGTACCTGGATGCTGCTTCACACCACAGCAGTTCAGAGGTGCTCAGGACACTCTTGGGCATTCTTGAGCATTACTGAGTGAAGTGCCAGGACAATGCAGATGAATTGGGTTGTGAATGAGTTCAGACCTTGGTGGGAACATTCAGCCAGGTGAAACTGCACAAACTGGATCTGACAGAATAGCTTGTCAGCCTTGCATAGAGTGCATTAAGCTCAAGGAGGCTACAAAACGTGGAGCAGCATGGTGGAAATAGAGTAAATTCTTTGAGAAGAGTGAATATTAAAAAAAACAGTCAGGCACCCATCTATTTTACAGACGCAGTAAAGAAACTCTTAAATAGTGAATTCCTGGGAAATGTACATCCTGATAAAACTCTTTTAGTGCACCTCAGATATGTTGTTGATGTTTGTGTGTTTGCTTATCCCACTTCTGCTGGCTACTGTGTGCTGCTTGCAGCCAGTTTGAAGAAATTCTGTTTGTAGTGAAAATATGGCTATCTGGACCTGTTTTTCCAGATGGGGGAATAAAATAACAGCAGGCTTTTGCCTCATTGAGCACAACAGTAAGATTTAAGGAGCTAACAACCCTTTGGGAATATTAATATTTGGACTAATTTCCTGTTTGAGAATAGCAGGTCTTAAAAAATATACCATCCGTGTGGTTTTGTGGCATCAGTTTTTAGAGGTGTACAATGTAGATATAGTCAATTAGATCACTTTGGTGTTAATGAAGTGCTTTTAAGATTCTTGGAGAGCTTTATGTATGACAGTTCTCATCAAAGCCACATTCCAGGTGTACCCAAACCCCAGGCAAATGCATGTGAGATGAGAATAGGCAAACTGGATGCTCCATCAAAAAATCCATAATGCTCTTTCTGAGGTGATTTTATCACAATGCTAGGAAAACAGTTTCAGGGTTTCAAACATTTTAATGGTGGTCTTATAGTTGTCATGTGGTTTCCCCACTCTGTTCTACTTAATTAAAGGAGAGTAAAGAGGAAATACTGTCATTGATTACATCTCCATGACCTGCTTGAGAATAAAGGGATTGCTCTGGTGTACTGAGAGCAGTATCTGACTGACAATGGCTGTAATACCATCTGCTAATTAAAGGATTTGGCAAAATAATTGCAATTTTCTACTTATATTAGAAAAATACTCAATAGAATCTGTTCTTCTTCTTCAGCTTGGGTGATGTATAGAGTGCTTGCATCAGGACAGGCAAATAACCATTTAGTAACAAAATAGACTGGCACTGGAAAGACAAAAACCACCGTTCTTTAAAAGCAAAAAAATGCAACACTTCTCACCTACAGAACATGTTTCTCTCCACCTCTTTCTCTCTACCCATCTGTGTATGCACACACTTCATAACTCTTACCTGTTAACTGTATTATTTTAATACTAGTCAATAGTTATCCACAGCACCAGCAATAAGGTTGTTTGAGAAAGGGACAAAATATATTGCAGCATTTTATGAAGAACAGCAGAATATCAGAAACCACTTAAGTTGCCCTGACACAAATATGATTATGTATTTATAAAGATTAATTTTTAATAATGTTGTTAGCTGCAAATGTGCCTAGGTCACATGTTTGAGTACAAATATTCCTTGAACTCTGATGCAGTTTGCATCTAAGTCCATAGCAATGAAATACATACAACATTTCAACTAGGTGTGTACAAAAATGCTACCATTAAGTTTTCATACCTGATTGAATATTACTGGAAAGTCTCATGTTTGTGTTACAACTATGTCCATCATTCATTTCTTTTGATATATAGTCGGAATAATGCGGGTACTGCAAAGAAAACTGTAGTCCTATTGTTCTTCTTTGATGTGTATCTCATGACAGTGCAGAATTGGTATTGAACAGACATGAAAAACAAATAATCATAAATTCATATACTGAGCATTATCCATATAAGCACATTCTCAGATAAAAGTGTTGTAATCTGGGGACTGAAAACCTAGCAGCAATACCACGATTGGACTTTGTAATATCTTCATCTAAGCTTCTGGAAGCTAATGTGCATTTGCATATTAAAACTGCTCTGAATCTTGTGTGGAGAAATCTGCATGAAATTCAGAGCCTGGAGAACCAGCCCTGCAGAACTTGCCTTTCTCAAAGAATAAACGGAGGAAAAAGGTTACAATCAGTGGACACTGCTCCCTCTTGCTTTTCACTTTCAAGTGTAATTCCTCTGCAGGGACTTTTCATTACTGAAGTCTCATGCTTTAGATGTCTATTCTCCATATGAGTTGTTGGTTTGGGATGGGCAGCTTGGCTCACTGCTTTTTACAGAGGCTCCTTGTGGGAGCTTGGACAAGCCATGGTCTGTAGCAGCTGTTCCTCACACAGCTGCTATGGCTGAAGCCATAAAGGGTGTTAAAATGTGCTCTGTTTGGGTATGGGTTAATCTTTTTCATGTAATATTTTCAAAGTATTAGACATTTCTCAAACACCATACTTTAGAGCAAAGCTTTTGGGAGATTTCAGAGATGTAAATGGAGCAAAGTTGGAGGGTAAGGGGAGAAGCATTTCTGCACTGGGAAAAATTTTTGATCCAAACTTATGAAGAGGCTTTGACTTTGTTTTGGAGTTACAAATAGCAATACTCCCCTGTATCTTTAAGTAATTTGTAATGAACAGAAAATTAAAGAGCACCCCATGTCATAGACTTGAGATGCCCATGCTTTAACGTATTTTCCTACTGTCATATTTTCCCATAGCAGAAGTATAGATATGTTACTTTAGCATTAAAGCTTTGCATACCTGGCTTTCATAACTACTAGTCTGGAAAAACATCTCTTTATTTGAATTTTCTTATATTTTAGTCATGCATATCTGACTGCTGGTATTTTTTTACATAAATATTTGGACAGTCAAGTTTCACTCACGTGATTACCTATAAAACAGCAGTTAGCTGGCTGGATAATGTATCCATAATTTTATATGAGAAGAGATATTTGACGTAACGTAAATGGAAAGGATTTACCAAATCCTTTAGTAGAGGATTAGCCTCATTGCACACAGATCTTATTCACACCTAATATAATGCAGGCCATTTGAAACAAAAGTAAGTCAAAACTGTTACTGACTTAATTCATATCTCAGCCTCATTTTTGTATCAGCCCCTTTGCTAATGATTGTGTGACTCACCAGCTTTTGGGTGATGGGATCAATCACAGCTGAATACTACCCAGCACAGACTCTTCAACACACACACGTGCACTGCTCTGGGTGAACTCCTCCATGATTTACCTCAATGGAGAATGAAGACAGTGGGAGCAGGGGAAAGATTTGTTGAGCTTCAGTCACACTAGTTCAAGGATGTTAGACTGCTTCAATAAATGTATTAAAAAAATCAGTGGGCTTATTTTGTTTGCTCTGTTGGAATATGTAGGAAATATGTGTAGAAATAATAGTGACAGGCAAGACTTTCTAAATCACTGGAGATATTTTTATTTCCATTTCCAAGATTCATTTTCTTTTGCAGGTTTTACCTTGGCAGTGCATGCATGATAAGTGTACAGCTTTCTGTATTTAAAAAGTGTTCTGTACAGAATATAGCTCTTGAGAAACCATTCATCTTAACCAGACAAATTTCATGTAGATTAAATTCAGCAAGGAACTCTCCCTCAGGTGGCTACACTAGTCATTAATATTGCTAGTTCTAAAAGGAGCCCAGGAAAGCAGTAGACAAGAAGAGCAGTCAAAGCCAATGTTGGAACCCTGCTAGTGGCAAATGGAGAGTAGTTAAGACCCCTCCTGTGTTGTCTGAGATCTCCTTCCTCTTCAGCTGAGCTCAGTTATTCTCATGCATAAATCTAAGGTGATGATCTAAAGCATATTTGTTTGCTCCCAGTCTGGTCTCTGGTCAGTAGGTGCTACCCACACCCACACAAATCAGTAAGAGGGTTATTTCACCAGTCTTTCCCTCCTCTTTCTGCAGAGTTTGCACTGTCTACTCCAAAGGCGTTTAACCACACTTACACAACTGCTTAAATTTGGAGCAGAAGGTCATTTTTGGCAGAAATTGCAGCAAGGGTGGGACTTAATTTCTGAATTTTGTCCACCATTGTACTTTGAAGTTGATTAAAGTCAGAGTGATGACTAAGCAGCTGGGCTGGGAATCAGAAAACCACGTTATGCTTTGAGCTCTGCTGCTAACCTGCCGTGCAGTGCAGAGCAGCTCTTCATTTCTGCAGATCTCCACATGTGCAGCTTGCCCAGGGCAGGCAGGGCCTTTCCCATAGTGGTGTTCAGTGGGGTGTTATCCTGGGAATGCTCACTTGCTGCTGCCAGTGACATGTTCTGTGTGTGCTTGTAGATCGCCATGCCTCTCTGCAGAGCAAGACCTTCACCCCAGCATTCACCTTAGCCTTTCCAACCTTTCAGGACTGATCAGTAAACCTTGCTCCTCAGCCTTGCTGCCCTGAACATTAATAAAAGCCTTCACCCAGTGATTTCAGCATGTCCTAGAACTGAAAATAGCCATGTGACCTCCTCTGTCAAAAAGGCAAAACCTGGTCAGCCTCTGTCGAAGCTGTTTAAGTTGCTCAGTCAGTGAACAAGTCTTTAAAGGCCAAGGTCCTCTTTGTGATGGAATTATTATTGGCAAAAAACTACCTATAGGCAGCTGGCCATAAGAAACATTAAGAACATGCCTGTTTAGTCAAAAGCTATTTCTACCTGGTCCCATTAGTAACTAATTTAAATGGAGATTTTTTTGAACTAAAAATTTATATCAAAATATGAGTATAAAATGAGTTAAGGCTCAAATATTTGACATGACAATATTCAGTGCTTGCGTCCTAGACAGAAAGAGAGAGAAGCATGCAGGCTCTGGGAACCCTGACAGCAAAAACCTTGCTTAACTTCCCCCAGCCTAGTTTGATTAGTAAGGCATATGAAAAGTCAAGCAGATTTCTCATAACAGCCTTGTTATGTTATTTATCTTAGGAGTCTATTCTCTATCATTGAAGTAGCTGTAGTGCGATTAAATGCAGACAGACAATTGTCTGTAACTCACCTCTATCTTGTCATATGTCTGCTAAGTCTTACAAAGAAAGAACCTGTGATAAAGCCCACTGTTCAATATGTTTGCCATATAAAACAGACTTGACATTCAAATTCAGATTTTTAGACTCAATTCTTGTCTAGCATCTGACAAGAATTAGCCTACAATTTTATTTTGACTTCAAATTCAAGCCAGGCTATTGCCTTCCCCCATCCTGAGGTTGGCAGCAAGACCTAGTTATAAAGAAGATGACCAGGTCAAAGATGAAAAGCAGAAAAATAAATTGGAACTTCCTTTTTTAGAGTGTTCATCTTAAATAGCTAAGTTGTGTTTACTATAACTTGAGGCTTTCCTTTCTCTAAAAAGAACATTAATATTATTGGCATTGCCTGTGACAGAACACCTACAAGGATGTTACTTGTAGAAATACATGGTAAAAAAAATATTTTGAAATGCCTTACTTCTTTCACTGTAATAGCTCAGATTTCTTATCTGCCTGACTAGAGAACTGGGAAGGCTAACGAATGATTTACTGTAGGCAACTCACCAATTTCTGTTGCTTTATTCATCAACTCTTCAGGAAATCCACAGCATGGCAGTGATGTGTGCTCTTCCTTAACGTGAAATGCAGACATCATAGGATTAGAGATTTGTACATAAAATATATATGTTCATGTTGCCAAATCTAACCTGAGAAAGCTTTTCCTTCATTTCATATAAAACCTAGCTGTCCTTAAAAAATTACATTAAAAGTTGGTGCAAAGCTAGAGGTTTCCTGTGGAACCTTTGTGTGAGCTTAGAGCAGAATAATGTTTTGGGCAGGGTCTTGTGCTGGTGAGTGATTTAACTGCGTTTTGCCCACCATTTCAAACTGGACCATGAATTTCCCTTTGGCTCTTGCTCTTTCTTGTTTTCTCCTCTTCATTTATGCATGATTCCTTAAGCAGTTTCTCCCTCCTTTTCCTCCTTTATCCACAAAAATGCCTACAACCCTCACCACTCTTGTGCTGCCAAGGGCATTAAACCAGCAGCAGCAGGGGAGTGCCAGCCTGGATCCGGGCATGCAGCTGGGTCATCCCTCTGTGCCTGTGCCCGGGAGGCACATCCTGAATTGATGTCTCTCACAGCTGAGTCCCCATACTCAGAGGTGTAGGTGAATAGCAATATGATATTCTCCACACAAGCTAAGTTTAGAAAGCAGCAAACTTGACTGCTTTAGGCATGCTCTTAGCAGACAGTTTTTGCCATGCATCCATAGAAGGACAAAGTGAATTCAAGAGGGCAGTTTTGTCCTCTTAGAGCACTTTCACCCCCTTAAGGCCAGTAAGGCTTATATTTTGAATTCAAGGCGCTGGACACAGCCCCTGCAGCTACTTTTCTGGGCAATAATGCACTCACCACAATGGACAATAAAACTAGGCAAATATTCCCCCCTTACTCCCTGCTGCAGCCATCTAGAATCTCTTTTGGTAGATCCATATCTCCAACTGTGATTGTCATCCAAAGAATAATAACATCAAGCTCAACTTTTGTCAATACTTTTTTTTTTAACTCCTGTTTAGTTTATAAATAAAAAGCTGGCATACTGGAAGAGAAATTATACATCTGCTGCTTCATTTCCTCTGGTTCTGTTCTGGCTGTGGTCTTAGATCATTGCAGGCAAAGAGCTAGGTCTTCCTGAGTGCCCTAAGGCATCTGTAGGGGACTAAAGTGTTTTCCTGACAGTTACAATAATTCTGTCACTCTTACCAAAATTACTGTTTCTGCAGCATCCCACAGGGAGAGCATGGTGTTGAGAGCTAGCTTTGGATGAAATTCCATCACATTTTTCTTCACTTCCTAAAAATAAAATTGAAATGTATTTTCTCTGGAGTGTTGTTGTGTAGGTTTTCTGAAGCAGTGTTTTTCAACACTCATATTTTGTGAGATGGCTTATCAGAGAAAAAGACTTTGTAGATATTTAATACTTTTTGAAAATTAAGACCTTCTAAGTTGAACTCTAGAATCAAGAAGCACAGGCTGTGTGTTACATCACTGTATGTTAATGTACTGAACAGCACTGAAGTAACTCTTGATTTTAGGTAGTAGCATTCAAACTCAGTGATAGCACTACAATAGCAAATATTAAAATGAGATTTCTCTGAGGGAATGTAGTTGTATCTTATATATGGAAAGCTATTGGCTAAAAATAAACCTTAAAAATAATTCTTAAACAGACCCACAAGGACACTGTGTATATTTTTCTCTCATTAAAATTTTCTGTTGTCTAAAATTGTCTTTAATTAGGATTGCATAACCTAACAATAAAACTGCTGAGGATTAGAACCAGCAGACACATTCAGCTCAAGGCTTTAATTAGATTAAACTCTTCATTGCCAGAAGTAAGAGATGGAGTATTAAACCTCTTTAACATTTAATCTGGAGAATGCTTTATAATTGTATTTAATATTATGTGGCAAAAGTTTACAGGGATAAAGAAAAGCAGCCTGCCAACATCTTTTTATGTAATGCTTGCTTAGCTGTTTGTCACATTTTGAAAACAGATTGTTTCAGGAAGGTGTACTGAGATGGAAGGCAGGGGGGAGGGGAGTCTCACGTGTGTGTACAGTCTCATAAGAGTACAGATTGCCTCTAAAGTAGCTTTGTAAGTAGCTACTCCCTTTCATGCCTATTTAATCCTGTTTTCCTCAAAACCCATGGAAAACATTTGCAAAAGTGTAAGTCTAGTAGTATTTCTAGTAAATCATCAAATCCATGATCTGTCATCCCAATGGGTAGATCACCAGTGCATTGTGCTTTATGTTGGAATATATTTCTACTCAGAATATGATGTTAGGTTGCTAACAAACAGTTTTACTAGCCTTTTCAGGGCTACAGAGTGCAAATTTCCAGTGCAAAGATTGGACATTAAAACTTACAGCTCCAGGTACCAGGCCATCTTGATCCAGTTGCAGAGACAACAGTATTTTACCAAGCTTTGTTGTAATCAGCACTATTCATCTTCCAGCTACTTCTCTGATACACTCAAGAGTATGGGACGGAGCTTATCTCCACTTTCTTAGCAGCAGATTCCCAATATGGGGCATGGAGCAGATTGTTAGGGTTTATTTCCTTCACCAACACAACCATGTAAGATTTAGTCACTTCTCTCCTCTCTGTGCCTGTACTGCAGCAATGTCCTGGAGCCAAATCAGGTCTGTGACCTCCTGCAGGCAATGAACACATGTTAGTTATTTCATCCTCACCCATAAAGCATAAAAGACTAGAGAAGAGGATGCAGGCACCAGCCAGCACTGAAAAAACAAAAGGAGCGTCTTTGTATAAAAGTAGTCTAAAAGTTCAGGCAGGCTCAATGTGGCTGATGAAGTTTCAGGTTCAGTGCAGATGTACACACCTCAGTCCAGAAGATAAATGCTACGGTGTTTAACTGAAAGACACCATTTAGATTTAAAATATGAAAACAAGTTCCCAGGCCCTTAAATGCCTTTATCCCAGAGATGTTTTGGTAAGAATTTTGGGAAACATTCTCTCTGGATTTCAAAACATTCTGTTTTCCTGCATTCTTTTATTTCAACAGAAAAAGGGATTGCAACAGTTGTGTTGATGTGAACTGTGTGGCTTCATTCTTTCAGGAAGAATAATAATAAATTTATTCAAAATAGCATGGGTTTAAGTTTATAGTAAGTTAAAGATATTTTTCTAGTAGGTACTAAAGCAAGGCAAGGGTCTGTAGCTAATAATCAGCAAGATCTGCTGTTTCTAAGTGAAAAAAATCATAGGTGACATCAGGTGAAATCTGGGCTTTGTTATTTTTATCTTCGTGGACTTGGATCCTGGTCCAGTTGAACACGTTTATAATGCTTCAGAGTATTTCTGTTAACCACCCCAGCAATAGTGCTACAAACAGGGAAATAATCTGTGCTTTCTTCCCAGTGAAAGGAGGTTGCCTTTATGGAGTTTGACCTTCTACCATTTTACAAAATGTCCTTGATGAACAGAGTTCAGCTAACTAAACCTGTCTAAAGGTTGTTCTGCTGGACTAATAAAATCTGCCATTATTCGGTTCCTTAAATTCAATAGTAAATTACATTGTGGGAGCATTTGCCCTGAGCATTCATACTCAGACAGGGATACGTGACAGGGTCTTTTTAAATAAAAATGTTAGATGAAGGCAATGTAATCTTGAAGGAAAGCAATTCATATTATGACAATACCTTATCTCTTGTCTCATTTAAACTGGGTTCCTCTTTAGTGAACTTCTCATCACAAACCTATCTGAGGGCATCACTATAATATGCTTGCTTATTTCCAAGCAGAAAGGTTAATATTTCTAATTAAAAAGAGGCTTGCTAAGGTATTTCTTAAATCAACTCTTTGATGATAAGAGCTTCTTAGACATTTTAAACTTTTTATTTATTTATGTTGAAGCCATTTCTTCCTCATTTACATTCTACTGAAGAAAGCAAAGTCATCACAAATGTTAAAGTCTGTAGAGAAGATGATAGTTTTCAACTAGCTGTAACAGAACTTATTAAGGCTAAAGGCTTATTTTCCTCCCTTAAATGAGTACTCATGTGAAAAATATCATGTTTCAGTTTTCCCAGCAAGATTTGTGGTTTATTTGTACATTTGGAGATGGCATTTGTAATATTTTCACAGTGAGCCTGATATTTTTACTTACCCAAGTTCAATTACTTCCAAATGAAACAGTGCTTTCAGTGTAAAAGAGTAACTCCTGCAAACCCATAGTTTCTGGGGTGTGTATGAAACTAGTTTAGTTGGAGATGTAGGTCCTTTGCTTTTTTAGTTATTGCCCAGCTTTATGGATCCAACCAACAAAGTGATCAGATAATGATGGTAACCACTCCACCAGTACAAGCAATTCCTTCCTCCACAGGAAGTTATGGGAGTCACAACTAAGATTATCAACTGGGAGTAGTGGTAAAAATACAAGTTGTATTCCCACTTTCTAAGGAACAGAGGCCTTTGTGAGGGGCAGACTTACTGTGTTGTCATCCTGGCGCTTACTGCTGTGAGATCTATGGGGCAGAGAGCAATGAGGATCCATCCTACAAGACCTGTGGGACAGGAGGGCAGGTTTTTCCATCCTCTGGCATTAGCCGCTGAGGAGCGGTGAGGGAGCTTCCTCTGTGGATCAAGCACAGATGTGGAGTTTGCTTTAGATTTCCCATAGGAATAGTATGCAAGAGAGAGGATGTTATCACACTACTCTAATATTTGGGCTCTTTGATCTTCCTTGACAGAAGCTGCTGTTGAAATGCAAATGATTTATTAATTACAGCGCAGCACCTCACAGAGTAAGAGAATTGGGTTGTGCTGTAATTTATGAGTCCAGCAAAACAATCCCATGGAACTTTACAAAAACTGGGGACTCTGGGGGAAAAAAAAGAGTGCTCAAACCCAGATTTAAGAAAGCTAATAAGCAACTACTTTTATCAGCCTGGTAAGGCAATTTCCTCCCCTCTTCTCCAGTCAGCCTGTATGTAGTTACAGGAGCTGAAGGAGAGGGAGAGAATCAAAGAATGAGAAAGAAACACCTTCCTGAAAAAAAAAATCAGCAAAGAAAGAAGAAGCAATTATCCCTCTTGAGTGGCTCACCTGGGATTTGAAAATTTTGTTTGGATACAATCAGCCTTTAAGACAGACTTATCCTCTTCTCAGGTTCCAAAGCTTCAGGATTTTACAGTTTAAATGAAGTATTTTATTTTATTTTATTCATAAAAACTGGCTTGAGGAACTATTTTTCAGCAAAATGTTGAAATAATTTAATTTTTTTTAAGAGCCATAATAACTATTGTGATACTGTGAAAAACATCGCCTGTCCACTCTAGGAAAGTGTGGTTAAAAGTCTGCCAGTTATGGTTGTGTAGGAAAGGCTGGCCTTATGCCATACCTTTGTCATTAAGTTAATGAGCAGCTCTTTCATATCCATTTTGCACCCTGCAATATAAGCAGACTCATGTTTCTCCTATAAAAAATTAGTGCACAGTCAATGAACTCCCACTGATGCTGGTGCTCTTCGTTACTCTGAGTAAAGCTACAGTACACGGTTCCGTGTGAATATGAGGATACATTTAGAGGACTATAGCAGTATGCAAAGCAAAATAGTCTATTAGCAAAATTGGCCAGAAGGAAAATTCCCATATTTATATATTTATTTATTCATAGTTTCAAGAAAGCTGAACTCTTATCATATTTTCCTACACACACACTTTGGGAAAAGCTCAAAAATCTTTCTTGCATTATCAAGATGTTTGCTTTCCAAGCATGGTAAGCTGATGAATGCTATCAAGGGCAAATTCATAAATAATCAAGATTTCACCAGACAGGCTTTCCTCGTCTCCTCGTCTCTTTTCTCCATCAAAATTCATACACAGCTTTTATTTTAATAAGTTCTTTAAAATATCTAAGCTGGTCCTTTTTTTCTCCCAACTTCTGATGCCTGTTATGTGCACTTACCTTTGCACATCCTGAAACTAAAGACTTCCTTTGCAGCTGCTACCAGTGTACATGTCCAGTCCTAGACTGGTTTTGTTCAGCTCCAAGCCATAGGGAGGAGGAGCGTGGTCTTCTACTTCAGCACAGGGATGCTAAAATGCAGAGTCTGTGCTTCTCTGAAATGTTTTGCTCTTACTGCATAGTGAAGGCTAGGTTCTTCACGTCTCTTTCTCCCTTGGGATTTACATTCTTTCTAGGGAAACCAGCAGAGCTCTGGAAAGTGTTAGTGACTGGCTACAGGATCCAGTGTACTCTCTAAGTTAAAGTATGAACTAAGGAAAATAATTCTCCTAAGGATTATGTTTCAGAGGAAGGCAGGCTTCAAGATCTACTTGAGTCAATGAAGATAACTTTGAAATTTCCTCAAAAATAAGAACACTAACTTAGCCTTTAGATCAAGTTCCACCTGGAGCAATTATTTCAGCCTTCCCCATTCATACTTTGCCCCTGAAATTTCAACTGATGATGTTTTTCTTCCTTCCCTCAAGAGTCACAGTGCTGTGTTTGCTAGCGCATCACTATTACTGCTTCCCACCCCAGTACTGGCTGCACTTGAGGGGTGGTTGAGTAATCTGTTTATATAGGCCCGGGATGTATTACTGTCCTGCTGATGAAAGATAATACCAAGAGCAATTTTAATGTGTCAATTGACTTTTTTTTAAGTTTGATTTGGTTGTCAGAGCCTGTACCTAACACTTATGTTACTGTGATTGTTCTTCTTGCAAAGTGTCAGGCCCAAAGAAAGGGATAGAGCAGAACACAATCAAAAAGTCACTTGAAAGAAAATGCCTCTTCTTTATAAAGAATGTGGGAAATCAAAGGCATCATAGATTTTCCTTTGAGCTCTGGTGTCTGATCTTTGGTAAAAGTGACCTTCAATGGGAAAAGGACTTCTGTTTCCATTTTCTTACATTTACAAGGAAGATGGAGGCTATTATGTATTTATATTTGCATTTTCTCATGCATATAAAAACTACCAATTTTTATCTGCTCTGGAAGACAATTATTCTGAGTTGTTCAACTTACGTCCTCTCCAGAAAAGAATGGCAAAAAATATTACCCAGTCTGTGCAAAAGTTTGGTTTTTATAGTGTCAATCACATAAACACATATGATTGACTCTTTGGGGAAAGAGAGCAAATTTACAAAGTCCAGTTACATTACACATCAAATATAATTTCAATCCTTTAAAAGGTCATTAATAAAACCAGAGGTAAACAAGCACCGTTTCAGCTGATATTTCTGAGATGGAATGAAAACAACAGTATGAAACTATTGATTGCCTCTATCTCTTCTCAGGCCTTTTTATGTACTAAGAAAAAATTCAAATAGGATTAGCAACTGAAATTGATTTTTTTTTTAAGAAGAGGCTCTTGTTCTTTAAATTATTTTTAAACTGTCAACTTACACTATTGTTAAGAGTAAATTAAGTAATGCAAAAATATGGGCACCCTGCTGCATCAATTAATATCTGCAGTAAGCACATGAACTGTAGTGAATAATTTCATCTAAGATTTAAAAAGGTAATGAGAGCAGGATTTGGTTCTGTGATTGTAGTAATTAATTACCTAAGTCAGGCCTTTTTTTTTCCCTTGAAACAAAGTCAGAACTTACTATAATATGTTGAGATGGGGGAAGCCAGTTGGCATATCCCTTTCTATCAATTGACTAAATAAATGCAGAGTCATTAAATATAAAATCATAATTATTTATTTGTCTTCTATCCCTTGCCAAGGCAGTAAACCTGTTCTAAATATGTCCAATTCCACTCCATATATAATGCTGACTGAATATTTTCATTCGGTGGTACCTGGAGCTCTGAGTAACCTGATGTAGAGGAAGGTGTCCCTGCCCATGGCAAGGGAGCTGGAACTAGACGGTCTTTAATGTCCCTTCCAACCCAAACCATTCTACAGTTCTGTGATTAGCAGACACGCCATCCTGACTCCTCCTTGAGGTCTAACAGCATAAAAAAGGGTATTTGAGCTCCAAAATATTTAGGATAATCCCTCAGAGCTGTATCAATGTGTAATACTGCAGTGTGCAGCTGTGTGTTATGGCTTTATTTGCCATGTAGAAGTAAAAAGTAGACACTGCACATCCTACCCAGCTTTTATGAGAGGATGGGAGATGTGCAGTCTTTACTTTGACCAACACAGACAAGAAAATTTCCTAACCAGATGCATTTTCAGTTTTATATTCATTTGTTTAATTAACTGCTGAGTTTAAAAGCAAGAGGTTTCACATCAAATTAGCCTAATTATCAGACTATTCCATCAGCAACAGTGCCTTGAAAAGGTGCAGTAGATGGATAAAATAGCAGTGGAGTGTGTTTCAGATTTTGCCTTGTTAAGAGGCTGATCAGAACTCCTCTCTGAACATAAGGAGGGTCAAAATGGAATATGCTCGTTCACCCTCACAGAATCCATTCCAGTGTCTTTGAACTGAGGAGTTTTGTTGATACCAAAACCACTTGGTGTTTGGTTGCTCAATCAGTAAAAATACATTGATATTCTGGAGCTCAACCATCTAGAGGTCAATGCATATCATCTTCATAAGATGCCAGGAGACTAGTTTGGTGTTTAAAAAGCTATCCAAATAATGGCATGGAAATCTTGGTAATACAATTCTGATATCAGACACCTGGCTGTGCTCAGAAAGGGTAAGAAATCTTGTTTTACAGAGAGCTGCTTCTCAATTTCCCTTAATGCTTCTCACTTTCCCTTCATATTTCAGAATGCAACAACTAAGCTCTGAACAGAAACACATAAGAGAGTGTTTAACTCAGTATTTATCTCAGTCAAGCTTTTAAAAGTTTGTTTCTTCATAAAAGCATCATTTGGGGATTTTTCTTTTCAATTTAGGACAATTGCTTCATGCTACTGAGGCAGAAAAGGCAGAGATTTAATAATGCCGTCATTTTGGGAGTGCACACAGTGTCCGTATGAAGGCAGCATCATTACACTCAGTCACTTAAAGCAGCTCTGAGGTGAGATTGGACTGCCAGACAGTCCTGCAACAAAAACAACACGATGTAAAGGACTTCTGCTATAAAAAAGTACATCAGGAATTTTATTTTTGTCTACTTAGCCCTTTCTCTCTCCAAGAGGTTCATTAGTCTCCAGTGGAAGATAGAGTATGATTCCTGCCTTTTAAAGAACATTGTCAAAGGAATAATTCTAGCTGCTTTTCATGCAGATACTTGAACACCTGTTTCTCCTTCATTTATCTGCCAAAGAAGATTAGTTCAGGATAACACCTACTGACTTTATGGATTACTGCTGTGGTGTTTTTGCCTCATAGTAATAAAGGTGCATACCACAAATGGCTTTTCTTTAGGCCTTCAGCAAAATTATATGTAACAAAATCAGAGGATGTGTGGGTTGTATGATAATTCCGCTTTAATGTTAAGCTAAATTTGAGATGCCATCATATGTAACTGTCGTGTTTCTTCATAGTGTGTTTGTCTGAAATGTACACCCCCCCCTTATTCTGTAAGCCTCCTCATTATTATGGCAAATTCAAATACCTTGTAGTCAACTAGTTTCAAGGAACCTTTAAATATTTGCACATTATCAATGTCATCTTTTCCTACTGCTTATTCCTCATTTGCAATTATAATAATTCATGATATTTCAGTCATCTCCACAGCAACTAATTATGATGGTAGAAATAGACTGACATCTATTGCTATTATGCAACAGAAATAAGTGAAAGTTCACAAAAATAAATCATACAAGTCTTACTGATGTAAAAAAAGGCCAGGATAAAGTTAGAACAGAAGAATATCCACTAAATTGTTTGGTTTGGTTTTTTTTCTGACTTATATCTGAAATTTGAAGCTATAGCAGTAATATTTTAAATAATGTATTTATAACAACATAACAGCATTTTGATTATCTTCAGAAAAATATTTCAAGGTACTGTCATTTTGAGTAGACTTGTAATTGCCATAGAGCAGTGATGTGCATTATCTCTGTGGTTCTTTTGTGAAGTATTTGTCAAAATCTGGAGAACAAGTTGACTTTATTCTCTGTTAAAAAAAAAAAACATCTACAGTCAGGTCATAACCCAACACTGGGCAGAATTTCAGATTTCAGGTTCACATTCCACTGTCACTTCACATACTGTATTGCCAGAAAGCAATTAATAATAATTAAGATTTGTCAAACATGAAATACAGCACACACTCTTGTACTTCCTAGAACTGAAAAAAAAAAAAAGTAAAAGAAGTTTTAGTATTCTTTGAAATTAATGAGTCAAAATTCCTGAAGCCTGTGTTGATAAAGGGTTCTAAGCCTGGATGCCACGCTAGCTAGTAAGCTACTTTTGCAAGCAGCACCTGCAACCAGGCCATGAAACCTGAATCAATTTTTTTTAATTTTAGGTGTCAGTAAGTTGAACTCTGTATTACTTAACAGGTCTGATTTAATTATGCAAGAAAAATCCCCAGACTTGCATGATAAGGAGATAAAATTCAAGTTTCTTTCAAAGGCAAATCAGCTGCCTTTACACATTTCCTGACACTTAGATAATGGTATAGTTTTGTGTGTTGGGATCAAGAATGTTTTCTCCTGACTCATTAAACACATGTTTTAAAAATAAATATACTCCAGGGCAGACATAGTAGATCAAACCAAAGTCCGTAGTAGTCCAGTATCTTTTCTTGTATTCAACAGTTGTGTTACATGCAAGATGCAGGCTAAGCAACTATTTATCTGACTCCTGACTTAAGAAATCAGCTTGCAGCACTCAGAAATTCATAAGTTAAAAGCTGCATCCAAATCAAGCCATGTGGATTTATCCTTTGTGTTGTTGGACAAATTTAGCTGTAATGAATATCTCATGGAGACAGTTCCACAATGAAAAAAAAGCATTGTGCACTAAAGCACCTTTTTTTCAGTTGCACCCTGACCATTTTGTTGGGTGCTCTTTATCTCTGGCATTTCATGAATGAGTCAATGACTGTTCATGGTGTAGCAGACTTCTTATGTTCCCTGTTGACTTCTGTCCTTGCTGTAGCATCTCTCTGGACTGGTAATGGCCCCTACCTGGAGCCACGGGTCGTGACCACACTGCAGGAGAGCAGGAGCTCACAGTGCTGCCAAAGGCCACCTCATGCATTCAGAGGGCAAAAGCCATTGTGCTGTGGGTTTCCTCTCCTCTCCTCTCTGGGTCTGGAAGCATGCCAGGGCTGTAGGGATGCTTTGAAGGGCCATGCCAGGCCAAGGCTGCCCTGTCTGGTGTAGTGCCCAGCACAGGATGTTTAAAATACATGTACTGATGTTGTCCGTCCTGTTTTGTGCTTGATTTTCCTCCAAGAGAGCAGTCTGGTTTACACAGTGCGCAGCCTGGATGACACTGTGTATTTTTGTGAATATCAAGGGAACCAGGACCTTGCTGTAAAGGAATAGATGACTAAAAAAAAAAAAAAGTGGTTCTGCTATTATTCTTTATTTCTCTGCAAACCCCATTCCTTTAGTCATTCTTTTTTCATTTTTTCATACCTTTTTTTTGTTCTGATGTATCTCTTCGGAGATGGATACCCAAACTTGTGTTAGCTGTAGACTATTACACTAGCACAAAGGGACTGTATTTATATTTCCTAGTAATTTCAGATTTCAGTTGCCTTTTTTTACTGCCCCAAGCATTAAGATGATGTTTTCAGATAATTCTCTGCAGAGTTGTCCAAGCACTATCTTCTGAGTGGGAATGACTAATACAGCTGTTAAGTGTGTACAGTTAGGGCTGCCTTTTCCCGAATGTCTTTTTTTGCTCTTATCAATGTTGAATTTTGTTTTACGTCATTTAGTATCATAAGAATTCTTGTAGCTCTTTGCAGTCAGCCTTAGTTTTGACTGCAGTCAGCAAATTTTGTCATCTCCCTGTGGTCAGTCTTTCTTAACTGTGTTTTTGTGAAGAAGACAGCAGGTAGTGCTACATCCCTCTGTTTATGTATGGGGCATTCCTTTTTGATTTCTACATGTCATTATTCCACTAGAGGATAATCACATCTAATTATCTAATGCAATTTTAATTATTCCAGTGACCTTAACATAGAAGTTTTGGAACTTTGAAGAGGCCAACTTGGAACAAGCATCTTCATTCATTGACTTCAAACCCAGGATGATTCTTCTGTCATCTCCCTTCTGTTCTAGGTCTCCAATTTCTACCTTTATTCTATATAAGTGTTCCTAGACTGGTGGATGGGAACAAGGCTTACTGGTCTGTAATTCCCAGATGACTTTCAGACTCTAGAGAATAACAACCTTCTATTTGCCATCTCCCACTTTTCTGTCTTATCTAGATTACATATCACACTTAGTCTGTTCATATTTGATTTGAAGGAAGAAAACTGTCTGGTCTTGGCAGTTTGCTGCTCTCCATTTTATTGATTTCTTTTAAAAGTTCTCCAAGTGACACTTCATTTAGAAGGACTTCCACAGCTCCTTGCAAAGAAGAGTTTCACTTTGCAATTCTGCTGAAGCTCTTCAGGATTAGCACTGCTGTGAAAAATATTTAGCTTGTTTACCATGGCCTTTATCCTTCAGTACCATTGCTTTTAACCTTAGATCATCTATAATTCTACCAATTTTCTGTTTGGTTTTCTACACAATGAACAAAAAAAACTAATTAGGTTAAAATATTAGGTTCTGGAAAGCAGGGACACTTACACTGGAATACTAAGATATGAGACTGACAATATTATCTACATTTATAACATGATTTCACTGTAAGAAATGTCCAGAGTATTAATAATATCTCCTTCACTTCACTGTCCTTCTTGCCTATTATTTTTGAAATTTGCTTCTCATATCAGTACTTCAGTTCGAAACTGTTACCGTCTAAACATGTTTTGTATCTTCATCTCTGTCTCCCCATCCCAGACAAGCATCAGAACTATGTTTTTGTACACACACACAAAAAGCATTAAGGTAAGATAAGATGGAAAAATGCCTTATTTTCTCAGATAACGTCAACATTTTCTGGAGAGGAGCATAAAACAATTTCATCATTGGTGGCCTTTTAAAAAATATCTCCTATTAAAATAATGGAATAATTCATATTAAAAGCAGGATGGTGCATGCCAAATTCTCATGAAGCTGTTCTGCATTCATGTTACTGGTCTCTTTTCAGTCTGTTGTTTCCAGAGGACTGCCATGTATAATGGAAAGTTTCTCTCCATCTGGGAATGTTATCTTTTTACCCCAAAGAAGCAAAAAAAAGTCAGACCAAGACTCTGAATGTGTGAAACATGCTGAAATTGCATGGTGGGCCTTTACTGTCACTTGAACTGCTATCAGCTACCAAGCCAGAAAGCAGACTGCACTATTTTGGGACATAAGACGCTGGCGTTAAAGACACTTTGGGGCTTTTTCAGCATTATGTACCAGCCAGCTAGTGCCATTGCACAAGCTGGAAATATAATCCAAATATAATTGCTGGATGGTGTGACAGCTGCAATTCAAGAATCTTCTTATTTTGGAGGAAGTGTTTGTTGCTTTGTGATTCAGTCATTCCTATAATCAAGCATTAAATGAATGATTTCCTGTTTGGCTCCTAACAGAGGTCTGTGTTGAAGGGTTGATGCGGGTTCATTTCAATAACAAATGCATTTTTAATTTGTGTGTGCTTAGTCAAGATTTTCTGGGTGTACAACAGTAGTGATGGTTTCTGAGAAGTACATGAAATATTCATAGCATTTCTCTCAAAACAGTGCTAAGCCAACTTCAGATTTAAGTAGGTATTTCTTAGTCACAAGATGTGCTTTGTATTTATTTTTAGTAGGGGTACATGTGGATGCAGATAAACAAGTCCCCATCTATTTTGCATGTCAGTTTGGGAGGCTACGGTGTACTAATTATTCCAGTGTAAGTGGAAAACTGTAATTTACTTCAACAATGTTTGAGTCATGTGTGAATATATTTTAAATTATCTCAAATCCCTTTCTGGTGAAATAGGAGCATCCAGCAGAGCAGGCTTTTTCATTATAGCCAAAATAGGA
The DNA here is from genome assembly GCF_015832195.1 of Motacilla alba alba. NCBI lineage: Eukaryota > Metazoa > Chordata > Aves > Passeriformes > Motacillidae > Motacilla > Motacilla alba. Next base: position 64,168,865 of record NC_052017.1, on the reverse strand, counting down.
TGTTGTTAGGGAGTAAAACACTGGATTTACACATCTGTCTGGCAGTGGATACCAGGCAATATATGCTTGTAAAGTTACAGCTGTAAGGGGAACTCAAGCTGTAAAACTACACAGATGTTGGCTGTTGCTATAGAGAGTTGTGCTGCTTATCTTACCAAGTACAGGTCTCTCTTCTGTCAGCAAGAAGATCCTACCAGCTGGCAGATGAGGGGACCAAATACTGGCCCGTAGCTTGGTTGTCATCTCCGGGTGGTCTGTCCAAGCAGTCTTTCTGCCTTCTTATCATCAGCCTGCCACTTTTTTGTTTTTATCTCTAAATTTTTTCCCATTTTTCCATCCCAGAAAAGCTGACTCCTTCACCTTTAAAAATTACTCTGGAAAATCCAGTTTCCTGACATCTGCTAGACTTCTTTATGTAAACTGTGCTCTGTATTTTGCCATCTGGAAGTGTTGTCTGATGAGGAGCAAATCCAAAAGTGGCAGCTTACCCGGGTAGTTATATGCCATGTGTAAGCTCTGTCATGGAGAGAACTCTCCAGAGAGTCACAGGAGTCGTTATCTTATCAAAGCAATGTCCACTGTGTTTTTTGCTTTGAGGAAGGTCCCTTGAACTATTATGCTCCAGAATATTGCAGTATTGCCAATAGGTATTTCTGCTGTATCATCATTTTCAGAAACACCTTCTCAGGGTAAAGGAAACACCTTGCAGACATCTCACTCAGCTCTTCACCCACTTACTTTTAGCACAGGTTTTTCTGTACGTACAGAAATCTGTGTCTGCGAGGTACCTAAAGCAAGTTGTCAGTTGTAAAAAGCAGCCATTCCTTGGGATGTACAACTACTTCTGATGTTGCCATGTACTTTTTTCAGATGGCATCACTCATCTTGTCCAGTTGCAAAGGCTTGACATGTAGAACCCATATTCTTAGCTTTTCTTTGATACTACAACCTCTGTTGTTACATGGAAGCCTGTTGGAGAAACCATCATTTGTGAAAATGTAAATGGATCTCCTACCATAAGGATTGCATGAGCTGGTTCTTAGGAGATAACCTTATTGCAGTAAGAACTGTGGTGGTAATCACTATGGTCAATTTAGCTTTAGCACAGCTATAGCTACATAGGGTGCTGGTAGCAATATGGACATAAGCAGGGGCTGTTCTGGCCTGCCAGGTTTCTTGCTTGGATGAAAGTCTTCTAATAAGTCAGTACCACCCCCTCACTGCTGTTTTTAATGCCTAAATTAAGAAGTCTTTGAGTGCCAGGCTATGGCTTTCCTCTCTGCACTCACACTATATTTGCAGAGCAGGTGTACATTAAGATGTGCCATGTTACCTTGTTGCAAATTTCTTTAATTAAAATGCAGAATCTCCTTTTTCATTAAACTGTGGAAAGCAATACCTGTTGCTGGCTCAGCTTTCCAGTTCTTGACCTAGTACTACCTAGGAACTCATGAAAACACTGTGTGGCAATTCAGATGGAAGAACACAAGAAATGTATTTTCTTCATTTTTTCAATATGCTGATCTGCTTTCTGAATTTCTCCCTAACTTCTCAAGTGTGACTAGAAAAGCAATTATGTGTAAAAGGTATAAAAATGTGAGTCTTTCAAAAATCCTTTTGATAGATTATCACAGTTTGCTGACACAGTGGAGTTCTGTTTTGCTCTTTATTAGCTAGGCAGCTGAGGGTGGTAGCATTTTTCTTAAGGTGTCTACAATGTTATTTTCTTTCAAATCTACTTTCTTAGGGTTTGAGGTTTTTTTTCCAAACACACAGCTTTTGTTATGTTTGTCAAGATTTCTTGTTTTATCTCCTGTTTTCATGCATTCATCTTCTGCCAGGCTTGCTGAGCTTGGCCTGTGAAATCCGTTATGTTGGGTTTCTTTGGATCTAAGTTGAAGTGGAGTTCTTTCCCTAGGAAGACACCTTCTTTGAATGATTTTTTTCAGTACTTCTGTATGAAAAAAATACAGTCCATCTGTTCTTGGCTTAGGTTTCCAAATTCTTTGGTTCAGAAAGAATTAAGAACTGTCATGGAAGAGTTGTTCAGATATAATTTCTCTGCCTTTCCTTGTGCTTGCTGGATTTCTGGTTGTATGCTCTATTTCTGAGTTGTGTTACTGTATTGGATCTCACTTAATGTGGTTTGCAGTATTTTGATTAGCTTCTGCAATTCTGCATTTGCAGATTTGACTTTGCGTCCACTTTCCTCTCAAGTCTGTCCTCTGGCAGTTTCCATGTAGTAATGGTCAGTACAAGTCTAGAGTTCTCTTAAGGCTGCTTTCACTTCTTCCCCAGTTTTACTTTCTGTCTGTATCAGTAAGGAAGAGAAGATTGAATTTTTTATCTGTAGTTACCTGGTGTGCCAACTGTTTCACCTCCTAAACTCTTCCAGTGAGTTACCAGGAATTTCAGATTTGATCCTGTGCTCTCAAAGGAATGTGTATATTTTTACTGTGTCATTTCAAAGGCTTACCTGTCACAAATGGAGATTTATCATGTTCCCAGTCTAGTGCTTCTAACTGGAAATGGACCATTGTCTTGAGCTAGTCTGAATTGGAGTGGAGGCAAGATGCCTTGACATATTCTTCTCTATGCTTTTACATAGTCACAATCTAAAATAAGTCCAGTTGTAGTTGCAAGACTGGAAAAATGAAATAAAATAAAATTGGGGGGGGGGAATGTTAATTTTATTTTTTGCCTCTTTTTCCTGTTATTTTATTTGCCTGGATTACAGTAGCAAATTTTAAGTCTAGAAGGGTCATTTCCTAGCCTAGAGTGTTGGCCCATGGTCACAGAACAGGTGCTGTTAATGCTTTGCTACTGATGTGGCAGGTGACATGCCAAGTTGCTGCAGCTTGTCTGTACCTCACTTTTCCACTTCTGCAATGATGATCCAGGTTTGCTTGAAGAGTGTTTTGAGTTATTCTTTAGTGCATCAACAATGCTGTGGGGTTTTTCTGTGTTATTAGTTTGTCTTATAGCACATGCCACAGAAGTTTTCCAAGTGATTCACATACTGAAAGGGGTTTATTTGGTCAGCTGATTTAGGGAGGTACTTCTCTACACTTTTCAAAATCAAGCTTAACCTTTTATACCAGCCTATTTTTCTCCTTCAAATGTTCACTTATTCCATAGAATGGGAGTGCTAGGCTACAGTCGCAACAAGGAATGTCATGGGCAGACACACAGACAAAAAGAGGCTCCCAATCTTTTCTAGGTAGTAATCTGTCGAAATTAGCTTTTGTAGTTGGTACTGTTGCAGGAAAACTTAGGCTGACATAAGAGATGCTCAAAACTTCTGTAAGGAACTTTAAATGTCAAAGATTCAGAAACCTGTTGGAATATTTTTACTTTCCTCAGACTTCAAGAGACCTATGCATGTTTGAAGCCAAGGAGAATTCCTATTTAGCAATGAGCAAAGCAATACAGTTTTTTTCAACCAAGCGATGTTTTGGTATTGGTCATACCCCAAGCTCACAGCAGCAGTGCTGAGTGTCATGCCGCAGCTATTAAAACAATCCCAAAATTAATGGAGCTCTCAGTGAGCTGATACATCTACATTTTCCTCAGTGATGTCTAAGAATTGCATCTATAGCAGCGTTTCTTTCTTAAAACTACTCTCTTCAGTCAATTTTGATTTCAGGAGTATATTCAGCCCTATTTTTATGCATCTTTATCTCACCTACTCACCCTTAGCTTCCTTTACAGTCAGTGAAGCCTAACAGGCACTTCCAAGGTGCAGCTCAATCTTGTTTAGATTCTTACATTAGTCTGAGGTTAATCATGCGCAAGACTGTATTATGAGGAGACCAAGTCAGAGGCAGAAGCCCACACTATAAAAATTTGTATCAGCTGAATCCTACTTCATTTGATTGCCTAGAAAGTCTACATAGTTGGGAAAATTTCAAGATGCTGTAACATTTTTAATACATAATCCATCACATTTGAAAATCTTTTCTTCCTTATAAATCTAAAGAAAACTGTGATGGTTGTTTATCTAAACATTGTACAAAGCAATTGGTTTGCTTGTTTCTAATTATTCAGATCTGAACTATTAGCAAAGCAGATTCCTATAATTGATGCACCAGAAAGCTTCTGCTCTCAGCTTCATCCTATAACAACCTTTGCTTTCTAATATCATCATTAAAATTATAGTGGCCTTTGAAAGGAAGAATTCATGCAAAGCATCCCCCAGTGCTTTTTAAAACGAAAGCCAAGGACAACATCAGAAAAAAGCAAGGTTAAAATCCAACTGGCCAGCACAGACTGGGATTTAGTTTCAGTTGTCAAATGAAAAGGGTAGGACTTGTTTATTTAGTACACCCTTTGGTTAAGCAGCAACATGACAACTGCTGCAAAGGAGGACATTTTATTATTATCATGTATAATAATATTTATTATTAAGTTATTATTGCCTCTTATAGACGCAGGTTGGAATAGCTCATCTGAGATGTTTTAGCCTTTGAGGGAAGGATGGGAGGATGGGAAGGCTGTGTGTAGTGATGGCACAAATGCCGCTTTGGCTGGTTAATGGAGCTGCAGAAGCGCTTGGCTCAGAGGCAGCACGGAGCTTCGTCTTCTCAGCTGGAGGAGCTGCCCACAACCACTGCCATCACACAGCACAGCAGCCTGTTAAAGGGATAAAGACAAAACTCTGTTTGATTTGCAGAATGGAGGGGCAGGAACTTCTCCTGACCCTGTCAAGGCTTTACTGATCTTAATGGGTCTGCCACAGAGAAAAACTCTGCTTGAACAGCAGAGGGGGGCTGCTCCTGAGGGACAAGTTCAAAAATACCAGCTCAGAAACATTAATAAAAACATTTCCCACTGTTTCTTCATCAAAGCATAAAAGAAACAGCGTACTGCAGAGCACACTGGCAAAATCTGTACGTTTCTACCATAAAGTACACATAGGCTCATTTCTGTAAACTAGTAACTGAGAGTTTCTTGTAGAGTGGATGAATTTGTTACAGTAACTAGTTTCTGGCATAAGTAGATCCCATAAAGAGGGCTTAATGCTTATTTCTAATCTCCTGTAAGGTTGTACAAATGAAAAAAAATGAGGTTAATCACCAAGGAAAATCACTAATGAAGTAATACATCTTTTCTTAAAAATTAATTATAATTCATTTTTTCCCATCACAGAATTTACACGGTTCTCATGAATCAAGGATTAATTCAAAGGTTTACATTTATCCTCTGCTGTGAACGGATTCCTTCTCAGTGGAGAGTGAATGAATTTATTTTGTACCAGCTTTCTGCTTGAAAAGAAAATCCTTCATAAAAGAACTGGCAATCTTAGCCAGAGAAATCCAGACCAAATAAAGCATTTCATTGTTCAGAGTGTTAGACCCTAATGAGTTCTGCATCTAAATGCTTATATTTTTTTCCCATCTGATCAGCAGTAGCATAGCAGGTTATGCACTTAAATGTATGACACTTGTTTGGGAGGAAGATTTGTATTGAAGAAAGGCAGCGTGTTCCACAGTTTTAGCATAACATCTGTTATCATTCAGTGCTGCTCTTAGCCCAGCATGCCCTTCCTCTAAATATCTTATTAATTAAACTGGCTTAGTGGGAAAATAATTAATACTATAAGTCCTGTACCTACTTAGAAAGGATTTAGAAACTGAAAAAAATTGTTTTTGTCTGAGCTTCAGCTCGAGGGTTGTGGGTTTTTTCATTCTTGAACACAAGCAGATTACAATAGGGATATCTGAGAAATTTATATATATACAGTCTTTGAAATATATATGTTCTATCTTTGAAATTCTGCAACTGCAAAAATAGTCCACTGCTTTGAAAAGTCTTGGTCACTACTGGAGGGTCTTCTTCAGCAATTGGTTTGGAAGAGATGCTCCTGCACTTCTTCTAAATGTCCTGATAGCCCGTTTTAGCGCCTGATTCCCCAAAAGCCTTAATTCTAAGTCTGTGAAATGACTGTGTTTCTTACCAGGACATTGATAATGAGGTGAGACCTCCTAGCCATGAAGTCGGTAGTGATGCTGCTACCTTGCGTAACCAGCTGTTGACTGGGCAGGAGGATGAGACAGGGCACCCAGATGGATGCCAGTGAATTTGTGTGCAAAATGTGGATCTGTTACTTAGCTATCTGTGGTCAGATAGAGTACAGAAATAGAATTTGCCTGTGTCTTTGTTCTGTGTGCAGCGCTGCTGTCTAAATGCAGAAACTACTCCTTTGCTGCTGATTCACCCAGCTTGGTTTCCCATTGAAGAGCAAGTTCAGTTTGCTGCTTATTCTAACAGAAAATTACACTTTTTGTGACCTATTGGAAAAGGTGCTGGGTGCCACCAAATTGCTCTTTAAGCTCAGTCAGAGTTTTAACAATTTCTTTTGTGGGAGAAAGCTCCAGAATTAGTTGCAACTTGTTCTGGCTCCTCTTGGAAGGTCTGAGAGCAGCTATTCTTAAGGAGGAAGAGAAAAAAACTTTAAATGCTGCACCAGAACAAGACCCTTTCAGCACAGGGAAAAGGCAGCTTGGAGAGCAGTCTGCAGTGTGACTCCAGAGTTTTATAGTTGAGCCTTTCTTTATCAAAAGCATATTAAAAACTTAGAAATCGGTGTTTCATTGCAAGTCAGTTGAGGTGCCTAAAGTGCTTCTTCAAATGGGTGTAAAGCACTCTAGAAAATGCTATGGCTGTTAGGTTAACAACCTCCAAAATCAAACTGCACCATGTGGCTGGTTAATGGGTATGGGGTCTTGTGCTTCAGCAAAGGGACCTGCCTTTAATTCTCATCCACGCTGAAGTTCAGAGAGTGCGTGTCTACCTGGGGAGACCAGGGTTTTTAACTAGCTTCTGACTGTACATATTGGTCATCTTTGTCCCGAAGAATACGTGCTCAAAACTGATTTTAAAAACAGCGAAGCCTGTATTTATCCTATGGAGAAAAGTGAAGCAGTGCTGTTCATATTAGCCCTAAGTATCTGGCAGCAAATAATTTGCAATAAGCACGGTGTGCCAGTATAAGGATAGCATATTCACCAGATATATGGGTCCCTGTGGGAACAGTCAACACACAGCAATACCAAGAAAGGTTGCACCTTCCATTTTTCAGGAGAGAAGAGGGGGTTTCCAAACCTCTTTTGCTTTAAATCTGCCTTGGGCTGGCTGAGGCTGCTAAGTCCCAGTTCATTTGTGTGTGTTTGCATCAGTGCTGGGTCTGATAGAGGAGCATATGGCAGAAGCCATTTGCCCTTGACGGTGCCTCTTTTTTGGCAGGCACAGGCTTGTTTGTCGCAGAGCGGGTTCAGTCGCAGCCACTCCTTCACATCACTTCTTGAGGCCCTGGCTTGCTGGCTTTCAGCTCTTTGCCTGTGTGTGTGTCCTTTGTGATGTTTTGGTTAATTGGACATTGTTTTAATTACTACTGCACTAAAGAAACATGTATTTTCTATCTGTTGTTTTGCTGCCTCAGTGACCGTGGTTTCCAAGCAGCCAATACAGAACTTGAGCTGTTCAGATCTGGTGTAAATTGCAGTGGCTCTCTTGGAGTTTCCCTCCTTTACATCTCTTTAGGGGAAAACACTCCTTCAGGGAAGAGAAGGCTCTATTAAACAGCTCATTTTTTTGCACTGTCCCAAACATCATAATCTGCTCTCACTAGAACAAGTGGCAAAGAAGCCTTGGCTTTCATTCTCTTCCACAGCCTGGACACAATCTGTGGCCATGTTCTGTGGCCACATCTTTCCTTGGTTTTAGCCTTTGTGTTGCCTTCTTTCTTACCTCTCCCTCTCCAGCTTCTGGAATAATTTCCTTTTTCTCCCTTTGCTGTCCCTAATTCTCCACAGAAATGTTTGGCTTATGTGTCAAAATCAAGCAGTGACTATGCAGACATGCCTTCAAATCAGTCAGTCTACCACCATTTCTGTCAATAACAGCCACACTACAGTAGCAGACAGATTCTCTAGACTGCCAGTAGCCTTTATTTCAAGATGCTAAACTAAACTGACTTGAAGAGGAGAAAGATCATTTTTAAAATGCCTTTAAAAGGCATAGAGCCTTTTAAAACAGTAATTTCTCTTCTTTTCTATTTATGTTGACCCTTATCCTTTGCTTACAGCTTTGGAAAGAAAAATGTCAATGAGGCAAAGCAGAGAGGAGCTTATAAAACGAGGAGTGCTGAAAGAAATTTTTGATAAAGGTAAGTGTTCTTCTTTTCACAACAGTAATTTGACATCCCATACAGCTTTATGGCCAGACATTGCATAATTGTAACACTAGAAACCGGGAATAGAGAGCTCTGAGTTGCAAGACTATGCAAAATAAGATTTCTAAACACTTCTCTTGACTTTGCCGTGGTCTGGCCCTCTCTGTTGGATACATGTGGTAGTTACTTAGCAAATAAAAATGAAAACTAATCAGAAATGTAATGCAATAGAAATAAAAATCACAGCAATAGGCAGCAGTCACTGACTGCAAAAGAGCAAAGCATCCAGTCTTTGGAGAAATGTCGTGGGTTCGTGCCTCTGTGTGTTGCCATTGTCTGGTTGAGTCACTTTGGGATTAACTGTTGTGGAAAAGGGAAACATTTAAAGGTTTTGGATCCTGATGAGCACAGAACAATATACTTTCCCTTGAAACAGCTCATAGGAGGTAATAATTCCTTGTTCAGGATAATTAATTTGTTGAGTTTTTAATGTCTTGTTTATGCAAAATGCCATTGTTTTTATAAACCTCATTGTTTTACACTGGCAACACGATACATAGTTGACATCTGTTACATACATGTCAGTATTTGAATGTGTCTTCTATTTGTTTTGCTGCTTCCCTTGTCAATTACTAAGGAAATTAATTCAACAAATTATATAAAGACATAATAAAGTTACTTCTTAATCACAATAGACCTTATGCATATGCTTTAAAGCCTCATTAATTCAAAGTCTAAAGGTTTTTCACAATAGCAGTACAAAATCTCATGGAAATCAATAGAAATTAGAGGTTTTCACAGATATTAGAACTATAGCCGACTTCATAAATTCAGGAGAATTTAAATCTGTTACCTGCTTTTTACTCTAGCTTGTTAGAAATTTAAAAATTTACTAACCCAGGCTGCTAATTTTTTTAAGTTAAAAATAAACAGCAGCAGAAATGTGCTTATCATTAAATTTTACATTTTCTACCAGTTATGTGTAGCAGTGTGCTCTCACTATGACCTGCTGGCTTATAAACTATCCAAGATGCAACTTGAAAGTAAAAACAAGTCCTGTCAATAGGTTTGCCCTATTGTTATTGCTTTGTGCTGTCCACGTTTTCAGTGTGACTCAGATCAGACCCTCGGCCAGTGAGGCATGGTCCAGCCCGTCACACCAAGCAATCAGTGCTGCAGCCAGCTCAGAAGGCAGCCTTCAGTCACACCTCTGTCCCAGGTGTGACCTCCTTCATCCCTGCCTCACATCACACATGTAGCCGCCCTCTGAACCATAAACCTAAAGGCCTCCCTAGGAAAAATCTTTTCTGTGAAGTCTGACTCCACTTCCATGTTGAAACCTGGGGAGATTCCTCTTCTACTGCTACCAAAGCACTACAGGTTTTTTTCCTATTGATCAAATAATGATGTAGTTTGTAAACTTCTGTGTCATCTTGTGAAGCAGATTCTAAGTTGTCTGTAGGTATTTGAAAGAAAGAAATTAAATCCTCTTTATGGTAATTTTTCACCTTTACAAAGCTGATACGAAAAGAAAGAGTAAGGCAGAGAAGAAAGTGGTAATACAAAAGAATAGCAACAGTACTCAAACAGCTATGATGATACAAGGATATGAGCAGGGCAAGATGTGTAGAGGCAAAAGCATAATTTCCTTCAGTGGTGTAATAAACTGACAGTAATTCTAATGAAGGATTTATTTCATTGACAACGTTAAGTGGAAGTTACATTTTCTTTGTAATTCCAGTTAGGTAACCTCTAATCCTTCAAGAAAACAACATATCTTCAGCATTTCCAAGCAGTATGCTTTATTTGATTCTGGTAGCACCTTCCATGCCAAGAGGCATCTTGCACAGACAATAGGTGTAAATCTCTTTGTCTCCCTTTCCTAAGAGGTGGGCAAAGCAGGCAAAGCAGGCCTGTGAGTAATTTCAGCTTTTTTTTTTTCCTTTAAAAACCCATACCGATCAAAGGAAACAGTGCAGACAGACTGACCCAAGAACAAGAATTTTTGCCTTGTGCTTAGTGTTGGTTTTGTCATATCTTCTGCATTGAAGAAAAACATAATTAGCTGGTTTGTTTGCCTGCTGTGTAAAGTGATGCTCTGACCTGTTTGCTTCAGGATTTGCTGGCTTTTCAGAGGACTTTGTGTCACCCAGCAGGTAAAAATTACCAGAGTGCAGTAAGTCACAGTTGTCACACATAGGAGAGTCACTGCAGTCCAGCTGCTATATTTGGAAAACAAGATATGCTGTTACATTTCAGTGACCCCCACACTTAAATTAGTCACCTGAAGCTGCTCCTGACTGAACTGCAGAGAGCTCTTTCCTTGCTAAGGGCCAAACTCATGACAGAATCAGTTTCTGTTATCTTCCATTTCCAGGGCTCTGTGACTTGAATATTCTGAAAATGTAGGCAAAGGCTATAATTTTTTCAAATACTCCGTACTTTTGGAAAATTGTAAGTTGAAGAAGTATCTGATTAAGCTCCTGCTGTTCTTATAATTTGTGGGCAGATAGTCCTGAGAGGTTAAAAACACCTCTTCCGCCTGCATCACAGAACATACCTCAACATTTAGAAGAACTCATATTTTTGTTATCTCTCCTACACATAGGTACAGACCTTGATTTCCACGTGAAGGTGTCACCGTCCCAAAACCATCTGTCATTAGAATTGCTCACTGTTTCATGCTGATGGTCAAAGAACTAAATCTACTTGTAGTGTTTTGATACCTCTTCTTCTTTATGAATGTAGATGAGATTGCCTGTAGTGAGAAGTTTCTGAATATGAGTGTGCAGCAATTACTTACTCCAAAGGCAATGGTGCAATGGTTTTCCAAGGAAACGTGGGCAGTCTTCATCTTTTATAGTCTTGTCTTTTAATATGCTCTATCTAATTAAAATGATGGATTTAGACTTAAATTTCAGGTAACCTAAGTCCTGACAGGATTTGGACATGTTGCACTTAATGCACTAAAGCAGATTTTGTGACAGTATGTGAGGACAAACTTGAAGAAGTGGCTTTGGTAAAGCAGCAGGAAGGCATGGCAGCCACTGGAGAGCCAGTTGTGCTGCAGTGAAATTGAAAAGTTTTGAACTCCTCTGGAAGTAGCCTGTCTCAAACTCCATGGGATCCCACAAAATCAGGGGTCCGCTTGGGCGCTGAAGTTGTGCAGGATCCCAGCTACTGTTCTAAGGTAGCCACCAAGGCTAGGAAACAGTTCCAGAGGAAGGTCTTGACCACATGCAAGAACATTCAATGTTCCATTCCCCACCCTTGGGGTTCATGGCAGAGAATGACAATGAATTTTACTCTGGCCTTCCTAGTCTTTGTTAGCTAGAATTTCTTGCTTGGATAGTCTACTTGAGAGCAGACAAATATTGAAGGAGACTACCCAATCCAAAAATTAACCCAGGATTTCACCTTGTCTATTTTGACTTCCATAGCCAGTCTTCTGTAGAAGGAATGCATGAGCATGGCACTTTGCAGATATGCAAAGCGTAGTCCAAAGTAGTTCAGAGTAAAAGACACAATGAGAGGGTAGGCAGAGCTGCAAAAGTGGAACACAATAGGTCTGGTTTTATCAGTCAGTCTGATGCACTGTGGGCTGCTTCACAGCAGGCAATGTTTTAGAAGTACCTGAGAGTGGGAAATGCAAGTGTGTTCAGGAGTACAAACCATGCTTAGGAGCCACACATTTTGAAGACATTATCTATGTATCTCTGGGCCTTTGTCCCATGCTGTTGTTTTCACATGCTGAGGTGAATCAAAGTGTCTGGGCAGAGTCCTCTGCATAAGAAAGTCTCCACTGAGGTCCTGTTTCTTTGGTGACTTCAGGTGTGCAGAGTCTCCCGAGTAAGAAAAGAGCACCCTTCATGTGTTCTCCTGCTGCAGAGGTCAAGCTACTCCCTCATGGACCCATCCAGTTTCATGCTCTGCTGATGTTATTAAAGCTCGTGGACTTAGTCATTTTCCACTAAGTAGCACCAGACACTGTGAAAACGGCAAAGGATTTAGCAAGTCCGAGAACAAAATACTACATATGTTATCACTGTGCAAAGTTGACTTTAAACTCATAGCCAGATCCTGAAAACAGATCAGTTCATCCCTGTATCTGTAATAATTGCATTACCAGGATTCTTTTCATTTGTCTATCAGCCAACTGGAATAGCTTTAATACTTTGAAAATAATAAGTAATTTGCCTTTTGTATCTGGTTGTCAAGCATATCTCTGATGCAGGATTAATTCATACTGAGATACTCTCTCCTCTATGAATTATTTTTTACGCATCTATGATCTGTTGGCTGTACTTGAGCAACTCTCCAGGTAGCTCTTCTTTAAGCAATACCTGATTTAGGGTGTATATTTCAGTCATGATTCTGTGCCATGTCTGACAATTTCATTCAAATCCAAGGATAAGCTTTAGACTCTAAATCAAGATTAAAGATATTTAGATGTAAGATTAAAAAAGGTTACGCTGTCAGTACAGAAAGATTCCATGCTTTAGTATTATGATAAAAGGTAAAAGCCAAAATTTTATCTTACACTTTACTTTTTTTGCAATTGTAAGTCTTTATGGGTCATTCAAATGCTGTTTTTTTAAATCGTGCTAATATACCTTGGGAAGTACATAGCACACTTAAGACAGTAGGATTTCAAGATGCTTAGCATATTACAATAGGCATCTCACTTCATGAAGAGTGTGTAGTCATCCCTCCAAAAAGCAAACATTACTGGGTTTGTCATGCATACTTTTCTCATAGTTACAGTCAAATTTAGTCTGAATTAATGCACTGAATTAATGAATATATTGCTGGACACGGTCACTGCCTTTCATTTAAGAAGCAGATGCTCTACATAAGAAACAGTTACACTCTTTCATGAAACCAAGTAACTGAGAGAACATTAATCCTTATCCCAAAATGTGTAAACGTGTGTGTCTTTATAAAAGGGAGACAGAGCCGTCACAGAGTACACAGCATTTCTACCCAAACAGCTAAGTCAAAAATGTTCAATTTAAATACTGGCTGAATTGTTTGGGTTTTTTTGTTTTTGTTTTTGCTGCCTAGGGAAGTAAATAGCATTGAATAGAATGGCCACAGCAGTTAGAAAGGAGCTTGTGCTACAAACACTTGGCCAAAGCCTTTACATTTAATTCATGTTGCCACCTTTTAGCCTGCTCAGTTGATCTCTAAAAGCCATGGGTCAGGTTTCAGTCTAGTATGATGTGACTGCACTACCATAATAGCTCTCTGGGTCTCCAAAAAGCCTCCAACAAAACCAAGGAAGTCAAGACCTTGGTATTTATGAAAATTCCAAAATAAACAAGAAACCATCTTCACTTGCTGGAGAGAATCTTTAAATGGCAGAAACATAATTCTGAATAGTTATCAGCTAATGTATTTTCAGACTTGTTAATTGTATATTAGCACCAAAATGAGACTTTTTTATCTTTTCGGTATTGTTTTCCAAAGTAATTTGTTAGCCCTATGAGGGGAAAATGTGCACTCATTTGACTGATGTACATCTCCACTCAGTGCATTGAGCGGTAATATGGCTAATCTGTGGTGCCCAAAAATCTAAAATCATATTCTGATATCCTGAGTTTCATTTTTAGAAGTAATTTAAATGGTTAGTAAAATCAAGTTCTGCATATTTGCCTGCTGTTTTTTAGTTTTACAGGTCACATTTCAGTTATATTTTCAGGCTTCCATTTGTAACCACAGGGGCTGAACACTTTACTTTCTAAAACTCTAATTGTGATGTCCATGTAGTCATTGCCTCCAGGTACCAGAGTGCTGTGCTTAACAAGTTCAGAGATAAAAATCTTGCAGGTTGACACTATAGAGAATAATCTGAATCCTTTCTTCTGCTCTTTATTATTTCTAATGTGAAGTGGTATTTGATAGGAAAGAAAATGCCAGCTGCTGTCACAGAAATTTTGCTCAGATAGAGGAGATATTATTAGTAACTATAAAAACAGGCTTTCTAAATGGAATCTGATATATCCCAGTATCAAGACCTTACATCAGGCAAATATAAAAATTATTCTCTTCCTTATATAAAATGTGGTTATTTGTATGTAAAATAGGGACATTTTAAAATAGGGACATCACATCCCTGTGATTTTCCTTGTGTCCCTTGTAGGATAAAATTTGGCATGGGGAAAGCTAATAATTCTTGTTATTAATATTAAAATATTATATATAGTATGTATTAATATTCTTTAGTTCCAGCCTACTATCATTCCTGACTTCCCAGATTCAACAGAGAGAGGGAAAACAGATACTTTTTTTTGGCATTGGATGGGACTGCATGTCCGTGTGGGTCAAGGATGGTCAGGAATCAACCAACTTATACCACGGTTCATAATGACCATTCCAGGGTAGAGCAAAAGATCAATACAGATATTTGACTTAAATTATATGTTACTCCAGAGGTGCTACCACCATCACTGATCGACTCAGCCTTGGCCAGCAGTGGGTCCAGCTTGGAACTGGTTCCATCAGACATGGGGGAAACTTCTGGCAGCTACTCACAGAAGTCACCCATGTATACCCCCTGCTATCCAAACCTTTCCACATAAACCCAGTGCGTGTGTATATAGAAGATCTCAGTCCAGGTTCCTCATTTGAAAACAGTCTAATGGAAATAGCTTTAATTTAAAATTCTGTCTGCATTTTATTTATGTCTCTTTTTTTGCCATTCTTCTTTCCTCCGACTATGAACAGATGGGGAACTTTCCATACCAAATGAAGAAGGAGCTTTGGAGAATGGACAGCCTCTGGGATCTGGGCTGAGCTCCAGCCAGGTGTCCCTGCCAGCCCTAGCAGAATTGGAGTCAGTCCCAGCATCTGTGGAACCCTGCTCATATGAGGTGCTCCCAACCACAGAGATCATGGATGGGACAGGTAATGTCTCGTTTGTCTTGTGGTGTAGATACTCTAAGCTGTTTGAAACAAGTTTTTGACTTCTAACGTTTGGTATTTAGCCCTGAGAAATCCTTGTCAAAATTAAGGTCTTCTAGTGTAGAAGGAAGTGACAGCGTGTAGGTTGTCACTGAATGCTCCACAAGAAATTTTGACTGACATGATGTAGAAGTAACCTCTACTTCTAGGCAAGTAACCTCTCTTGGAGTGAGGCAAAACCCCTGCACTTTGTGTACATGTAAAAGTAGGTTTCTAGCTCTCTGTCTACATCTCAGATGTACCAGTGAGCTCTAGAGCAGAGAGCTTACAACACTTTTGAACCCTGGGGTACCACATCATGCCCTCTACCTGCCACATGGTGCTGTGTGGTGTTCCCACCACACATCTGTCAGTAACTAACACAGTCAGCTGCCCTTCCCTGGGTGAGGCTGGGTGCTCTTTTTCCCCAGCCTGTGCAGAGAGACAGCAATGCTCTGCATCTAGGTTAGCTCCTCTTTCTGCATCAGGTTGTGCTGCTGAGAGTTGTGGACAAAGGTCAAGTGAGGAAAAGTGAGCAATAGAAGTTGTCATCCATGATCTTGCGCAGCTATGCAGCCTTTTAGAAAGAGAGTAGGCCCCATCAGGTGCTTTTTACTTTTAACAGGGTAAGTTTACAGACCGCTTGCTAACATATCTGGTCCTAGGCAAGCTGTGGTGACAGACCATCAGAGACGTGACATGAAACCTGATTTGTGTTCCAGATGTGGGAGTACATCCCAGCCTGACATGGGAGAGCTGGCTTCCTGTCAGAAGTAATGGGAAATTTGGCTGTTGTGTAGATGTGTGTTACTCTTTCTCTTTTACTTTCCTTCTTTTCTTCTTTCCTCCTTTCTACGTTATACAATGTTTGAGTGAAATCTATGAGTCATTCCTAATCTGCATTGCTGTGCTGCTTTTCTTGTCTGACTTCGGCTGTATCTGCTGCTGCTTTGCTCGTAACGTTGTTGCGTCTATGATGTGGTTGTGTCCTCCAGTGTCTGAAGAGAGCCCCACATCCAATGAATCCGGCGTCCTTCTGTCCCAAGATCCTACAGCTAAGCCAGTCCTGCTACTTCCCCCCAAAAAATCTGCCGCTTTCCCTGGAGACCATGAGGACACCCCAGTGAAACAGTTGTCCCTCCTCAAACAGCCCCCTGCCCTGCCTCCTAAACCTATTGCCAGGATTGCCAGCCACTTAACTGGTAAGTAGGTATTCCTGGACCCTCAGCCCCACCGTTTCCCTTATAGGAAAAGCTGCCTTTGTAGCAAGGTTCTCAATGTTCTTCCTCTTTCTGTAACTCTGTTTGCACTTCTTGTGTGTGCTGGTGATGTACGTGCTGTACCTAGAGCAGGGATCGCAAAATCTTCAGACTGCACCTTCATCAAGGCTGCTCCAGGGGCACTTCCTCTCTCAGCTCTAATTGCCTAAGACCGCTGTGGCATTTCCTAACCCTCCTCACCCTTATTCATCAAGACTTACTATCACCACTGAAATTGCAGGATGTGCTTTGATGGGAAAGGAAGTATCAGAAAAATACTAGGATTTCTTTAAATGCCCTTAATGAGGAAAGGCGTGAGAGCTGAGGGGAAAGGGAGAGTTTTGATTTCTCCTTTTGCCATTTGCTATTTGTCCTCTCAACTGCCATATGGGCAGGTCTCCCTCCACACACCCTGTATCTTTCCATATGTTTGTCTTTGACTTGCCCCCGATCCTCACACAAGTAATTATGTCCCATAACTTCTTGCCATTTTGTCTCAGTACTTACACTGTCTTCCAAACTGTTCCCCCGTTCCACCCCTGCTCTGACTACTCCCCTCCCACTGGTGAGTCCAGCTCCAATTCCCAATGACCAGGATTTTGGTGTCCTGTGCTTTATGCTGCAGTTTAGCTCTCACTGCATGGAAGGTAGCAACAGTAAACAACACAGGCTCTATTTTGTGTTCCACATGTTTTCACAAGTGTCCAGGCTCTTTGGGATTCAAAGTTCTAGGTGGATGTGAAAGGAGGGCGGGTGTGTCTCCTCCCAGTCTCTCATTTCAGCTGCTGAAGCAAAGGATGGCTATATTTATGCTGACCAAAACAGATTCCCTAAATGCTTGCCTGCACCTTTTGAACAGTCTGCTTATAATTGCAGCTGCTGCACAGCAGGCAGCACCTCAAAATCCTGAGTTGAATATGAGGTGTGGTTTTCCCCTGGGTTGATCTTGTGTTAATCCTGCCCTGATATTTTCAGAATTGATTTGAGAAATGTTCTGCCCACATTTATGTACTGTAGATTTTTTTTTTCCAGACAGTTAATACCCATTTTATTCAAGTTTAGTATCTATATCAGGAAAGCGCTCAATAGGAAAGAACACGTTCTGGTTTTCTCTCATCTCTACATAGTCTCTTCATGTTTCTGTTTGGATGACCACACTTTTTTGTGCTGTATAGTTTTGTACATTTTATGTGAAACCTCTTTGAAAACTTTCTTACCTGCCTAAAATCTGCACATAATGGTTAATATCTTGCCCTTTGCTACAAACTGAATGGGCAGTCTTGCAGCCTGCAAGGCCAGGTAGCAGTATTCACGGCTTCACCTAAGGACAAAACCAGCTTCCTATGATCTCCCATAAAACTCTGTCCCAATTACAAGAAGTTGTTCAGAAATGAGGCTGACATGGAAGAAATAAAAATATAGGCATAGCATAGAAAAAAAATTCAGGTCCTTGATTTATAAGCCATTCTTTTGTAAGAGATAACAGAAGAATCTAAGGATGAGGGCTTCTGAAATAGTTTTGTTTTTTCCAAAGTTGCAAATTTTGTGTGAAGTAGAATCAGGCTCAAGTTATCAGCATAAGTGAGTTGTTTGATGATGATGACTTTCCAATGAAAGTGGAACTGAACTGTGACTCCTCTGATGTGGTCTCTTGTGGTGGTCTTCAGTGTTGTCTCATCTAGTCCTATATAAAGTCTTGTATGTGTGTATAGATAGACTCTTGTATATGCATATACAAAACCTTCAGGGTAAAGGAACAGAGACTCAAATTTAGTCATAGAGCCATAATTTAATTGACAGTATTCCTGCTGGAACTGAAACCCTCGCTTATACATTCCTTATAAATAAAAGTATTCAGCTTGTTCTAAAGGGTCCATTTACTTTGGTGGTCCAAAGGATATAAGTGTTGCTCAGTGCCTTGTGTTCTCCAGTGGTAATTATATTAGCCATGTACAATCTTTGGAAATGAGCAATCAATCCTAATGAAGCATTCTCCTCGGTGAGAAGCAGAATTAATGCTATTCTTTTTCTAATTACTCCAGAGACATCCTCCGCTTGTGAGTGAGAAAACAAGCAAAATCTGAATTCTGGCATTGAAAATTAAAACTTCATTTCTGGCTGCATACACATTTTTCTACTGAAGAATTTTTGTGAAGGTTGAAGCACAACTTAACACATGTCAGGCATGGCTAATGGAGAGTGACAGAGGTTTAATGGTCAGATAGCTCTGTTCAAAAGACTATGGGAGGAGATGTGATTCTGTGAAGGGTTCAGGTACACATGTGAAAAGGCAGAAACAACTCAACTTCTGTATATATATATATATACATACAGATGTTTTGTATAAACATATACTAAAAAATCACTACAGACATGGTCAGAGGAAAAAAAAAAAGGAAAAATATTTTAAATACAAACCTTGAGGGAAAAAAGTCAGACCACCTCTTGCTGTGAAAATATTCCAAAGTTCTTCAAAAAGTTATGCAGACTGACTTGCAGGGCTTGACAAAAAAACTTATTACAGGTTTTAGAAATGGAAAAGAAACATTCTTTTCCTCTGAAAGCATTTTGAGCCATCTCAAATATCTATCTGCCTGTGCCAAGACAAAGATTGGCCTTTCAATTGATAAGAAATGCACATAACAGAGCGGACCTAAATAAACACGCAAGAGCGCATTTAATTTTGTGGAGAATGAAAAGAAAAAAAAATCCATTTTAAAGGTGGAAGGAAGAGAGAATTGCCTCTAGCAAATATAAATCACACAGCCTTGGCATGCTTCTTCTCAAGGCTGAGGCTCTGTAGGGATGGGACAGTATAGAAACAGTGCCAGAGCCAAGAGCAGACTGCAGGGCAGCCAATGGGAGTGGTGTACCAACACTGCTGCAGAAGATGCTCCATGCTTTTACTCACACCATGTCCTGTGGTCTTGATGGTGCTGTCTCCACAGGGAACACCCTTGTCACAGCACTGGGTGTGGAAGTGCCCACATAGCCCTAGAAGACAGGCAACTCCAGGAGAAAAACATGAGCCTTAACTGTTTTGTTACCACTGTTTCACTGCTCTGCATGTCCTGTTGGCCAGTCACCTTCTGGTGAGCTTTATACTGGTTTTCAAACATGATTAGCATTAGACTGATTAGTATTAGACAATGTTCACAAGATAAAATTTCTTTCATTGTTTTATTTCTCTGATATTCGTGTGCAGAACCCAGGCATTTAAGACACTTCTAGTTTCCTTCACCAAAAATTTAGGAAGAGTTGAAATAATTACCTGGGACCAAATTTAATTTGGGTTCTGGTGTTCAAGTCTCCAGTTTATCATAAAATCTTTAATGGTCAAGTGAAAGGAAGACTAGGCATGTCTGATTTGATAGACCCCAGTGTTGTGAAGTTCCCTTTGATTTTGATTCATTAAGCTGTTAATTTTCACCAGAGCAGAGAATGCTTTCTGAAATTAATTAGATATTTTTCAACGGAATCACCAGTAACCCATAAAGCTCCTAAAACACCAGAGAACAAAATATGTGCCATTAAGATGTGATCTCAGGAGCACCCAAGTCTGTTTGAGCCAAAATTCAGCCTAATATTAGAATAGGATGTAGCTTTGGTTATATCTGGCCACTTATCTATTCCATTTAAGCTTTTTGCATTCTTTTGCTGTTTTCATTCAAGATTTTGAAGAGATACATAGCACGTTTTTAGTTTTGATATTGGGCTTTCTAGTTACGACTGTCTAGAGTCAGAACTAATTTATAATTAGAGGCAAACATTTATCAGGGTACAAAATAATAAAAGTCCTCAAAACTTGCTTCTGACAATGCAGACAAGACAAGAATGAGGTTTAAGAACAGGTGTCTTGCCAATACACAGCTGGTTATTAGTGACAACTTCATAGAAGTTTTTGCTACTACAATTTGTCCAGTAAATACTCTGGAATATTTTATAATGCAATAGTCACGTATGTATCAGAAGACTCCTCTGTAGATGAGCCCAAGACATAATCCAGAAGCTCCCCCCACAGTGATGTTACCACTAGCTGCCTGCTCTGGCAGGTTACATTCATGAAGGGATGTTAAATTCACATGGAGACAATGGACAGTTCTCCCACTGTGTGTCAAGGGAGAAGCAGCAGAGCAAAAGCAGTTCTCCTTCACCGGGTTCTCATGGAAACTGGACCCTGGCGCAGTTTCTCCCTCTATAGTTCCTCTCTGTGCTTCTTCCTGGAGAGGAGTACTTATCACATACAGGCATCAGGAAATCTTCTTGTCTTTGAAAGCCTTTTCAAGGCCCTGCACAGGAATTCATGCAGAGCTATACTTTTCAACCTTTAGGGCTAATCATGCCTTTCTTTTGTTCTCCAAATTCAACCTGAATCTTGAATGCATATGTGGTACAGAAGAACAGCAAAGAATTTCTGTCTCAAATCTTCCCCAAAAGACATGACTGCAGATCTTGCTATAGTCAGCAGGAGATGCATGGCAAACCTTTGAGAACAGTTTATGACTTGTCAAAAACTTATTGAACCAAGAAAAGAGACTCTCACCATTTAGGCACAGGTCATTACAAGAGAGAAGACCTGAAAAAGCGAAAGCTACTTGTCCAAATGGTGCCGGTAAATATCAGGCACGTCACCCCATGGAGCTCCCTCAACAGGCCACACTGGTTTTGCACTGTTTGTTGGTTTTGGGGAGTTTTTTGCACATTTCTTTACATAATTAATTACTTTGAAGGATTTAAAGAGTATCTCATTAACTTTATGATAAGATGTGTTACTTGTAGTTGTATATAGTACAGCAAAGGTCACAGTATAAGGTCATTCAGGTGAGGAAAAACCTCAGCAGGCCTTTAATCCAACCTCCTGCTCAAAGCAGAGCCAAGTATGGGATCACACCAGGTTGCTCAGGATTTTGACCAGCTGTGTCTTGAAAACTTCAGAGGATGCCAGCTGTACAACCTGTCTGGATAAACCTGCTCCAGTAACTGCCTCTTCTCATGGCAGGGAAGACACTTTCCTTATAATCCAGTCTTGAACCTCTTTTGTTTCCCTTTTGTCCACTGTCTTTCCTCCTCCCACCACACACCACTGAAGAGTATCACTTTATTGATAACTTGTAGGTACTGGGAGGATGCTCTTAAGTGTTCCCCCACAAGGTGTCTTTGCTGCAAGCTGAACACACCTCAGTACCCCAGGTGCTCTAGCCCTCAGCCACTGCAGTGACCCTGTGCTCAACTCATTCTGGTTTTTTGATATCTTTCCTGGTGGATACTAAGCTTACACAGTAGTCTAAGGACTGGTGAATAGAAGGGGATCCTTCTATCAATAGAAGAATCCTTTGATCTCCTGGCTTTATTTCTTCTTGTACCACCAAGGAGTCTGTTGTCCTTCCTTGCTGTCAGGGTACAACGCTGGGTTACATTTGGCAAGGAGTCCAGAAAGGGCATTTCTGCCACTGGCAGTATAGCAAACACAGCCAGCTCTGCCACAAGCCCAGGATCCCCAGGCATGTCCTCTTTCTCCATGCAGTAGTTGAGCTGGGGCAGAATTTAAAGATTTTAATGAGCTTTTCTACAACCACTGCCGCAGCAACCTTTGCTGCCATACATCCAGAAGTTCCTAGCACTTCATCTGCAGCAGTTGTGTCTTCAATGTGTGCTGACCAATTCTCCAGCCATGTTCAGTGACTAAGAAGCATCAGACTTGATGTATATGGTGCACAGCTCCAGTGTACCATTAACATTTCAGAAGAACCATATAGGAACAAACCTGTGCAACAAATAAACATATTTATCTCATGAAAGCCCCAAAAGAAATACAGTAACCATGGATGTTAGCAAAATGATCTGTATGGAAACAGTAAAGGATGGACTGCTTATCAAAGGTCTGATGTGTAGCAAATATTGTGGCATCCACAACTGTCTTTTAAGTAATTGATTGTCATCAAGAGTGGAGAGGTTGATGTCTTAACATCTTTTTCATCAACTCTAACTTACAAGTTATTACACAGTGCTGAGTGGTCACAACCCCACTGGGAACCAACATCTTGCAAAATTGCTCTTTATTCTCTTGAGCATGAAAAACCTCAGCCAGAAGAGATTAATCAGACTTGCACACCTGGCTTCACACAGTTTGCTTTTTTTCTGTTATGAGTGCTTTGTGCAATGATTTAATACTCTGGTAATGTTTCACTGAGAAGACACATCATAGATTCCTTGTTGTTATTTCCCCTGTCCAGCTTCTTACTCATCTACTGATGCCCATGTCTGATGTATATTCCATGGGGGAGACAGTAATTGTTACTAGCCCTGGTTCATAAATCATGTACATTGTGAAATTAAAACAAACAGAGGAAAGGACTGTAAAACTCAGTCACCTCACTCTAACATGCAGGGAGAAGCTGTTCTGTCCTTTAGTGTAGACGATGGTAGCACATTAACCAACAGAGTGCCCATAGCCCATGGATTTGGGCAAGGCCACTTGTTCAGCATAGTCACTGATCAGACCACGCTTTAAAATGTGCAGTACCAAGGTCTCCATTACTGGTGTAATGAAGATACACAGTTACATTTCCCAGCAAATGGATTGAACTCACTTCCCATTATAGTAATTCTCTTTTTAACCATTCTGTTTAAACAAAATAGAATTCTTCTGAAGGTGAAGAGCAGACAAGTAGACCTAATGCCTCTGGTCATTTCCAAGAGTCTCTTTTGGTGTTAGAACCATACTCAGACAAGCTCAAGAACCTGAATGTAACACTGTCAGCCTGAACAAGGACATTAAAAATAATGGGCATGATTTTTTGGCCGGTGTCCAATGGAGTCACCCAGCACTGGCACCATTGAAAACATGTTGATGTGAAGCATTTGTTTAAATTTAAGTAGAAACTGAAGGTCCATACCTTTGTTGTGCAGAGTCAAAACCAGAGTGTGTGCATCTGATTCATGATGGAATGAATATGTGGTTACTCAGGATAATTAAGCCAGGCTTGTTCTCCTGTGCAATTCCAGAGCTGCAGTGCCTTTGCCACAACTCTACTGCATGAATTGCATGAGAAAAGAAATTTTCACTGTATTTAGAAGAAAGAAGGAAGGATTCCTGTTTTCTTTATACCTGAACTACATTGCTCTGATCTTCAGGATCACAAAAAGCAGAAAACCCAAATGATACTTCCAGTTATTCTTTTGTCAAAAGACAAAGAGGCCTGCAGTTGGGATCTCTTTGAATTCACCATTAAGGATGGCTGTCACAGAGTGATGGGGCATCCAGGCACAGGCACTGTCAAATGAGGACTTTAATTGACATACTGCAGAAAAGGATTTTAAACCAACCTGTATTTGTCAAAATGGAAGTGCAGATCTCAGTGTAGTCTTTGTAATTCAGGACAAGCTCTAGCAGTAAAATTGCCTGAAGCATAAATGTGTAAAAAAACCCCACTTTTTTTACTACAAATCCCATAGGAGCTTTATTCTCAGGGCTCTATACAATTTACTCTTTACACTTTCTGTTATTTACCTTTAATTGAAGAGTATGTTCTTTTATGCAGGATACACAGAGGAAATGTATGTAGATAACACGTTTGTAAGAAAAACAAGGTGACTTGAAGACCTTTGTGTGCTTGAATAAAAAATCCTGAATGTGGTTTGGTTTTGGGTTTTTTGGTTGGGGTTTTGTTTGTTTGTTTGTTTGTTCTTTTACTGTTTTGGCAAACCCATGAGTTAAATTTTAGCCTTGGTAGAGCCATCAGAAGAATTTTTGCCTGCAAGAGACAACATGTTAAGTGGATTTAATATTACATTGAAGGGCAAAAGACTTGGATTCTACTCTGTACCTCTTCGACTCTGCAGTGTAGAGAGGTGTAACCCCAGCCAGCAGCCAAGCCCCACTCTGCAACTCACTCACTCCCCACCAGTGGGATCAGGAAGAGAATCAGAAGGGTTAAAGTGAGAAAATGAATGAGTGGACATAAAGACAGTTCAACAGGGAAAGCAAAAGCCATGCGCACAAACAAAATGAAACAAGGTGTGTGTTCACTGCTTCCCATGGGCAGGCAGGTGTTCAGCCATCTCCAGGAGGGCAGGTCCCCATCACATGTAATGGCTACTTAAGAAGACAAAGACCACCCCTCCAAACACCCCCCCCTTCCTCCTTCTTACCTTCACTTATGTGCTGAACTTGATGCCATGTGGTCTGAAATATTCCTTTGCTCACTTAGGATCACCTGTCCCAGCTTCCCATACATCCCAGCTTTCCCTCCACTGTGTTGCAGTTCAAAAGGCAGAAAAGGCCTTGGCTCTGTGCAAGCCATTAGCAATAACAAAAGTATCTCTATATCATCAACTCAAACTTTGTTCAGCACAAATACAAAACAGCCCCATATGAGACACTGTGAAGAAAATTAACTCTACCCCAGCCAAAACCAGCACGCAGTATTTCATCTTTGCACTCCCTTGAACCCCTCTGTTGTTAGCCTATAAACACTATGGAGGAGGAGAAGGCTTACACAGTCAATGTGTTGTTCCTAGCATAGCAAAACCACTGATATCAAGTGGATGCTGCGGAAGATGTGACTAGCACTAGAATAACTCAAGAGACATATCTGAACTTAGTTCATGGTCTTTTTTCACCTTACAATCTGTAATAATTTTCAAGAAGTGTTACTGCTTGCTAGTCCTGATATCAACCTTGTGTACCCTGGCTATTAGATGTGGATAGAAGACCAGGCAATACCCAGACCAAGCCAGGAAGAAGGAAAGAATTAAGGGAATGGGAGGAAGGATAGTTTAAACCAAAAGGAACCAGTTTGTATGGTCTGGAAAAAGACTATAGAAATCTGATAGTGTTCAGAATAGTGATGACCTTTGGAGAGCAGCATCTAACTCCCAGCGTCATCAGGTCAAAAGAAGGTTCTGGCCCTGCAATTCCCTTACCATGTTGTAGCAAGAGGAGTGGACAGAAGCAGCAAGAGACCAAAGGTCATGCATGGCTCACCCACAGAGCTACATTGCAGAGACAAATATGTGCATTATTTAGGGCTGGAAAGGGCCTGGCCTTCCTCCTAGAAACAAACTCGGAGTTGTTGCTCACAATGTATATACTTCCTCTCTCTTTCACTCTTAGCACGCATTGTGACCATTTCCCCCATCCATCTTGGCAACTACTAGCCCTCATGTTACTTCTTTTCCCTTCTGAAAATATTTCACAGTGCAACTCCAAAAATCTCCATTCTGCAGTTGAGTTCTGGAAGAGATGTTTGTTTGTTTGTGGACCTCTCACTGATTTCTCATTGAAGTCAGTGAAGTCTTTGCCTGACTGATCAACTATGGGCTTCAGTGAATATTTTAAGTAGAGTTAAAAAGGTAAAATTCAGTGCTTGAGTCCAGAGGAAAATGCCTGCCACTTCTGTAAAAGAATGCATTAGTCCTGACAATCTAGTGCCCTTTAACTTTTCTCCTCATGTACCCTCCATTTTTCCACACTCATCCTGTTTAGTATTCAAACCTTATTTCTTTTCTCTTTTGCCCTATAATGTAATTTTTTACACTAGATGTTTTGCACATTACAAAGCTGTAAGAAGTGTGACTTGTAGTAATTGTACTGCAGTGGCTGAGATGGATCAGGAATCCCTGAGCTTTTGCTCTGGCAGTGATGGTGGTGAGTCATCCTGTAACTTCAGACACTGAACTGCTCTCATCCTAATTGCTCTCCCCCTATTTGTGTGCCCGTTGAGTAGAAGAAGTTGCATCTACCTCACAGGGCTATTTTGGAGGATTAGGGCTTTAAAGTGTGCTACAAGCCTTGTTAAGTATTGCTTAATGTGTTTATTAAGGGGCATGCACAGCCCAGGGATGTTTTTTTGTGAGACTCAGGAGTGCTGCAAAACAACAGTGTTTTTTCTGAAGACTGTGCTGAGCATACAATAGGAGCTGTCTGTCACAACAGGGAAGATGTGCACTCTCCTGTGTTGAGTAGCAACGTCAGTACCTGCTCACCGAGGCAGATACTCTCATCTCCTTCTTACTGACATCAAAATTAACACCTGTGCTCTCTTTCTTTCTTTTAGATCCTGGCGCTCCTGTGAAACTGCCTTGTATGCCAGTTAAACTGTCACCTCCACTACCTCCAAAGAAAGTCATGATTTGCATGCCTTTAGGGGGGCCAGACCTCTCTCTCTCATCCTATTCCACGCAGAAGAGCTCCCAGCAGCCTTTGACCCAGCAGCATCACACTGTCCTGCCATCCCAGCTAGCAGCTCACCAGCACCAGCTCCAGTACGGCAGCCACAGCCAGCACCTTCCTTCTGGGTCCAGCACGTTGCCCATTCACCCTTCGGGGTGCCGCATGATCGAGGAACTGAACAAAACGCTAGCCATGACCATGCACAGGCTAGAAAGGTAATGGATCAACTTCTAACATTCCATACTGGTGTGCACTGTTTCCTGCTAACCTCAGCATCAATATCATCGCTTGAGTTACGTTCATAGGACTACAATGAGGTGGCTCCTCTGGGGTCTAACAACTTCAGGACAGAGTCATTTCTGGAGAAACAGAGGAAGAGCCTTTCCAGACTTGTTTGACAAGTTTGTGGCAGAAAGGAAATAAAGACCAAATTTCCTGAGCCCCATTGTCCTGTTCAAGGAAGTAGATAATACAGCCAATGGAGATTTTAATAGGACATGCCTGGCTTGCAGTAGGTACTGCTGAGGCATCACTGCAGAGCTCCAGTTGTGTGGAGGATTAAATGCAAGGAGAGGAAGATTCATAAAAGAGCAATTAGAATCCAATGTACTACTCCAGCAGGGCGTCTGATTAGTATTACCAATTAGCTCGAAACAATCTATGTGGACTTCCTACAAGTCACTTAGAAGGGTTTTAATACAGTATTTAGATTACTTAAATTAATTTAAATTAAATTATGTGTTTGATCTTAAAATAAGTATTTCGCTCATTCCACAGCAGCTACCTTCTTAGCCATTTGAATCTGGCAAGAGGTAAAACATTTGATCAGAAATGCCTTACCCACCTTGGGGCTGTTTTCGGTTATTGTCACTTATGAGTATCTCTGAGTGTTTCTCCAAGTAGTCTGAGTAAGTGAAGCATGCTGTATAAATGCAAGCTGCCCTCATAGACTGCAACATCAGCAAGCTTTGGAAAATTTATTTCACCTTGCAGTAGAAAGCTGAAAAAGTCACAAAACAGGGAAGATGGATGAAAAATTACATGTTTTATTTAGTACCAAGGACAGCTTTGTAGCCACCTTGTTCTAGGAGCGTCAGATCATCCTGTTATACAGGACGGCAAAATATTTGGTCTAACAGACAAAATGTTTAATGATTTACCCCAGTATTTCTGTCTGATAAGGCTACCTTCATTATATTTAGTTGGAAACAACTGGATTATTGATGGAAGTTTCTCCTTACTGGCTGAAAAAGAGCCTGGAGACCAGAGGCTGTCTTACACTGCCAGCTTATTTTAGTACCCAGAATAGTGGCACATCTGTGATTACATCATGGGGCTAATGTTTCTACAGCATGGGGGAATTCTCAGCTGGGGAAAAACTACTAGGGCTTTGAAGGAGATACTTATTCCTGTTGTGAAAGAGCTGTAGAGGCAGGATAGAAAGAGCATCCACTTAGTGCTGTCTGTGAACGAGCTGTAGAGGCAGGATAGAAAGAGCATCCACATTGTCCCCTGCTGCCATACCCAGTGACTCCCCATTTACCTCTCACATTGCCAGCATGGCTGGCCTGGTGCCTCTACACCATCCCAAAATTCAATGCACCAGGTGCAGAGCATAGCTGTTGTCTCCCAAAGGTTCCTCTGGGGCTGCACTGCCCATAACATCCCCAGCTTAGGTTGGATGTCCTAATGTCTGGCTCACACTGTGTGCAGAAGGCCCTTTGTTATCCTGAGCCCAGTGACATCTCTCAGAGTATGACTTCATTGTGGCATCTGATGCCCCACAGCAATGAATGCTCCAGTTTCTAGTCATCCATCATGTTTATGTCTGCAAATACATTTAACTGATTTAAAGAAGGTGATGCTGTTTGGGTTTAACTATTAATTTGAAGCTGAAGCTCTGCTGCTTGTTAAAAATGGAATAAGTAAGCATTCATGTCCCAGTGTGAAGCAATTATTTCCCTTTGCAATTAATAAGAAGAAAATAAGAAAAGGTTGTGGTAGTGATATTTCACATTTAAAATTAATACAAATCCTAGCTCTTGATATTGCAGACAGATTTTTCATAGCCTTTTTTATGTTTAATAACTGTTAGTTAAATCATGGATTAATGTATTGAGTACTTTGTTTGTGCTCCTTGTCAAAGCAAATCAATAATTTCTGCATTCACAAGGAAGAAAATAGGTCATGATCATTTCCTCTGCAACAGCAATTGTTATTTTTGTAGTATATAGAGGTTAAAGTATTTCAAACCATTTACAGTTCTGTGGAGTTGATCTTGCTCTTAAATTCTTCATTTGCTTTTTTCAAGCCACATTGTGATCTAGATAAATTTGCCAAGTTTCCTTGAAGATTTGTGCAGATTTTTAAAATATATTTATTTAACTTGGGAGACAATTATTTGCACCGAATGCCACTGTATTCTACTGTTTTTGACAGTACTTACTTTCCCTTATGGTAAAAATCTGCATTAAACCCCAGAGAAATAATTCTGCAGTATTTGTCATTGCACGCTTCAGCCCAAAACTCTTGAGGACCTGTTAAAACTGCAAAGATCCTAGATCTTCTTCCTCTGTTTGGAGCTTGGTAGTGTGCTCACATCTGTAGCATGCATAGGATATGGAGTGACATCCTGCACCTTGCTGTTCCTTGCAACTTAGCAAAGTACTGGGCCACTGCTGTTTTGTCAATAAACCTGAGGAGTTGAGAGAGCCTGATAAGTCTCTGAGGCAGCTTCTGGTGAATACTAAGGGGTTTTTCTTTCTGATCTCAGACATTATCTCAAAAGTATCCTACAGCTTTACAGAATAATTGCCATGGTGCTGCAGTAATAATGCGGCCAAGTCTGGTAAATTGGGGATTTTTTAGAATAGTGTTTTGATTTTAATAAGAGATGATCATATAGACAAGCACAGATCAGGTTTCAGTTCTTAATTGTTCTTTTTCCTTACAGAATTTTTCCTTTTCTTCCTTGTATCTAGTTTCCTTGGTCCTGGTGCAGTGGTAGCTCCTCAAGGTCATTTAAGCTCTCATGATATTTGGTGAATCATTTTGTATCAAATTCACATTTTGTCCAGTAAACTTTTCTTAGACTTTACAACTCTCCTGTTCACCAGGTGTCTGAGTGTGGACATGAACAAAAAATGAAAGGCTAAAACCTTCCCTTCCTCTAGCAGTCTGGACTTTTCGCTTACACAGATAAGATCTCTGGAATTCAGATAGTCTAACAACATCTGAAGAATGATAGTTGAAATCAGTGCTTTGCCAATGAGCCACAGGCTCACCAGAGACAAATGAGCTTTCCCTCTGTACAGACCTGGAAGCCAGATTTTTCTGTCTTTGACCTTGAGAAAGTTACTGAGTCTCTCTATCTCTATTTTCCCCTCTGCAGAAGTGATTGCATGTAACTGCCTCACCTAGATCTAGTGCATATTAATAAGTTAATGTCTTAAGGTACATTAAAAGGCATGCAGTAGCTATTCAAGTTCCGGTTTTTCTTATGACTCAAAATGGGAGCTAATTCCTGGATTTTTTTATTAAATTTTATTACAGACATTATAGAACATTAAGTTAATTTTCGCACTTAACGCTTTTGATTGCAAACATTTTCTGGTACTCATAACATCTATTCATAACCTATTCTCAGAAGGGCAATCTGCCCCTTGTCATAGTATGACTATTATGACATGTCATTTGTGCTGCCAGTTTGCCGCTATTTTCTCTGATAAATTACCAGTTCTATGGTAGATAAAGTTAAAACAGAGATATGTGTAATTTCCATGTAACCTTTTTTCTGCAACCTCTGTTGCTAATTTGTGTCTTACTGCAAATGGCTTTCCCCTTCAGTCCAAAGGGTGTTTGTCAAGCATAAGTAAAACTCTAGATTTGGACATCATTTTTTACCATTGCATTTTAGGAGTTGATGAAAATCTGGTAAGCCCTGCCACCAAAATACACAGATTTCATCCTCCTAACCAAAATTAATTTGGGAAGAAAGACCATGCCTCAAAGCTGTGCATCACAAACAGTGGCTGAGGAAGCTTTAGAGACTCTTGTGACACGGAAACATGTCTTTAATGACATGTGAGGCAGTTTCTTCATCTGAAACAGCCTGATTTTCTGCCTTGCCTGTATAATTCTCTGCCTGTCTGGAAAGGTGACAATTAATTTCATTTACTCTGTGGGCTCATGTACAGGAGCAAGCACAGATGAATCAAGGCCTCAGTTTGTTCAATGTATGTACTAAAGAGCTGTTAAGTGGCAATATCTCACTCCAGACTAGAATTGCCTCTGTAGCAGAGCAGTGAAAAATCCCTGTGTCCAAAAAGACTGTGTGTGAGACCAGTTCCTCTGGGACACCCAGCTCAGCTTCAGACTGTAGATTTATGAAATGAAATGCATTAGACATTACCAACAGTGTCTTGTAAATCTTACAAAACATATTTGAGTCAGAAAACATTTATCTTCCATAAAACTTGTCAAGAGAATTGCCTCTTGTCTAAACTTTAGCATTGCCTAAGGATAGAAACACTTAATATTTTTAGCTCTACCTTCTCTCTGTTTCTCACCCACATTCCTGTAGTAGAAATGTATATACAGTAGGTTGAAGTTTTTTCAGACCTTTTGTTTTAACTGGTAAGTACATAAAAGTACTGTGGATCTGAAAACATTCTGATAAAAATGTAATCCTCTATTCCAAAATCAAAGGGCCTGGCATGACAGACAAGAAGTGTGCAGGCTTTTCCCACTGGATTTTACAGGAAGGATTTAATTTTTTTCCTTTTTTTATTTTGTCTGTGCCATGAGTCACTCATATGCCTAAATTGTGATTTTTCATTGAAGTTTTTTCTCACTAGAACCATTGTAAGCTGTAGTGGGGTAACCTTTTATCTTTTTGATCATGTACAGATGATGCAGCACTAATTGCAAGTTCTTGTACTAGGGAGCTATGAATCGTTCACATCCATGCGTTAAGATCTTCTTAAAACAAGTACTTGCTTAACTGTAGCTTTTTTCCTCTAATTTTGTTGCAAAACACAAAACTGGTTTAAAATGGGCTTTTTGAAACAATAGTGTGCTTTTTGGTGAATAATGCTAAAAATTTTTGTGGAGTAGTCACCTGACCATGTGGGAGTTTTGCTAATGACCCAGAGTCATTTATACACAATGGACATATCCAGTGACCTTGGTTTGTCTTTTTTAAGTATACTGCAGTACTGCATGTATTTCATAAGCACTTTGCTTAGACAGCTGACTTAGTCAAATTGCTGTGGAAAGGGCTGATTTTAATCAAGAACAACACAAAACACTAGGAAAAATGAGGGTCTTAAAATAGAAAGTAGTATTATCAAGAAAGCAGATGATTCAGAAAGCTTACAATGAGATGAGAAGCTGCCTATTTCTAGATCACTAGTTCAAATAAAAATCCTCAGTGGTAACTTGTAAGTCTTGTTGCCATCCTATATCTGCTCGATAACCTAAATTGATGGATCCCTTTGATATCTGCTACTCTATGGACACACCCGTAAGGATGCATATGTAAGCTACATCCATCCTTCACAGAACAGGGAAGCACCAAATACTCCTGAATCCTGAATTACTTCTTGCTCCTTTCATTTGTACTTACTCTCTGTGTATGTATTGTTTTAAAATTAAGTGAGTGATCCAGTGGTTGCATGGGTGCAGTTGGAAGGGTTCGGGTATTTTAGCAATGCAAACAGAATTTTGCAATATTGTGGTTTTTCTCAGAAATTTGATTCCAGACTTTTCCTTTCCTCTTTAAAAGACTTACTCAAAAATCAGCTTACAGAGAAAACACATTTAATGAAGTTCATAATATAAAACTTCTGAAAGCATTTCAGTAAATTAAAAATTAGTTCAAACTTTTTAAAGACTGTAGTGTATTGATGTGTCATTATGAGAATTCAGCTGATGAATTCTAAAACTGCATTTGGGATAAAGTTTTTTTGTGTCAAAATCATTGAAGTCTGATACAAAAATTTGCAAGCCAGTCCTTCATGAATCTCTCTTACTTTGTGATACAAAACATAGGCTAGCACTAAGAAAATTGAGTTTCTCTCTTCAAGGCATCTAGTAAAGCTCTGCATCTCATTATTGGTTAGTCTGCAATAATACATGTTGAAATTTAAAAAATTATTTCTTTGAAGCTGAAGATGATGATAACAGCATGGTATGGTTTGTTCACAGGATCTGAAGCCTTTTCTTCTCTTTAATCCCCAAGCATATTTGGAGTAGCATTATATTCCTGGAACTACATTTTTAAAAGACTCTCTGGAATGTTATCTGGCAGCCATTTAAGAGTCCATTCTAACTTCTGGGTCAGAAGAAAGCAAAATGTTTCAAGTTGAAGATAGTAGATTCAGTAGATTTCTGTAGAAAATCTTATAAGAGAAGAATATGTTTTATTCAGGATGCAGAGCACCTCTGGTATTCAGGCTAAAATATTCAGGGGAATTGATGGCACTCAATACTTGTCAGATCCAAGTTTGTGTGCCTCAAGGTCAACTTGGCCAGCACATCTGCTTTCACACCTGTGTTCTTCTGAAAAGTAAAATGGGAGTTTGACAAAAACAGGTTGTCCCACAGGCAAATGTTGCCCATTTTTCATAAAGCTGTTGCATCAGCCAGGACTTCAGAGAGAGGACACTTTCTGCTGTCTCACAAATAATCCTGAGCTTCCACCATTTTTGCCTGCCAGTCTCTCATTCTGATTTCATACTGGAAAAGCAACATGAGCTATTTTGATAAAAACTGGTTGAGAAACACGGTTCTGTTCCTGACTTTTCCTTTCACTTTTTGTTGGACTTTGATCTTCACCTCCTCATGTTCCCATTTCCCTACTTGATATGTTATTTGGTAAAGGGCTTTGAATTAAACACATAAACAGGGTAAGATAGTAGCAGTCCTCACCACAGGTCTTAATCTCATAAGATGCTGAAAATAATCAATCCCACCTGTGACAAAAGAAATATTATGTTAGAGCCAATTCTGATTGATCTTCAGCACCTGGCTGGATAAAAAGCTGGGGCAGGACAAGGGATATTATCATGTCCACCCCCCAGTATATAACTGTGCCATTAGCAAACAAACCTCCCAGGTTTTAGCTTCTTCCCTGGTTACTCTCACCTGCTCCCAAAGTCTCTTTTCTCCAAGCCCAGCCTCACATGCTCGCTCCCCTACATGCCAAAGAGTTGTGCACTTGCCATCCCCTGACGTCACTCATCACTAGTGCAAACCACTAGTTTTCCCTCTGCCTTTCTGCAATTATCCCCTACAGTCCATCCTTCCTTCCTCCCAGTCTTACTCCAGCTGTTGCACTCAGGTGAGACATTTTCTCCTTGCTGCCTGCACACCAGCGGAAAGGTCACTCAGACACCAGGCTGAAGGCATGCTTACCACTGAGTAGCTGGTCCCTAGGAATCTGCCTCAAATCTTTAGTGCTTCATCCTGGCTGACAGTATTTCTGCTTGCATGCCGTCATACCTCTCCCTAATAAGTGCTGTACCCTAAATCTAGTAAGTACTCAGTTTAAACCCATTAGATGTCTTGCTGGTCTTGAAAATCTTCCTGTTCTCATTTCTTCTCAAAAAGGGATGAAAGACCACTACTTTCCTACATGCAGTGACAGAAGCTACTCTGCCCTTCATAGAGCTGTTTCCTTTAGTTTATTTATTTGCTTTTCTTTCCCAACAGCTCTGGTTTACACACAAGTGACAGTGTTACAAAAACAGGACCTGGGGGCCTTCCAGACATGAGACAAGTGCCAACTGTTGTGATCGAATGCGATGACAATAAAGAAAATGTGCCTCATGAAACTGACTATGAAGATTCTTCCTGCCTTTATCCAAGGCAGGAAGAGGAAGAAGAGGAAGATGAAGAGGAGGATAACTCTTTATTCACAAGTAAGACTCATTCCATTTTTCCTTTCTCACTTATTTAATTTTTACCCTGAACTTGCAATACACAGAGGAAACACAAGGCCTGTGTATTTTATTTCTTGGCTGTGCCTTTTTCATCTCTCAGGGCTTGACGACATGGAGATGCTAATCCAAAATAACAAACAGTATGAATTTATAGTGATTTGAGTAATATTCATGAATCCCTGTCTCACTAGTGCTCAGACTAAACTCAAATGACAGGTTTGGGTTTATATTGGTTCAGTTACAAACTGGCTTTTGGATTTGCTTTCCCAAATGCCCTGTGTGAAGAGAAGCCATGCCTTTGGCTTAAGTCAAGATCATCTCAATAGTTGCTTCAGGAGGATAAAATAAGTGCCACACATAGAGAATCAGAGCTTTTATATACAGTCAATAGTAAATCATTTTGGAATTATAAATGTGCACATGCTTTGAAAGGGGTCACAATCAGAGGATTGGGCTCAGATTAGAAGAGGTTAATTGATAACCAAATGTCCTGGTTTAGGGAAATTTTGGGAGAAAACCCTCTAAAGGGGTTTCCTCTAGAAAAACAAATTCAAGTGGCTTCTCCCCCAACAAACTCCATGCTTCTTTTCTCCCCCCTTCACTCTCAGAACAAGTCTTTAAAGGTGCAAAACTTATTATCCAGCTAAACAGAACAGACAATTGGGGATAGAAGCATCATATAGCCAACCCAGGACACCATATCACAATTGTAGACTGGGAAAGGACCTGTGGCCTTCCTGACCTCTGTAAGAAACTCCAATTCCTGTCTCAGTGTGGCATCGTAAGACTGTCCCATGAAGAAAAGATACAGTGCTATGTATGACAACTGCTTATCATCCTAGACATTGAAGTTCCAGGCCCTTGCCTTTCTTTTGAAAGAAAAAAAAAAAAAAAACCAAAAAAAAACTGGAAGCAGTACAATCAAACAACATCCCTTTTAAAACACACAGAAAGAAGATTCTAAAACAGGCATATTTCATCTCCTCAGCACCCCACCTTACCCTGCAAGTGAAATTAAGCAGTGTTTGCTCTTATACTAAAAACAGAACAGAACTGCACTATCTCACACTCTCCTGACAAACTCTCATGTGTTTGTATCTCTCTGTGTCTGTCTTCCTTGCTCAAACTGCTTTGGACATAAGCCTAAGAAAGCAAATTTGAGCCATAAAAGGCTGCTGGTTTTTAGTGTCTTTGCCACTGCCACTGCCCTGGAAGCAGTTCGTTCATGTGCATACAGATTTGTGATGTTTCTGATTCCTTCTAGTGCTGGCTTGGATGTCTTGATATTACATTGCAAGAGACATTCAGATACCCCACCCCTGTCTTTTCACATGCTATAGCTCTGCTGCCTGCCCAGATTCTGAGGTTGAATTTTTCATTCCATTATGTGGAAATACTGTGCTAGAGGAAACTACAGATGCTAGTAGCAATTCTGAAACAAGCCCTTCTTCTCCATTCCCCTCTATGGAGCAATATATTAATTTCTATTTCCTCTATACCTACCAATTTCAGCTTTTCCTTATTATGATAGGAATTGAGGTTAATTGAGTACATGAAGTTAATGATACCCCTTTTCCCATAGTCCATACCAGTGTAAAGGAGAGCCTCATATCCTCCCTTGGCTAGTACTTCTTTGCTAGGTGCATGCTGTAATGAAATGATGACACCTCTTTTGGCAGAACCTCTCCTCTCTCCCACAGGCCCCCTGGCAAGGAAACTCTGCAGGAAGGACTCTTTAGCAATCAAACTAAGCAACAGGCCTTCCAAGCGAGAGCTGGAAGAAAAGAACATCCTCCCCATGCAGACTGATGAAGAGAGGCTTGAACTTAGGCAGCAGATTGGGACAAAGCTAACAAGGTACGAGACAAACATTTTTTTAACTCTTGCTTTTGGAAATATATGGTGGTATGTACTTTTTTTCCTTTGTCTTTAAACATTTGAGATCTGTTTGGTTATAATGTTCAAGAGGAAAAGCCATGGAGAGAAAAAAAAGGGTTCTGTATGTTATTTCTGGTCCAATAAAGCTTCCCCATTTTGTTTCCATATGCTATGGGAACTTTGGTTAAGTATCAGCATGAGCTACATGAATTTTGTTCTTGTTAGCACATCATTGGAAAATGTTCAGTTTTGAAAACGTTTTGGACTGTGGCTGTAGGCGCTTTTTTATAAGCTATTCGTTTGGCCAAAGGTCACAGGTATAACTTTCTCTTCTGACAGCATCACCTGTGAGTAGCTGAGACTTTTCTGAGTACAAAACAGTTTAAGTCCTTCAGTACTTGCCTTCATTGGGTCAGGTTGGACAGCTTTACCCTGTCTAGACACTTTCTTCTTCATAACAGTGTTGCTCACCAGCTGTTCTGGTTTTCTGTATTGCATGGGGTATAAAGGGGTGGCCATTAAATGTGGAGGATTTCTGAATTACTGAAGAATTACTAAACTGAGGTCAGACAGAACTGTCTAAGAACCTTCTGTGTGCATGCTATGATTTCTGTAATCAATTGAATCCTCTTACGTTGTCAACTTGGTAGTATGCAGAGCTGGTGAATGCTGCTAGTTGCTCTCCAGTGAAAAAACCACAAGGAGATGACCAACCAGTTGTTGGGAATTTTCTTGCCCGTTTTCATTTTTTATTTTGGGGGTGGGTGTATAAGGGGGAAATACTGCTACCATTTTGTGGAGACAGGAAGAATAGCAGCTCCTGGTAAATACAATTTTCAGCACTTTATTTACTTTTCTTTCATTGCCTTGTTTATCGCCTCCTTGCAATAAACTAACCACACCTTTCCAAACTGTCTTTGAAAGTTTTTGTGCCAGATCATGCTCATTCTACTCCAAAACCTGTCTAATTTTTCAGTATTCTTGTTGAGGGGCTTCAGCAAACATGCCTAAAATATGTAAGATGCACTGTTGCTGGTACTGTGATTTTTCAGTTCAGTCTTTATTCAGCTTTATTCCAACCTTGTTAGACTGTAGCTGCACTGGAGCTCTGGGTCCCAAAGAATGGCACAGGACACCAAGGTCCCAGTGCTTATATGATTCAATTTTTACCCTTTTGAAGCATCTGAAGAATTTAAATTTTTGTCTCTCACTGCTTGACCTTGCAATGACATTGAACTGCATTTCCACTATCTCACCCATTTGCCTAAATTACTTAGGTCTTTCTGAAGTTTTCCAGCTATAGCTGATGAAGAAAAGTAGTGTCATTTACAAACACTGATTCTGCACAGCTCACTGTGCACTGGATCTTTTTCATTATAAGTATTTTATTTTTTCACTATCCAAAACCTGCTTTCCTCCTCACTAAACGGTATTTTTTCAGCAAATGCCTTTTTAACAAAGGAAACTATTTTTGGCCATATGCGAAGCCCTTCCTTTGTAAGCCTCATATTATCATGATGATGTTTTTTTTTTTGTTTCCCCAATTGTATCTCTGCTAATCTGGGTTTAATAGTTTGAGCCATAATGCCTGATCTTGTCTTCTAATATAGCTAGGACTTAGGGGCAATCACAAGTAGTTCAAATAACTAAAACTGTATATTATATGAGTTCAAAAACTAGCTGAGCTGAATGAAACTGCTGTTTCATTCCTGCTTTGTATCAGTGTGACATCACTGCAAATGGTAGAATTTCACAAGTCTTAACTGGAGTGATATAGTTGCCAGTCTGACCTTTTAATTACTACTATTTACAACTTAGTGTCTCATCCTTTTGAGTAGTTGAAAACAATCAAGAAATATGAGGAGAAAACTATTTTGCTCATATCTAATATGTAAGAAGCCACAGGCACTTCAGCAGCAAAAAGGAAAGGTGCTTGTCTTACCAGTGCTCTGTATCTAAATGTGATATATCCATGTGCACAAACTGATGAATATGAGATTAAAATAGATGGAATATTTAAATTTGGACAGTATTTCCTTACTGTCCAGACTTTATTACTGAATCCATCCTTTGCTGTTGCTTGGTAATTGTCACACAGTGATGCAAATGCCAAGCAAAATTAAAGTAGTGAAGCATTTATAGTCCTTAGAGAAGATGCTAGATGCAGACTATAATTGCAGCTGGCAATTTTGGATTTCAGAGGGATTTGTACTGCTCCACCAATGGTTCCCTAAGGTTTAAAATATCCAGCCAATCAAATCACATATGCTACTTACAGAAGTAAAAAATGCAGAATAAAAACTTCAGCATATAGTTATTGTCTGTAATGGATCAATTAATTTTCACCAAGAGGCTGATTAGGATACTTCAGTATTTATGCATAATCCTCACAGTATTTAGTTTGGAAGAGCTCATTGGCTGCCACATTTGGCAGATAAGAATTTAGTACTATAAAGAGAATGTCTTTTTCAAAGATGCCTCTATCCAGGCATATTGAGATTGGCCATTGACATATTGTGTGGGACCAAAATCATCCCAGGTGCAGTTCCTCCAGCCTTATTAGAGTTGCACCGGGAATCAGTTTGGCTCAGAAAGGTCTGTTCAGATCCTGTTTAAATGCAGCTTGGAACCTCTGAACCTCCTGTTATTCCCAGAAAATTGTTATGACTTCAGTGTTACATCAGCCAACTGGAAGAGAGACTCCAGAGGAGAATTCACTGTTTCGTTTCCCATGCTGGGAGAATAGTGCCAGCTATAAGGGTGAGGCTGCAGGGACTGTATCTTATAGCAGGACCTGGCCCACTACACACCTTGGTGTTCTCTCAGCCATGAGACAAATTCTTTGTGCCTGTCATAAAACATTTCACATGAATGTCGTGCTTCCCTGGTCTGTACCCTGTATCATGGCTCAGCACATGCAGACCCCAGCAAAAATGGAGCTTCTTGCCCAAGGTGACAAAATATATCCTAGCAAAGGCAGGAGATTCCACATCATATGAATTCCAGCCACATGAACAGGCCAGTGCACCATAAACCATTTGTGAGGAGTCCTTACATAACAATTGATTACAGCAATTCATTAGAACACCTCTTCCCCTAACCAAACCAGAATGGATTGCTCCAAAATGTGACATCTCCTATGAAACAAGGAGCAAAAATAGTGACTGAAGATGCAGAACTCTCAGCTCAAAACCGCATGTGGCATGGGGATAGGAAATGGATGCTGGAGACCGTGTTCTTGGCTGCTAAAAACCCTTACAACTCCATTATCTTCTACTCTGAAATGCAAACCTTCTGTGCTAAGTAAAT
Organism: Motacilla alba alba; assembly: GCF_015832195.1. Lineage (NCBI taxonomy): Eukaryota > Metazoa > Chordata > Aves > Passeriformes > Motacillidae > Motacilla > Motacilla alba. The sequence continues at coordinate 64,129,187 of NC_052017.1, read as the reverse complement.
CTTTAAGTATGGCATTCCTTTTTTTTTTTTTTTTTCCCTGTTCAGCTTCTCCCAAACTTCTCCTCCATTTTATCCCTCTGGTGCCTGTGCAGCTTCGCAGCTGCTCAAGAAGTCTGCATGTGTGACTGTAAGACAGAAAGTAGAACACAGGAGGAAAAACGGCACTCTGAAAGTTAACAGGGAGAGGGAAGGAAAAAACAGACATCTCTGTTCTGCCTGTCTCACTGGCTGTGTTGGACCTGCTGGGAAGCACAGTACCCTGTTATTACAGCTAGAGAAGCAGCCAGGAAGACTTGGATTTAGCTTTCAGTGGCTGTCAGGGGGAGAGGAATGGAATATATCCAGGCTGTGACAGTGAGCTTGGAGGTTTTCCTCGGGCCTGTCAGGAAGCCCTGGTGAAAAGGAGGGCCAGCACTGTTTGGTGATGGACAGCAGAACTGCACGTCTCCCAGAGACTGCAGGAATGTCCCCTGGTACTGAGACAGGTGCTTCAGTGCTAGTCCTTGCACTTCTCTTTCACCACAGATTCATAATGGTGATCATAAGAGACCCCACAGACTTTCTCAATCAACACATTTAGTAAACACAAGAGCCCTTTACAGGGCTCCTGTTACAGCGTCTCTGTAATTGCTGTTACAAACACCAGACTTTGCACCTTCTTGGAATGGGAAGATCTGGTTTCTTTGTATGTCTTTCACAAAGTCTTCTCCCCCGTACTCTGAGAAAATGTGTGTCTTTAGACCAACTGATCTGCCACACATCCTACAAGGGAGGCTTTCTGAAGCATTCAAGTATTTTTTAGTCTCATAAACCCCCAGTTCTGATGAAGGTGCTCATTAGCAATTAGATACAGGAGTATTAAAGCTGAGATTTTAGTCCACTGCTTTTCAAGAACATGGTGTATTTATTTGTTTCCCCTGATTGTTTCCATCCTGGCTTCTCCCACCTGCTGGAATTGGATGATCTAATAACACAAAATGTCTGGTAATCCGGTGTGCTATCATCATGTTGTTAATAATCAATGTCAAGGGAACTTCTTGATATTCACAATATTATTACTGGTCAGCGTAATGTCTGTCTGATCAGCACACTCCTATCTACTGTCTGCAAATCTGGAGGCAGACGAGACACATAAAGGCTGTCCACTGGCAGTACTGCTTGTCAGGGGACTGCTGCCCTTCACTGGAAGGTGCCACAGGCCCACCAGTAAAATTCTGCAATCCAGTAAGAGTGTGTGCTGTTCTGCTGCCAAAAACTGTTAGTTGGAGGGGTCATATATATCATGCCCAGTGTGAAAGCAGAGAGTTGAGGTGGGGGAGCAGCCTTCTGCACATTAGCTAATTAGTAAAATGAGAAATAAATGAAGAAAGTAACAAACTACCTATTGCCTCTTTCCTGACTTTGAGAGATTCTCTTCCAATTGCTTGACTGGATCCTGTGTGTGTCACTGTAAATATGTTCTGCTGGCTTTAAAGCTCCTCTGGCAGATATACAGTAGGGCTCTGCATTGTTTTTGTATAGCCCTAGATTTATTCACTACAATGCCTTACAGGGTACTGTCCTTACACCAGCAAGTGGAAAATCGTGATCTGAAGCAATATAAATAGTATATTGCAAGGATCATAAGGCAGTAGATCACAGAGACTCTGTGTGCATATGGCTATAAATAAGTACACTTGAGATTTGGACATGCACACCTGCTAGATGTGTTTTTATAGTCCCATTGATGTTTCGGAAATAGTATTGGGATGTCTGTGACTGAGAAACCACAGCATGAGAAGTCATTAAACTTTATGGAATGGCAGGTTTGACAGATGGTGGTCACCAACTATCTTGTTGAGAAAGGTAATCTACACATTCCCTGGTCAATACCACGTATTCCTCAGCTGTTTGCTGCTTAGAAACAGAAATCCTGTGATTGAATGAAGTTGGTGAATTCCCACAAGTATAAAAAATTGTCATTGATTTTTAAAATGTCATGAGGCTGCTGTGAGGTTTTTGGACTTGTTCATATCAGGGACTAGAAAGAAGAGTAGAAAAATTGGACAGTTTGGCAAGAGGACTGTCAGCATCACCGTGAAGGTGACAAATACTACCAGTACTGAGGAAGGGTCAGTCTGCAAGGCTTGCACAGTCATTGAAATGAACAGCAGTTCCTTCAGAGGTCTGAGGGGACTGAATAGTTTGAAGCAATCATTTTTATTTTACTAAAATTTAGGCTGTGAAGAGATTCAGCTTTTTGAAATAGTTAATTCTTTAAGCAGTGTTGCAGTCCCGCTAGGGAAGGGTTTATTCAGCCAGTGGATGGCAGCGTGATGGATCCCGTTGAGCATGGCTGAATCTCCTCGTGGCTGCGCCCCATCCGGTGCTGTGGAGGGCATTTTGCACCCTCCCTATCTCCGAGTCATTTAGGGATAAAAAGAATGGGCAGACAGCAGGATTAGGCTTTATTCAAAGACCTCATTTTGTTGGGTAACGTGAAATAATTTCTTCCTAATTACGTTTGACGTCTGCAATTCTCACACTTATTGTTAGCTTCCACTAATGAGAGAAAAGCAAGTGCCTAAAGCAAGAGCTCATCCCTGACGGCAGCACGCACGCACGGGTGTGCGTGGAGCTTGCCTCTTCACATGCAGGGTGCTGGGGATAAATCACACAGAAAATGGGATTGTGGTAAACAAGCTCATCTAAATCCTGGATTAGGGATGATGCGACAGCACTAGATACATGAATGGGGGTGACGGAGAAAAACTGCAAAGAGCTGAGACTCAGTTTTAGCTGCAATGGTACCTAGGGAGAGAGGCATTTTTTCCCTTTTAGTTTAGCTATTTGTTTGCAGAAACGCCAAGGGAGCTATTGAAATTGCCCTTAGCATCAGGAGGAAGGCAGGAAAAGCAGGTGATTATTTATGGGTGACAAGCTGAAACTGAGCTACCATTACACAACTGAGCTCCACTGCTGGGAATAAATATTCTGAGCAGAACTGGTCTGGGTTCTGTGCATGGGTGCAGATGGGAGATGGGTGTTCATGGCCCTTGTCAGCCCTCTTTTCTGTGATCAATGTCCTGATGAGCTCTGCTCTGCTGAAAGGAAAGGTGGCTTTGTAGTTTCAATACTCTGAGAAGGCTGCATCTTCCACCAGCTTTCCAGCATCAGGCAAGCCACTGAAAGAGATCCACACACATATTTATTTGTTTGTTTGCTTGTTTGTTAATTTATTTAAGGTGTGTTGGGGTCTCACAAAGTACATCCATGCCTATGAACTTTGGAACATTGCATTAGTTGACAAACTCTCATTGACAGCAACATTTGTGTGCTTTCAAGAAACCACCCCAATACAAAGATCTCTTTAGACATCTAACTCTGTCTTTCAGTAGGACAGGGATCCTCATTTCAGAGCATGGTTTGCACTTACTTCTTTGTATGAGGAATTTCCATGGCTAACACCATCATTCATCACAGAAAAAGGCATGTCTAACATCATGATGCTATTACTATTGTTTTGATAGTTGATGGTTGTTTTGCGTTTCATAGCTAGCAGCATGAGTTTGCTTTGTCTGAGTAATTTGCTATGGCAAAAGGTCAGTGGAGCAATCAGGGGGTGACAGTGTCACCACAAAACACATCACCTCTACACACTCCTTGGTTTGGAGAATGAACAGTGTCCTTAACCTTTCCACCTCCACCTTGGGATGGGATGAAACCCTGCCCCCATCAATTTTGCTCAGCTAGGGCCAGCAGATGTTTTGTTATTTATGGAAGCAAAGTCTTGCAGAGTAGATATAGTCTGTCCTTGGGCAGATGTGTCTCTCCATGTTAGACAATGGAGCTCCAAATGTATAGAGACATATTATTTATGCCGCTATAAAGGAGGAGAAACATTGTTCTGAGGAGAGGGATGATTTTAATGGTAGGCAGCAGGGAGTGGCATTTGAGGGCAAGGTCTCCCCAGAGGCACCTGTATAACCACTGATGAAATGAAAAGTGTTTTCATCATGTCCAAAGTTCATTTCAATCAAAAATGTCACCAGCCCAGGAAGGAATTTGTTATTGCTGGGGTCTGTTACTGTTCCTGCTTCTGCTCTTGTGGAAGCAGGGCAAGTCACACTGCCCTGTCATTGCAACATCTGTTTCTCCCATCCTTTCTCTGCAGAAGTTGAGGCAAAATGCTTTAAAGGGGTTACAATTTCCCTTTCATGTTTCCCATACTCTTCAGCCCCCTGACACAGTCTGTATTTGAGGTGTAATTCAGGCTGTCAACACAGCTGAGACAAATATATTAAATCTACCTTAATTTCCTTTGCAGTTTCGGTGGGGTGTGGTATCATTCATTTTCTGCCCCGAGTTGATTGCAGTTTTGCTTTGAGTTGTCAAACTACTGGCAGCTTTTATATAAGAGGAAGCCACACTTCTCTGCTGGGCAAAATAATTCATGATGATATAAATAAAGCTTGTGGCAGTAACAGAATAACATATTTCCATAATAGAAATAGTCTTATTTCTCCAGTAAACAAGAGACCACATGGAGTCTGTGCAGTACTCTCTTTTGAGTAAAAGAATGGCGTTAATAAAAACAGGTGAAACAAACATAAGCAGGGAAGTAGCTGCTTCAAAATGTTATATTCTGGCTTTAAAAACAAAGGTAGTTTATTTGTTGGGTTTGTCTTTTGCTGGTTAATACTGACAAATTTAAGGCAGCTCCACTAAGAACTAGCTCACAGATTTCCACCTCTAAAAAATCCAACCATAAATCTTCATATTTTGTACCTCCTGATTGTAGGTAGTTAATCACAAGCACAACAGTTGCTTAGCTTGGATGACCTTGTAATTTCTGTAAAGGAAACAAATCAGGTGGGAGTACAAGATAAAAGCAGACTGGCAGGAATAAATTTCTCTTTATAGTTGGCTGATTGTAAAATGGAGAAATTGCACTTTGAGCAAAATATTTAACCTCTCTCAGAAGTTAACAGTTTGCATTTCCCCTCCACTTCAGTGTATTGTGGCCTATTTAGCAACACATGAGCAGAAGATTTAATAGAGGCAATCCTTGTAAAACAGTCAAACATGTATTTAAAAGCTGATCTGAGTCAGGATTTTAAAACTGTGTTTATATATATGCTCGTATATGATTCCTGCAGCTGTTACTGTGAGTACAAGGAGAACTGCTAGAGGAGTGCGTCTGACATGTGTGCATGGTCATCCCTCTATATCCTGAAACTCTGGAGTTTCACATGCAGGCTATTGTATGTGAGTAAAGAGAGGAGACTTTCTGAAGGAGAGTCAATTAGATTTAATGCTTGTGTTTGTTTTGTGTAGCACTAAGTGTCTTTTGGACAAATGTATCAAAAAAGCAATATCCTTACCATTATACCTGGTACAGTTAGGTAATGTTAATGTTTTCTCTAAGACTTAGTGTTAACAAAAGGATTGCTTAGAGATGAATGGGGTGCTTTTTTGCACATGTGCAGAAAAATTGCAACTAGTGTTTTAGAGGCAGGTTTGGGTAAGAATTATGCTCCTGTTTCAATGCATTGGGATTCACAAGCACTGCACCGACCATATGTGGGAGTTAAACTAAGTCCTTAGCCTCAGACCTGACCATGTGAAATTACCATTTGTGTTAATAACTTCAGTGAAGAGGAAGTGTTCTCATGTGTGGTAGATCACATCAATGTGTTTCTAACTGTGCAGCCTGTAATATTCATTATTTGCCTTTCTGATAATAAATAACAAACCAGCAAACTACAGGGAAAGCATATTAGCACCAAGATTAATTCAGTAACCTGGTCCTTCACTGACATCCCTGAATTCAGGAGGTAGCAACATTACTGGTTAATGAATAATTAATAAAATAAGCATTCAATATATTGTATTTGTTCAATGAGCAAGCATCTATAATGTCAGGCTAGACTATTTATCCTGCAGAATATCGGAGTTTTTCAGCATGCTGGAAAAGTCTTCAAGATTTCCTTTATTGCAGTAATCAAGACAGAAATGGTCTTCCTGCCTCCCTGCCATCAGCTGGCTTTGATCTAAGAGCCTTGCAAGCAGGGACCCTGATCTCAAACATCAGGGGCTGCAGAGGCACCAGCTTGCTTCTTCACTGGGGAGCAGGAATGGCTCCCAGACCAGGGCCTTGTCTCTTCTACATGCTCAGGGACATCATTTACCTGGTGAGGTGGCAGATGGCAGCTCGGGTGCATCCAGACCCATTAGGGGAGCATGCAGGGAGGTCACAGATTCATGGCATTGTAGGATGGTTTGGGTTGGAAGGGACCTTGAAGACTTCCTGATTTTACCTTCCCTGCCGTAGGCAGAGATACCTCCCACTAGACCAGGGTGCTCAAAGGCCCATCTAACCTGACCTTGAACACTTCCAGAGATGGGGCATTCACCACTTTTCTGGAGAATTTGTTTCAGTGCCTCACCATCCCTACAGCAAATAATTTTTTTCCTAATACCTTATCTAAACCCTCCCTCTGTCAGTTTAAAGCCATTCCGCATCATCCTGTGACAATGCCCTTGTGAAAAGTGCCTCTCCATCTCTCTTGTGGGCCCCCTTAAGGTACTGGAAGGCTGCTATGTGTAAAGTGTGCATAAACTCCCTCCTTGGGAGCCCCTCACAGAAGGTACAGAGAAAGATCTCTGGTCATCTTCCATGAAGGTATTTTCATAGCCCCATCAGCTGGCCCACCTCCAGTTAAACCTGCAAGCAGCATGGGAAACAAGCTCCTTCATCCTCTGGCTACACTGGAAAGTTGATTACCCAAACAGTGCTCCAATTCTGGCTTTCCCAGAGCACCCTGTGCTATTCAAGGACTTCCTCGCCCCAGGGAAGCTTTAATATCCAAGGTTCAGCTGTAAAAGAAAGAGGGCAGGCAGCTCTTCTGACAGGAAGGGCTCCATTGTTTGGAGCTGCACATCAGTCTCAAAGTGGGGAGAAACTTCTCTGACAAGAGTTTGGTGCCTTTACATCTCCCCATCATGGGATTCCCCAACTGATCCCAAAACCTCTCTCTGCTACTTTCAGGGAAAGGAGTGGCTGATGTTCTAAAGCCAGAACATCCCCTGAGACTCTACCTTTTCCTGGTTAACAACTGAGTGTAAATGCCTGGTGTCCTTCACCCTCAGGTTGTGCCAAAACCCTTCCCTCTTCCCTTGTTTGAGCAGACATAAAAGATAAGATAGGCAGACCTAGGCAATTGCAAGCTTTATAGAGCCATGTGATATTCCACCATCCATTTCATCTTCCCCTTCAGACTAGACTAGCAAAGACAATCTAAAACTGTACTGCAGTTAAAAGAGCTGCCAATATTTTGCACCGCACTGTTTAATGCCAGAAAAGGGCTCCATCATGTTTTCTAATGTGACATGACAGATTAAAAAAGGCTCAGTGGTGGAAAGATGATTTTTGCCTCTGAAAACCATCATATAGGACACTTCTTTGGGAGGCGCTTTTATTTCCCTTTGTCTTGATTTGCTTTTTATTTCCCTTTGCCTTGTCCCTAATTCTTCTCTTCGAAGTCTTTATTCTGTCTTACTTCTCACTGTATTTCAGTAATGCTAGTAGCCCCTGCCACCCCACCTTGGTTCAAGATACTGTGCAGCACTTGCCTCAGTCTGAAGGATTTTGGAGCAGATATCAGAACAGTGATGAGGAAATTAAAAACATCACTAGAGGAATACCAGGCATGACAATTCACTTGTCTCAGCATCCTTCCTGATGGTTGCACACTTGACTGCCTCAGATTTGATTCTCCCACCTGCCCATCACTATACCTTGCCTTTCTCTCAGTTCTGTGCACTTGTCACTAGTCATGTCATGTGTTAACAATTAGGGCATGTGTTAAAATCTTCCAGAGAGCAGTGCTGCCTCACTATTCAGCATAAAAGTATAAATGAAAGGATGAACTTGACCCAGCATTACTGAAGATTCAGTGCCATCCTTATTTTCTTTAATATTTCTTTGACTGATCTTGTGAGCTGGGAGAAATGCTCAAAGACAAGAAGGAGAGCAAATGTCACTCCTATATTCAAAGAGGAGTCAGGGAATTATAGACCAGTTGACCTCACATTCATCACTAGGAAGGTGATGGAGAAGCTAATCCTGGAAACCATATTCAGGCATGTACAGTACAAAAAAAGTCAGCAGTGCTCAACGTGGATTCACAAGGGCAAATCATGCTTGATTAATGTGATGAACTTGTGAAATTACTGACCTGGTGGACAACCAGGGAGTAGTAGATAATGTCTGTGTAGATTTCAGGAAGGCTTTCAACACTGTCTCCCATAAAATTCCTCAGGTGTCCCAAGAATGGGCCCAGCCATTCAGACTTTTCAGTCCATTTACCCATCCAGTTCAGAGGCTGCTGTTCAGTGGCACAGAGTCTAGTTGGACCCCAGTACCTAGCAGCATACCCCAAGGGGTCAGTACTGGGGCTAGTCCTCTTTAACAACCTTCATTAATGATCTGGATGACAGGCAGAGTGTATCCTCAGCAAACTTGCTGGTGACACCAAACTGGGAGGTGTGGGTGATGCACTGCAGGATAAGTGCTGCCATCCAGAGGGACCTTGACAAGCTGGAGGAATTGGCTGGCAAAAATCTCATTAAGTTCATCAAAGGCAAGCACTAACTGCTGCACCTAGGAAGGAACAACCCCATGCACCAGTATATGTTGGGAGCCAGCCAGCTGGAGAGCAGCTTGGCAGAAAAGGATCTGGGGGTCCTGATGGGCATGGGGTTGGACATCAGCCAGCAACTTTGGGGGTGGGGAAAGGAAATGGCTAATAGTATTCTGGGCTGCATTAGAAAAAGTATTGCCAGCAGGCCAAGGGATGTGATCTTTCCCCTCTACTGAGCACTGGTGAGGCCATATCTGGAGTGCTGTGTTGACTTCTGGCTCAGAATCACAGAATATTCTGCATTGGAAGAGATCTGCAAGGATCATCAAGACTCCTGTGTAGAAAAGAGATATGGGCATATGAGAGAGAGTCCAACAAAGGGCGACAAAGATGATGGAGATGATGAACTGGAGCATCCTCCCTGTGGAGAGCACCTGAGAGAGCTGGGACTGTTGGGCCTGGATAAAAGGCTCAGGAGATTTAATAATGTGTATAAATACCTGAAGGAAGGGTACACTGGGGACAGAGCCAGGCACTCCTCAGTGGGGCCTGGTGACAGGACCAGAGGCAACAGGCACAAACATAACAAGGAGGTTCCCTCTGAACATCAGTAACATTATTTCTACTCTGAGGGTGACCAAACGCTGCCACAGGTTGGCCAGGGATTGTGAAATTTCTCTCTGTGGAGATATTCAAAAGTCATTTGGACACAGTCCCAGCTCTAGGCAGCCCTGCTTGAGCAGAGGAGTTGGATCAGATGGGCTTCAGAGATCCCTGCCAGACTCACCATTCTGTGATAAGACAAGGTATCAAAAGAACAGATAATGTCAATGTGTATAAGCAACATCTTTGGGTTTTGAAGTATGACATTGTTGGCTGATTTTTTTGTGTGCCTTTGGCCAAATTCTGTCTCAGACTTCCCCAAATCCTGCTTCCCTTCACTCTCTGCAGCCTAAGGTTTCTATGAATATGTTTCATAAAGCTATTCTGCTGCAACGCTTGACTAATTTCTTCTGATTTGGGTTATTGCACAATGGCTGTGCCAGCACAGACAATTTTAGCCAGGTCACAAGCTTTGACAAATGCCTGTCTGTGACATGTAGACAGTAGAAGTCTCTAGTTTACTTCAGTCCCAAGAGAGTGTGGGATTAGCTCTTGCAACCAAACTCCTTGTGTTCTGCTCTGGAAAAAGTTACCAGGACTCCGTTGTTAACCAAGAACATCTCACAGACATGTTGCATTCACAAGGAAATCAACTTCCTTCAACAAGCATTTCTCTTAGCCATGCACTTCCCCATCCCCTCAGTCCATCTCTGCCATAGCAAAAACAAACAAACAAACAAAAATAAAACCCAGAGTCCCAGTTTCCCTTGCAAGAGTTTTCAGTGTCCCTGCACCCTTGTATAGCTCTTTTCTGCTTCTCTAACTATCTGAACCAAAACCTCAAGATCTGCCTTCAACAGTTTCTATCTGTGGGTGAATCCAGAGACAACCATTAGCAAATTGTTGTTCTTGCTCACTTTGGGGAACTGGGAGCTTGGTCTCTCACAAACATCCCAGACAGCCTGCAGTGGTGCTGCCTGGTATCTATACAGCAGCAGGGATCTCCAGCAATGCATTGTACAGCAGTGTTCTGATGTCTCTAAAGAAGAAAACAGTGGAAGTGTGTATTTAATGTACATTTTGCCAAAAACACTGCTCAGAGGAGTTTGAAAAGCTGACAATGTAGTAGTTGAGATATTCCCCCCCACTCATGCTCCTTAGCAGCTGGTGTTCATTAGCTGGTCTCAGCAGAGCAAGGTTGTTATTAGCATTAGATAATCTCCAGTCATAAGAGTAGGCTTACTACCCAATAAACTATAGGGTACAGATGGAAATGCAATCTGCCTGTGAAGCAAAACAAGTCCACATGGCTATGGCTATTGGGGCTGGAGGGAGGGCCTGAGAGGGTGTATCCTTTTACTTCTGCTCAATGTGGATGAATGAGAAATTGCATGTTTTAAACTAACAAAGAAGGTGAGCAGAACTGGGAAGCAGGCACTGTGACTGTTTGCCCAGGCCATCCTAGCCAGCATGTTTTAGTCCAGTCTGCAGCCTCTCATAGCAGCCTCTCATAGCCTCTCTGGTGCAGTTTCCAGCTTTATGAACCCTTTGTGCATCATCAGTAAATACTCAGAAGGGATTTTAGTCAGGGTGACGGTGATCATTTCCTTTCCTGCCTTTTTCCAAGCCCCCTGTCCTTGCCATCACTGCAGCTAGATGTGCAGAAAACAAGTGTATGCCACAAAACCAGGGCACTGAATGCCCAGGACAGAGGTATTTCAATCTTGGCATTTGAGTGTGCCCTGCAGGGAAATCCAGGCTTCTCCTATGGCATGTCAGCAGCCATGAACAAACATACTGTGCTCGGCTTGAGTACAAAGTATTTTAAATATTAATTCTCTTCAGCCTTTCTGCCTGAATGCCAGCTGCAAAGCTATTCAGTAAGGAGCTCAAAAAACCGCCACCAATGTAAGGCTGTCCTTCTTTACAGGGCAAACAATTGCAAAAAATGTGGACTTTGATAGCACCCTCATTTGAAATATCACAAGAAAGAGATCTACAACACTTTCCCAAAGAGATTCAAGAAGTGAAGTGTCTGAAGTATAAAGGAAAAACTATTCTTTAGGTCAACAGAGCCAGGAATAGTTTTCTCTCCCATTTTATATAAGGAAGATGTAATTGGGCATTCCTTCCTCCTCCATAGTTCAACATCACCTCTAGTTAGTGAAAAAAAAAAGGAATTTAAAGTATACTGGTGTCACCCCAGCAGCTAGATTGTGGTAATGAAGCAGGTTTTCACACTGATGAAGTGCCAGGTGGAACAGGGCCATGTACAGGCACCTGATAGTATTCGGAAAACTGAGTGTGGAGAAACTTCAGTAGGGGCTGAACTGAGCTCTCAAAACTTAAAGGAGAAAATGTAAAAAGCTGATGTCACACTATGCAGGGGACAAAGAGAAGGGCTGAAGCCTGCTCAACATAGCACAGAGGGTTTGAATGTCCCTCTGGAAGTCTTTTGTTTCACAAGGGGGGGTTGTTTATTTTGAAGTTAAGTGTATTTGCCTGGAAATGGGATCTTTGTTACTTTGGAGATTATTGATTCCCACTGCTAATTCCCTATTTGATGTGATAAGCCTCTTTATAGCATTCCATTTGTTTTGCTGTGGAAATATGTACAAAGCAGCAACAGAAAAAAAGCTTATCACTTTGTAGTCCAAATTTAGCCTCCAGGTAATTATGTGTATCTCAGTAAGTTCAAGAGAAGAAAAGGCAGATGGGACAAGAATTCTCCTAGGTAAAAAATATTTTGTCATACTTTTAGGCCACTAGATTTGAACCTAAAGGTGATGATATAACTGTGGAATAATTGTATCTAATATCTTTTCAAAATACAAATGTGCCATTTCCTAAGGCATGGGGTTTTTTTTTTTATTTTAACCAGGTAAAATAATTTCATCTGTGTTTCTTTTTAAAGCTAGACATTTTTGCTAGTTTCTCTCTCTGGTGCTGCATGTTTTCATTGATGTTCCATGAGATGCTAGGATTTTTTTTTAATTGTTTTTGACCTTTGCCAATGCATAGAGGCAGAAGTAGGCTCTGGCAGTGAAGGTGTTAAATACACACCAGCTGGGAATTTGTACAACGGGCAAATCTCTGGATAGGGTGGTGAAACAGGACTTTCTCTAGAAAGATAAGAAATTATTGTGCAGTTGGTGATGCAGATACAAAAGAATCCATGTTGTAAAACATGCAGAGACCTGGTCTGAGCAGCAGGTATCCCCTTACATGTTGAGGAATGACCAAGGCACCTGCACTGAAGATTGCAATGCAGGTGCTGGGGAGAGTTCTCCTTGTAATTCATCCACCTCAGTAGATTTGTGCTTGGAATCACTGTAGCAGTTATTGGAAGGAGAAGTGTGTCTACTGGACTTGGCTGAATAATGGATTTTTTGCATTTGGTACTCAAATGGAACAAAATAATTAACAAGTGGAGTAGGGAAAACTGACTAAAACTGGCAAGTACAGGCATCATTAGTTTTTTTATTACACACTGAAAACTAGCATTTTAGGTCAGAATTAAATATTGTCTAGTGCATTTTTAATGCTTCTTAAATTTTATTGTTTTTGAGAAAAGTGTGTCTAGCGAGTTGGTTTTTTTCAGCTGAAACTACTCACTAAGTTTGACCTCACCTTGCAGATAGTTTCTGACCTTCTAGAACTCAATTTCCAGCAATTTTAGTTTCTCACAAACATTACAGCCAGTCCTAATTCTTAATCTTCAAGTGAAAATTTTAGGCACAGCCCTTTGCAAAAAGTTACTACCATTTATCACCTGCCTTTCATGAAGTCTGGGGATCTGAAATCCCACAATCTGGGGAACTGAAATCCCTCTGTCACAAAATAGTTAATTGCTCTTAAAGCTCTCAAATTTGTTTACTTCCAGGAATTTTCCACTTCAGTAACAAGACAAAGTATGGGCACCATGCTATTTCCTATGCATCTTTTCTACTAAAAACTGAATTATCGTGATTTTGAATTGCTAACACTGCCAACTTCTGTTATAAAAGCCTTTATTTAGAGTTCCTACATTGTGGCTGTTCCAAGTCACTGAGTATTTTAGCTTTTGATTCATTTAGCAGAAAGGGTGCAAGTTGGTTGTTTTTTTTTTTTTGACGTTACCAGTGTAAAGTGCCTTCTTGGAGATGAATTTTATTCTTGCACTATTGTTCTTTTGCCTTTCTTCATGCTGGCACTGGTAAAATGGTCTACAACAAACTAATATGGTCAGGGGGTATACGTGATACAGGCTGAGGGAGCTAGGGTTATTCAGCCTGGAGAAGAGAAGGCCCCATGAAGACCTTAGAGCAGCCTTACATTGCCTGCGTGGGCTTCTCAAGAGAGATGGACACAGACTTTTTACAAGGGCATGTAAAAAGGGGGGATGAGGAGGAATGGCTTTACACTGAAAGGCAGTGGGTTTGAATTAAATATTAGTAAGAAGTTCTTTTCTGTGAGGCTAGTGAGACACTGGAACAGGTTGCCCAGAGAAGCTAGGGTACACGTCCCTGGAAGTGTTCAAAGCCAGGTTAGAGGGGGCTTTGAGCAACCTGGGCTAGTGGAAGATGTTCCTGCCCATGGCAGGGGAGTTGGAACTAGATAATAATTAAGTTCCTTTCCAACCCAAAGCATTCTATGGTAATTCCTCTCTCTGTACTTTGAGTTGTCTGTAGCTGCTGTAGTAACAGAGGAGACTTCATTAAGTTGGCTGTGTATATATGTTGAGATTGACATCAGCTTGCTGGTAAGCTCCCTATCCAGATTTCCTTCCTTAAAATGATCAGCTTTTTACATTTTGGATAGAGATTTTCCATGTTGGTCACAGATTACTTGGACTGCCAAGCAAAGTTGGTTTATTTGTTTGCATGTTTAAAATGTCCCTGGCTTGATCTTTTAGGGTTACAGCTGTGTTAATGCATATGTGAATAAGAAGATAAGGTGCTGCTGCTATTTTTTCATTAAACAAATTCCATATTGGCAGTGCTAGAAGTGTAGCATACCTGCTAATGCACAGGTCATGTCAGTCACCGTGGTCACAGAGGCCCATCGGGGGGTCTGATCTTCAAGCTAACTAAACACAGGGAAGATGGTCCCTCCATGATGTGTTTCAGCCCTCAACCCTTCCTCAGAGCCAGCAGCTGCTTCTCAGGTTAGATTGTATTTAAGTTTGTGGTAGCAGATTTCTCAGAAGAGGCTCCTTAGAAGAGAGTGCTGCTGGGAAAGTCACTGGGGCTTTAAAAGGTGAAGAGCTTTGTGGAGTGGGGCTGTACTTTCATTGTCACCCCTCAGTCTCCCTCCATGTTTTCTTCCCTGATCCCACAGAACTTCTTCCCACCTAAAGCATTGCTTTTTGTCTCCATCCCAAGGCCATGCCACATACACAGAGGAATAACTGCTTTATTCCTATATCAAATATGTTCCAACACCCAAGCTTCCCTGAGCATCAGAAGCCAGGCTGGGGAAAATTCCAACAGACAAGGAGATTCTGCTCTTCTGGCTCATACTTGGAGATGGCTTTGCTTTTAAGAGTGTAACTAACTTTTATTCACTGCTGTAAGTATGTTTGTTCACAGAGACAAAGCCATATTACTGTAGAGAGATTTTAAAACAAACCGTTCAATAAGGCCTATAGACAGCAACCATATCTGTTCAGCTCAGATTGATTATATTTGGTGCCGTTTTACTCAAGTCCTTTACAGATTGACCTTGAACTGTGAATTATGATATCTGTAGCTTTGTAAAATCAGCTTTTAATTCACTATTATCACATTTGGTGAAGCAAGTGTCTTCTCACAATGCTGTATAGACAACAGAAGGACAATCGCTAACATTTTAGAACATTTTTTTCTCTATTACAATGGGTCCTAACATCCATCTGTTTTTTCTGGCATGCTTTAGATTTTCAACCAGCTTTTAGTACATTTTTCACTCTGGATTTCTAGTACTCAAAAATATCCCATTTTTATTGTTCCAAAAATACATTCTTGAATTAGATACATAATAAATTCCCTCTTCTAAAAAAGATTGTTCTTTGTTTCCTACTGCAGTTGTTGGATATTTTGTTCTTGGGACTATGGATAAGAGATTTGAGAAGTAATGCTGCAAAACTTGTGTGGTATAACTATCTTAATTCAGCTGTGCCTTTTTTAAAAAATCATTTAAGCTTACATGATCTTATTTTATGTGAACAGCCAGCATTTGGCTGAGAGCTTTGATGCTAATGGAACAGCACAGTAATTAAATGGAGGAGGCTCCATTTTAGAGGTTGAGGTGTGAGGCACGGTCTTGCAATGTTCCACAAACTAGTAGGCATCTCCCAGTTAGTATTATTGAACATGGGGACAAAATCTGGATTTGTGTGTCTATCACTGCTTGGCATTATCTTTAGAAAAGAAATAAGGTCATTCCTTGGGGAAATGCAGGTGTCTACATTATTATAGTGGTCTAATGGAAGAGTGATAACCTGGGTATGTCATTATCCACAATGTTTCTAGTCAGAGTTATAGGGCTATCTAGTCATTGCTTCATTTCTTTAACAAAATACAGAGTTCATGGCCCAAAATATTTCTGCTTTATTTGGGTATTTTAAAGACATTTGTTCCATATATGACGAACAAGATTTTAACCTTATGCAAACATAATTAATTGTTAAAATCTACATTTTGAATATGATATTCTTTTCACAGGAGACGTACTCTGGGCAGGCAGTTCTTTCTCAGGAAGCTTGTAATTTTCCAAAGAATAAATCAAAATCATAATAATTCAGTCCCTCAGTGAGCTGAACCATAAAAAAGGCATAATTTGAGCCATGACTCAAGAATAGATTCACATGATCTAAAAAATGGGAAAACAAAATGGTCAGTTGTAAGAGTTTTAAACAAAGAGCCAGCTTGGTTATATTTCTCACTATACACAGATGCTTGAGCAAGCAGAAAATTTGCTGATTAGTTTTCCCAAAAAATCCTCACTGCAATCTAGACTAATCGGAGCTTTAAAGTCTGCATTGAAGCTGTTTCTCAACACAAAATCAAGTCTGGGAGAAGGATAATTTTGGGGAGTAGTAAATGACTGCTTAGAGCCTGAATTAAAGTCTGAATAATTTCAGTTGTAAATCTGATTTTCCTGTAGAGCCCAGCTGGAAACACAACTGCAGATGTGTTACGGGAAATATAATTTGGTTGGCTCACATTCCAGATTGTTCTGTACTTCTTGCAGTGCACTAATGCTGAGCAAAAGCATTGCCTCTCTCCTCAGGGTTATGGTACTGTTGTAGCTATCCTGGATCAAATCCTGGTCAAGAGAACACAATCAAAAGTCCAGGGAGCACACAGGGATACTAAGGCTGAAGTAGTGCCTTGCCAGTAAGGCACCATCAGAAAATACTTTTATCTTCAACTGATACTTAGCAGTTTTTCAGACTTTCACCAAAAGCAAACACTTCCAACCAAAATTGTCTAACTGGTTCTCTGCTAAACCATCCCAGTGGTGCTTCACCCATTTTCCTAGGGATGAACAGGCTTCTCTGCCCACGTTGGTCTGCTTTAGTCATTGCCACAGGCTTCTTTATAGCTGCAGAAGCATCACCATCTCCCAGAGGCTGAATATTTTAAATCAACAGGGAAGTGGAGAGCAGTCATTACATGATAACTGAATCGTGGCAAACACTTCTTATGGTTTTATTGCCCTAATTTCTCAGGAAAAGGAGTTATAAAGTGTATTATCATGACTGATACCAGGAGACTTGTCACACTTACCTGTGAGTGATCTTAAAGAAAGTAATAATCCTACAGATTAGCAAACATCTTAATGGAGTCTAGTACAAGAATTTTATTAGTATAAAACTGTTACATTTGCTTCTTTGGGTTGGGATTTTCTATTTAATATGCCCTCAGTTTATTCACTCATTGATAAAACGGCATTTAATCCCATTTTATAAATCCTGTTTAGGAGAATGATAGTCCTCTGTAGACTCTGCAGTCTGGCTGGCAAAATCTGGGCTGTCAGAGAAAGTGAACCTCCAGGCTTACAATGATTTTTGCTCATTGTGCAGTGATGTAAGGAAAGGAAAGGAAGTAGTTTGTTCCTGCCCTCTGCTAACAGTTAACTGGTAGAAACAAATACAAGATTTTCTTCCATTTTATTCTGAATTTTCTGTACATGGCATGGGAGTGCAAAGAGCCCCTGACAGCCTTTACTTGGTCAGTTCTACTTTGCTATCAGCATTATTATTATTGGGAAAGGCGAGGTAAATTAAGGCTCTTTACTCCCATTGAATTTTCCTCATGTGGAATTATTTTGCTGATGTAAATCAGCACAGTTCTGCTGGCTTCAGTCATGCTCATTTATGTCAACTAAAGAGCAAGATGACAAGTAGCTCTTTGTAGCAGCTGGCTTCTCATGTACCCAGCTCAGATTTACTGCTCTGTTAGAGCAGTGTCTAGGGTAGTATGAGCCCAGTTACTGCTGATTAGGGACATTTGCACATACAGAATAAATTCAGGAGTTGCTCCAGCGGTTATGCCCCACTGTACTCAGAAGTTATTTTACATCAGGGTGACTTAAGTCATGAGGAACAACTGTGTGAGCATGACTTGGCTCAGAGATGCCTTGGGGATATTCTGGACATCTCACCATCCTGCTGTGTCCCCTGTCATGGCCCCCACACACCAGATGCCACCATTCAAGCACTGGAGAGCTGCTAAGTTCTGCCTTTCATGTCTGCAAACACTCACAGTTAATAAGCCTGGCAAGTGGGTGGGGAATCATTTTCCAGCAAGCCCTGTATTATATCCAGCCATTATACTTGCGTGTGACCCCACACTAGGCTCTTAAATTCTCTTGTCCTCTGGACAGAGGCAAAGATGAATTCCTGGTACACAGAAAGCACATATCCCACATCATCCTGTTCACACAACAATAAATTGGATGGCATAAACCAGCTTCTTCTTGGAGCTCATTCACAGCAAAACAAGAGATCAAGGCAAGAAAATCCATGACTCCTGGTAGGGGACAGCCAAGGCAGTCAGGAGCATCTTGCCTCAAAGGTGCTGCCTGACAAAAAAACTGCAAAAATCTCAGCCAAGGCCCCTGACGGGTTGGCTGCTGGCCTGAGAGCCCTCAGGGAGTGGCCACACTGCAGAGCAGGGAAGCATCACTGTGTACTTCACTTAAGTGTTTTGTCGTGCCCAAGGAGATGTTTTTCATTTTATTGCTCCTGCAGAACACTGACACATGGAGCAGAAACTTTTCATTCTGAGTTCTTGGTTTGCTGGGGAGGGTCCAAACAGTAGCATCCATCAGTGAAAATGCTGCCTCTATTTTCTGTTTGTCCCTGAGGAGATTACACCCTCACCAGCCAATATTTTAGATCTACAGCAATTGATTTTGCATGATCGTCTCTTCTGGCCCCAAACTCCTACTTATCTGCCGTAATGTGACCAGCCCAGCCCAGAGCAAATTCAAAGCAAGCAAATAAGCAAAAAAATAAAAACACCCAACAAAATAAGCCTCACTACACTGTCCTTATGAAGAACTGCTCAGCTCTTATGGTCTAGCACAAGGAGTGGGATGCATTCGATCATGCAGAGAATTAATTCAGAAAATTGGTTTGCTGTCAAGTTTATCTTTGTAAATGTGAGCAGTTTTTACTGACAAACTCATTTGGATATTATTTTTTCAATGAAATCCCAGCAAGGCTTTCCTTATGTCACCATAAATCTTAGGAAGCTTTCCTTTGTAGTAAAACCTTTGTCACAGTATATTTGCAAAACTGTTGTAATCAATATTGCAGAAATGTACAAAGTATAAACCAAGCAATACATTGTAAAGCACAAATTACAAAACACTTTCCTGTCCTCTTGAATGCTTGAAGCATATTGCAAAACTGTATGGATAGTACAGTGAAAGTCAGGCATGTTCACATACGAACATTTTAAATACAGAAGGTGCTGTTAGAGGTGGTTACTCGTTGAGGTCTGTCTCCCCATTCCTTTGTCAGACACCTGCACTTACTTCATTTGATGAAACAGCCAGAGTTACCTTTCTGATCAACAGCGGCCCCACACATCTTCCTCCATCCTTACAGTTTGCACAAGCAGATCCATTCTTTGCTGTGGCACCAGGTTCCTTCCTCACCTCCATTTTCTCCTGTTTATTCTGATTGTGCTGCTAATGAGACACCTTTTTCCTGACCTGTGGCCTCCTGACTGCCTCATGCAGCCCCTGTGATGTTAAATTAGATAAGGCACAGCAGCAAGCCAGCAATCAAACTACTGAAATCAACCTGTGCAAGCTAGGTGGGCTTCATTAACAACTTTTTATTCTGGGCAGGACAGGAAGGAAGGCAGAAGAGGGGAGCTATCACCACTGATGTTTGCCAAGGTCAGAGCTCTATGCTAGAGACGGTGTACTGAAATTAAGTGGGAAAAAAAAAAAAACCTGTGTCTTTGCAGCCATAGTAATAAAGCAAGAGCTGCTTGTGTTTCTTGATTTACATTATCTGTAACTAGTATCAAGATTTTCAAAGAGTAACAGAGATGGTAACAGCTGTTCAACATCTGGCAAGCCTAGAAATTAGGTGGCAAGAAACAAGAGCTTAAATGGTGCTGTTCTGAGAAGCTGATGGAGGTGTTTGTAAGCCCCAATAGTTTGGGAGCAGAAGTCACTGTAACAGCATGAGAAGGAATTAAATTAAATGAGCAAGAGACCATTAAAAGAGATAACTGGGAGAGCTTGGAAGGGTAGGGCTGTGGAAGGGGCTGGGTTTATTTGAAGAGCTCATCAAGGAGGGACTTACAATGAAGGAGCAGGAGCAGGGTCAGTCAGTCCCAAAGGATGATGGAAATGGGAATGTAACAGCAGTTCATGGAGATGAAAGCAGACACTGGTACTGGAGGCCAGGAACTTCCATGGCTTCTATTCATGACCTTCTTCATCCTCCAGTGCTGCTTTACTTCTTGCACTGTAAGGACTAATTAACATTTTGTTTCACTACAAGAATACCTTAGCATTTCCTACTGCCTCAGTCACATTATTAGAAACTTGGGATTATAGAACTCCAGAAGTGATGGCAAATCCATGAATGAATCTATCCAAAGTGGCATGGCTTTTTCTGCTGTGCATCACTTAAAAGTGGCAGTCACCATTTAGGCAGGAGCACTCTGCAGACTGAAAAGGGTGGATAATGGGATCCACAAAGTAATTTGACTCTTGATGGAGAACATGGGTATCCTCAGCTGGCTTTCACTTGGGGCCCTACCAGACAGAGTGGGGAAGAATCCCATGGTCTCTAGGTCCTGAGCAGCACAGGAGTAGAGGGTGCAGATAACAAGGTATTCTTGGAGGAGATTTTTGTCCTCTTGTGTGGAAGCAATGCCATGGTTACATGCAGTGAAAGCTTAGTTTAAGTTCATCTACTTCATGGCAGGTACCTCACTAAACACATGGAAGATGTGATCTTTGTTGTAAATCACTTCTGTAGGTAGATAAAATTTCTGCCTTCTGTTAGAAATGTCCTAGTGTGAACGGTTTGTGACAGAACAATTACCTGAGTCCTTCAATCCCTGTTTTCTTGGAAACTGGAGGGCTTTTGGGGAGGGCTTTTTCTTTCTCCTTTTACTATGATGTCTCTTTCTGTAGAAGCCATCCACATGCTGGATGGCTGGAGTTCATCCTGAACATCCCTCTGATGCATCCTTTTAAAAAGCATCATGGCATGGGGGATTAAAAACATTTATAACATAGTTCCTGTAGACACGTGTGGTGGGGCTAAAAGTGGTAACTACTTCTTTTTTGGTTCTCATGTGATGCTAGAAATGAAGTAGTTTTAATTGCTTTACAGTCGTAAGGCAAAGTCTCCCATTAGCAACAGCTACCGTATATTAAAGACGGTAATAGCAAGCACTTGAAGAACACTTTCTGTCTTCAAAGTACTTTGCAGACGTTCTTTACTTCTGAATTAAGGGTCAGTTTCTATCCCTTTTAATACTTTGCTAATGAGATAAATGTTTGATCTGCCATGAGAAAGGGACAAAGCTCCTGACTCCAAATTCTACACTGAAATAGGGCTGTGTTCTGCTGTTTCGTTTTCATGGTGTAAAGTGCCCCTAAAGGACATACAGCTGGTATCACCTCTGCTGGTGGAAATCTTCAGACTGTAAAATCAGGTGCCTGTAAAGCTTCTGCCTTCAAACAGCTGGTGTGGGAGGTGGGCTCCTACCCAGTGCTTGTTCAGCCCTGTTCTCCGCACACAGTGTGAGGGGCAGGGGTCTTGAACGGGCAAACACATGAGCTCCTGGCCCTGGAGAAGGCTGGGGATGCATGTGCACCAGCAGCTTAGTCCCTGTGTGGTGAGGAGCCAATTTCAGACATCTCTCATCCAGCCTTGCAGGGCCAGCTCCATTTCAGGAAGCTGCTGTGCCCATGGTCAGGGGAACATTCATTGCCAAAGATGAAGTCATGCAGCATTCTTGTCATTTCCTATCAGTGCCCAGTAACCAGTAACTCACAGGAAAGCTAGTCCAGTTGACAGAGACTGGGGCCCTCAAGTTAGAAACATCTCTGAGTGACCAAGTCTGAAGGAAGAGAAGGCTCTGTCGTGTCATTGGTATCATTGACAAAACATCCATTGACTTGGATAAAAGTATGAGGATGCCCAACAGTGCTGACTTCTGATGTCATCTCTCTGGTTTACTTTGTTTTGCAAAGACCCTTTTGTGCTTGCTGTGTATTCTGAATATTCAGGTCATTCCTATGTACAGAGCCCCCATTTGTAATTAGATTGTGGGGTTTGTTGACCCCATTATGGACAGATTGACTAGCAAGTCACACTGATCCTTCAATATAGGATTTAATAAAAGCCACAAGAGGAGGAGGAGGGTGGCTATTGTTCTGCCCTCTGTGCTGCCAAACAGTCCCTTGTTTTTTTCTGTGTCTGTGTATTCAAACGCTGTGTGAACCAACGGGGCGCAGTCAGGAGGCTGGCGAGAGGGCAGCGAGAGGGTTAGCTGGATCCTAGCTAGAATACTTGTGCAAGTCAGGAAGAAGGCATGGAGGGAAGGAAATTAAGTGGAGACATCTGTGTGGCTTAGCTTTTAGCAGCTCTGCCTGGGGTAGGGGTGGGAGAGTCATGCCTAAGATGACATAACGTATTTTGTCTTTCGTGGGTTGGAAACAGAGGAAACTGCGAAAGCGAAGCATGGTGTGTTTCACGCATGGTCCAGGCATACCAAGTACATAATGGAGCAGTGTCAGTGCTTTCTGTTCTGCCTTTCACACCCCAAAGTGACTCTTCAAGGCAGAGAACTGAGGAGAATATGATATGGTCCAAAAACTGATCTTGGACTTTTTTCGCAGACGACTGAGCCAGAGGCCAACTGCTGAAGAATTGGAGCAGAGGAACATACTGAAACGTAAGTCCTGATTCTGCTGACATTTAACCTGAAGCCAGATAATTTGGGTTAGATTTCATATACATTTGGTGTTTTTTATAAACATCAACTATTCTCTGTAAGCATCACTGATAATAATTAAAAATAATAAAGGGCATCGCAAGTGCAAATAAGCATGAAAGTCTGTAACAACATCTAGATCTGCAGAAAGAGTTCTTTCTAATCAAAGTCAGTAAATTTACAAGAATAAGCAACCTAAGGGGTAAAAATCCCAGGTCTTGAATGACATTCCAGACAGGGGGTCAGACATCCTGAAAAGCCTCCTTTGTGCAGCACTTACATAGATAAGCATCCCATTGTAAGTTAGTAAAGACATTAGGGCATAGCTCAATTAGCTTTCCTAAAAATCTTCACAGCAATCTATGCTAGCTGGAGCCTTAATTCAATTTTTAAAAAGAATCCAGTGTGACTCAGGGTTATTCCCCTGAAATTCTCCCTTTAAATCAGCCAAAAATTTGCTGGTAGATCCTCAGCCTGTGTTATTTTAAAGGGACAAAATACCACTCAGAAATCCTGAACCAAGTTAGTAGATACATTGCCACTGACTTCAAGGGAAGCTGGACTAAGTCCAACTTTCATAACCTCATGAATGAACAGGAAGAAAATTAGTTTCTTTACTTGCATGGAAGTGTTTTGAATATTAAAAACAAACAAAAAAAAACCAAAAACCAAACTGTTTATCTAATTGTTGTTGTTACTTTGGAAACAGAAAAAAAAAAAAAAAAACAACAACAAAAAACCCCCAAGTTCTTCCCCTTTTAAGTTAGCAAATGCATATTTCCAGGAAATTTTTTTTAATTACTACAGAAAAAAGTATTCCAAAATGGTACCTTATACATAATGTCTCCTTAGGTAGGTCCATAATTCACCTTCTCTTGTTCGAATAGCTGCATTGTATAGAATCATAAAAATGTGGTAGCAGAAGATTAATTCTCTGAAAATCAGCAGAATTCATCTTTCAAATACTTTGAAATCAAATTCTTAGCAGATTAATCAAAGTGTTAGTGCCCAGCAGGGTCTTTTAATCTGTTGATGTTATTACACGTGGCAGTCAGAGAGAGAGAACACCACTGTGAATGCAGAGAGGAGAAAAGACCAGACAGCAGAGCAGCATGGGCAAGCCTGAGGCTGCTGGAAAAGCCATTTGTTTGGGACCAGCCCTCTCTTAGTAACTGTGCTCCTACTGTCTGCTCCTAACTCCGGTGACTGGCTGCCGGAGGAAGTCGGGCAGAACCTGTGGAAATATTTGGCACATCCAGCTGTGACTGTCTCACAGGGGCGTAGCAGAACAGCTGGAGAAGGGGGGACCTGCGACGTGACTGATGTCAGGCTCAGGCACAGAGCGACTGAGGCCAATTTTCTGGCAGCTCATGTTGTCATCCTGGGACCTCTGAACAAACACATATCAGGCACCACCTGGCACTGGTGCATGACCACAAACACTGCCCTGGCACTGGGGGAGGTGGCGTCTTGGGCACCTGCTTTGAACCAGCATCAGCAGAGAGCAGCATCTCCAACGCTGGGTGCCTTGCAGACATTCCTAAAGGTCACGTTGCCAAGCACAACAGTCACAGAGGGCCCTAAAGGAGTCTTACATTTCAGAGGAATTACCCCTTGAGTAACATCAGTTTCTTTTTTAATTGAATAGAGGCTCTTAAATGACATGGATGTTTGAAAATGTTACCTTGATTCCAGAACCACATTGTATTTCCTAAATGGATTTTTTTTTAGCTTGCATTAGCACAGATCTGCCCCAAACATGTGTGTCTTGGTAAATGAACAGCTTCCTAATTACAGGAAAGAGTAATGTAGTATTTCCAAGGCATTCCAACTTTTGGTGAACCACAGCAGGAAAGAAAAAAAATAAATGTGTTACATAATTTTAAAAAAGAAAGCATAAACATGCTCTACCCCTAAGCAAGTAAATACAAATATTTTCTGATTTGTACATCATTTTGTGTCATTTCTCTAGACTTCTGAGAAGGAGCATTATAATAAATATAATGGAGTGTAGAGAGAGACTCAGGAAGTGCTAACAAAAAGACTGTAAATCCTCTGCATAAGCAGGTCAAGCAATTTGCAAAAGCCCAGCCCAAAGCATGCACAAACACAAAAGAAAACCTACCAAGCTCTCAAGTAGAGTAAACAGGACTTTCTCTTCAGTTAAAGCTGAAATCTCCCTGATGAAAATGTTGTATCTGGTACCATGATGTTCCTATTACACGTGTAACTGCATTACTGCCCATGCTGATGGGAAAAAATGAGGCAAAATGTGGTTGGATGGCCAGTCTTATACATGAATTGAATGCTTCCTCGTTCTGTGCTACTGCAATAATTATGAGTTATCTTTACAAGGGCAAAGCATCCATTGCCAAGTTCTGCTACTTGCTGATGGCAACAGTGAAATCACAGCAGCCACAGCAAAGAAACAGCAGAGACAACTGGTTCTTGTAGGGTCTCCTTCACTGAAGTGTACCCCATTCGCTGACTCATATTTAGGTCAAGGACATGTAGTGGGAAGAGTCCACGCCTGCAGGGTTAGTTTGAAGACTAAAGAATGCTTTGCAGCTATATTTGCTGTGTATAGGGAAAGATGCCTCGATTGCCCCGTCATGCACCACCCCTGTGCCGCTTCACAGGTGGATACAAGTAATCCAGTTGTCAGCCTGGCACATTCAGGGTTGCATAAATTCCTCACCAAAAATTATGGTTAGGTGGGTTCTGAATGCCTCAAACAGTATTGGGGGACATTTTACACTGGCACGAGATCAGGCATGAAAATTGCACCTTCATCACCCTGACACACAGGTTTAGAGAAAGAGAATCTCCTGAACCCTAAGATGAAATAAAGCATCACATGATTGGCATGACTTAACTTCAAAGAAATAGGCTAAAACAAAGTCACTTTCTAGTTTTGAAGGAGAATGTATTCCTATTTTCCAGCTTTTACCTGCCTGAAGTGTTAAGCCTGCCTGGCTGTCTCTGAAAGTGGGTGGCTGGGCTGAGAGTGAGGAGAAGAGAAAAACATCAGATGCCAAGGACAAAAATGATTAGCCATTACTACGTTTTATACATAACTCCTTGGCTGCTTGCAGTTCTAACCCTGACTCTGTGTAAATTCTCTTTAGTTAGTGCTGTGTCTGAAAGCAAGCATTTGCAGGACCAGCTCCTCCAAATTTGAGACACAAAGGGAAGAAAAAAATTCCTAGAGGATCAATTGTATCCAGCCCAGTAGGGACAGACACCATTGAAAGAGGAAAATCATATTTATCAGTGTAGGTACTTCAATCATTGCTTAAAAAGACAGTTGTGACTCCCTGCTGTCTTGTGT
The DNA here is from genome assembly GCF_015832195.1 of Motacilla alba alba. Classification (NCBI taxonomy): domain Eukaryota; kingdom Metazoa; phylum Chordata; class Aves; order Passeriformes; family Motacillidae; genus Motacilla; species Motacilla alba. Next base: position 64,103,184 of record NC_052017.1, on the reverse strand, counting down.
TCTTTTTAGTCCCCTACTGGTTTCCTTCCTTCTGAAAATATAAGCAGTATTTTTGGTAAAATGGCACTTAAAGATCAGAAGTGTAGTGTGAAACATCACAACATCAACAGGTTCTTTGTCCACTTAGGTGATTTCCCAGTCCTGCTGAAGTCAGTGAGCAGTTGTGATAGCACTGTCTGTCCTGAGCAGTGAGAAACCTGGTTTCCAGCTTAGTCCTTCTCACCTGCTCAGAGGCTTCTGTGGGCTGTAAACCTTAGATCTCATTTCTGTGTGGGGAAAGTCCCAGTTTTCTAGTGAGAGTGCTAGCTTGTGCTCTCACAGCTGAAAAAGCTGTATGGCTGGTGGGTTGTTACTGCTGCTCTGCAGGAGGTGCCTGCTCCATCTGCAGGATCAGCAGAGAGGAACATGGGATGCCCCCTTGAGTTTAGTGCAGTCCAAAGTTTAACGATTTAAATCGAGGCACCTATCCCAGCTGGCCTTTGAGGTGCATAATGTCCCCTGCAGAGAGTTATTCCTGCCTCAGCTAGTCCCAGCTGAGCAAAAACTGGATCCCAGCAGGTGCACAGAGTACTTACAGGAAAAGCTGATGACTTGTGTTTGCTCTCTCACCTGTTATGTGCTGGCATGATTGGAGTAAAGAGCATTTCAGCCGTCAGTGAGGCAGTGGAGACAGATCCTAACTGATCGAGAAGCTGAGTACCTGGAAGCCTGGGATTTTAGTGACTTTTGGTAAAGGTCAATGCAAAGACAGTGCACGACAGCCTGCTCCTAAGCTGAAGAAGAGTTAGTGTACTCAAATGTGATTGAGCTCTTGAGGGAAAAGAGTTGAGGCATGCCCTGGAAAGAACTTTTAGCACGTGATCTTTTGGCTTAATATTGAAAGTTAATTGACCTCGGATGAGCTTTTATGCTCCAGTGTGATACTTTGAAGGCTCATGATGGAATGACACACCCTCTTTAACTCTGCTCACGCCTTGGGAAGTTGCACAATTTGCCTGGCGCCTCTATTCCAAAGGGTTTCTTCTATTATCTCCAAAAAGTAGCTGCAAGAAGTTATTCTGTAGATGGTAAAAAAATGCATGTATTTATTTTCCAACTGTTGACCTTGCAGAATCCAACCCTATCTTAGCTGAGCCCCCTGAGGCTGCCAGGCCTGTGGGCAGGGAGATAACATTTTTTGAAGAGTTGGCTTGCTGCCCAGCCCTTCTAGAAAGTGACACACATGAGGAGGTGTCAACACAGAGGAAGGAAGCTGTAGATGTTTTATGAAGCGTGTGAAGAAGCGCGGTAGCTACGGATCGAGGACGTTCACCAGCCCCAGAGGGACATACTGTGCATCAGAGAGGTCCTGAAACATTAATACACTTACTGATGGAAAGGCTTATTTTGTTGCAAACAGTGCATGCCTGATGAGTCCACCGTCTGAGATCCTTGTAAATCTTTTACAGCCCGGAATGAGCAAGAGGAGCAGGAGGAAAAACGAGAGATTAAGAGAAGATTAACACGTAAGGTGAGAACCAACTTTGATCCTGTTATGACACTACTTTCTCCCTACTGCACAGTTGTTTGCCTTTTTCCTTTTCTTCAGCACCACTTTCAAAAATAGAGTGTGAAACAAATCTTACAAAAAATCTTTAAAAGAAATCAGCAATGTTGCAGGGTTTAAATCCACAGAGGGCAAAGGAAACCACTTCGCAGGCTACTGCTGGTAACATTTCAAACAGGAAAAAAGATCTAGTCTTCATAACCGAAGGAGTTTTGAACAGTGAAGGATAAGATCAGCATTTACAAGGACCAGTGCTTCTTGTAAATGTAATGGCTTCTGTAGCCATTATAGAGAGCAAAGTTAAAGCAATGCTGATTTGAAAATTCCACCAAAAAAAAAACCTCATAAAACTGGAAGCTAAACATTTTCTGGAAAGATAGGTTGTCAATTGAGGCATTTAAACTAAATAGAGACAAACATTTTTGAAAGAGCATATAGTGCAGAAAACAATCTTACATTGGCAGGGAAGGACAAACAAAACAGCATCGCTTGATTCAAAAGTCATTTACTCTTAAAACTGAAGAACAGTCATTTCAGATGTACACATTCAGTTTTGCAGCTGGCATAAATGTCTACGGATGCCCAAACACACACAGTGAACAATCCATTCTGCTATTGCAGATTAACTTTCTTTCAGCACTGACATATTTCCTATCTCCAAGGGTAAAGAAAGCCCTTTAAAAACTCACATACTTGTGAAGCAGTGCCATTCCCTTTCTGTACAATTTTAGATGCCTTAGTTTTTTTGACCTATGTGATCACAGCTTTCACGGTATAAATAATAACAAGGAAAGGTCTCTAAATATATGTGGAAAGGTTACATTCTGAGAACTGAATTGCTTTCTACCACGGTTAAAAATCTCATGCCTTATTCTCAGTTCATGTAAACAGGTAGAATTCTTGGTCACCAGTGGGGGGATGCTGCTGTTGTCTGCAGGAGCTAGAGAGCCATAATATTGTTTGTAAAACACTTCTATTCTTCACCATGATGACAGGGATGATTTTGCATTCCCTCTTAGCACTGCCTGAAAGAAAGATCCTAACTGCATTGCAGATGTTTCATGGGATTGAGGCTCTGCGCAAAGGCTGGAAATACCATTTTACCAGGCTTTCAATTTCCCTGTACATTGAAGGGTAAACACGTGCAGGAATCCAGCGCAGAGCTTGATGTCATTTGAGGAGCAGCTGTAATAGATACAGAGCAAAGCTCCCCACACCCAGTGTGCTGCCTAAGAAGTGAGGGCTTGCTGACTGAGCTGGCGCCACCGCTGCACGCTTCCCATCCTTTTCCTGTAGGAAAGGTGCAGAGCACAGGAATCATCTGTCACAGGCAGAGGCCACAGTTCAGCTAAAGCACCCGGGCTGCCACTGCTTCACATCAGTGTCTGCTCCCTAAAACCTCAGCAGTTATCTGGTAGATTTCTTGCTTTGTCTTGTTTGCACTTCTACGTAGGAACAATAGGGAAAGCTGCAAGGCCCTGGCATTTGGCTCTTCAATGTTCATACCCCTGTTCCTGGTCACATACCTTTTAGTCTTTTTTTTGGCTTCCTCTCTAGTTAAGATTTTTCTCCCCCACATTTCTGAGGTTGATAGCAACATTACTTAACATTGTTTGATTTGGATCATCTTTTTAAACAGTTGTAAATTGTTCTAGTGACACATGTAATTTTAATGAAAGAACGGCAGAGCTGATCTAACAACAGATTTTGTTCTCACCTACCAAACATATCAGCATAAAAGCTCAGAAATCACTTGAGAAAAGAAGTGAATAAAGTGTGCAAGTGTTTCAGATAACAACTAGAAATGCCAACCACTGAGTGAATCCTGCAAAAATAGTTGTTATTCCCCAGCTGTGTCTTTCATGAGCCTGTCCCAGATGTGTCTTTTTTACAGCAGAGTGGCAAGCTCCTTCTGTCGGTTTGTACTGAAGTCTTAGTACCAAAGGATTTTAAACCCCAGATCAAGTAGAAGTTTAATTGAGCACTGCAAGTGTGTTGCCCAGCAGCCTTTTCTGTTTGCACTGAATTTTCAAGCACACACGTGCCTGCAGGGTAAATTCAACATGAGGAAACTCTGCCATGTTGCCTCTTTTGGAAACGAGTGCAGTTGGGATATAAGAAGGGAAGTGGGTTCTGTAGAAGCTGCTGATGAGACTTTTGACCTTGCACTACTGCTACTGTCCCCAGTTTTTTTGGTGGCAACATTCCAATTCCAAGGGAAGAACCCACTCCATCCATAAAAAAGCTATTCTTAAAATCCTGTCAGCACTGACATTTTGTTACAGTGTTATGATGATAAGTTGTAACATGACATGCGGTAATAAGTAAGATTACCTTACTAGGTCTAGATGCCTTATTAAAGTCAGCAATAAATATCCAGTTGAATTCATCATCTGGACAGGCAATTTCTGAAAAAAAAACTAACATTATAAAGAAATCAGGTGACCTATAGCCAGCTGCCCCTTTTAGCATTTTCCATCCTCTCCAACTCATCTAGTTCCACATTAACCGGGGTGAGGAATAGCTACCATTCAAATAACAAAATGAAGGACATGCTGTTGGCTAAGTTTCTCAGCAGCTTGCGTCCCTCCTGCCTGAGGAAGGAGAGTGGAAGCATGTTTGCCTGTCACCTGAGATGCCCAGCCCCCCATCCTCTCTCTCTCTGCCCCTCAGGCCCACCGAGCGCCTTTGGGCACGCAGACTTGTGTCATTTGAGTGGAGGGACATGTGGATTAGAAAGGTTTTTATCTCTGAGCACTGGTCTTGACCTCCAGCCCATTCAAAGAATATTAATGTGCAGAAGCCCTCTGGAAGTGTTGCAGATGGGTCACATCCACAGGGAGATCTGAGCCCCCATGAATTACTACCAAGAACGTATCTTCTGTGAACCATGACAAACTTGGCCAAGGACCAAGGCAATTAACACAGGCCTGAATGTCCCCTGAGGACTTCCATTACAGAGAGAGAATCATAGCCTGGATGAACAGAACATATTACCAATCACTTGCACGGTGGAATAGAACTCTTCTTTTCCTACCTTCTCTTCTCTTAAATGGCACCATGCTTCCCAATCCCCAGAGCTGTTTACTGCTTCTTATCCCATCACTGCCAATAGCTTATTTTTCTCAGAGGTCTAGCTCCTAAAAGGAAATCTCTCAGAGCTGTAATACTGGCTATCAAATTGAAGAGGTGTGGCTGTTTCTTAGAATCTGTGCCATAATCTGAAATCTTTGCTCCTGTTAAATTCTTGCCCCAGTTCAATTTAAATGCTCTATTCACTGGTGCCTCTCTGGGAAATATCTCCCCTGCTTGAAGATGTTCAAGCTTTTCTTTAACTGACCTTCACTGGCTTGCATCAGCAAAGGCTGTTGAAAATAATGAACTCTTGAGAGAGGTGGGACTCATCAGAGAGAGGTGAGAGAAAGGCAGCAGGGAGCAGAAAGGTCAGAGAAGAAGAAAAGGTTAGTGGCTAATTTGGATAAACTGCATTTATAGTCAGAAGGAAAGGTCTTCGGGGCATTTTCATCACATCATGCTCCTAAGTCTTTACTGCAGAAGGTGGGGAGCAAAAGAGGGGAGGGATGATGCTGGTTAGTTTGTAATTTTTCAGTTTGTTTTCTTCTTTAAATAACAATTGTAACATTTTAATGAGGAAACAGAGCAGGCAATGATGACATGCTAAGATAAGCTTCCTTGTGACTGAAGTGGGGCAAACTCAGCATTTTGCATTTGAGTAAATCCCAAGATCAGACTGGCAACAGTAAGTCCCCCTCCACTTTAGCTGGTGGGAGTGCTTGGGTTTGCTTCATTTCACATGCTACAGACAAAGGGGGGGTGTTAAACCTTCCCTTTCAAATTGCCTTATTATCAAAGCCTGGGAAATGCCCATTTGTATCTACAGTGCTCCAGAATATACAGAAGAAAATCTGACCTCCTGTGACAAGGCATGAGAGGTCCTGTCCTCATTTACTGCTCTTGCATTAATTCAAATCCATTTATTTTGGAAGGGAATTTTACCCTGGTTCACACTCATATAATTAGTGACTCACCACAGAATTACCCTGCTCCTGTGGCTCCCACATCTTCACAAATAGGTAAATAGAAATGTAAATGCTCAGGTATTGCACACAGAATAAGTCCAGACACACTCATGCACATACATCCCTTTGACTTTAACTGAAGCAAATTAAAAAGGGTCAGTAAGAACCCCTCCTCCCTGCTTGGAGCACCACACCTTGTGCAGACAATTGCATCATGCCCTTGGCCATGTCCTTGTCCTGTAATCTGTGCATGTACCCTATTCTTTCTGCCTGTTAGAAGAGCTTGTTCTCAGGTGTTGCTTGATAAGAACTCTGTAGCATTAAGCAGTTTAGACCCAAGAGACGAAAGCTCACAGGTCATAAAAACAAACTGCAATATGAGATCTCAAATGAGCAGTGCCCTCAGCATGGACACACACTGAACTGACACCTGCAGTGGGGCTGCTTACAGTCTGTCCTGCAAAGCTGGTTCCCCAGCTATTCAAGAGTTAAGGGAGCTCTGGGCAGCCCAGTCATACTGCAGGACTCTCACGCCTAGAAGGTCACAAGAAATCTCTGCAATGCTGTGAGAAGAAGGCAGGGAAAGTTGTTAACCATTCAAATAATGTAGCCCTTAATTAATGGCTTTTAGAAAATGACTTGGTGTGGTGGTCTCTCTCGTTACACTTAGCATGATCAGATTGGCACTTTGGTTTAATGTACTGAATATATTTTGTGTGCATGTATTTATATATGGAAATATATGTAGATTTATGGCTACTCATGAACTATGTGATACCAGCCATGGATTTCAGGACTATTTCACAGCAGGAGCACTGGCACAAGAGTCAGTGCATCTTTTTTCCATCCTCATTCCCGTTCTCCTGAGCATCTCAGAGGCAGGACATTAGTGCAGCTCTGCAGACTCTCCACATGAGGTGTTTGAACCCGATTTGTGTGTGCATGCTCAGGGATGCTGGTGTAAGGAGAGCAGCCCCACAGCTGCCTCCCATCACAATCATCTTTTCTAAACAGAGAAGAGGAAGAAAACCAACCATGCCAAGAACAAGCACACAGGCTTACAGCCAGATGCAGAATAGGGTAGTGGAGCTCCACCCAAGTGCTGAAGAAAGGAGGGATTTTTCACCCTTCACTTAGTAACCTGGCTGTTTTAAATCTTAATTTTCCCTGGAAGATGAAATGCAGGGAACTGAGATACTTAATTTGGAAGAAAGGTGGATTCAGGGGCATAAATAACATTGCAGAATAGAATCTCAAGCATTTTATTAAATATTTAGACCCTTCACCCTTCACAAGGGTAAAGCATTTCAAACACATCGACTTCTAGTGAGTGGGAAGAGCATGATGAACTGTAGGAAATTGTTATCAGGATATTATTTTTCCTGATGTATCCTGGTTACAAATGTTCTACTCTAACAGTGAAACTTCTCAGCTAATCTACAGCCACATGAACACATTTATGTAGCACCTTCAGAAACGATTGTGTAATTGCTTTTGACATTCACCAGCATGCTGTGCATCCAAGGAGAATTGATCCCTGAAAGCCAACTGCTGTCCCTGTCCATGTAACTGGCTGTGTGACACGTGCGCTATCAGGACACTAATTTAAGAGGAGTTTTTCACTGTGGCTGCCTATTCTGCTGTGGAATTTGAAAGAAATGCTTGAAACAATGAAGATGCTTTCCTGACATGATACAATCCACCCTTGCCTTTTCTTTTGGCTTGTAGTATGCAACATAAAATTTTAATAATCAAATATGCCGTGATACAAACCACAGCTGTCAATAGATACAGTTAAAAGTTCAATGAGCACTAATCATCCGGCCTGCCTTTTCTGGAGGTAAGGACAGGTCTGCAGAATATAAGAATGGTAAAGAAAGTTGGTTTTCACCTTTTGCGTGTAATTCAGGACAGGAGCCACTCCATGCCTTGTCCTGACTCTTCCCAGGCAGTACAGAAGTACAGAGAACAGCAGCAGAAGGCCGGAAAGTGCACAGCATGTGCAGGTCATTTTAGAGTAGTGTTGTGATCTTTGCCTCTTCCTGGGACATGAGTGCACTGGGAGACTTTCTTGCCTTACATCTCATTTCTGCCAAGGGTGATCAACCTCAGCTGGGAAGTGGGGTCTCCAGCCACAGCAGCTTCCCAAATAACAGTGGGCTGCTCTGGCAGCAAGATGAGATGATATTCAAGGTGTTACAATAAGATGGCATTTCCCAGGTAGCAATTCTGTGAAAGGCAGACAAAAACAAAGCACTGGGAATGTCCAAAGCCTCTTATTACCATAACGGCAGTTGCAGTAAAATAAATCCCCAGGCAGCACTCTGTAGGGAAAAAGCAAAGTCCTGATGTCTTTTTCCACTCCTTCCTCAAACCTGCAGCTGAGTCAAAGGCCCACAGTAGAAGAGCTACGTGAGAGGAAGATCCTGATCCGCTTCAGTGACTACGTGGAAGTGGCAGACGCGCAGGACTACGACAGGAGGGCAGACAAACCCTGGACACGACTCACAGCCGCCGACAAAGTAAGTGAGCAACTCTGGGAGAGCCACGGCCTAAACAGCCAGAACATGTAATGGCAAACAGCATCCCTTGGGTCCCACAGGTCCCATGGCTGTCAAGGAATAAACATCTACCTGACATCCCTTTCCAACACACCTGTGGCTTTTTCCCGTTCATGAGGTTTGCTTGTTTGTTTGAAGCATAAATCTTTGGCAAGAAGGTTTCTGTATGCATGGAAATCAGGAGGGAAGGAATCCCAAGCCCCTTGAGGAAAGGTCTTGATGACAGCCCTGTTATTTGTTTGTTGGTTTTGGTCTTGCCACATTATGCTGCCAGCTGAGAGCTCTGGCAATACTTAGCAGAGCAGTGAGACAGGAGTGTGTGCCACAATGGCTGTGCCAAGACAGGACAGGTTTGGGTGTGAAAATGCCAGCGGGTCAGTTTGGCAAAGGTACCTCCACCCCTTCAAAGCCAGAGTGACTTCTCTCTAGTGTGTTACAACAGGGATATTTGCTCAGAATTTCTGCCACAGAGTATTTTATGCACTGAAACTGAAATCACACAAGACCTGCATATGAAAAAAAGCCACACTTTTGTATTGATGGCACTGCCCTCGGAGTACTGGTGGAACTTCCACTGAATAGTCTCTGGTGTTGACATTGATGGCAGAGGGATTAAGTTGCTGGAAAATTATATCAGTCACATTCTGAGAGTCTTAATGGGACCTCAGGAAAAATATTTAAAATATTTTATAGACATTGCAAGAAGCAAGGACTGTGAGGCTCAGTGATTCAGTCATGAATCTTATAGTCACTCTGTGATGCCCTTTTAATTTTAAAGACTTTCACATACCTGAATTCAAGCCTTGACTACTTCTTTGCCATGGAACTCACTCATTCAGCAATGGAGAGTGTGATGTCCAATGTTTAGAGCTTTAGCAGAGTTTCCAGCCACACCACTCATTTATGGTGCTCTTGGTTTTATTCACAAAGGACAGCCTGTTATACTTGTACAATTCAACCAAAGGATTTGTATCGGTTTTTTGACATTGTTCTCCTTGATAGAGGGATTTTTTCAGTTGAGCTTTGGTAAAGTTAATGTAGCATAAACTGCTCTGTAAAAAAAAGGAAAACTTTCTCAGGACTGTCCATAGACCATAATATACTGGGGTTAAATTAACTTTTCTCAATTTATCTCACCATGTTTGACAAGATATTAGTCAACTGACTTAGCTTTATTCTCTTAATGATTGGATGAGGGAGGGAATAAATCTCCCAATTGGTTCTACAGCCTTTGAGAGATCCCTGTCTGGGATGACAGGCATGGAGAAACTTCATCTGGGCATGCAGATTTGATCTCTCATCCTATGTCTCTGAAAAGAACAAGCATTAAATACCTCTATTAAATGTAACCTAGTAAGGAGTTTAGTATTAAGGCAGAGTATTTGTCACTTTTTCTTTTTTTATAATGCATGTGCAAGCTCAGTAGTCAGAGAAAAGGGTTAAGCCCTTCAAATTCACCTTTTCTCAGCAAAGCATCATCAGAAGAAGACATGTTTGTCATTCTAATATTAATGCCTTTTTTGGCATAAGGAAGCAGATAGATTGGGGTTTTTTTGGGTCCTGTGGGCAGTATTCTGATTTCTGTCATTCAAGTGACCTGCTTTTCCTCAACACTATGTCCACTGTTGCAAAAAATAGCCAGACAAATTGAAACAAAGCTGCATCCTCCTAGACAGGATTATTTTCTTCCAGAGCTGTGATTCAGTAGCTGTCTTCATTGGTCAGCACAGACTAGATTTATTGCAAAAACAGATTTTAGCAATGGGCTATTCTGTCTGCCAGTAAATCTTGCTCTGTGTGCTGGGTGGAGGGAGCTGCCTTCAGTCAGAGTTTGTCTTTAGCAGGTCTGACTCTCAGGGGAAGGAAAAGGGCATTTTTGCATCTCTCCAACAGATGAGGGATGGAGGGGGGAATAGATCTTAGTCCCTGTGGGAGTCAACCACCCCTGTGGCCTCCTCCACAGTCACTTCAGTAGCAGATTGCTCTGCTGAAGGCAGCCCAGGAGCTGCTGCATAGCCATCACTCTGTCCTGATGGATGAGGCAGCGCCTGACAGGCACTTCTAAGGGAAATAAGAAACTAAAGCTTGGAGAAGGAGCAGAAAGGGCCTTTTCTGTACAAAAACACTTGCAAAATCCATCACTTAGGGTTTGTCAAAGCAAAGGTGGTTGCTGACTGCAGCAGTGGCTGTTGCAAAAGTCCTGTTTTGGGCTTGTGCTACTCATACTGGTTTAAATTTCCTTCACTGAGAAAAATTCCTGACAGACACAAGTACCACTTAGTGGAGGACCCCCTTTCCACCTCTGATTCTAATGTTTTCGGCATCACACAGAAAGGCAGTGCACACACCTCAGACCCATGGGAGTGTTTGGCCGCAGCAGACACCTTGTACATCCCCTCCAAATGCTCACAGTGAAACCATTTGTGAGCAACAAATATCACAGAGCTGTCAGAGGTCTTGACTCTGAGCTTGGGACTTGAGCCATTTCTGCTGAGCACCATCTCTACCATGCAGCTGAGTCCCTCCAAGCCCCGCCCTCTGCTTTAATATTCTTCAATATTTCTCTTCCTGCCAGTGCCCCCTGGTTTTCTTTTCCCTCACAGGCAAGCCGCAGAGGCTGAACACCACCACACCATGGCAGGTTTTCTGCTAGGTTAATTTGTCAAATCACTTCAATAAACAGCACAGCTGGGTCAGAAGGGAGGAGCAGGGCAGAGGGGCACAGCCCGAGGCAGAGTAGAGGGCAGGGAGCCTCTTTCCTTCCCAAGTAAGATCAGTTGCTTTAGGTAACATCACCTGGGGAAATTCAGGACCAATAAAGGTAGAAGACATCTCAAACAGAAGTCTGTCAGGATCTGAGCCCAGTCTAGTCACAGTCCAGCTGTGGTACAGATCACAGTGTTTCACAAACTGCAGTGCACTTTTTTTTTACATGTAAATGTCTACATAATAAGCCAGACTTGGGTTCTGTACCTGCATTGTCTGTGATGTGTTTTCAAATTGAGCCATTCCACCAAAGCATTTCTCTCTTCCCTTTATGTGATTTAGAACATGCTTATCTCTGTTCCTTTTCACATTTGAAAGTCTTTATGTTTGTCTTTGTCTCTCTGATAATGTTATCTCTCTGCTTTACTTTTAATATACTGTTTTGAGAACAAAGTGACCTTATTTTGATCTCTCTCATTTATACATTTATGAGTTTCTTTGTCCTTTGCAGGCAGCCATTCGAAAAGAGCTTAATGAATTTAAAAGCTCTGAAATGGAAGTTCATGAATTAAGTAGGCATCTAACAAGGTAAGCTGAGAGATTAATTTTTTAAGACTATAAATGAATACTGTTGTTTTCAAAAGAAAATCAAAGCCAGCAGCTGTTTCTCCAACATGCACTGAACACACCATGAGGTCTAGACAACATTTAGAATTACAGGCTGTAAAAGCAACTCACACAGACAAACACGTGCTGCTCCATTATGTGGAGTTATGCAGGCATGTGCCATTTAATGAAGTATAACCTGTTTTTTTTTTTTTTTTAATTATCATGCTGCAAATCTGTTCTTCTGAGATCAATAATTTAAAAAAAAAGAGTCGATGTCAGAAGGAGCATAGGGAACTCTTGTAGAGCACGTAGCAAAGTCTGAATGAGCACACACTGAGCCCTGCTGTGCGTGCAGCTGTTCCACAGCACACAGATCCCACCCACAGATCTCTCAGTCTTGTCATCCACGCCCGGCCATGATGCAGTGGGGCAGGGCAAGATCCACACTGTAAGAGAGGCACTGGTATTTACACCTTGGGCTTCTTTTTAGTTTTAAAAATAGAGACCAAATTAATTATCCATGAGCCCAAACCAACCACTTTCCTCTCTGACGGGCTGAAGTCAGGTCTTTGCAAATCAACGCTTAAGACTTTAAAGACAAGTGTTGGGTCCTGAAGACAAGTGACAGTGAGATCTGGTGCGAAACTGGAGCTGCCCTTGTATTAATGTGTTCATCAGGACAGTGCTCATCAAAAATGCAGGCGGTACTTTTAGGAAAAATACAGAAAAGCTTATGGCAAAATTAATTTTGTATTAGAAGATTTTTATGTGTATAAATTAATAATTATATTAAAATTCACCGCATGTATTATGCATATATTACCTTGCAGAAACTATCTCCCTTCTCCATCCTAGCGTGTGCTAGGCTGGTTGCGCTGGGGTTTGTGGTGATAGAGTGCTGCTAGAGACAAGGCAGCTGCTCCTGAGCCACAGGGTCTGGGAGAAGCTTTAGGATGTACAGTTGACATCTGGTGACCCCAGTGACTGAGCCTTTGAGGGACATGCTCCTCCAGGGCAAGGTGACAAATGTAGAAAAGATGAGGCTGTTTTAAAGGGGTGTTGCTACAAGTAGTCAAGCTCCATTGAGAGCTCCTTTGAATTCCACGAAGCCTTTAGCATCTCACAACATACAGACTCGTTTAGTTTTGCAGAAGTCTCCCCGGCTGCTTGGCTTTCACAGGTTTCTGCACAGTATTTTCCTTTTCTTCCAGTGTTGGAGTAAGTAGTCACCCTTTAAAGTTTGTATCTGAAAACCACTGAGCAGCTTGGACTCAGTAATTCTGGGCCAGGCAGAGAGCCACAGCTCATATAACAGACATTGGAATAAGGCTTTGCCTGAAGAACAGCAGGACTTTCTGGTTCGACAAGTGGCTTTGGGAAAATGCACTTGAAGGAAGCATGCTTAAACAAAAGAGAGAATTTCCCTTAAATAAACTTAGATAAATCACCATTATAAAGTCATTAGCAAGGTAATGAGCTCTTCATGTCATTAAGCAGTGGCAAGAGCAAAGAATGTGATTGTCACTTTACTAGTGGGACACATTAATTAATTCATAATAGAGTGAAAAATCAAAGCTTAAAAAATGTGTATTTGCAGATCTGACAAACTAAGGCCTTCTGACACAAGGTGCCTTGCAGGAAGGGTGGCCATTTTAGCTCCATTTGTCTCTTTAGCCTCCAACATTAAGGAATAATCATGGTTAAACTGCGTGTAAATCTTTCTGGCAGAATAGCATAAGGTTTGTCTAAACCAGACAATTTTTGCGGAGTCAGGCCTTGTATGGCCTGGAAGAGGGTGAGCTGATCTGCTATTACCCACTCAGGGATTCCATAGGATGGACCCGAAGTGTATGAATGTCTCTGGTAGATTTTGGTGCGAACAGCTTATGCCTATGAACTGTGAGTCTGGCAAGGGCCAAGGAAGTGTGAATGTCTGTCTGTTTTGGGTCCTCTTGCTAGCATGGCTGATGTCAATGCTGCAGGAATTGAACTGCCTAATAGTGTCACTGTAGCAATTAGCTGTCCTACTTTTTTATGTGCAATATACATGTGAGGATATTATCTTACTGTTTCTCTTTTTTGTCCCCCTTGGGTTTTAGGTTTCATAGACCGTAGCAGATCAATTCTACCTGACTACTATGCCATCTTCAAAACATAACTAAAAGGAACCATAAGTGCTGGTATTATTCACTTCCCTGTTACGTACAATGTAAATCTTCCGAACTGCCTTTTTAAAAAAAAAAAAAAAAAAAAAGTAGAAAAATAAATATTAAAAAAAAGGAGAATTGTATTTACATGTGATAAGTACTGCAGCATCATCAGACCTGCTGGTTCAAGCTTCAGTAACAGAAAATACCCCTGGTGGGAAATCGTGCCAAGACTTGGCATCTATGTATAGGACTTTCCCGGCATGTGGATTTGCCATATGTGTTCAAGCCCAGCTGGTGGTGCAACCATTGTTGTCTTCAGGCACCCCTCATCCTGACAAGCCTCTGTCATCAACCCTAGAGAGCCCTGAGACGGTGTTCAGGGAATCACTTGGCCTGGGTGAAGTCTCCAAAAGATGAGCCCCTATGGCACTAAAGCACTTACACCAAACACTCCTTGCAAGCTGAGAGCACCTTATGAGGACAGTGAAGGAGCAAAACTCTCCGTGGGCCGGCCCATCTGTGTATATCATCTGACTAGAAAGGCATTTCTTTCCCTGGAGAAGTTTACAGCCAGTCAGTAGACATTATTCAGCTTCCAAGCAGAAAAATCCTCTGAAGAACAGGACGCCCTACTGAAGGCTGCTTCACTTCTAGCAACTGTTTGTTTTCCATCTCTTTCAAGTATAATTTTCTAAACCCGGTTGTGAGCCCATTAGCAGTAAGTGACAAGAACGCCGAGAACCAGCAAGCAAAAGCCCATTTCTTCATGGTCACTGCATGGCATCTGCTCCGCTTGTAGTTTGTCTTACACCCAAACCTTGTGACTGTGTGAGAGCCAATGTGCCCCTGGCAGCAGGAAAGGCTGGGATTCCCCTCCGGCTCTGCAGAGGGACACGCAACAGGAGGGGCGGGAGGTTCCATGGAGGATATCTGTTGTCTCTCTATCAGGTGTCTCAAGAACTGATCCTAAGCTCACGCTGAGCAAAGCATGACGAAGTGTGTTACCTGGCCCAACAAAAGGAGTCTGGGACATTCCTATGGATGGTGGGACTTGTCACTGGAACCCACAGCTGAGGCATAAGGACAGCAATTCAGAGGTGTTCTGAATTTATTGGTTCTAATTTTGGTTTTAATTTATTTTTATTATAGTAGTTTAACACACAAACTGACCAAGCAGAGCTCAGAGAGCTGGTCACTCTGGGCCTGGCTTACTTGCCAATGTGTGTGCTCTACAGTAAGGAAGCACACACAGCCTCACTGCTTTCTAGAATATGTCTGAGAGGCTTAATTGAACCGGAACACAATTAAGTGCTTTTCTGAACTTAGGCCATCACCTTCCAGAATTAAGTCCTTAACTAGTATAATGCCAGCAAGCTGGGGCAGACATTGTCAGCTCTTACAGGATACTTTCAAGCTTTTACAGGATACTACCATGCCATGTTTTGGGACAGTGGCTGAAAGCACTGTAGCAACATGACTGTAAGAAGTTCCTGATTATTATTCCAGGACACCTTTTCTTCCACAATAGCTATTTTCCTTTGACAGTTTGAACTGAGAGGCCAAAGTTTTTTACTACAGAATAGTTATTTCTGTTATTCTTTTACTAATTTTTTCTTTCTCACTGTCTTCCATGTATCTATCCTCTCTTCTGTGCTCCCTGTCCAGCTCCCCCTGTTCCATGCTAACATCGCCCTTCACCAATTGCAGGCCAAGACGCCTCTCACACTTGAGCATTTAATGCTCAAGTGCAGTGCAGTGTAGTGCCAACACTCCTGCCTCTTCTCAGGCCTCACCTCACTCCTATGGATGCAGGAGTATGGCCAAAGGACCTGCACACAGCCCATGGAGTGGCTCTAGCACCCAGCCTGCCCCAACAACCCCAGCAGCGAGGGTGACACCCTCCATCTGCTTGGTCGTGGCACTCAGCACCTCACAGATTGGCCCTCCATCAGAGGGAAGCAAAAGCTCTTCATTCTCTTCCATGGCCATCCTTGCAATGCTGTGGATTATTAGTTATTAAATGAGGATTGGCTGTTGTAGGATGGAACATCAAAGGAAAGTAAAAACCAGGTGGTTTCTGGGTGATGATTCCTGAGCAAACACACCGTCACCCCTGTATCACCAGCTCACACTTGCTTTAGATAGAAGTTCATCAGTAGTGAAAGCCTTCAGTGTGCAGTGTTATCAGCTCAGCACAGCAGAGGCAGAGCACTACCAGCCAGGAATCCACTGCTTTGGGTTATTGTCATGAAAACCTCAGTTCGCCTTTTTTTAATTCATTCACATACATATGCACACAAGTTACAAGACTGCTTTAGAGCTTTAAAACAAGGAAAGAAAGCCTTTATGCTTTTAACTGCACAGACTGCACTGCATCAGAACAGCTCTGTTCCAGAGCTCTGCTAAAGAACAACAAATCCTTGTGTTCCCAGCATGGATCTCACACCTGCTCTGGCATCTCTAGCATAGAGGATCACTCTGAAATGGAAGGGACACTGTTTAAGGAACAGTGGTGACAGGAATCACAGGACTTGGTAGGCTAGTGGGAGGGAAAGGTGAGGGTTTGTTTCATTTTTATTAATAAAATTAAGACGAGGGAGGTGGAAGTCGCAGGCTGCTGCTGTCTGTCCATTGTTAGTGCTGGAGTCCCCAGGGGAATGATCACTCTGGGCACTGCCACTGTCCCTCACGGGCACAGCCCCAAGCATTGCCCACACTGCCAGCCTGACACCCAAAACAAACCCTTGAGCACTATCCGAGATACTTAACAGCCAAGTCCTGGGTGATGGCCAAACATTCCCCAGCACCTTCATCCCAGTAAGCCCATGGCAGCTGACTGCTCAGCAAGTTGCCACACTCAGCCTTGCACCATGATTTTGTGCTGTCCCCAGGGCAGCTCCATGCAACCATGCTTTTTTTTTTTTTTCTTATTTCTTTTGGGTTTTTTACTTAACTCCTAGCTGAGCAGACACCAGACAAAAGTGGAAGAACTGCCACATTTCTCCCCAGATGGAAATGGAGCTTATTCCTGAAAAGGGGGAAGGGGAGGAAAAAAAAGCCATACAAGGTGTTTGGCACTGCAGTATCACCAAACTGACACTTCCTCTGCTTTTCACTTCAGTGGCTCTGGGTAGTTGGCAAAGTTAACCTTTGTCAAGGCATTCCACAGCAGGACCATTCCTTTCAGGGCCTGAACACAGTTCTGCATCCTCGGTGTGCACACCCACCTCTGGCATCCCTGGGAAGTTGCACACAGACTGGGGAACTGCTGGTCCCTTTTTTTTATAAATCTGGTTTCTTGAGAATTGTTTTCTGACCTGTGAAAGCCATCTCTATCATGGAAAAGGAGCTGTGATTCTGTTGGCAGTAAAGGGAAAAAACCAAACAAGAAACAATCATGATTTCTCTCCTTTGACCTGGATTATGTGTAGGACATAATGATGGCATTCCTGCTAAGACTGTATTAGCAGAGTTATCCCCGTTCTGATTGGAAGGAGATTAATAGTAGTAATAAAGAAATTACACCAGGTTTAGAGAATGGAAAAGTCAACATGGAACAAAAATGACTATTCCAGAGGTAATCCATCTCCAGAGGTAATAATCAAGGAGTAGAAGCATTTCTGTTATATGTACCAAATTCTGAATACTTCAAGTGTGCAAGTATTTTGACATCTGCTGTATTCAGCAGCCTGCGGAATAATGAAGTATAAGTGGGGACTAAGAGGTGGCTGGGGAGGTGGTGGGGATTGAAAAAGCAGTTCCAAAACATCTAGACAAAAAAGTTTTGATTGTTTGGGAAAAGTGATGGTGAGGAAGCCCAATAGTGGCACACCTTCACCAGCAGAGGGTTGCAGGGTCCTGGTGACACCATTCCGACTCAGAGGGAATGTGGGCATTGTGGCTTTTCCCGCCCTACACCCCGCTGGGTGGGTACTTGCAGGCTGAAGAAGTTTCAGGCTGCAGGTTTGCCAAAAGGCCAACTTTTGGGTCCAGGCAATTCCTAGTGAACACACTGGGCATTATCAAGAGAAGGAAGAAGCGGGGAAAAGAACACAACAGACTTTTAGTTATTTTATGTTAACTGAAACCATTAGATAGGCCATTACATAAATAAATCTCATCCTAATACATGTCTAACCACTGAATTCTGTCATCACTGCAACTACTCACCAAATTCACCCGTCCTTATTTCTGCAGCACCACCTGTGCAGTGCAAACACTACAAACCAAGAGAGGGGGGAGCACTTCCAACATGCCTAGTGAAGCTTGCACTCATACAGATGGATGGGCGAGGTAGAAACCCGTAGTTATACATGAATGGGGGCTCCCTAACGTGCCTGCAAATAAAATAACTTTGTATAAATAGCCATGGGAGATGACTAGGCTTATAAAAAAATCAGGAAAGAAAAAGGGGACAAATTATTTTTCCCAGGTGTTCAGTCTGCTCGAGCTTGGAACAACTTCTGTAAACAAAGAGGAGGTGACGGGCACATACCCTGTGTTCTTGTGTGTCCCAGTTACTCCTGCACCAGTTGCATTTTCCAGTTGATATCCAAGTGTATGTATATAGATTGTCTTTGTATAGGAGTGAGTGTGGTGGCTGTCAATCGTGATCTTCCAGTATTGTAATTTAACAGATTATGGCTGTATGAAAATGATGTAAATAACTAGAAAAAATTAAACTGGATCTCTATGTCCTAGTTTTTGTACATACTGAAACTGCATGGTATTTAAATTATTGTTTGTCTCTGATGTATGCAGTTTCTTAAAAAAATTCATTTAAAAAAAGCTTTCTGGTGCCTGTGTATTTTATCACCCTCTGTCCCAGTGACTGACAGTGTAACACATGCAGGCAGTCAAGGATACCAGCCAGGCTCACCCACACCTCCATGGGAGCAAAGCAGGAAAGGGAGACTTCCCAGAGCAGATGGATGGGACAGAGATGAGCCCCAAGCACCATGGCCGGGCTGGTGCAGCTCAGCAAAGAAGGACAAGTGGTACCTCAGCTGCTGAAGGGGTACCTGGCACCACCCTAGTGAAGAGCAAATCCAACAGTCTGCACTAGACACGCACAGGCATCCAAAAACCCCACAACCAAACCCCATCTGTCACCACAAGGCTGCTGGTGCAGGCTGTGCTCTGCCAGGGCCAGCTGCCAGAGTCAATGTGCAGCACCAGCAAGTGCTGCTGCTGTTCAGCAGAGGGGCCATTCCTGCACATCCATATCATGTATTCCTATTTTTTGTTACCCTTCTTCCCCAAGTAGCTTCAGTGGGTGACAAGTTGAAGCCTCTGTGTAGTGAAAAGAGGAGGACAAGATTTCACAAGAATAAGTACATACCTTCAAACAGCCTCACTGGCCTCCTGCAAGGGTGACAGCTCTGCTGAGGCTCTTCAGTGTTTGGAATTGATGGTGCAAACTTTCGGACCCTGAGGAGACGAGTGACACCCAGCATCCTCACTCTAAGTGGCAGCTGGGAGCAGCTCCCCTCCCCTGACACAAACAGGCTTCCAATTACACTAAAATTTAAAGATCCATCTACTTTAACTGACCAAATTCTGTTCCTTACCCTTGCTGGTAGGGAAACACAACATGATCAAAACTTTGGTATTGGGCTTTTTTTGGTTTGCTTCCATCTGGGCGACTTTTCACCTACCTCACAATCCTTATTTATGTGTGTTTGTATGTACTTCCAGTTCTGACAGCCAACGAGTTTTGTGGCTGTCCTGTGACATGTGGATAAATAAACAAAATTGTAGGTTGTGACTAAAGATCCCCTTCCCTCACACTGAGCTATGGCTTCCATAGCAGCAGTATATAATTGTTGGGTTACATATAGTAATTTCTGAGCTTTAACAAGAAAATTATTGCTGAGAATACATTGTACAGGGAATGTGAGAACACAGTCCAATCTCTTACATTGAGACCTCTACGAAAGGGGTGGGTTATGTTTTAATGGAAGAATTTCAAAAAACCAGTCTAAGTGAAGGGATGTGTGTGTCTTCAGTAAGTCCATGTAATTACTGGCAATCAAATTGCAATCCAATGCCATCTGTAGGCAGGAAACAGAGGAGGCTGGAAAAAAAATCAATTCTCCATTTAACAGACACACCTGCAAAACATACTCTGCTGCTTGGCAGTGCCTGGCTAAGGGCTCAGTGCCCTTAGCACAGGTGTAGGGCTGGATTGCTTTGCCATCGTCCTCTTCACCTCTATTTCTCCCCTTTCCTCCTCAGATCAAGGTTCCCAGGCAACCAAGCTCAAAAACAACAGCATGGCCATGCCCTGGTCACACAGTCGAGCTGGTCTGTGTGGGACAAAGCAGCTGCCCTGCTCCTGAGCAGTGGGAGTTTCTGGTGCAGCTGTCAGGGCAAGGTGCAGGTGGTGCAACAGCACCCTCAGGCCACACGGGCCAGCAGTGCCTTCAAATGGCACAAAGCTGCCTACAGAATGCTTCCCTGAGTGACAGAATGAACAAAAGCTTGGCTTTTAGGTAAAGTTGTGCCACAGGAGCTGTGGTGTTCAGAAGGAGATCTTTGGCATGTGGAGATGACAGGTGATCTCCTGTCCAGAACGCTGTTCTGTGTCATTATTTATGAGCCTTTGAATGACTATACTTCAGCAACTTTTGTCTCCATGCTCTCCTGCTTTCCTCTCCATGCAGTCAGGCCCCTTAATAAAATCCAAACCACTCATGACTTTTCAAGCATCATCCTCTGACATCTGCCATTACTTTGCTTATCTGGAGTTTCCATAACATTTGGACATCAGCTGGAGAAGAACTAGTGCGTGCAGCACAGGAGAGCACAGACATGTGGCACCGCTCTAAACCTCTCTGGAGAGAAAGTATGGCTTGAGGGGAGAAATGGATCAAATTAAGCTTATTTTTCTTGTTTGCAAAGCCCATGAAGATATTTGGCAGAGTGAAGCCTGAGGGGGAGAGCTTTCACTCTCCAAAGTCCAAAAGTCCAAAGTCAATGTTTCAATGCTGTCTCTGGGGGGGGGGGGGGGAAGTATAAAGGAAAAACAAAAATAACAACCCAACACTTGTTGGGTTCTAAATGAACAAGCAAGTATGCAGCAAGCAGTTACATACTCAGCCAGTCAAGGAGAAATTACATAAATAAAGAAAAAATACCTCATTTTCAAGCTTCTCAGGAAAAATGAACATCAGGTAACTTCTTATGTTCCAGCTGGATGACACAGAGGTTAATGGAAAACAAATAACAAAGATAACCCCTTCCTCACCTTACTTAGCCAAAGATTTCACTGGGAGGCTCAACTACATGCAACTTCAAAACATTCTGTGTTAGGCACTACTAGTCCACAGTAGATAAAATGGCCAAACTTGGACTTCCCATTAGAAGTGCCAAGTTGGACACCACAACTACTGCACTGGTTTAGATCAAAAGGTCCAAGAATGGTCGGCACCAACCCCAGGCTGGTGACAATGTCTGGAGGGACAGACCCAGGCTTCCCTAACAATGGACTCTGCTCCAGGCTGGGACATTAGAGGTACCTTGTCTCAACTTTCCCCTGACCATGCATGCTGGGGACTCCCATTGTGCCGTTCTGCTCCCTTGGGAAGCAGGGCAGTCAGCTAAAGCTTCGTGTTCCACTGGGTGTACGAGCAACTGAGCAAGCACTGAAAATTGACTGAGCCTAAGCAAGCCAGATTCATACTTCCAGTCTACTGGGAATTCAGGGCACCTTCTACATAAACTGATTCCTTCATAAATCCACAGCTTAATCCACTTTGTGAGAGGATCTATTATGAGACACACAAATGCCTCTCACCAGCGGTGAAGGAAGCATGACATTAAACCACCATGCACTCTTGAGCATAGCACCTTCTACAGCATAGCCCACAATAAATGACCTCGGCAATAAAGAAATACTCCTGATCCTTCCTGGTACACGCAACTGAAAAAGCTACACACAAACTTCAGCTGGACATTACAGCGGAGCAGAATTTGGGGATCCATCCCACATAAAATGGGATGTTTAAGTAAAATTGCTGTTGTTTATGTGGAAACACAAAGTTTCTTACTGTGAGGATGACCAAGTACAGGTTGCCCAAAGAGGTGTTAGACTCCCTCTCCTTGGTGACGGTCAGAAGCCACATAGACAGGCTTGGTCCTGGGCAACCAGCTCTAGGTGGTCCTGCTTGGGCAGGGGGGTCAGACCATGTGGACTCCAGAGGTCAACCTTTCTGCGGTTCTGTAAAAGTTCATCTCTTCTGTGCAGCTCCACGCCTGCCTACTGATAGAGAAAGGCTTCTTTAAATTAAAAAAAAAGACTTCTGGAGCCTTCAGTCAAACAGTAATTGGAGGAACACTCACTGGCAAGCCTGGAAGCAGTAACACTGACTGGCATTTCTAATCCTGATTCAGTGCACCTCTCTTCACAGAATATGTTATTGATTCCCTTTCAGGACTGAAACAGCTGAACACCTTTGGTGTCATCGCTGCTTGTTTCTAAATGACCAAGTAATCTGCCACGTGACGGCCCCAGTACCACACCATTGGGCTGGCGTGAACTGGCTGTGCAGCCGGAGGGAATCCTTCCCACGGGCAACCTCTCAGACTGCACCCGTGGCCATTATTTGAAACACTTGTGCACTGCATGTTACAGGATGCAGGGCTGTTGGTAACAGAACTTGTGTCTTTCCTGTGCACCTTGCCCAGCTCCTGTGCCTGCACTAGGAAAACAAGCGCCCATCCAAAGTGAACTCCATGGATTACACCACAGTGCAGGCACAACAATGGATTCCAAAGCAGACACAAACATGCTTTTCCTGAACTGGCTGGACTGGGGCATTCCAGCAGCACCAACAGCAAGGTCTCAGCATCCAGCAGAGATCTTCTCCCCAGGATTTTAGGGGTAACCCCAGCCGAGTCCCAGGCTTCCCCACTTAATGTGCTGCAATGTAAACCTGACCCAGTTTAAAACAAAAGCTTCTGAAGCATTTCAAGTCTGCACAAGACCGAGTGCAAGCTAAACACATTCTCTCAAGTGCAAGGAGCATCCTTGGCACTCAGCACACTAAGCACCCATTGAGTCAAATAACAGCTAAGCAACACATTCTTATGTACAATTCTGTGGTCTATGCAAGAGGTAGAAATAGAATTTTACAATTTTACAAGAAAAAGATCAGTTGACCAGTAAATCTCTATCTATGGCGAATCACTCCACTTTTACTTACACCATTAAGTACATTTCTGCATTGACTTAATTCTGAAATCTAAACCAAGCAAGAATCAAGATTACAACAGCTTCGAGGCAAGCACTCAGCAGAGCCATTGGTTATTACTGGGCTGTAATTCTGAACTATACTGGCCCATCCCACTGATTTTTCTCCATACCTGCACAGATCCATTTCTCTGGAATATCTTCCATGAAGAACAAAGGAGATACAGCCATAGGGAGCTTCTGACAGATAAAAAGAAAGTATTTTAAAACACTTCAGAAAAGTATTTCACCCCTGGTCATTGTGATGTCCTGTACTGCAGATTTGGGAAGCTTCATTCATCTGAAAATTTACAGTGTTAAAAGAGTACAATTACACTCCTAGCAAAAGCATGCTTGTTCACCACTCAGCAGGCTGACATTCAGTAAATTCACTGTACAAATACCTCCAAGTAGTAACTAGTCATACCAAGTATAAGACGGCATACTGAAACATTTTTAAATTACAAGTAAATCTACTTACCTTGCTTCAAAAGTTAGTTTTACTTCTGCAAAAGCAAGAGAGCACTCTGTGCAATCAAAATACTGTAGCTGGATGAACACGTAAAACTTCAGAAGTCATCACTCCACTACTAAGTATCTTCATTCCATCTGTATTTATTGAAAAATATTTACATCTTGGTCACCATGCTTTAACAGCATCTTTACACAAAAGGGTTAATGAACAACATCACACTAGGATCACACTAGGATGGGGGAAGGGTGGTAAAATGTCTTTTTGAAAGTTAGGTTTTTTCCCAAGCTGTCACAACCAAGAAAGTTCTCAGACTGAGTGTGCTGGAGTGCCACAGTGCGTGCGCCACAGATCCACAGCTTTGCTGACAATAGCGTCGGTGTTGTCCTGAGGAATCTGCAAAAGATCACGGCAAGGTGCCTGGTCAGAGCACTCCATTGAGACTGTTTTGTTTAAAATAAAGACTTTGAATTTCCAGTTCAGATTTCATCTCTTTATAAAAAAAGAAAACAAAACTAGAATCCCATCTTCCTGTCCTCTCATCCTACCATCCCTCTGTCCAGCACACAACCAGATTACATCTAGGTTTTGGACTAAGAGCTTTTATTTCCAAAATGCTGACAAGCAGGCAGGCACCTCACACTTCACACACTCACCACACTTCACACATCCCTGACACCAGTCATGACTCACACTGCCTATCCATGACCACAAAGTGTATCTTATTTAACTCACATGGGTTACACTGGGACCCTACAGCTCTACTGAGATGCCTCATTACTATTCAGGGTCAGGTCATGATCCCATTCTCATATCAACAAAAACACACATTGAGTCTACAGATTTGCACTCAGGCAAGAGGCAAAAAAAAAGGTGCCAGAAACCAGCCTTTCTAAGAAACCTCCAGAAAAATTAACCTAACCTGACCTGCACTTACTCACAGAAAAACCCTTTTAGTATCACAAGAAATGTGATACTAACATAGACATAAATATAGACAATACATTCCCCAAGCCTAAAAATCACTTAATTCTATGGAAGCCTTAACTCCTGATAGGAAAAGTGATTATTCTCATTGCTGAGCATTCTCCCTTCACCTTGGTACTGGCTACACTGTTCTCAGTAATGTCATCTTTTGGTACATCTGCAGCAGGCAAGCAATTCAGGCTGAAACAGTTATAAGCTATAAAAGGTAATGCAAAGCACAATTAGAGTACTTACATTTTCCAAAAACTGTGTGATCTTTTCTGCAGAATTCAGTGCTATTATCTTCATTTTAAAGGTTAATAATATCTCCACAGCAACAAACACAAGAATCTTGCAGGATCCACTTATAACTTTGTCCCAAACTCTACAAGAAAGTGAAAAGGAATCACTAAACATTATTGCAGTGTTTATCTGCTTATTTCTCTGCTAAAACAGCCTTTGTACAATCATCCCTACCCAGAATATTTTTTCTGAACAACAGCAATGTACTGAATTATTTGGGTCAGGATAAATAGAAGTCATTTTATCAACTCCTCAATCTGTACAGAGCAGACGGATGGCAAGCAGTAATTGGAATGTGCTGATATGGTGTGTTGCTGTTTAGAGATTGAACTGTTCACAAGCTCAAGTACAAAATGCAAATCTTGGCTTAATAGCCTCAACTGTAACAACTACTCTACTGGCCTACACAGACAGCTACCAGAGTGTGTGGTGAAGATGAGAATTTTTCCTAGTGCAAAAAAAAAAAAGGAAATTAACTTCATTAGCCTGCCTAATAAAGATACTCTTCAATCAGCTAAGTTGCTAAAAATTCAGAGAGATGTAATACTGAACTACTACATCTCAAGCAGGTCATTGCTGTATGAGATACAAATATGATCTATCAGCAGGATATAGTCCATGATGTTTAAATTAGGCACAAGGAACAACTATTAAGTCTTCTAATCCATCCCACTGTGCACAGACACTCTCAGAAATACCTAGGCACTTCTACTTCTCATGTGAAATCATACCTGGACCTCCCTGGGCAGGTGTCCAAAGGCTTCAGCAACAGAACGTGGATGAATATTAAAATGGATCATCACTACCAAAACTTACTATTAGCCTGCAACAATTTGAAATCATCCTTCATCCAGTAGTTCTCTCTCAGGCCCAGCTCAAGAGACTCAGGATAAAAGATTACACAGAACAGTGTGAAACCATCTGTCAGATGGCAGCTTTTATGGGCTCACATTATTTTTAGTTCTTGAATTTTAAGAGCTATGTCAGAAAGAGTTTCTGAGGATTACAGTTCTTGCTCCTTCTGGGCACTTGTTCAAAGTATTTCTCCTTCCAAATAAAAACATGGGGAACAAAGATCACACACTGTCCTCCATAATTTCTGAATATAGTAACACCGAGTGAAAAACATCTTCTGCAGCCCATCTACAAATTTGGATCTATGGGTGTGCTCCTTCCAGGGACAACTCAATTTTTGTATGACCTCTCTCAGAAGAATTTGCCCTTCAGCTCAGAGTGCCAGGAGAGCACAACGCAGGCATGACAGCTGAACTGAAGTGTAGGATCACACTTTTACACAAGGAATTAAGAGGGGAGAGCCCAGCCAAGAGCAATTAAGGTGATGAAGGGAGAGGAAAGGTGAGAGAGCTTGGACTGCTCAGCCTGTAGAAGAGAGGGATCTGGGGAATCTCATCAATGTAAACTGGAAGGGAGAGTGCAAAAAGGGTGGAGCCAGGCACTTTCCAATCATGCCCAGTGAAGGGATCTGAGGCAGGAGGCACAAACTCAAACACAGGACTAGATTTTTAACTTACAGCAAAGAAAGGAGAAAACCAAATGTGTAGATCCTCAGGACTATTCTCAAAGTAGAAGGACACAAAAAACCCACATGGACAGATGGGGGCGGAAGGGGGGGAAGGCACAGCCAATTTCTTTCCCCTTTGCAATTTAACTTTAATTCCCTGTCTTGCTATGATTTAGCAATTAGTATAATCCCCATAGGGACAGGAACAACACACAATCCAAGATCAAAATCTTACTGCTTCATTTGTGGTTCAAGCATCCCCGGACAAATGATCACTACAAATACTACTTTGCTGTTGAAGTCAGGTCTAGGAAGCTTTAAGCAAGGATATGAGAAAACTGAGACAACAGCTCTGTTCCACACTGTTCATCCCTGTTTACTTCTACAGCATTTTCCTTCACAAACATAGCTGTTCAGAACACAAGAAAAACTTCCCCATGTGTTCCATGTGCATCAGAACTGTAATTACAAGTGACAATTACAGAGAGTAGCAGATCTCCAAAACCGGAAATAATTTTTAAAGTTTATATCAAAGCTTATGTTAATTTGAAAACAAACTTACTAATCCTATTATAAAATACCCAGTCTTCTTTCATTATTTTGCTTCCAATTCTTCTGACTTCAGTCTCCATAATTACATTAGGTTACATGCTATGCTCAGAAAACACTCTATTGTTTTCCTGCATTATTTAGTCTGATTCCAGAACAAATGTTTTAACAATGGCAAAACAGATGCAGTATCTAAATCACCAGTGTCTTAACAAATTTTGGAAGATGGTGCACAGAAAAGTGAGTGAGATGTCAGCACTAACCAGCTGTGTCTGCTGCTGTGTTTTTTCCTTAACGTTTCCAGCTATTGTTACATTCAGTACAACTCCATCAGTGACAGTAATCAGGAATGATTGTGCAACACTGTGATTAACAGTCAGCACCTTGTTTGTACCAGCAGAGCCAGGAACAACAACATAAACTATCAAAAGTGGAAAAAAACCACAGCAGTTTCAAGGAAATATATTTTCTGATGGTCATATTCTAATACAGCAATCTTTATACATTACGTGTACACAGGTGTCCTTGCCTCACTTTTTTAGTAGCAATCATTTAAGGTCAATTTTACTGCATTTTTTTACCTGTTCTTTGATACTCCTGGAGAGGGGGAAAATATAAGGGAAACATTATGAACTGTGCCTACAGCCCTACACAGGACTGCAGAAAAAGAAATACATATTCTGAACGAAATTCACTATGTTTTGTGTGACTATCATCCTCTGTAAAAATACAACCGTTCAATCAACTCCAGGAACACTCTTGCAGGTGTTTCTTGAACAACAAAGCAGTATTCACAACCACAAGGAAAAATAAAAAGAAATGGGAAGCTATAAAGGCAAAGAGCATGCCAAGGATTATGCAAATGAAACCATTTACTTTTCACTGAGCATCTTCTATAGACAAGATACGACACTCTGTGTGCACCTGTGTGTGAAGGGATGCCATTGTCCAGGCACTCTCTGAGGTTCCTGCAGCACTACAGTGTAGTAATACACAAGAGGCATCACAGCACTGCTGCTCTCTCTTTTTCTGATACATCACCATTAACCTCACAGTTTTTCCCTACGCTGCAGGGTAAACACACTCAACCTTACTTCCTGGTTCTGGTCCTCCAGCCATCCAGGCAAGAGGCATCTAAAAAGAACAAACGCTTTCTCCTCTGTCTGCACTTCTGGGTGTCCTTCCAGAGGTAACTGGGCATGGAAAGACATGATGAGGCTCACACAAATCTCACCCCGCTCTATCATGATCTTGTGCCCATTCATTTGCAAACCTGGGAAGCAGCTCAGTGAGACAAAGGCAAATTGAATTAAGCTTCTGTGTAGTAGTAGCCCACATGCTCATTCTTATGCCCGCCTGCTCCACAGTAAAATTAAGGCATTTTCCGTATTTCTGTTGTTTCTATTAACAAATTACTTACATTTTTACGACTAAATGTAATTTATGCAGGGCATGGAGATCACAGATGTAAAACTACAGAATTATATTAACACATAACGGTAGCGCCAGTTTGAAAGTCACAAGATTTCAGGAGAATGACCAAATATTTTGCCACTAGCACGCTGCCAGATAATAACCTAACACCAGCCAGCCAATGCCAAGCCTTCAGTGCAGAGTACAAACAACAGGGGGCCTGGTAAGTGAGTGGCATCATTAGGCTGTAAAAAACGCCTGGCTCATTCACAATTACAACTGCAAAGCTGCACTGCGTCTGCTGGATCATCTGGGCTGACAGTGCCAGATTAAACTGGAAGCCAAAGTGCCATTTTGCCTGTTGAGATTGAAGCCACAAACAGGATCCCAAGGTTTAAGAGCAGGGATCTCCAGCCGAGGGCCCTCACAGCACCATTGGAAAGCTTTCCACACATGGGCTTACCAAACAGATAAGCAAATATGCTGCTGCACAAATCAAACAGGACAATGATGAGCATGAAAACAAAGGTGTGATCCAGTTCTCTCCCTGTCTCAGAGAGAAACACACCTTTCTCTGCCTCTCAAACCTCTGCTACAGGCAGGTTCAAATTCCAGAAAGCACCCTGTCTATATTCCAGGTGGGATACAGAGTCTTTGGAATGGTCTGCTCCTCCCTTTTACCAATGTGACACCTTTAACAAGTTTGTTAAGAAGCTCATCACATAATATGCCAAATGTATTAGACACTGCATAAGCTCAAAGCGAAAGCTTCCACGTGAAACCTGGCCATATGTATCTTCCAAGCCCACTTAAATTAAATTGATGCACAAATTTTATCTATGGTGTAACTTGAAGTGTGCTATAAAACAGTATTTATACTGAGTGGCAGAGCCTGTCAAGTACTGGTATTGTGCCACTTCATCTCATCATTACCAGGTAAAATTGCTGCACAGCATGTACAAGTCTTGTACACCTTAGAGAAAACCAACCAACCAAACAAAACCATGACTTTTAGATGTATCTGCTTGACAGAGAAGACTACAGTTCGTAGAAAGCAAGCAGCCTCTCTAAGAAAGGCAGTGCTAAATCATAAGTGAAAATAAATCATAAAAGACTGTGTTCAGATAATCTCTCACTTGACAAGAAAGTAAGTAAAATTCACGGGAGAACTGGAGACCTTCAAACCTCAGCAGTTTCAACACTGACATTTGGATGCATTTCAGATAAGCACTGGGGCTTCTAGATCCTAATCCAAACTGAATCTTCAAGCATTAATTAAGTTCATCTGTCACACACTACCCATGAAGTATGTTATTTCCTCAGCGAATAAGGCCATTATGATTACAACTGAATAATTCACAAACCTAAACTGCCAAGAAAAAGTGCACTTTCATCATGTTCCCACAAGAACTGTTGGGAAAAGGGATTGTTCTGTCATCAGAAGTACCAACACTGAAATTTGTTTTTATTCCAGACTGATACAAAAAGCCAGTATTCTGACCTTTTCCAGGGAGAACAAAAGTATTAAAAAATTTCAGGTAATCAAAGTATTCTATTTCACCAAGGTAAAACAGCATATGGAAATGTTAAAGATGCATACTGATTAGACAAAACATTTCATGTAAATAAAACTAACTCAAAAGGGTAGATATTTGAAGCAAAATATTCTTGCAAGATGAAATATGAAATCAAAATTCTTCATCTAGATTTTTCCTTTTACACCATCAGGATGATACAGCTCCATTAAGGTTTCAATTTTCAACAGAAAATAAAAACCCAACCCTTTCACCTTCCAAGAGCAAATCTGCTCTGATACAAATTCCTCCCTCAGCTCTTGTCCACAGCCATAAGATCCAGTAGCAAAATTGAATCACATGAGCTTTAAGCTCTAAGCTGTAACAAACATCCTATACTATGCATGCTTAAATAATTTCTGCAGTTACAGAAGTAGCAAAAACTTTCAATCACCATATCACATACAATCACTAAGCAGACAAGACTATTTTGGAGCCTTACAGGTGCTTGATGAGAAGAACTTGGCATGTAACAATAATCGTGCTGCACCTAAAGGTCGCAATCCTTCACAAATTGTTTTTTTTCTCTCAAGCATAATCCTCAGCAACAAAAAAACCTACAGAACATCAAACACCATGGTCCAACAAGAGCAAAAAGCATGATCTCTAATCTTACAGCTTGTTCCCCAAAATCTTCTTATTCTTATAAGGGTAAATAAAACATTTTTAAGAACAGCCATTTTCCACTTTCCTCCACAGAACATGAAGTACCAGATAAACAAACACTGCATCCACTATTCAGATTATTACCAACCTTACCACCATAAAAGCATTTTCTACAAAGCAATTTACAAAGCACTGTTTCCATGCTAGGTTCCTATTCTAGCCACTGAAGTCCTGTGATTGCCTTGAAGTAAAGTTTCCCTTCAACATTGTTACTTCTCAAAGTTTTTAGACAGCTGAAAATGACACCATTGTTTTCTCTGTGCCACATCCTGTTCAGCTATCAGCAACTCTTGCTAATGCAGAAAGATGTTTCTCTACATTGAGCTTGAATTTCCCGCTTTCCAAGAGTTCTCAGGTAGCAGAATTAGGGAAATCAAACAAGGTTCATTTCAAAAGCCCTTCAGTGAAGTGTCAGGCACAATAATTTTTCCCTTTTAAAAGCTCAACAACCTATTTGTAACTGTAGAATCCTGATATAATCCACAATTTCACTAACTTTGTAATATTCAACTTGCCCTAGTACTTTTTAAAATAAACATTCTGTCATGGTTTAACCCCAGCCAGCAACTGAGCAGCAGACAGCCACTCATTTACTACCTCCACCAATGGGATGGGGGAAAAACTGGAAGGGTAGAAGTAAGAAGCAAATTTGTGGGGGGAGAAAAAAAGTTTCATAATTAAAAAGAAGTAATAATTAAAAAAATAAGGAAGATAAGAAAAACATAAGAAAGAGAAGAAAATAAAACCCGAGACAAGTGATGCAGCTGAGAACAGTTGCCCACCACCCTGACTGATGGCCAGGCAAGTCCCCAGGCAAATGCTCCCACCTGCCAACCTCCTCCTCAGTTTAACTGCTGAGCATGACTCCACACAGAATGGAATTTCCCTTGGGTCAGCTGGAGTCAGCTGTCTTGGCTGTGTCCCCTCCCAGCCATGTTCTTGTGCGCTCCCAGCCTCCTTGCTGGTGAGGAGCAGAATGATGCTGTGTAAGCACTGCTCTGCAGGAACTAAAACAGAGCCCTATCACCAGATAGCCCTATCACAGAGCCCTATCGAAAACACAGCCCTATCACCAGCTACTCTGAAAAAATCTAACTCTATCCCAGCCAAAACCCATACATATTCCCAAAATCTTTTTCATCTAACACTAATACAATATTACAATCACTCCCTAAGCACAGATTTTTGTCAAAAAGCCCAAAAACTGACTACCACTCAGCTATGTAACAGTGACAGAGGGTTTGGAGTTCTGCATCCTGGGTGGCACTAAGTGTCCAATAGAATCAGCTGGGATACTTAGTTCCATTCTTTTTATTTTCAGTAGGTGAAACAATCACACAGAGATTGATTATCTTGCATCAGTAACAAGGGGAATTAAATCCATTATTATTTCCAAGTTAGCAATAAAGCTAACACCATAATCTTACAGGTAAATTATGGAAAGCTCTTTGCCTGCTAGTGATGACAGAAAGCTGAAATTACTATGCAGTTACAAACAGAAAGAAAAGAAAAAGAACTTGCCTCTGTAAACTGGACTCAGGTAAACACCCTGCAAAACACTTTTTAAACCAAAGATCGTAGGGGAGTTTGCTCATTGCAGCACATGCCTTCAGATGCATCAGTAGTCTGTTATCTTCAATGTTCAAATACTGCTCCAGAATTTTTGGCTGAGAAAGGATTAGAAAATTTTAGGTAACTCACAACAGAATACCTTCATAATTAATGCACACTGTAAGACAAGCACTGTCTTAACAATTCAATTAATGTAATGGAGCAATGTAACATATTAAAATAATGTACCTTCATTGTTTCAGTTGTTCCAAAATACAGGTGTTACTGACTTCTGCAATCAACTAATTATGTACTTAACCAAAGAAACAACCTCAGCTTCCTGAAATTGCTGACCACTGGCAGAACTTCCAAGATATCCAGTATTCCCTAGTGCAAGGATGTGCTTCAGAGCTTCAAGCAATGCAGAGATTAAACGTGCACTAATTACTGCTACCTTCACAAGTAAAATCAAGTTTCATTCACCTCAAACCTAACTGCCTTAGCACACATCAAAAAATATCTACACACGATGCAGCAAAACCCAAAAAATCAATTCTGAGAGCAAATCCCTGTGCAACCCATTAAAAGCTGGACATTGATTTATTGTTTAAAAACCCTAAGTATTTAAGGCATAAACATGTGGATAATTTTCTCATCTTGTTTAAATTTTAATGTAACACAATACACATTATCATAAATTCTTGACTGCCTTTATGCTTTGTCATAATTAGGCAAACTGTTAAGACTTCAACTGTCAAAGGCAGAAAACATTTCCTTTGCCAACATTCTCACCTACTGAGTCTTGGCACATTGATTGTGTTACCAAAAAAAATTATGGAGGGAGACACTTGGCACTCTTTACGTCATATCACACGAACACACACTTTAAAAATATTCCTTTCTTCTTTGAACTGGTACAGTTGAATGTACCACCCACAACAAGAGCTAGGTTTAAAAATTATTTCTTAGTTCCAAAAGAACTAACAAGGGCAGGCATAATTTTCCTCAGCAAATTTCTATTCAGAAATTGCTGGTACACATGTACTCAATATTTTTACTTTTTAGGATATTGTTAACTAAAAGCTCCTCTTCTGTTACAGCTATTTGATGAATTACAAGAACTTTCATAATTTTGGTAAGTACACATTAAAATCAAACTTTCATTTTATAAATCAGGAAGACAGAAATTCAAAATTAATAATCTGTGATAATATTCTGTGATTTTTGTGAAAAAAAATATTCTGTGTTTAAACTGTCAGTGCTACAAAAATCTACTCCACTTTTTATTATAACTTGATCTGCAACATACTGTTTTTCTGAAGATTGAGTACTCTGCTCCTTTTATAAAGCAAAACTGTGCTTTGTCTATCATCCAATGAGCAGCATATGAATGCCAGAGATGCAGCCTAGAAAGTAGCAGACGTACAACAAGATGTTCTTCACTTTTGACATTTTTAATTGTTTAAAGAAAATTCTTAAGTGACCAATTTGTGAGACATATAATTCAACTGGATACAATGTAACATTTAGACAAAAAAGGCAATTTAAAATTACCACGTAGCAAACAAAAAAAATTTCTAATGTTACATTAAACAGGGCAGCACAATCACAATTCAAAAAGCACTCCTCCCCTATTCTCAAAATAGCTGGTGAAACAGAATCCAAAGGTGTAACTTCTGATTCTCCAGCTGTCTCCCTGTGTTAATGCCTTCTATGACTGCTTCTCCTTGCAAAAAAAAAAAAAAATTTCCTTTTTCCTTACCAGCTGTTGTAACGAATCCTTGTGCTTGCTGTTCAGCTGATTCACAAAGCAACTGACAAGCCAATAGCATTCTATAGGATCCTCTACCATTTCCTCCATTGCTTTAGCAATAGCAAGAAACACTTCATCTTCAGGTTCCTGAAAAACAAAGTCAAAAAAGTGATCTACAGAGAAGTATTGGACTGTTCTGATTTAAATCTCTGCTATCTGGGGAAAAAAACAGGAATCAACATACACAAAAAGCTCTTCTGGTGTTTCTAAACAAGACATCAGTCAGCAGCTGCACGATGATGACAGATGTCTATTAAAACAGAGCAAGTAACACTTGTCTTGCTTTTAAAACCAAAACATGCTTCAGTGTATAGAGAGTCCTAAATACTACTGGGATAATGTCCCTGCGGCACAGGCTGCTCCAATGCACACATACCCTTACTTGAACTCTCTGCATTCAGATGCACAAAACACTCAGACGACTTCCGTTTGTTACTCAAACATTTCAAAATATTTAGATCAATCTGACATCTCCCACTGCCTCTACAACAAAACACCTGCATTACCATCAAGAGTAACCTCTCATAAGTTTACAGGGACAGTGACTGCACTGAAAAGAGAAGAAATACTGTCTGCAGCAGCAAAACAAACCTGAGTTACAGGACTAAGGACTGGGGCTGTGCTGAACACCATCACTATGAAACCTCCCCGCAGTCCTGAGTGCAGCTCTGGGATGCACTGACAAAACACTTGCTCAGAAGGCAATACTGCTCTAGAAGGGAGGAACTTTCAGCCCACTCCATCGCATGCCAAGATCAAGGAAATTTCTCTACTGGAAATTTGCAGGGTAGGATGGTCACACTCCTAGGAAATAGTAAGGGTATGAAAACATTCCCTCCTCTGACAAGAGAAAGCTGCAGGTAATCCTCCAATTCTAAATATTACTGAATTTTCTGTATTAACTTGAACCTATTTTTATTTTGAACTTTTCTTTAAGTACTTATGTCAAAATTTGTGATTATAGATGAAAAATTACAAATTAAGCTGGGCTAGAGTGAATACGGATAAATTAACTACAGGACAAAATCCACCTAGAAAGCTCTGGGGCTCCTTTCCTCATCTCCTATTTCATGGAGAAAAGAAAGACCCACACATTGTTTTTATTGTCACACTACTAATTTACCACCACAACACAGCCTTGTTTAACCATATGGGTGTACACTGTGAATAGCAGAGTATGTGCATTACCTGACAGAAGCCCAGGTCAGTTTAGACTAAGAAAAAAAGGAGGACAGTACACTGAAGTCTCGATTTAAAAAAAAATAATTTAAGTAATTAAAGTTGCATTAAATCACTGCATTAAATCACTGCTTGTACAGGCTCTGAATTACCCTTGTTTCAGGAATGTATGAACCTATGAGCTACAAGGAGATGATGTCATTTTCATGTCAGTGCTATAAAGAAACTGAAGTGCCCTGAAGTACAAAAGGCTTGAAACCTAGCAGGAAAAATGCACAAAAGAGATTTTAAGGCATAAAATCTTACATAAGTACTTAGGGGAAGGAAAAGAGAAAAGCACTTTGACTAAAATTCTTCTTTTATACTAGTACTTCTCTGTTATCCATTCACCTTACTTGGTCTATCTACAAGCACTTGTGGGGTGATCCGCAGTTCAGTTTCTCACTGGTTCATAGTTTCAAGTTCAATCAAGCACTGTATTTAAAAGACTGTTAAAATTGCCACTGACCAATGGAAAAGCTACGTTTCGAGGCAACTTTCCTGATTCCAGTTGATGTATGCGGAGGAAAACATCAACCTGTGGGGTAGAATCATTAATAAACCGAATCACACGAAGAGCGTGGTGAATATCCCAGTACTGCTCCTTCCGGTACTTCATCACCAAAGCATGAGATTCGTGGTGAGGAGGAATAATACCTAAAAAAAAAAAAAAAAAAAAAAAAAAAAAAATTAAATTTTAAAAATTAAAAGAAAATATATAAGCAGTTGCAAGAAAGAATCCTACTTGTTAATTTTTATAAATGTCTAGTTTTCATTAAAGTACTAGTTGTATATTTGTGCCCCACTTCCATTTATTTTGAAAACAAAGTCAGTGTAGAATGATTTTTATATACATTAGCTGTTCATTTTCTCAAATTCTACACTTTGTCTGAGATGACAGAGAATCTATACATGAAACTAACTAATGCAAAGATACTGTTCACTGCAGTATTAACTACTTTACTGCCAGAAAAGTCTTTACTCACTGTACCCGAGATTAATTCTCCCTACAATGAAATTCAAAAACTAAAATCAATCAGTTGAATCAATCAAAGATTAAAACTTAAGAATGCCACACAGTCACTTGTAAAGTAACATTTGTTATTTTCTTAGCAGAACACAAATACCTTTTCTAGTTTTCTGGGAGAAAAAAAAAATTTAAAAGTATCTAAGTAAAAAGGCAAAGAAAATTACACAGCATCTTCAGAAGAGATACATACCATTTCACTCAGTCCTTCCCCTTACTCCAGAGTCTTGCCATGCACTGATTTTCACAACAAAACTGCCAAGGACTTCAACAGAAATAAAAACATACATACACCTAGGCAAAAAAATGCCATTTCCCTATCGCTAGTGGAGCAGAATTTTTCCCAGTGTAGAAACCCAAGAGAACAAAGTATTCTTCAAAAGTCAGTTCTGAAACGAGCTTCTTTTACCTCTCATTTAAAGAAAAAATTATTCCTGCCAAGTGTTACACCATGGAATGGCTGAGTTGAGGAACAAGCACATCAGACAGAAAATTATCTTTTCTTTTCCAGCTGCAAACCTGTCTGCATTTCAAAAGCTGGAAGAAAGCAAGACATTTTTCACTATATGCCAAAAGAGAGTCAACATCATAACTGTATGTACATACTGCCAACTGTTCTCCTCAAACACAGAGGACAACCTTAGGCAGGCAAAACGAAGCTGAAACAACAGAGAGGTGCCATGAGTCATCCTTGAACAGGAAGGTAACAGAGGCAATGCTGACACACCACATCATCTGGGACATCAGCAAGCCTTGGCACATGTCTGAGAGAGTTTGGTTGACAGGACAGACTTCCTTTCTTAAATTATTAACATTATTTAGAGGTCACATAACACCTCCCACCAGAAATGGACTGGGCTGCGATTCTAGCCATTTAGGGGGAGGTATTTTGTCCTTCTTAATACCAGCTTTTCCAACAACTGCAAACACTGAAATGCAGCTTAAGGGAAGTCCCTGAATCCCTGTTCACCCAAGGCATGTCTAGAATGACAGTACGAATACCTGAAATCAGAATATCACAAGTTTGAAGGGACCCACAAGGACCACTGAGTCCCCCTCCTGGCCCTTCACAAGACTGCTCCAAAAAATCACACCATGTGCCTGAGAGCAGAGCTCACTTCTTGAACCCTATCAGGCTTGGTGTTGCGACCACTTCCCTGGGGAGCCTGTTCCAGTTCCAAACCGCCCTCTGAGTGAAGAACCTTATCGTGATATCCAACCCAAACCCGCCCTGAAAGAACTTCATGCTGTGAAGTGAATCACTCTGGGTTTAAAATACAAAATACTTTTTAGAACCAGTATAATTTTTCATGCAGCTGATTCAGAAGGTGTTTTGTGTTATCAAATGATTCACAGAACCTTTATCTAAAACAGCCCAAGACCCGGCTCTGCAGTAAGCCACTGCAAAGAGACGTATTTTGCTATTATAATGTTGACTGAAGGATTCTGTACTGAGTTGCTTGTCCAAAACTCCTATGCTATATTTCCCACTACTAATATCTTAAAGGATGCTGACAATTTCACTGGCGCCCAGGAAACAATAATATTTTTAAGGGTAGAGACTTTTATCAAGCAGGACTACTCTGTAAGTTCAACACCAAGAACTTCAAGCTCTGTAATTAGATCATGCCCCTTCTGTGCACTGTTCATTTACTACCTTCACCAAAAAAAGGCTGACAAATCCACATAATCAGGAATATGAAGCCAAAACTTTCAAAATGTAAAAAACTGGAAGGGGAAAAAATGAATTTAAAAATTAAGATTTTTTTAAGCCACTCCTGTTTCCAAGTTTATCTTGCATCTAGTCAATGAATGTACTTGACCAGTTAGTGCAAAGCCATTAGTACTTTT
Organism: Motacilla alba alba; assembly: GCF_015832195.1. Lineage (NCBI taxonomy): Eukaryota > Metazoa > Chordata > Aves > Passeriformes > Motacillidae > Motacilla > Motacilla alba. Next base: position 64,065,415 of record NC_052017.1, on the reverse strand, counting down.
GAATTAGTCATCTGACTAGTGCACTTCTAGGAAAATATAATCTATTTACGGTTTTTAGTTTCTGGGGATACCATTAACTTGTCTTCAGCCTTGTATCCTCTTCAATGGCAAATACAATTCAAAGACAGCAGCAAAACCATAAGAAACCAATATTCTGCAGAACACAAAGCTTCTCTTTAGAATAAACATGTATTCCATGCTTCACCCAGTTTAAAATTAATCACAACTGTACTTCAACTTAATTGTCTGTTATTTCAGGAGCAGAGCTGAATATCTTATCAGATATGGATGACTTCTTACAATCCACATTTCAAATTCATTTCATAAATGTACTTGGATAGTGTTACAAAGTTAAATACAGAAACACACTCTCCTAGGTACATTTCAACAAAGTTCTCAAAAACTTCTTTTATCATTGCCATTGGGCATCCCAAGTGGATACAAAAATAGGCTAAATATGTATCAGTAGGCAAGGTAACACAGAATAATCCTGTCATTACTTCTTCAAAGACAAAAAAATAAAAATTAAAATTAAAAAAAAAATTTGCATCTTCCTACATTCTGTATTCCATGTTATAATTCATACCTAGGAGCACTTTCCACACCAGTATACGATACATGGATGGAAGAGGAAACCTCTGACTAAATGTGCAAAGCTTCTCAATATCTGTAAAGAAATGAAAAGAAAAAAAATTCAGGACAAATTTAAATACAGTTATAAATAAGCATGCATCTCTGATCCAGCTAAGTATGACAAATTTAGCGGCAGATTGAAATTCCCTATTTCACCACATATTATCAACAAATGCTTTCACTGCTTTCCCGTTGGCCTTATTTACAGAAAAACTACTCTAGGTTCCATCAGGAGGAAAACTGGTCCATTTTTATAGGCATTTTGTAAAGCATGTCACTGTCAAAACAATTAAGGCCTTTTTTAAAGGGACAACATTTATCTTTCTGTTCTGCCAGAGATGTGGCACTCCTCAGGGACCAACAGCAACAACATCTTCACTGCTTTGAAGTTAGATGGAATTGACAGCATGAGATGATGCATTCTCAGATTAAAACTGCTTTCCCTAAAAATCTTTCCGTTTCTTGGGCACAGAGAATGAAAGAAGGAAAAAGGAAGAAACAAGCAAGCTGACAAATCTTTAATAGTTTTAAAAATCAGACTTCCAGGTCTTTGGAAATCAAAGGTCTGCTAGCACTAACTGAGAGATTATTGGTAAAAGATGCAAAACTTAAGTAAGTATCAAGCACAGCAGGTAAACATTTTCTATTACTCCCTCCTCAGCCCCTAATCCCCAAGAAACAGAGCAAACAGTGAAATTAACTTGCCCAAACGATCATCCTTTAACAGAATTTCCAGCGACTTCTTTTCTTCAACTCCACGAAATCCCACTTTTTCATAATACACTGAGCGGAAGTTTCTCTGAGAGTCATCAGCCATGACTTGTTCCTTCTGGAGAAACAACAAATTCCTCTGAAGACTTAGAAGAATACACTCCTATTGCTTTAAGGTCAAGTAATTTTGCACACTGATATAAGTTTACTGCCTATGTCTCTACAGTATTAATAAACCCTACTGAATATTAAGATCTTCCAAGATTTTTTTTGTCACATACTAACATAAACAATTATAAATGTAATTCATTCTAAACAAGATCTAAAGATACCAACTTTATAAACAAAATTAAGGGATTTTAAAAAATTATTCACATAGTATATTATGCTAAATTGGGAAAAGATTTTTTTTAAAAATTGCTGGAGAAACACTTCAGTATTTTATGCCATACCCTGTAATTCAAAACCAACATAAAAATAACCAGTTACAAGTCTGACAAAATTTTGACTACAAAAACCCTACTCAAGTAGAACTATTGTCCACATAAGTAAAATTATTAGGTTTCTTACTCACCAGCCCAGGTAATCAGAAGCAAGGACAAGCCAGAGTTGGCCTCAGTGGCACAGGGGGACAGGGAAGAATAAGGCTGGGTGTGTAGGTTTCTTCTTAAGTTGCAGATATGAATTAAATGCTCATGTTGTTACCAGCTGCCGTAACAGCCACAGCCTTGAGCTTGTTATTCCAGCACTAAAACCAAACAAATGTCTCATCCCTGTAGTGGAAAAAAAGGTAAATTCCAGTGAGTGCTCTGTGTATCACAACTGTAAATGACATTTCAATTCAGCTCAACCCTCTAACTATCAATTCTCTCTCCTCTGCAGGCTTGCAAACATGAGAAAGTTCTGTTTCCTCACTCCAAGGACTGAGAACAATCTTAACTTTTACGTCCAGTGACAGCAGCAATACTTTGAGAAAAAGAATTTATTTTTGACTAAAGAGCAGTGAATGATGCTTGAGAAGCTTTTACAGTTAAATTCTTCTTTTCCTTGCAGAACCAGAGCACATATCAGGAGCAAAGCACTTACAGATATAAATAAAGACCACAATTTTACAAAGAGTGCATGCATTTAAATTTGTATATCCAGAAGGCCTATTTGTGTTTCAAATTATGTCTGGTTTTAGTGCTTTGTAGGATCAGGGCCAAGACCAGACAGCAAAATACAAACCAGCAAACGGCTGAATTAGTGCTTTCTGAGATAGGCCAAATATTATTTTAAAACCAGAGAAAAAACAAATAAATATTACTTGCAACACATTCCAGTCCTGAACTATCTTTAAGAAAATGACTGTGATATTCATCTATGGTGCATTTAAAAATCAGATTTCCATGTCTTTGAAAATCAAAGGTCTGCTAGCACTAACTGAGAGAAAAAATATTAAGAAAAAAATATTACTTGCAACACATTCCAGTCCTGCACCATCCTTAAGAAAATGACTGATATTCATGTATGGTGCATTTAAGGGTCCACTGATCAGAGTGCTCACTGTTTCCATTGCAGCCATGTCTAAAAGCAGGCTTCAGATGTGACAGTCAGTCAACTACTTTTGAAAATTTTCAGATTTTCATTTACATTTTCAAGTTTTTAAAAGCTGAATTTAGTGTTATTTAGAAAAACAGCTTAAAAAAAACAAAAACAAAAAAAAGAAAAAACACCAAAACACGTCTAGCCCATACCATGTGTGGAAAAAATGAGAAGACAGACACAGAACAGGAACATTAAACATAATTTGAAAAATAATAGCAGGGCCTATTAGCCAGGAATACTATTTTTATAATTTTAAACTAGCACTATAACAGCAGTACATCGTATTTATTCAGTGGTAAAAGGAGGAAGACAGTTTGTTTCCTCCCTCCCAATTTAGGCTTTGTATTTTCATGGTATACAAATGACCAATATTCCAATCTTTACACCCATCTTCAATAAACTGGAAAAAGAAAGGGGGAAAACAAATCCTTAGCCGGCTCATTAGAAGTGTGCTGAAAAGAAGTGTGCAAGGAACTCGTCCTATCCTCAGTTACAGCATTCCCGGCCACGACAGCGGCTTTCCCGGGATCATTAAGTGTCACTCCAGGTGAGGCAGCAGCGCCGCACAGGCCCGGGGTGCGGAGCCGCCGCGCTCTGCCCCCGACCGAGCACCCTTCCCTCGCAGGCCCCGCCGGAGGCTCCCCCCACCCGGCCGTACCTCGGGGCTCAACTCCCGGCCTGCGTCAAACTCCCAGAGGGAAACAAGGGCACGTTTGGGCACGGGATCACTGCACCCCGGGAATTCGGGCCGCGCCGGGCTCCCCCGCCGCCCCCCGGCACCTCGGGCAGGCGGGTGCGGCGCATGCGCGGGCCCGTCCCGCCCCGGCGGCGGGCGGAGCGCTGGGGCGGCCGCGATGGGGACGGCCGGGGGTCGCGGTGTGTGGTGCGGGCGTCCCGCAGCCTCTCGGGGTCACCCGGTTCATCACGCACCCCGCCTGTGCTCCGCGGCACCCCTCAGTTCCATCCCTCTGCCCTCAGAGGGCATCCGTCCCTCAGAGCCGGCCTCCCGCACGGCGCGGCTGCGCTGAGGGCTGCGCCGCGTTGTCTGCCGCAATAATGGGTGTGCTCGGCGCTTTTGCCCCGTCCGCCGTGACTGCCAGGGCGCGTTACTTCCAGAGACCTCTGGGAAACCCAAGTGCGTTTCGCAAAACCGAGATTTACTCAGGCGCTTGTGGTCAAAGTACTGGGTGCTAAATATCCCGCCCCTCAGAACGGATAAAGGGCCTCCGTTTCGCTGCTGAAAGCCTCAAAAATCAACCTGTGTTGCCAAAACTGGGGGACCTCAAACTAGGAGTGTGATTTTGATTCGGGGTTAGGGTTCTTTTGTAGTTGTTGGTGATGTTTATGTCTAACACCTTGCCGGCCCCTCTGTGCGGTGGCAAGGACCGGGCAGCTGCTCGCCCCAGGAGCGGAGTTCTCAGCTCGGAGCCCCTTTCCAGGAGCGGAAACTTGAAGGAGGCCATCGAGTGCCTGAGATAGCTGCAGCAAGATTTTGAAGTGCTAGAATCACAGAGTCAATTACGTTGGAAAAGACCTTTGAGATCATCGAGTCCAACCTTTGCCCAAGCACCACTTTGTCAGCTTAGACCAGTGTGCCAAGCTTAGCCTTTCCTTAAACATTTCCAGGGACAGTGACTCCACCACCTCTCTGGGCAGCCCATTTCAATGTTTAGACACCTTTTATGTAAAGAAATTCTTCCTTATGTCCAACCTCAAGCTCGGGAGAGGAGGCTGACCCCTATTTAGGAGGCCGCAGCCTCCTTGCAGACAATTGTAGAAAGCAGTCAGGTCCCCCTTGGGCCTCTTTTTCTCCAAGTTAAACACCCCCAGGTCCCTCAGCTGCTCCTCACAGGACTCCAGAGCCTTCCCTAGCTTCATTGCCCTTCTCTGGACCTACTCCAGCACCTCAGCATTATTCTCGAATTGAGATCCCAGAACTGGGCACAGCACTCGAGCTGTGGCCTCGCCAGTGCCAGAGAGAGGACAAGGCGGCTGCTGAGGTTATGGGGCCTATTTTCAAATGCACAGGACATCCCATTATTTTAATCTTGCCCCACGCTTTTGAAGTAGCCATGGAGAAAGCACACTCTAGCAGAATGGGCGAGGCTTTTGTCAAACCCAGCTCACACAGGAGTGTGTTTTTTGTTGGTGTGTGCAAATCCTAACAAATCTTGGAATAATTCCGCTCAGCAGCAGGTGGCAGGCTGGTTCCATTTTTGGTCACTTGGGGCTTCCTCAACTCTAATACGTATTTTATCGGTAGATGGCTCTTGTCTCGGGATGAAAGCTGTTCGGTGGGGTTGGGAGCTGACCAGTATCACACGGTTCAGGAAACAGATACCGAAATTAAATCTCGTGTAAATTTCAATCATTCATTCCTGCCCTTGTCAAGACTTATTACATAGCTATAGTGGTGCTCTGAAGAAGCCTGAAGCTAACAAAATTTATTTTAGCACTAACTTATAGTACAGGAGATACAGAATGCCATTGCTAAAAATGCCTAAACAAAATTAGGTTCTGAAAGATTTAGCTGCATAAAAATACGGCATAAAATCAACACCCATCCTGAAAAACAATAAAATTAATATTCTTCCCCTAGTAAAGTTTCTAAACCCCATCTATAGAAAGCTTCTTATACAAAGAGATTTTCTTAATGGTGCCTGTTTCTAACATAATAGGTTATAGTGAGATCAGTTGTAAATATTACATAAATATTTAGGTCAGTGGGAAATGAATTAAAGAATTTAATTCGAGATTTTTTAAAACACAAATGAAATTAAAAGCATAGGTTGCCCATGAACTGCTGTTGACTACAACAATTATTATGTGGTGACACATCCATAGCAAACCAAAGATGACTAACCTGTTTTTCTGAGTTGAACTTTCTTACTCTAACAGCCTTTTTATCTTTTAACTGCCCTTCTGCATCCACCTGCACTTGCCAAATGACTCTACATGCTGTAACTCCATGTTGTAAAGCACACAGGTGACTCATGACTTAAATACTTGATTTTAAACATTTTATATTTTCATAAACCGAATAATAACCTTATTTTCCCTTGTCTAGGGACATAAAGTATCTTCATTCATATTGACAGAATCTCTTTCTTGCCACTGAAAATGCAAGCAGAATTTAATCATTTATAGCTGCCAGTGTCAGTCAGCCAAGTGGAGGACTGTGCTTATAATAAAATTGATTAATACATCATTAATCAATAATACATAACTAGGCATTTCTCCAAACCATGATAACCTAAACCTTTAATTCTTTTAAACTGCAATAACATCAGAAAAGGTAGCACACATAAAAGATAAAAGGGAAGCAGGTTTGGAATTGGCTTGGGATTATCTGAGATAGCAGAGCCAAATGAATTAGTACCCTGCTAGCATACTGCATCTCTTGCTTTTATCTGTGACTATGAGTATTACTGTGCTTGCATTTTGTACTGATATCTTTATATTGCTCAAGTGAATTACTCACTGACATAGGGTCATAGGAGAAGGAAGCCAGACAGGCATTGTTAACGTATTTTATTGCAAAATATGAACTGTGTTGTGCCTGTGTTTCTTCATGAATGCTTTTGCTGTTAAAGCTGCACTAATTTTCTGTGAACAATGTGCTGCTCTTGGAAAGTCAGTTCAGTCTGTCCTGTGACTGACCTATCAGTGGATGAGAATTACAGATCAGAAGCACACCTCGGTATGTGAATTTCTCAAAAAAAGGGGAAAATGCAAAGCAATGAGGTCCATGCACAGCATGGAGGTCCATATTTGTATGGCATTATGACACAAGGATGTAACATACAGAGAATAAGTGAAGTTTTCGTGTGGGCTTCATTTGCTCTAAACTGATAGAAGATGTACTTAAAAAAAAAAAAGACACTTGTCTGATAATATCTTCGCAGTGTATCAGTGATTCCAGCTTGCTAATGCGCCATCCCTTGTTCCTGTCATAATAGGACATGATTGATGCTCAGGAAAGAAATTACAAGTTGGGTCATTTCAGCTTTTCTAAGATATCATCTCATGTTTTTTCAGAAGCATGAATATTTCCAGATGGAGAGTAGGGCTGTGTTGATGGAAAGGACAATTTACTTATACATTCACATAACCTTTTCATTATGAAGCTCGGCAGATGTGGAAAAGCTTGGCCCCATTTCCTGGCCAAAACAGCATCCCCCTGCTGTTTACATTCTACCTGAGAGAAGAATGCAAATGTTGGCTCTATTAATGTTCACAAGTTAATTCCTTGTTGAAGTCAGATGGAAAAAATATAACACTCCGAGGTAAAAAAATTATAAAGCTGTTTAGCATCAAAGGGGAATTCAGCCTTTCATTTTAGCATGGAGGCACAACAGGCAAGTCTGTCTCCAAGCAGACCAAACACTGTCCCTGTAATCATGAGCAGGCATCCCCACATGACAGCAAGGAAAAGGCTTATGGGGCTGAAAATAGCAAGAGGAGCGGCTGAACTTGGAAATCTGAGTTCAAATGTGTCCTACTTCTGTGTTTTCTTATCCTGCTGAAGAAAGAATGTTCTTCAGAGGTGACATGGTTTTGTCTGCAAAGATGTACAGAAACTGCAAGACAATTAGGAAGGAAATAACCAACTGCTGTTGCTTGCTCCAAATGTAAAGGGTTGGGTTTTTTTTAAGATTATGTTAGCGATTTTTTTAGGATGATGTCTTCTGGATTCTAGTCATAGCTTTGATTTGTTGTGTAATCTCAGCTGTGCCCTAATTATTCTTCTACCATTAGTAGCTGTGATCAGAAGCTATGTTAAGATTGACATTTTTGCCTGAAAAAGGCTTGCAAGTTTTTAAATAGCACCAAGCACATGCTTTGTGTTGTCACTGAGCTTGGCACATTTAGGGCAGTCCACAGTAACTAGTAAACAGTCCCAAATAACATTATCTCAGGTTTGTTACTCTTTAATTAAGAGCGGACAATGAGGTAGGTGACAATGAGACAAAGGTTGGTCGGTTTAAGGACAGTGGGAAAATTAAATAAGACATCTTGAGCAGCCTAATAAAAAAATTATGGTATTTGGATGAGATATAGTTATTATGATCCCTATATATGATTAGAAGCAAGGCAAAAATATGCAGATATCTGCAATAGAATGCGAAACCAAGTGGAAATTAGGAATGGGTTTCAGTCTTTGCAATTTTTCTCTTTGTGCCAAAGCCACAAATCTGGCCAGAAGCCAGTTCAAGGCCACAAGCTGCATGGTAAGTAGACTCTGTTTTCCTCTTTCAACCAGGTATCCCTGATTACAGTGGACACCCCATCCCTGAAAACACTGGTTGGATGGGGGGCTAAATTACCTGATCTAGTTGAAGGTGTCCCTGCTCTTTGTGGGAGAATTGGTCTAGATGAACTTTGCACGTCCCTTCCAACCCAAGCTATTTTATGATTAAGCTTTGCACCCCATTTCTACCCTCCTCAGCCACAACCTGTGCTGAGAACAGCGCACAAGTAGCTGCCAGCTCATTCGGCCCCGAAAGGAATTCCTAGCTCCACCCTGCTGCCTAGGCTCAAAGGCAGGAGCCCAACCCAGCGGCTTCACTGGGACCACTGATGGAAGGGTGAAAGGATTGGATCCAACCAAAGCAACCCAGCAGACACAGCACTTGTACCTCCAAAGAATAATTTGTCACTTAATCGTTTTCTTGCAGCAGGCCTGCCTGCCCAGGGGGAGGGCAGCCCTGTGCACAAGAAGGCTTTTGATCTCAGTGAAGCTCAGAGGGCTTTGCTAGCACATTCATAAAGGATTGAGCAGCAACTAATTAATGACTCGAAATTTTATCAGTCATGGATTGCTGGCTTGTTTTAATATATGAAGACAAGCTGTAAAGCTGGAATGGTGAACAGCTGTTTATTTTGTGACAGGACAAAGTAGTCCTCTCCCTCTCTACTGGTGGTGATTTTTTGTCAGCCTTCTAGGTCTGCATTCCTGTGTTTTTTAGAGGTACTATCAATGTCCTGCTTTAATGCAAAGTTGTAAAAATCACAGGACAATTTACCCCACCAATTTCTGAATTACACCAGGATGATTGTCATCTGCCTCTACAAGCAATGATTTGCAGCCACTATCATTGAGAACTTGCTGTTGGGAACTGAAAGCAATGTTTCCTGAAGCATTTGAGGCCAGAAATCCTTGTCAAGCTGAGCATTGTGAGCTACAGGGTGCAGGCAGATACACCCCTCTAACATCCTTTCTCAAAACACAGCAGGAAGTGCAGCTTTGTGCTACCTGATTGGTTATTCGAGTGATTTTCTGGTCGGCACATGGATCTGGTGCTGATTTTATCAGCTTGGTCTTAAAATCAATTCATGGAGAGTGCAGTCTCACCTTCTTCTCCATAGATGGAACTACACAACGTGTATTCACATAGCTGTGAAGCTGCTGGTGTAGGCTTTGGTGCTGCTAGCACTGTTCTAAATAGAGTAATTTGAACACAGACTGTGCAGCCAACCCCAGCTTATTTGGTATTCACAAACTGCAACAGCATATTAGGCATTAATTATATATGACTTATTATATTAATTATAATGAATTGGAATTATATTAGAGTTGAGAACTATTTAAAGGGAACTAGAAATTAAAGCAGCAGGATGTGGATCTGGCTGTCATAGACTTGTTCTGCATGGCCTTGAGCAGCATGGGTTGCCATTCATCTCTGATTTTTAATAGACAAGGTGAAGGTAATGGTATCTACCTTCTTTGTGAAGCCAATGAGATCCTGTTATAAACAGAAACATTAACTGTAATTTTAAATCTTCCAGTATTAGTGTTAAAATCATAGAATCATAGAATGGTTTGGGTTGGAAAGGACCTTAAAGATCATCTAATTCCAACTCCCTGCCATGGGCAGGGACACCTTACACTAGAACAGGTTGCTCCATATCCCATCCAACCTAGCCTTGCATAGTGGCAGGGATGGGGCATCCACAACTTCTCTGGGCAACCTGTGCCAATGTCTAACCATCCTCACAGTAAAGAAAAAGAATATAAAATCATTTTATAAAGCTAAATAGTTCTAACCACTTCATCCATAAAAGAAGGAGAATCCTGCCAAAATCTGCCTTAAAAACAGGTTAGATTACACTAAGCTACAAGTCAGAAGCTACAAGTCAAAAAAAAAAAAAAATCATTACAGAGTGATCTCACCAATTTCACTTCTGCCTTAACCTTGCCAGCTGCAAAATAGGAACAATCACAAAAGCTCATTTTGAGGGGATTTGTTAATAAGACACTTCATATGTGTGAAGCAGTACAGACAAAATTTGCCAAACATAGGCGGATAGCTGGTAGCTTTGTCAATTCAGCAAGTGACTTAGTCCTTTTTTCTTCGCAGAGGCCCTGGTCCTCCAGTAGGCCTACACAGGAATTAATTCCCGGTATCAAGTTCTGTAAGCCAAAAAGGCACGACATCTCCCAGAAAGTTGTTTATGCTGTCCACAGAACTGCATGCAAAAGGCATAGAAAAGCGAATGGAAAAAATAACCCATTTTAACAAAAGATGTTGTGCAGAAAGAGCACAGTTTATACTTGCATTTCCTCACACTGCAACACAGGCAGACTCATTTCTTAACACACAAGTTTTGTAATCCCAATATCCTTCCATTCTGCCAATCAGTCCTCAACACTCAGCTGCATCCACAGCAGCAGAGGAAGCACCGAGGCCCACCCTCTGCCACTAAGGCCTATTGGCACAGAATGCCCATTATTAATTTCATCATCACCAAAAGAGGGTGGTTTCAAGCAGTTTGCTTAGTGGGAATCATGTCTGCTGTGTGCTAACTTTCTGACAGTGCCACGGAAAGGATTTAGACAAATATAAGTTGATCTAAGCCAGAAGTCATGCTTGGGATGTTTCTAATAATTAACAGAATAGAGTCAATCATCAGAGCCCAGGAAAGTTCTAGTTTCTTCTGAATCTGCTTTTTATCCTGATTCTGATTACCTTATCTGACATTCTGATTACCTTCCTTCTTGAGCTGGAGAGCTTGTCAAAACTACTAATGGAAGGCATTTTTCATGTACTTCTATAAGATGCATAGCTAGCACCACTGAAAAGGGAGTGTTAAAATATAAAATCTAGCAATTTAGAGATAGTGTTGGGAAAGTAAAGAAGCCTGTCAAGCCCTATTTCCATTTCCAACTATCTCTGCCTTCTCGAAGTCTGATAAGTAGGTCTCATCTCTTCCAGGTTTGGCTGCAACACCATGTAAAACTTACTGGCACAAGTGACAACACTGGGTGCATTCAGAGGCTGTTGTCATTGCCTGGATGGGATCTGATAATCTGCAAAAGCCTTTAGTCTGCAAGATGTAATTAACTGTGAAAGGCAGAGTTATTAAAACAGACTGGAGAAGGCTGTGAAACATTTCTCTAGAATCTGTATACACACCACTTCCATGTCTGGAGGAGGGGCCACTTTAGAAATACTTGCTTACATGTAAATCCTTTTGTAGGGACATGCAGAACTTAAAATTGTTTTACTCTATTAGCTTTTCTTTTGGACATGTTTATTATTCTGTAGTTACTCTACCAACACTTTGATCTGATGAAAAAAGCACATTTCTGGCAGTCAGCAGAACTGGTTTCTATTTACATTCTGCTGTTAGAGTGATTTGGCATAAATTTCTGTTGACAGTGACTCAGACCAGGGAATTGTTGTGCCTGAAAATTAACCTAATAAAAACCTCACAATGTTAGTTTTCAGCTAAATCCGTGACTGCATTAACCAGGTGGCCGCACACATTTTCCCCAGTGCCTGTACCCAGGGAAGGCAGGAACGAGCAGAAGTGGTGCCCTGGGTTTGGCAGCAGCCCTGCCTCATCCCTCAGGAACTGTTTGCAGAGCTGCAATGATTAATTTTAAAGCAAAGATCTGGTGCACTCCAAGGTTTGTGGTGTTAAATGCAGTAGTTGGAGCACTCCCAAGGGGAAAATACATTAAAGCCATTATATGCAGGACATGAGTTTTAGCTTGGATTGGCCCAGTTCTGTGGGACAGGTGACAGGTCTGGTGACTCCAAGGGCAGTCTCCTGGGGACACCTGGTGGAAATTTCCTCCTTCCATGTTGAACATGGCGACTGCAGCTTTGACCAGCACAGGCACATGGGCCCCAGCAGACTGAGCAGAGAGGCACCTTCTCCCAGCCTCCAACCCAGGAAAGGCTGCCCTAGGAAGAGCCGTGCTGTGTCATCCTGTTGGAGCTGTGCTGGGGTAAAGCCCTGTTGTGCTGGGCATCACCTGTGTCAGCTCTGAAACACAGGCTTTCCACTGGCCTCACAAAAGACCTCCACAGCTTTCCACTGCCCAAGAGGAATAAACAGCAAAAGCATTAAGTGCGTCTTCTCTTTGGCACAGCAGCATGTTTTAATAACCCCTGCCCCAGCAAACTCTTTATTGCCAAAGAGAACAATGCAATGCATTTAACATTCTTCTGATTAATATTTATGGCTACAAGCCACCCATTGTTTTTACTGCCTAGCTGCTAATCAATAGGGGCTCCAGAAAACAGCAGGACATGCCAGGGTAAACTCTGGAAGCCTTGGTTCTTCAAAACCTAGGGAAAATGGCAAGAGGTCTTCCCCCTCACCTGCATTTTTGCAGTTTGTTTTAAAAGCGAAAGTTTCACTTGGGCTCATAAATCTGCACTTAAGTGTCTCAATGTGCTGACACGGGTTTGGAAATGTTTATCTTAGCACTTGAGCAGCCTCATTAGTGTGGAATGTTTATACTTGCTCTTGCATTTTCACTTACCTGTACAGTTATATATTGTGCACTGGAATGCTGTACTATAACTTCACTGTACCACCAACACTGTTACACAGTAATTGCTCCCCCAGGTGCTGTTTTCCAGAGATTTCTATGTTTTAGCCTTTTAAAGACAAGTAGGCCTTGTTTTACTCTGAAGTTGATGGGAAAGGATATACTGTGAAATTTGGCCCTATTCTAATTCAGTGCCTAATTGATTAGCTGGGGACGGTGATCTGGAAACCTGAGCAAGGTTATGCTACATTTACTCATGAGGACAAGGCAAACATTAAATTGTAATTTCTGAAGACCTGGGCACTGATCCTTCCTTGTCTTGTGCTTTTCTTTTCTTCAGACTAAGAATATGATGTGTATTAAAAGTGATAAAGAGTATTTTATGTGCGTATAAATATCAGTATATCTTTACAGTATGATAATTGCAGTAGTAGTAATAGAAGTTGCTAACATGTTACATTTCTGTGATGAAACCACCCTGTAAATTTTATTTAAAATATACCAACTCTGTAAATTTTTATATATATGAAAAATATACAATTTACAAGATTATGATCTTGTGATTTGAGGGTAGCGTGCATTGTAAGCGATGATGATTTCCCATCCCTTCATAGCTCTGTGCCTCAGATTTACATACTCTTATAGTGCTTGGGAACGGAGTGTGCACTGACACAAGTAGAATCCAGCATCCTTCTGTGTGCTCTGCTCTAAAAGGCAATGTAGGAAATGCTCTATCCTTTTTACATATCAGTCATAGAGGCAGTAAATCTTCCCTCAGATCCCAGAATTTCTTCTCCTTCATACCCAAGTGAGGTTTTATTCAGCAACAGAGAGGCTGGAATAAGAAGATCCTTACAAGACTTCAGATAGTCCCACACACAGGGGAGAAAAGGAGCACCAGACAAGCAGACAGCTCCTGGCAGATGGGAACAAGGATGGAGGTAAGCATGGGGAAGTCACTGGAGGGAGCTGGGGACTGGGAAGGCAAAAACATTACACAATACCAGTGGTCAAGTAGGAACAGGATCTCCAAGCTGTGCTGGAGAAAGGAGTGAAAAGATCCAGAAGAAAGAGAAAATTCAGGAGAAAGGATCTCCAGGAGGCAGGGAGGGGATGTCCCAATTTTGCTGTGACATTGGACTTAGCTGCATCCTATGGCAACAAAAGCAGCTGTCCACTTGAGACACATCCCCCCAACAGGCACTAGTTCAGTCTTTGCCATACATAAAATCTTCAGTGAGTGTTAAATGAGTGTTAAACTTCATTCTTCCTCTCCCTCCATCAAAATCCCCGCCTCTGAACACAAAGCCCATGTATTTTACGCTGATATGCTGAACTTAACAGACAGGCCAGAAGCCAGGCAGGGGTGATGGTTATTACACACACACATGGCCCCCAAAATACAAGTGTGGGGAAAGACCACAGACAGCTGGGATCACAACCTTTTACATCTTTATTTGCCAGTTAAGATCCTTTTATTCCATCAATGCAAATATGCAGAACAGCAGGAAACCATGTTTTAAGCAGCACATACCAGGTGGCTGAGAATAAACTAACTACATTCCCCAAGCAATGTAAAAGTAACAATGCACATCATCTTCTAAAAGAAGAAACAAACAGATGTTGCAGCTGAGAGGCACAGCAGGCAGCTTCCGTACAAAGTAGTTTGGCTGTTTAAAATGCTAGAACCAGTCCTTGCCCATTTCTCCAACCCCACCCCCAAAAGTCCTAGTATAATTTAACCACTTTTTTTTTTTTTTGCTATCTACATAATATATAAAATATAAACTCTGTTTACTTATAACACTTACTTTTCTTGATAAATAGCTCTTTAAAATATCTACTGTACATATGTCCATGCGTTGACATTATATATATATAGCATTTATATTTATGTATGTATGTCTGAAAAACAATAAATATATACTTAATATTGACACAGCAACAAACTGAACATCGTCTCATTTTCAAAATCAAATAAAAGCAAACCAGTGGGAGAGAAACAGTGAGTGTTGCTTGTGAAGCACAGCACAGCAGGGAGCTTTGATTCGTGCCCCGGCTGGGCACTCGGAATGCCCCGTACTCGAGCAGTCCTGGTGTTCACCTGTCCTGTAATGGACTGTATTAAAAGTCACTTCAAGTTGTAGTTAGCCACCCTGTATGCCATGTGTAACACAGACTGAGCAGGAGCTCAGTGGGTAACGAGGGAGGCTCGCCTCCAGGTTTGCAATGGAATGAGAAACAGAGAGGGCAGGGAACGGAGTCCAATGGCTGATAAAAAAAAAAAGGAAAACAAATAATGGACAGCACATGGCTGGAAGGTCATAACTAACCAAGGTAAACAAGTCAATAGAGTTAAGTGCTTTTAAAGACAATGGCTGGCATTGCTGCAAAAAGTGTCTTGATGATCTGTTGCCAACTCCATGGAATGAATCAGTTTTCCCACTGCCACAAGAAGACACAAAGGAAACTCAGAAGGCCAAATTCAGATGTTAAAAATGGGGTCACTGTAAGATACTGTGAGGGTCCAGGTTCAGAGCTGAACCTGCCCAAGGGCAGCTGAATTCACTGAACATCCTTAAACCAAATGGATGAGATTTTTAAAGTATGGATTTAAAAAAAAAAACAACCAAAAACAAAACCCCCGCCCATCCAGCCCCAAACAATTTATTTCACACATGCCAAAACATAATAAAAGATTTTAAAAACCTTTCATTTCAAAACAGCATTCTTTAAAAATGGAACTTAATCCCAAAATTTCAAAAATGTAAATAAATACCCTTATACAAACATGTGTTCAGTTTTGGATTGACTATAGCCATTCTGTTTATTCATTTTATTCAAAACGCTGAATAAAAGCTATTTCAGTCTGACCTGTGCTGATGCCCTTCTTTCCCCAAGGCCTCGATCTGGCAGCTTCAAAAAAGACATTACTTGTTTGGACTGTGGCTTCATACACTCATTAAGTCATGAGGGTTTGACATCAGTTCATGAATGCAGCATTATGTGTAGTCTAATTTACTTTAAAATTTCTTCTTTTCATGAGCAAATGGAAGTGGGCAGTTAAGGGGAAATTATTTTTATTGGACAGACTTCACCCAGCAGCTCAAAAAAGAGGAAATTTTAAAGCAGATAAGACTGCCAAATATTATTCAGTCACACTTCATCTCTAAAATTTACAAACTTTGCTCCCCACAAGTAACAACTTCAACAACAACAAAAAGAAACTGCTGTCCTGAATAATCCTGCCATTTCACAATTATCTCCAGATACCCAGAGATCACTGCAGAGGTCAAAAGTCCAGTGCTGAGTTTCATACATACTAAGGGTACATCACTGGGCCACTGGAACACCAAACCAGTGTGGAGTATCTGCACAAAGCCACAACTCTGGCCTGTAAATACGGAACTTAGCAGCAAATAGACTTCATAATGAGTGATATTTTATGCTGAAGGACATAAATAGAAGTCAAATACAAAAATTCCCAGCAACAAGAAGTTCTGTCATCACTCATTTCTGATTCTCTGCAAAAACAACATCAAGATACTATGTTTACCTTTACCCAGTAAATAAAATATGCCTTTTCTTGGTAGAACAGAGAGTCATTTTAAATTGTCTGGGTCTATTCCACATTTGTATGGGCACAAAACTAAACAAGAAATTGAATTGTCATTGTGCTGTGACCACATGCAGCAGAAAAGCCTCCTTTTTTCGAATGGCTGAACTTCCATTACAGCTGCTCACTTGTTCAGTCACTTTTTGGAAAGCTATGGAAAAGAAGGGAACACTTAGTACAAAGTGGATAGTGCCTCTGATTGCCTGATGCTGGCTGGACAGGGATTTCTCATGCTTCCAGCCAAAGCAGAGGATGAGCTCCAGAGCAGCCCATCCTGAGCCAAAACTCATCAAGGCGTGGCCCAATTCTCTGCTGTGTTGGCTGCAAGGGTAAGGTCCCATTGTCTCTACTGGGTATGTTTTCACTACACAGCTGAAGTACTACGGATTTACCACATGCACAGTACTAGATGTAGGAAAGCCCAAGCTCCCGCAGAGTTCTTACGCTTCCATGTAGGACTTCACTGAGACCAGCACTGAGCATGTGCCTATCCAGCAGGAGTATGGGACAGATTCTGCTTCCCCAAGGGCAGGGTCCCTTCTTGGGCTCCCACACACAGAGGTGCAGCAAGGCTGCTGCTGTCACCCTCAGGAAGCGCAGCCCTCACCCTCCACACCACCAGCACATCCTCCCTGCAGGGCAGGCACAGAGGTACCAGCCTGCAGACACCTTCCTGCTGCTCCCTGCTGCAATCACCGCCCTCCCTTTGGGCACATTTAAGGAGTTCAATTGTGCCCTGCTGTCACAGAGTGTAGGGTTGCCCTATCCCTGGTGTGAATCCCAATTCCAATGGGAAATAAGACACTCTCTCCCAGCTGACTGTCCCAGCACTGGAACAGAGCCCTGCAGAGCAGCAAAGCTCACCCTTTGGCTCTCTCTGTCTTTGGCAACAGACCATAACGATCAGTAACCTACGCGCACAGGCTGATGGCAAAGGAAAGAGCCTCTCCCATAGCAGCCCTGGGAAAGAGGAATGAAATTTCTTATCTAGTGTATGAACAAGTTCATTTGGGGGCTACTGTAAATTCCATCAGTAGCTGCAGTTTGGCTCCTCGGCCTGCACCAATTTAGCAGCCTTCATCTCAAACCTTGTGGCACAGCATTAAAAGTGCAATTCCAAATACATGTTTCCTGGGATGGTACTGCTTCTGAGTTCAATCAAGTACATCTCTGCTATCTGCTGCCCAAATTCCTAAACCCAACTTGAACTCCAGAGGCTACTTAGGGCAAATTCAATGTACTTTCAACTGCACCAAAGGAACAGAGGGCTGTATGCTGCCAAGAAAAATCCCAGACTATAAAGAGACTATTTGTCAGAATAACAATACACATTCAATAAATACACCAATTCTTTCCTCCTCCAAGCCAGGTGGAAGTTTAGTATGTTTACACTTGACACTGCAGCACCTTCACCTCCTAGAGAATGGAAAAACTGCTGTACAATCCTGAATGTATGCAGCCCCTGCTGCCATCCCAGTTAGGTAACATAAATGTAGCATCTCTGCTACCATTAGCAGAGGAGGTCCCTGCTCTCTCTGGGCCAGCACAAGGAGCTGTACAAGATTCGACCCACTTGCAAGCCAGTACGAACAGCAGCATCAGATGTCTGTGTAACCAAAGCACTGGATTTTCTTTCTGCTGCATCAGTAGGTGTGCACAGAGGATGGATGATGCCTGTCACCTAAACCTTTGTGTCTGGGGCAGAAAGTTTGAGCTCGGTAGTACTATCCTTACTCACTGTGTCTCACTTGTTCACTGCTGGGGCAGGGGAAAGGATTCTAACTGGCATCACAAAACCCAGAAAGACAGGGAAAAGAAGAAAACACATAAAGGAAACACGGCCAACAGTTGTGAACTATAAAGAAGGGCAAAGACATGATCAGCAACTCCAGCAAAATCACCAAACCACTGAGAAGCAAGATTCACAAACATTTTGGTCCATGTTTGGTTCCACTTTTGGATGATATTTAACTAGACATGATTAATTATCCACCAGCCTTGCATTCATGACTTGAACTAGCCACTCTTTTCAGTAAATGGGTTTTGCTTCAGTGTATGAAAACTCTTGATCCCCTTGGGGGTAATTCTGTTTTTCAGGAGACAGGTGATTTCTTGATCAAATCCTCTCTTCTGTGTTACTTACTTTTCAGGGCAGGAACTGGATAGCATGGTATATACTATGACAGTTGCAGTGGGAGATTCCTATTGGCACAGATACTACCTCTGGAATTCTTAGATAAACCCATTTTAAAGAAAAACAACCAAACTTGTCAAGGGCTGCTTCCAAGAAGGAACGATGAAGCCTTGCCTGAGGTTTTAGCTGAAACAGCCCCAGAGAGAGTTGCTAGAACTGGTAGAACAACATGGATAGAAACAATTCTCCCCTTGGGTGTGGTTTTGCAGTATTACATTATTCCTTCAGCAGTCACACTACCACACTTTGGGGACTATTTAACGAAAGGTCATATATATGCTCTTGAAATATTAAGCACAAATGAATCAATTTTGGGCTGGGAGTCAAGTTTCCTAACTTCAACCACATCAAAATTTAGAAGCCAAAATTCTCTGCAAAGGAGGGAGACAGGCATTTCCAGTGGGCACCTCTTTCTGTATTAATCCTAGGGTGAACTGAGTCAGCCTTTGGAGAGCTCTCTCAGTATTGACTGCAGTGTTCTTGCTGATCAGAACAAGACATCCAACTCTGAGCTGACTAAAGCCAGATAAGATGAACAACACTATTGATGCCTTCCTGTTCAAAAACATATTTTCTCTTTATATTTACTGCTCACCCCAGTGTTCTCTTACTTCCCCTAGTCAAAATTAACCAAAAGCCCTGAAAAGGTTTTTCTCAAGTTTAATATGATTTAGTGCTATATGCTTGTGTTCTACTTTTTTTACTATCTGAAGACCTAGCGCTGTAAACACATCAGCACTGGAGCAGCTTTACACAGAAAAACAGTATCCCTGTTTACTGGGATAAATCATATGCCTTTCACCAAATTCTTTCAAGAAGATATTCTCAAAAGAATAATTATTTCAAGACTGCAATCTAAAATATTAAAAAGAAGAACAGGACAAACATAGCAAAAGAGTTTGTCCACCCCTGCACTGGTGACAGGGGATGATTAATACAGTACCAGTAGCTGGCCACTTTGAGGAGGTGAGAAGGCTGGGGGTCCTATGTAATTTTTTTTTTCCTGGTAAATAGATGGGAAATTTTCTCATCCCTTTTGTTTTTCACTCACACTTACCACTTGGTGGAGGTGAGCATTTCTGGATTGCGGGATGTGAAATTACTTGTTGGTGTGCATCTCTCAAGCATGAGTTCGCAGTGGTTTGAAAGAACACCGCTCACTTAAACATCGTATGATTTTGGGTTATATTCCTACTGTTTCCCACCTAAAACCAAAATGCATGATGAATTCACTCAAAAGTCAGTCCCAAACACAGGAAATTCAGTGCAAATCTTTATAAGACTAGCCTGAGTTCGGCTGTATGATAAACCCCATTATCATTACTGGGTCATGCCACCTGCCATGCATGAAGGTTTTCCATCACCCATTTTAATCGGAAAACCCGTAACACTGACACTTACCAGGAGCTCACAGACGACCCTCCCTCCCCAAACACCTGGGCATATGCACTGTGGTTGAGGACTGCTTTGTTTTAAAAGCCACACATTTTCCTATTTAATTGTGCTTAAAAAAACCCAGAAAACAACAAAACAAAAAACCAAAACCAAACAAAACAAGAAACAACTACTAAACCAACACAGAAAAGCTCATAACAGGCTGTGAACTGCCAAGATTTTCTGAATCCTGCAACACTTCCACATCAAGTCCTGTTATTCTGTGTGTTGGTTGGAGGTGTAGTAATACAACATGGTGGTGTCAGCTGTCATGGTACGAACCATTCATGTCAGACACTACAGAAAATTTAACAACATGACAGTACCTTCACAGCCCTCTGGTAGGTAAGGAAAATCTAAAAGGATCTTCCCAACCTTTCACAGTAAACACAATTGGATAATCTAAAGCACCTGCAAGCAGGGGATGAGTCCGTGATATATCTTTGCAATCAGCCAGCTAATACTGTTATTAAAACAGTTAAGTTTATCAGCTCTTACGTCTCCTGTCTGTTTTGGGCATTTCAAAGGACCACATTAGTTTGGCATTTAGCTGCCAACAGATTTAATTGATCCAGACACTGTATTTCCTTCTCCTGTAATCCTCAGCTAAGACACCCAAGCCCTTCACAGGGGCTGAATTACCATCTCCTTCAAGAGCTGCCTGGTTCCTATTCATTCCTAGGAGCTCAGAGGAGCTAGCAGTACAGAGACATCCTGCTCTTCCGCATGGCTTCGCTGATCAAGTATGCCGGGCTCAGTTCTGGCTCCTCAGTCATGATTGAAATGTTCTGCCACTCCCCCAGCTGGTTTGACTTTTTAATGGTGTCCACCACACACAGGGCGTACAGACAGTCGTCAAAAGTGGCAGCCATCGTAAGGGGCCTTCCATCCCAGGTCCTCCTGTCGTCCTGGTCCTCAAAGGCCTGCCGGACAGCCTGGACCATCTTAATGGTGCCCCGCAGGTAGGGGGATGGGATGTCACTGAAGGCTTTCTCCGGAAGCAAGGAGTTGCTGACTGGCGTGGAGTCCTTCAGCAGGAGCTCCCGCTGAGGAGAGCTGTTGCTCTGTCCGTAGAGGTCGGTGCCTATCACAATGAGCCGTCCCGCCGAGCCCACCACGATGATGTCCTGTTTGAACTCCCCCGGGATGTTGAAGTTGAGCGTCACCGTGCAGCACACGCCTCCTTCCAGGACCATCTGAAACGTGCAGAAGTCATCGCTGGTGATCTGCCGGATGCCCTTGATGTGGTCTGTCTGCTTCACAAAGGTCTTGAGCAACCCGTGCACCTTCACGGCCTTCTGGCTGGTGAGGAAGGTCAGCAGGTCGATGATGTAGGTGCCGACTGAGTGCAAGCCCCCGCCTCCCATCAGGTCATCACAGCTCCAGTTGTACTTCTTGCCCAGCAGGCTCCCGCTGTGGACCTGCACCTCGCACACCAGCAGCTCCCCCACATAACCCTCCTGGATCAGCTGCTTCATCTTCACGAAAGCAGGCAGGAAGCGCAAAACATTCCCCATGATGCTCATGAGCTTTGGGTAATAATGAGCCGCAGTCATCATCCTAAAGGCATCCAGGGGAGTCGCCGTTCGGTCACAGATGACGTTTTTCCCAATGCCTGAAACGGTGAAAAAAAATCATCAGCAAAGTTTTATCAATGGAGTAAGCTGAAAGCCTCAAGGCTATTTTTAAAGACTAAGCCAAGGAGAAGGACCTTAAAAGAATAACACCATATTGAAATGTTTTCAAGGCTCAAAGACCCACTCCGGCATGCTTCCAAAATACATGTAAGAATTTCTTAAGCACCACAGTGAAAATGTGATCCTTTTTATTTTCAAAAAGCACTCCTGTCTAAAAAGAGCTAAAAGGTGAGAGCCTGAACAGAAAAAAATAAGCTCCCTTCAGGGAGCAGGTATGAAACCAATCACCCACCTCAGCCATCTCACAGACATTTTTTCTGTGACAACCTGCCCATGCAGGGGTTTCTGTGAGCTGAATCTGAGGTTCAGATTCAAATCCCTGAAGGGTATGAATGACAAAAGTGCATGTATTCAGTAACTTAACACAGGTACACTGAAAAGCCTGGCTTTGTCTTCTCAGGACTCTTGTCTCTCCCTCTTTCCTGCTCAGACTGTTTGAAGAAGCTCTGAGGAGAGAAGTACTGGGCTTGCTGCTTAATTTAAACTGAAGAAATTGCTTCTCGCTCATAAAATGCCCCACAATTCTGACAATTACACTCAAGTGTTTTTTGAAGCAGTTCTGCTGAAATGTCAGCAGCGCATCCATGGTGCCAAGGGAGAGTCATGATTGCTGTAAAACAGGTCAAATGTAGCTGTGACAATCTGTTCCCTTGTGGAATTGTCCATATGGCACACTGTTTACTGAAGCTTGCATGACAGTCCCCTTTTATCTGGTCATCAAGGTGTGCAACTGAATGCAGTGCAGGCTAAATAATGGGCTTATTACTGATTTCTCCTCCTCAAATCCTTTCATTCTGTACCCACACACGCATATAGTGACAGAATCTCCAGTTTCCTTCTTAGTTGCATACAGACTTTTTTATGCTTAATGATCAATATTAGGTGAGCTGTGGAACACTTTGGATATAAACTATGACACTAAATATGACTTTTACCTGGAGAGCCTTGGGCTGCACTTGGGCCTGGCACTTACAAGAGCTGAATTTGGGTCCTTGCTGATGGGGTCCAGATGAATAAATTTACTTGCTAAATCACATTGTATTTTCATTCTTGTTCCCTTCAGGTAGCTTAAAAAATCTCTTTTTCTTTTAAGAGTTGTTCCGAGTATAAAATTCTACATGTTTTGGAGCTGTTTGGATGAAGCCATATAAGCACAGACAGATGGCAGGGATCTATCTGAGCCCACTTACATGAATATTTAACAGCCTGACTGGAAGAAGAAGGGGGTCACAGTCCAAACATTCAATAACCAGCTTATCCACACTGCCTATTCCCAGTCTTTGTCTGCTGCTATTTGAGTAGCTGAAACTGGAGGGAGGGAGGGCTGTCATTGCTGAAGTGGCAGTCACATCCAGTTAACAGACAAGAAGGGAAAGATCTTTCTTCAACTTGCTCCTATTTACCTTCTCCTTAATCAGATAAGTAGAGACATACTCATTTTTCCTCTTAAATTAGGCAAGAATCTCCTATTCAGTGGCCATGGTCTTCTCTTCTTACTTTCTCTCTCATCTTTACAGATGGCTATTGGTGACTGAATTGACATTTTCAATAATGTCAACTAATAGCATTTCTTCTCCTGCCCCTGAATACTTTTTTTGCTGTATCTGTTTGATATTGGAGAAAGCATTCATCCACCTGCCCTATATCCTCTAACTGCTAGCTCCAGCTATGCCACTTGATACAAATCACTAATGTAATAGTCCTTGAGTTACACGGACTCTTTGCAGAGAGATTTTAGTGTGGCAAATCAGTTATCAGAATAAGGGAAATCTTAGACAAAACATCCCTAGAGTCAAACCTTCCTGATATAGCAATTTTCCCCCCAAAGAACCAATATATACTACTCATTATCTGACCTGCTCACCCCCGATCCACAAAAGCATCACGTTCTGCTCCAGTTCAGCTTGCATCATTCTGCCTCACAGACGCCTGCCACATTTTATCTGAGGTCTGTCTAGGCACTGTGTCTCAAGATATTCAGCTCCACACATGTGCTTCCTAGGAAAAGGATCTGTGTTCATGAGGAATTGCAGCCTGGGGACAATCTTTTTGCCGAGTGCTCCATGCCATGCATGGTGGGGATCAATCCTTCACCATGTGAGGCAAGGAATATTTGGGATTGTCAACATCTGAGTATGAAATTATGATTATTAATATGAAAGAGAAGCCTATGGGTTTTTACATTCTGTTCATTCGAGAAGAATTGCCAGTGGCATCAGTGTAACTCAGGCACATGTGCAGAGGAAAGGGAAGAGCCCTAAATATTTATATGGGGACAGGGAGAGATTGAAGTCTTAAAATTACTCCTCCCACCATTTCAACCTTTTTAGAAAGGTTGAAACCTCCTAATTTCAGCAAATCCAAAATGCAAATGTTCTGAGAGACTTCCTGTCTCTGTGCATATGCTGATAATACGTGCTGTTCTCTCATCCCTGTCAGGGATTTAAACAGCTTTTTGCTTGATGCCCAGAAAGCTTTTATATGCTATTAAAGCTTGTGCAGTTCTTTCAGCATAACCCTGCTCAGCACTTGAGTCTGTGTGCACTACAGATCTTTGTCTCCTCTGTAGCTGCAAATCTGCAAGCAACCACATTAGCTTTCTGGAAGTAGGGAGAAAACATGAAAGGCTTGCTTAATTTAATTTAGAGAAATACTCTGGTGTGTTTATGCAACCAGAATGAGAAAAAGGCGGATCAAACCACCATTTTTCTGCTCTCTTCCCTCCGCTCCCTTCTCAAAAGGAGAAGGAAGAAAAGGCACCTTCCCTTTGAGCCACTCTCTATAGCAGCATCAGGCAGAAGAGAGCAGAGTGCAAGGAAAATCTCCCTTCCCAACACTAAGTCTCATGGAATGGCGTGCTCTGACTGCAGGTGCTGCGGGGGGCTTCTCTGGGAACTAACTCCCTTCTCCTCTAGTCTGGGGCTGTGGTCTAATCCTCTCCACTTTTGGACAAGGCTCTAAGAAAGGATGAATTGTTACTGTTTGTCATTCTACCAGTGTGTTTTGCTGTTTCACGTGTCTTTGAAAATCACACCACAACAGACAGCAGAAACTTCATTAATTACCTAAAAGCAGGGAAATTCAGCCTGCTTATTTCAGCAAGAAAGTGAAATATATCTGTCCATGCTGATAAGCAACACAGTTGGATAAATCTCATCCTATGAAAGAATACACACCCCTTCCACCTATACAGTGCTACAGTTCTTAACCAGGCAACTAATGAGCATTGATTTCTTGACTTCTCAGGTAAAATGACAAAGACAAATATTTCAAATACATGTCAGTCTTTTTCAGGTCTCCATACAGGCTTCACTCCAGCCTCCCAGCTTGGCTCTGCTCTAGAGAGTGGTGCCAGCACTGGGGAAGGCTCACTCCTGGCCAGCCCAAGTCCAAAGCTGAAGGTGGGGAACACATGTCGTACCAAGGCTCGTAAAGTGCATCCCCCCAGCCAAACCTTAACAATTTTGGTATCAGTCTGCCTTTTTTTAAGAAAGTTATTGAAGAACACTGATCTTCTCCGAAGAAGCAGATGTCTAACCAACTCTATAGAAGCAGCTGAGCAATTAGAAAAAAATTGTCTGTGCTACCATTCAAGTGAAGATCTCTCTAGCACTTTATGTTGGAAAGTCAAATCATAACCATGCTCTAATGGCTTGTCACCCACCTAACAGTATTTCATTCTGCCAGGAAGCCATGTGATTTATTTGCAATCCTCAGTCTTCATTTTAAAAAGGGAAGTCCTTGTGAATTGGAGATAAGCCCAGAAGTGAGTGGCGAGTTGTTACAGTCCAGGGTAGTAGTATTTACATTTTTTTCCATGTAAGTGCAGGGAAAGAGTAAGGAGCTACAGTAAGAATTTAACTACTGACTCTGCAGTTCCTGGAATTTGCATCTCTTCATTTTACAGATGAAGCTCCATTCAAGCTCCTTGGCTACCAGCAGCCTAAGTTTCTTTGTCCCTGTATCATCCCTGTGCTGCACAGCTGAAAACGAGCAGAACTGCTGGGCTCACAGCGCAGGGAAGATAGAATGGCCGTAACCAGCACAGGCATCATCAATTCTGAAACCTTCAACATCAGCTTTTTCTCCCCATCTGCTCTGATTGTTTCAAATAAGGAGAGAAATATTTTCACATAAAGAACCTCTAACTTAATTTAAAAAAACAAGTGTCTGTCTCTGAACTGAAGTAAGACTAGTCCTCTATCTGTTCTGCTTAAAACATGAGGTCCCAATACAATCTTTTCTCTTCTTCCTAGTCACAAGAAAATAAAAAAGGGCTCTATTTGGAGTCTGGGCATATAATCAAATCCTTCACTGGCACCAGAAAGATTCATCAGTAAGCAATTGCTACCTATTGCTCTTTGTCAGGATGGGGGAGAGAGAGAGAGAAATAAAAAATAAAGTTTTGGTGAACTGAGCTGAATTTGTCAGAAAAAAAAGTGATAAAACCTTTCTAAAAGCAAAGAGGAACTGTCAACATTCAAAGGACAGTCTGAGGATTCTAGAAAATACTGGAGTGGTGAAAAGAGCAGGCTTACCAGGTTATTTCAAATGGATGACCTGAAGTTATTATAGTATGTTTTGCAAACACTGTTTTATTAAAAAGAAACTCATACAAAACTATATTCCAAATGGTAACAATCCACATTATCATTAATAAGCCTACAATAAATGAATACGTGCAAGTTCTTCTTCTCAGATTCTCACAATTGCAGCTGCTCTTGCTGCCTTTGGATCCTATGCACAATCAGAGGAAGACCTTTCCCTGGGAGTTTATCAAAAACCATGGTCAAAATAAATGGCCTAAATAAAAATACACTACTTCTCATTTAAATAATTGATACCCAGCAGTTTGTTCTTCTGCACACAAGTACACACATTGTCAACTCTGGGGCTGTGCACAGAAATCATCTTAGAAACTCTGTAAGGCACCTGGAGCCAGCGTGTGGTTCCCTACAGCTAAACTGATCTTTGATACAAACTGTGTATCAGTAGAGAGAGCTGTGAATTTTACCTAACAATGACCTCAGAAATCCTCACAGTTATTTGAACCATTCCCTTTTATCCCTTTCTTTGGAATTTGCAAAAATACAACATTTGGAGGCTTAATTTTGCCAGGACCTGTAAAAAACTTTCTCAGTTATCAACTCATTCCAATATTTAAACAGTCTGAAGAAAATCAGAGGCTGGTAATAAAGTTCTCTTTTCTTTCCAAGTTCATCACTCCCTGGAAAACCCAGAAGACTATTTAAAAGATGTGAGCTGTAACCATGCTAAACCATTGACTACAAAGGAGACACACAGACCTAAAAGATGGTGACATTATTTTTTCTGTTTCAAAAGTGTCTTCATTTGGCTCTGTTGGCACAGAACTACTGTAAGGACAGGAGGGATATTGTGCTCGTTGATACAAAGCTCATCTGCATGTTGGAGCAGTGGAAAGGGAGTAGCAAAATGATCATCAGGAGGACCCAGGTAAAATCCATAGTCCTTCTTCCCTCCTGGGGCTCCCTAGGGAATCCAAGGCAGCCACTGGAGTCACTCCAGATGAGCAACCATTAGTAGACATCCAGCAGAGAAAAGCAGGAAGGTGGCTGAGTAAACAAAGAAAGGGAAAGGAGAGGGAGCTGAAAGTAAAAACACTCCCAAGGTGGAAAGAAAGGCAGTGCAAGGGGCTGGTGCAAAAACCCAGAGGTGCTTCTGCCACTCCAGGAGCTGGACAGCCAGCCCTAATGGTATCAGCAACATTCCCACTGTTTGGAGGCTCATCCTGAAAGGATCACCTTCAGTTCAATTTTTCTGGATGGCCTGCTAGCATCTTTTCTGCAAAAGAAAGAAATAATGGAGGAGAAAGAAATAGATTTCAGAGAAAATTAGCACCCTTCTCTACCCAAAGACTGGACAGGAAGAAGGAACAATTAAGAAAAAGTATCTGTGTTAAAGTATGATATGTTTAAGAATTAAGCTGTTGCTCAGCAGTACATTAGCCTAGAGAAATGCAATACTGGGACAGGCTGTTCTATGGGGCTGATACTATTTTCTGATGCATTACATGTGGAGATGTGTGAATCACATACTGCACAGTGGCTAACAGCTTTTGAATCCCTCCCAAAATAATAGATATGCAGGAAGGGTGGAAAACTGGATAGAAGGCTGCTCTGTTTTGGGAAATGAGGAATGATGTGTGAGCCATCTCAAAAAAACAATCACTAGGTGATTTGAAAACCTTTTCACATGGGAGTAGGATTTTTATTAATATGTAGATATGTCTCTGCTCTTATGAGATGCTGCTGCCATCAGTCTTGTGATATAGTAATGATCATAGTAACAATAAAAACAATAGTTACGCTTATTGTATTTGGTGCATGAGCTGTCATTCAGTTCTTGAGTGGCATGAAAAAATACATTCATTTCAATCAGTACATCTGCCAGGGAAAATTGATAGCATGACAATGTTTCTTCAAAGAAACCTTATTTAAGAAACCTTTTGACTAGGAAATAAATCAGGATGATGAATGCCTAACAAGATTGGCTTTAAGTCACAGCTCTAACATTGGCCAAGACAATCTTTGTTAATCACAGATATGCATATATGTTGCAAAAAATCAAGTTACTACAACATAGTGAATCACAGCTCACAATCTGATTTGTATTAACAGGCCATGTGTGTATTCCCAGTCTGCTGTAAGTGTGAAGGAAAATAACAGTGAGTGAAGGAAAGTGTTTTCCTTTGCGACTGGAACAGACAGCGAATGCACACAGGCAGTAATACACTGCCCTGCTGATGAGCAACAGCTCATTTGGCCCCAGCAAACCAATGGCTTACAGAGATTTTACAAACCCTACACCTCTTCCTCTGTATCAAAATATTATCAAGTTAAAGAACATATGCACTGTTAAATTCTACAGTCAACTGGGACAAATTGCACTTCACAAATATTAGATGAGAAATATCTCTACAGTAAAAACACACGTACCTGAACTGTACACCCCTAAAGCCAGGGCCTCCGTTCATTTATGGCTCTGGTCCATCACATTGATTCCAGTTTTTAGGCTGGTTTATCCTCACTGATACTACTTATTTTCACACATCTCCTTTGAAAACAAAACTTAAACATTCAAATACACTGGGGAAGAAAAGCTATTTCTGAGTGTCTCTGCGTTGGCTGCTCTGTAATCATAGGCTAAACCAAATTTCACTTAAGCAACTGGATGCATGATGAGACAAAAACCTGCAAGGGCACCTTGCTGCTGGTGACATATGAGCATCATCTGCAGCAACAGTTTAGGTGTCACTCACTAACGAGACACAGGCAGCTCACACACGCAGTGCCACAACTGCAATCAGGCTCAAGAGGTAAGAGGGTTACCATGAGCTGGGAGCTCACACCAGTGATTGCAGCAGGGCTAGCAGTCTGTAAACCCCTTCCAACAAACAGAAAAACAAGGAACTGCTGTGTCTTGGAAAAAAAAAAAAAAAAAAAAGAAAAAAGAAAAAAAAGCTATGCTGGGTTCTTTTGTACAGAGCTCCTGAGGTATGGTGGCTAGGCTGGGAAAATACCCCTGCTGACTCCAAAAAGATTATAATGATGCCCGCAGGTAAGGAAGTGCCACCTAAGCAGAACCAGGACAGTTCATCAGAATGAGAGAAGACTGTAATGATGACATCAATTTTCATTATGTACTAATATTACATTAATTTTATGTGCATGGAGGTAGTCATTAGGGTTATGGACTGGGGCCATGTCTGTGCATCTATTACAGCAGATATAAATGTTGCTGTAGCAGTGTTCATGGCATTTGAAAGAGATGCATTTCTTCCTCCTTGATGCTTGACACTGGACTCACATTTGCTTCATAGGAAAGCTTCAGGTATTCCTGCAAGGAGCAGGGATTTGGACTCAATGTTCCTTATTGGTCCCTTTCAACTTAGAGATATTCTAAGATTTCATGATATAGAACCTCTTCTGCAAAGACCACATGTGCTGACTTGAAGGTAACTTTCCTAGTAAGTCCTTACAAATTTCTGAGTGTTTATTCTGTTGCTTTGGCAAATTGGGGCCTTTGATTTGGCACTATAAAGTTTCTGCATCACTCAATCCATGGGCAATGCGCTTAAGAGCAAGCCAAGCAAGCAAGACCTGCATTCCTGTGTATGCCAGCACACTTTGCAAGGCAAAGCAAAATTCTCTAACCCTTTCCTAACACAGGCTAGAGCTTGATTCCTTGTTTGTAGCCCACCTGGCATGTCATTCTCATCTCTTCTATGTAGGCACTTAGGCAAATAACAGCACTGGAGCCTGAAATAAATGAAGCACTTAGTAATTTTTTAACTACTTAAAACCTTTAACTGCTGGGAAATCTAGAGAAGGTGCAAATACACCTTGACAAACCAGCTACTCATGCACACGACAGGGAAATGCTTCAGGGGTCTCTCAGCTTGAGATTATCTCTACAGGCATCTGAAACATGCTCAGACTTACATTCCCTGAGCCCTGTTTGGATGCTTTCCATGCTCTCATGCATGCTTGGGGAAAAGTATATGGGACAAACCATGCTGGCTTTCCCAAATTTCTGTTTGATTTTTTTATCTTCGAGTCCTCATCAAAACAGCATGATCACATCCCTGCTGAGTACTTCCCCATACAGGAAAAAAAAATCAAAAGATCTGAACTAAGTATTCAAGTACGCTGAGAAAAAAAATCCCCCAGACATTCTACTTAGACCTTATTCAAGCAAACACTCATTGATTTCAAGGGGATTTTAATTATTTTAGGACTAAACTGAATTTAGGACTCAGTGTAAATCTCTGTGTTTGGTCATTTATTTTTTCCAACTACTCTCATTTCCTTTATTCAACTTCTAGTGCAAAATGCATGTCATCAGTCCAGTATAATATAATACCTTTCTCTTCCTCAGAAAAGAAGTCACAGAGCAATCACAGTCTATGATCAATCTCTATTCTCCTGAGGCATTGTTATCTGTATTTAAATATGTTTCTTTTTGTATTGGCTGACAACTAAATGCCCAGCTGTTGTAAAGGCTTTGGGAGGATTAGGAAATCAGGCAGTTCAATTTTCCTTCGGCTTGCTTTTCCATCACAGAATTGTTTACGCGTCCTGAGTCAGGGAAATTTATGACTGTTAATTAGAGTTAATATTCTTTATATTTCTCTTGCCTACCCTTTCTACCCCATTAAAACTAGCAAGCTGTAATCTGGTACTAAATAAAAAACTGACAAAAGATAAACATCAGACTACAGCTGGTGAGTAGTTAATGCACTCATTTGTACAGGATTCATGAAGCTTTACAAACATTGAAAAATTACATCTCGCCAGCCAAGTGACAGGGACAGTGGGAAAAAAAAACAACCCACTGGCCCTACAAGTAGCAGTGTCAGATCCCTATCTGCATCTCCCATGGCATCACTATGCAGAGCAGCACCAGTACTACTTCCCCTGCACTTTATACTTCAGGATTTTCTTCAGTAAACATCCAGCCATGCAATCTCTTTGCAGGAGCAGCACTGAAGTTTCCAGTATGATCCCTTCTATGTGATGACTGTATGAAGCATCAGCTTCACGACCCACTTAGCCCAGACCCTACTGCAAATGTTTTTCCTAATCTTATCTCTCTGCAATATTTTAAGCTGGGATATTTCTACTTCTTTTCCGGCCCAGTGAAGTTTGAAGGACTGCTGTGCTGAAGAAAATGTGTGTCACCCCTGCAGTGCTGGATGAATGGAGCATGCACTTGACCTAATTTTCTGATATGAGTGGTTAAAATAAATTCTAAGATCATTACTCATGTTCCCAAATACTGTATTGACTACAGATACCAAAGCACCCAGCTATGGACTGGGATGCACTAACTGGGCTCATTTGAAGACTGTGCCCACAAACAAAATTTTGACTTCAGTACAGAAGCACATAGACACAGACACGTGCCAAGGAGCAGGAGAGTCCCTTTCTCACACACACAGACACAGGTACATGGCAGGTGGAGGTGACCAGTGCCATTCCTTTCATTCAGTAGTGAGTGTACAAACACCCTGTGTGTCCCTGTGTGCACCCTGTGGTCACTTTTTCTCTTTCACAAACGCAGTTGCAAAAGTTGAAAACATCTCTTTATAATCACTAGACAAACCCTATGAGAGCCCATAAGCTGTGCCTAGCAGTGGAACTTGGTTTTCCAGCATGTAAGGCAGGAATGGAGAAACACTGGGTTCACAATGCATCTTGGAGAGAAATGTTCTGTCAGTGGTTTCCTACTCATTGTGTCAGCAGGTTCTCTCTCTGCTCACTGAGGGGCAGCAGCAGCAGAGCTGGAGAGGCTGGCATGACTGCTCTGCCCTCAGGAAAGGCTGCAGCACAGAGGAAAAGCTGTGCCACAAAAGGTGTCATGATGAAACCCGGCAGTTAGTCCAACCTCCCCGACCTCACCCAGAGGGCTCAAGGCTGCCTTTCCCATCTGTTCATTTCTGGTGTGCCCCTTCCCCAGGACCTGGGAGACTACAAACCATACACAAAACTGTGGATCTGCAGGACAATATTCTCCCACCTGCCTATCTCATCAGAGTGTGCCTAAGCCTATTTATAGGTGAGCCCATGGCATGGATTCTTCATGGCTTCTTATTTCCTCTTCACAGTCTAACTTAGTCCTCTGCCCAGACCAGAGATGGTTTTTATGTCTTGCCAACAACATAAAGGATCAGGGCTACAGAACACACAGGCTAAGAAAATAAGGTAGTGTGGCCTACGCAAGAAAAGTCAAGCCAGCTAAATCAAAATCCTGATCAAAATGAAATCTCTTTGTTGGGATCCTTTCAAGACAAAATGCATTCTTATAGAGGACCTCCACTTCTCCAAGTCAGTGTTGAGTAGTGCAGTTCTACCCTACCCATAACCAAATTGGGTTCCTTCAGTCCAGCCCCACTCCCATTTTGAAGTCAGTGAAGATTCTGGTAACAGAGTTTTCCAGGGAGCTGGCATCAGGCCTTTGCCAACCTGAAGCCAAATTTACTTCGGCTGTACTCCCATGAATTAAAGCAGTCACACTGGCCATCGGTCTGGCTCTTCAAGCAACATGGTCAATAGAACAGTGAAGAGATGACAAGCAAATGAGGATTTAAACTAACTGTACTTCTGTTAACTTCTCATCCAACAGTATTTTATGATTCTCAGGTCCTTAGAGAAACTTCTGAATAAATTATTAAGTGCTCCCCTCAAGGCAGTCATCTTAGAATTGGTGTACTTTCTTGGGTAGTATTTTATATTCCTGTCAGTGAGCGCTAAGTGCCGCTAAAGAGGAGCCACAAACCCATTCTGAAAAGCAGCAGCAAGAATGAATCAAATGAATCAGCAATTCTGACTATGTGAGACGCTGACATCACGCTTCCCTGGCTCCAACCCTGGGTCCATAAGAACGATGGAGGTCTGATTAATTACTCCCCAGGCTGCAGAGCTTACACAAGAGCCAAGGACTCAGCAGCAGCCCAACCAGCTGACTCAGAGAGCAGTAACTCATCGGGTACAATCTGCCTGGATGCCAGATTGTCCTGCCTGCAGTCAATCTGCAAACTAACCCTCCCAAAAGGGTTTTCGGAAAATGCCATTCACACTCACACTGGCTAAGTGTGCACCAGACAAGATCAGCTATGGTACAGTAGCAGCTGAAGTCATATTTTATTATGTTTTTCCACTTGCTCTAAGGGACACTGGGAATCTTTCCCCACCACTGAAAAACTGCTGGAAAACAGACCAACACTGAAACATTTCCCCATTATGTTCATTAGGCTGGATATAGTTAATTATGGCAGCCCAATCTGCTGTGTTCTTCATCAACCTCAATGCCTGATTTTGTTGCGTTTACACTGTAATCCCAGGACCCTCTTGTGCCAGGTGTTCCACAAACATGCAATGGAAAATGAGCCCCTATTCACAGCAGGCTTTGTTTTATCATTTGCATCCTGGATACCTGTGCTGGAAAGACAGGTCAAACATGGGCAGTTCCTCTTACTGTGCCCACCTACTGCTGTGGCAGAAGTGCAGCCCAGGTTGCCTCACCTTATGCTGTTCTGAGCTCACTGCAAAGCTGTGTTCGGACCTCATCCCTTTGAAGCCCCAGGAGACCCTAAAGTAATATTCCAGGGGTAGAAACTTCAAGGGTAGAGCTCTCCTGCACTTGACCTGTGCCGCAGTGGGTGAAAGAAATGTCGTTTTTATCCACCTATACTGTTGTGGGTACGTATCTGATTCAATGAAGAATAAAACACCTGTAAAGTAGGTCAGCAATTCTTAGACAGCACTTGCACTTGTGTTTCTTTTCAGAAGCTGCATAACACACTGATCTCCAAGGGAAAGGAGGGCACAAAGGACGAGGCATTTTCAAGGGAATAAGAATTGCTTTATTTCTGAACAACAGTATGCAGCTGGAATCCCAAAGCTCCTCAACTGCTCCATTTTTCAGTCACAGAATTGGCTCAGATTCCTATGCAAAACAACCCTAGAAAGCTTATTTTTCAACCCAATAACACTGTTTTCCCCAAATATCCCTATTTTCCCTATTTTCTACCTGTAGCCCCTACAAGAGAGGAATGAGCAAGAACTTGTGAGGAGAAATCTCACAGTGGGCACAGACAGTTTTCAATTTAAGTTCTATTGAGATGCTAACTCTGATCTCACAGAGCACCTCTTCACTCAAACATGGCAACCCAGGAGGTGCTGGGCTGGGATGCTAGAAAGAAGCTTAGGCTAATTAATTGCATTTCTTTTTCTGACTGCAGTGTTTTCCTGCCCTGCTGGATACTCAGAGGCCAGCACTGGTTCCTCTGATTAACAGTACCTCATCATGAATTCAAAGCAAAAGCTGCAGGCTAAAGAAAACTGGATTTTGTTAGCAAGGATTTGCTCTTGGCAAATAATTATAATTGCCAGTGTTAAAAGGAGATAGTGAATTAACTACAGCAGACATGAGAAATAAATTTGGAAAAAAGCTTTCAATAATTACAGTGCATATGTCAAATGGAAATTATGCCAATTTGCATATATCTGCAGTCACATTGTACAATATCTCAAGTGGCTTCACGGTAACAAGCTTGTGTATTTAAAATCATTTAATACAGCCCAGAGTTTTAATAGCCCAAAAGACACTTCAATAAGTAAAAACTAAAAGTTATCCTGGAATTCTCTGTGTTTTTATGCCCCATCTATATAGAGTTCATTTTTATTTCATAACCATTCATTAAGAAATATACCATCCCCACCCCCAAGTACACACATGGTTTTCCTGATTAAAAGCATGTTATAGTTTTTTTGGTTCATTTCAATAGGTCATCATTATTCCAGTATAACCAGCCACATGGGAAGCTACACTACTGCAACTCTGTATATTAAACATCATGTCCCACATCTTACACCAGGGCTAATTTCCAGGCAGGACAGACAGTTCATTGAGAGCTCTGCATTATTTGCCATGTGCTTCAGTCCGGATGAAGTTTCCAGTCAGAAACCTGAACACGAGTGTGTGTGTGTGGATTTGGACAAGAGCCTTGCTCTGGACTCAGGCCAAGGATCACACACTCATGGGCCACTAGTGAGGATCCCCCTGAACAGCCTCTGAAGGGTGCCACACGTGTCTGGGGGTTGATTCCAAATCCATCTGCTTGTTGCTGCTTAAGAATGGGGGAAATTTATTAAAACCACCCTCTTGTTTTCCCTTTCATTTATGACACCAGTCTATTTAAACTTGTACTGGGAATCCCCACATCCCAAGAAAAACCACTCCCTAGGACATTTGGGAGATAAGCTTTCTGACCCTTCAGTGTCATTACCTCCTTTCAACTAAACTATGAGTTTGTACCTGCACCCACCACAGAAAACACTGAGAGTCAGATTGTCCCCTTGGAGGAACAAGGATAACTAACAGGCAATCACAGTATTACTGAAAGTTGCCACCGGTCACTTATGGTTCACTCACAGATCTCAAAGCACTTGACAAAGCCAAGCAGGTATTACCCACACACTGCAAAAACAGAGGAAAGAGGAGTCAAGAAGTTTGATGATTTCTCCTGGTACAGATATTGCCAAAGTGGCAAAAGCAGTAATCTTATCTATCTAACTCCTTCCTCACTAGTAACCTTTCTGCATCTGCAGAAATTACACCATCCTTTTAGCTTTTCCATCCAATTTTGCCATTATTTACTCTTTTCTTTAAAAAAAAAAGCACCATATCTGCTCTTCGAAGATTGTTGGAATATCTCAACTTCAGCTGAAAGTGAAAAGACCAAATCTCAGCTGTAGGAATGTTGGTTGGACTGCCCGAGAGTAGAGATTTTTTGTGTAGCAAAACTGCCAGGCTCTTGTTTTCCTGCTTTCACACCCTTGACAATGGATGCCTTGCAGGCAGGGCGAAATACCAGCTTTAGGCTAGATCCACCCCATTTTCTTACAGGTAGGGAAAAACGAGGAGGATGCTGAGACAAAAGCACTCCCTAAAATCATGGCAGGAACACCACCTGGCTGTGGTTATACCCATCAGCAGCAATAGGCCCACATGGAAAGATGCCACTTAGTCATACAAGCCCTGCAGAAAGCTGAGCTAAGGGTTAATATTTACCCCAGCTAACTAGAAATGAGCAGAGTGCCAAATCTGGGAAAGGATAATTTCTCCACAGGCAACTCACTGCCTGCAGAGACTCACCCCCATGAGTCAGTACAACAAGAGGGGGATGCCAAAACTACTATTTGTGATTTCTTGGGAGGTAAGCCTGGTCTGACTGCAGCACCGCAGGGCATTTGCTGGCTCAGAGGAACTGCTGCAGTAATGTGTTCCTCTTCCAAGCCCAAATTCATCTCAGTAATGGCCAACTGCATGTTGTTAGGCCTGACAAAAATGTGGTGGCCTGGGTGAAATGAGAGGCTCACCTTGCCTCCAGATGCCAGTCATGAAACGTCACCGTCACCAGAACCATACTTGACAAGACCACTGACTCCCCTCGGGGCCCTTCCAGCAGCATGGCCAGGGTAAAAGCAGAGGCCAGCAGCCAGCCTCAAACTCCAGGCACATGCTGGATGCTCACATCACCATACCCTGCACCAGAGGTGTCCTCATCAGAAGTATTTTAGTTTCTGAGGTTTATTCAGCCTATAAGCAAACTTTCTACAAGTAGCAGCATGTGCTGAAGAGGTGTTTCTATTGCAGCACTAAGCATGTCCTACCAAACGCTGCATTGTCCCACACTGCTATGTGTTTCTGTCAAGGACATTGCAACAGCTGGATTTGCCCTGAGGCAGAAGGCAAGGGAAGTGCCCAAACAAGTCAGAGTTAGTTTCCCATGGCATGGACACCTCAGCTGTTTTACTGAATGCATCCTTACCTTCCAAGGGCACAAGATGTACACAGAATGTACGTACCCCTTCCCTTTCTTTGAGGAAGCATCTGCACACAGGCCTCCTATTTTCTTAAGGATGATTTAGGAATGTAGGGGCAAGGTCAGACAGACCTTGTGGTCTATCTGTAGCTGGATGAGTCTTTGCCACAGGGAAATACAGCTGACGTACCTTGGCACAGCACTGCTACCTTGGGAGAGACATGACTTACTGGATCTGAGAGTGTCCCGCTGCCAGGGCTGGGGAGTGCTGCAGCAGAGGCTGTAGCAAACTGCTCACATCTCCAGAAACTCCAAAGTACCAGGAGACAACATATTGCTCAGTCTTTAGAGATTTCTTGTATGTGCTGCAAAGATCCTGCATGAATTTTGTAAGCTGCCTGCATATTTAGATTCCTTAAGTGAGGTTTTTGTTCTCTGCAAATGTATTTAGCTTCAAAAATGCTTTTTTTAAACTGTGCAGCTTGTATTTGTCCTTGAGGCTTGACAGGACATAAAATGTGGCAACATGCTGGAACAGCCTCTCTGCTTGCAAGCTGTTTTGCACTACAGCAGCACATTTGACAGAGGAGATTTCCAGTTGTAGGGAATGTCGCCACAGCAATACAAACTGCTTTACCTTGGACAAGCCTTAACAATACTGTTATACTATAGGTGTGGTTTTCCTTTAAAAAAATTATTTTTAATGCTACAATATTAAGGGTGAACAAAGCATACGCCTATGCTGATGCCAGTGTTTTCACAATACAGCAAGTTTCAGTTGGCTCAGTGACACCAGAAAGGAACTGGTCTTCACAGAAATTTGGATGGTTCCCTTCTGAGTCACATGCAGTTGGGTTATCCTTTTGAAAAAATTCATGCTGTTTGTTTGCAACAAAACTAACCCTTCTAAGTCTACAGAGAGTATTTTGTTCTCCAAGTGTATGGTTCATAGCTTCTGTTGTTGTCATCTTTGGTTTGGCTCATCTAAAATTGTCCTTTCCACGGAGAGAATTGACAAAACACAGACATCTGGTCACCTGTTCACAATATTGTGCTGGGGGGAAGCAATGCCATATCCCAGCTCATCTCTCACTCTTCTGCTTCTATGTCAGAAAAGACTCCGTGCACCCCTTCATTTCCAGAAAGCCAACATTGCCAGTGTGCGTGTTCACTATGTTACTGAGGAGTTTTCACTGCCATGCAAATAACCCTTCAAGGCACCGCAAGCAGTGAACACATCCAGATGAAGTATTGGGCTGCGACACGCCTTTATTCATCCACATCTGGTCCTTAGTTGAGTCAGCTGCCCAGAAAATCTGAGGGTAGGCAATGAAACATTAATTTCAGAGAAGGGAAGAAGGCAAGAAAGAAGTTGGCTTTCTGATTGCTGGCATTATTGTACGAAGATAGGAAAAAAGGTGACAATACTACACAAAATAGAGAAAGTGAAGAAAGGATTGGCTACAGAGAAGTAGGAGTTTAACAACACCTGTATCCTAACAGGATTTTTTTTCTCCCAGAAAGCCTTGGACATTTTGACTAGTCACTGAAAAAAGCTAAAAGAATGCAAGCAGGACCTGTAATTCACAGCAAGTATCCACCACAGGCTCAGCTTTCCAGCACATCTTTTCGCAGTGACAAGAGCAGAGCAACACACCTCCAGCTCTCATATGGAAGCAATTATTAGTGTGAAAACAGCCCTTCCTAGGAGGAAACAAATGAACCTCATGCACACTGTGATTAGTGACTACTCCCATGCAGATATGTAAACAGCCAAGTTGCTGCTACCTTAGCTTGGCAAAATTTTAAAGTTCTGTGATTTTTTTAATTCACTTGTTTGTGCTGTCCTGCCAAGCACAGGGTTTTTGGAAGGGATCCCATACAGAGGACAGAGGGTGGCTGCAGAAATGAAGAGCACAGAGCTCTGCTGTCCAATTCTCCTAACTGTATGAAAACACAGAATATTTCAGCTTTCTTTTCTAATTGCTAGACAGACTGGTTTATTCCCTCCAGCTAAAATAGTTGATCAGAATGTTACTGCTTTCTCTAAAGTGAATATTCAAGAATGTATGTTGGTGGTTCACTGCCTAAAAAGAAAATTTTATTGACTGTGGTTACAGAAGAAGTCTCTGCAAGGACTGTGTCCTCCTCATCTCCAGCCAGCTTTATACAGAGATGCTCCTGTGCACAGGTGAAGGCACTGCTATCCTCGCTCTCCAGAAGTACAACAGGACAAGCTTTTCTGGTGAGGTATCTAATAGGTGTGAATCCAGCACACCCCACTACTCCTGGGAGGATGTCAAAACTCCAGAGTGCAGAGCATGCCTTTGATTGTCCAAGGCGGCAGCTGCAGGTACCTCTATTGCATACTGCAAGCACTTTTCATCTCAGATCACTCCCCCTCTGCCAAGAAAACCCGTTCACTCAGGTGTGGAAGCATGCAGTGGGACATAACAGCTGAGTTACAGAGTCTGAACTCCACAACTCTACTGTCTCCTGAGCCAAAACATCAAAGGCAGCACACCAACCCCCAACTCTTTTGTGAACAGCCTATGCAGGACACAAATTCACCTCCAGTTGCTGTAACTGGCTGGAAAAGACCTCATCACAGAGCAGCAGGAGAAGCATAGGATACACCTGGATTACAAAAGGGTAATCACATTAGTAAGGCAGGCACAGGAAGCCTGGCATGGCTTTGCTGCAGGAGTGCTTCCACACACACTGATGACACTGGGGTCTGAGTGCCAGGTATCTGTGTCAACCACAAAACACCGACACGGCCAGGCTGCAAGGGCAGGAGCCCCTGATGCTGTCTAGGAAAGGAAGAGGAATTGCCACATCCAATTAAAACTGAAATGACTTTGCCTGCCTCCCTGAACAACCAGAGATGACTTGCCACTGGCCGAGTTCAGCTAAGGCTTCTCAGACATTAATCTGCAGTCCCTTTAGGGGAGTGGACCTGCACTGGAAGCACTTCTTGTTTCCCCCAAAGGACTTATGCAATTAAGTCCTGTCTGTCATGCTGGGCTTTGTTTCCCTATAAAACATTTCAATAGGTTCCGGCAGTTTTAGCAAAGGGAGCTGGGCAGCCCCTCTCTCCTCTGTGGCTATTCGTTTCCCACTGCAACTCATCTGACATTTCCACTGAAGCTCACAAGGAAGATCACCCCTGCATAACATGCTCAAAATGTCCTTGGGAAAGAGCATGATTCCCAAGTGTCACAGAAGCAGGGGAGCAGGAGGGGATGCCTTCCTCCACCTTGGACAAGACCCTGCTCCACTTGCCTCACTCAGGCTTAATTTAATTTTCCACACAAAATCACTCCCAGCTTCTTGTCTTCACTTCCCTCTGCAAGAACTGCTTGTCCCCATTTGCCCCTCTCTACTGTCACTTCACAGTGGGATCAAAAGAAGTGACAGTAAGGAGAAACCCGATGCATACAAATGTGAATTTTGGCTGTGCACAGCTTCTGTGCAGCCAGTCGAGACGGGCTAAAGCCTTCACTGACCACTTCAGTGCATACAAATGGAAGTGGCTGTAGAAAAGGGACAAAGCTTTTCCCCTGCATTAGTGAGCAGAGCACTGAGAAAAGGCAGCTTGACTCTCTGCTACCTGAATGTCTAAGAGGAAGCCCAGAGGAGCTTCCTCTTAGAAGGAGGTGGCAGAGAGTCAAGCTTCCTCTTAGGAGGACAGGTGAGGGAGACTCCAGAGGAGCCCCCAAGTGTGCCTGGCCCACCTTGAGAAGGTGCTTCAAATACTGGTTTGTCTTGGAAGCCAGATCCTGTCAATGCATGCAATTAAATTCTGTCTTGGCATGCAATATATTATCACTGATATCATGCTGGGTTCTAGGCAGGTTTTAACTACATGGAACCCAAATCTCGTAATGAATCATGACACTGGGCCATTTTTCATGTTGGCCCCCTAAAGCCAGTGAGGCTGGTGTCTACAGCAAAAACTATATTCCACTTCTGTGACTGACACTGGAGTCAGTCACTATCTTAAAAGCACAGATCCTAGAAATTATTTCAACTTAAATTAGATAAATTTACAATATCTCACATAAGATTTTGGAGTGGTTTTTTCCTTTTTTTGGGGGGAGGAAAGGTAGATTTGGTTATTTTGCAGTGTTTTGTTGATTTTTGTTGTTTTGGGTTTCTTGCCATTCTGTTGAGAATATTTAGAATAAAACATTTCTGAGTCTACTATTGAGTTACATGGCGGATTTTTTAGTAAAGTTTCATTCATTGAAATCCCTGAGGTTTAGCCACTGAAAACATGAATCAGGGACTGAAGAAACTAACAGAATAGCACGGGAGGGGTGATAAAGCTCCCATTTCATAACAGCTGGTGAACAACCTGCAAACTAGTTTCAGCAGGAGAAAGCTTCAGAGGTTCAATTCTATGTATTTTTTTTACCTAAGACACTCTTTTCTAGAAAATGCAGTTATTCTGACCAGGAAGGGATTTAAATTCAGATTGCAGAGAAGCTGAGCAATACACAAGGTAGTGAGCAGAAAAGATACATAAGCAGGAAACCAAAAACTGTGCCAACATATGGCCTTTCCCTGACCCATCCTGAGTCATGCAAGAAGGGCTTAAGAGTATCCCAGCCAGCAAAGCCTGTTAGAGGAAGTCAGTGAGCAGTGTTTAGCTGCAGGGGGCTCGACCATCATCTGGATACAATAGTCAAGCCCTGCTTACAGACACAGTGGAAAGCCAACCCTAGTAGGATGAAAAGAAACAATTGGCAACCTCTGTAGGCTGGCAAGGGAACCCACACCACCGTCCGACACAAGACACTGACCCTGGAGCTAAAGGAGAAAAAGTGTCACTACATATTTAAAGAAGGACTTCAAAAAGAGTCCCAGTTATATAAAAAAAACCAAACCAAACAATGTTATTTAACAGCAATTTTTTTCAGCTTGGCCTAAATCCTCTTTCAGGAACTCTTGTCTCCTTACACATCACAGTTTTAGGAATACAATACACAATAACACAAAAAATGACGACCAGAAGCCAAATGCTAGGGCTGATTTATGCAATTACAGGGTCACAGCAGGCCAGACAGGGTTTCAATCTGTGAACAGATGCCAAAAAGTGAGATCCGTGAGCATTCAGTCAGAGAAACGGGAGCATATCTGAGGGCTCAAGGGCTCAGAGTCCACACTCACCAGCTCCATGGCCCAGATAAAGACTCAGCACTGCTGTAATGAAATGGAGTGAAACGGGTAAACATCGTGGAGGTACAGGTACACAGTCTCAGATCAGACCAGGTAATAATCTCCAACTTTCACAACAAAAGGAGCTCAGAGTGTCCCTTAATGTACATTTGTGTGTGGGTCTGAGCGAGGGGCAAAGGGGAACAAGTTAAAAAAATCTCGGGCTTTCTTCAAATCGCACAACACTGTCAACTCACCCAGCGTGCCACAGGGTTTTGTTTTGCAAGGGGCAGCTCCCTAGAGGAAGATGAAGTGCAAAACACCTAACAGCCAGACACCCACAAAGGTCTCACATGCACTGCACACAGCTTCAAAACAACCCCAGCTGTGCGAGTGCCACATCATCTGCCAGCCTCCCTAAAGGCAGCTCTCACAACACCAGCACAATGCACACCTACGAGGGAAAAGGCTCTTCCCGTCAAACAGAACATGGTGGGGATGTGCCACCAGGAGTGCCACATCTCCTGCTCACGGTGAGGAAG
This sequence comes from Motacilla alba alba, assembly GCF_015832195.1. Classification (NCBI taxonomy): domain Eukaryota; kingdom Metazoa; phylum Chordata; class Aves; order Passeriformes; family Motacillidae; genus Motacilla; species Motacilla alba. The sequence goes on along the minus strand of NC_052017.1, from coordinate 64,022,681 downwards.
GCAGCACTGCTGAGGGGATCAAGGACAGCACCACGTGCAAGCTGCCTGGTGGGAAGTGATGTATTGGTACCACAACTGAAAGCCAGCATAGCAGGTTTCCAGGGAAAAGCATTTAAGTCTTTACTCCATTCCCCAGTTTCCTCACTAAGTGCAGGCACAAAGGAGTGGGAAAATGTTTTCAGCAGCTCCTATTAGCCATGAATCATGTCTTGCTGGGGTTAGAGCTGTGCAAATACGCAAGCCTTTGTCTGTCTTCTAAAGCCTTTGGTGTATTCTATGCCAACCAGTAAATTTTTAACAAAATAATTTTTGTGATGAAAGTGAATAATGTGAGCAAAAACCCATTCATCATTTACACATAGTATCTCACACTAAAAGAAACAGACTGGTGAATTTGTTTTCAAACAGTTCCTCAGAGGTGTTAATGAATACAGCATCTGGCTCTAGGCGGTCAGTTTGTGCTAAACCAATATACATCTGATCTAGAAGGAAAAACAAGTCATTGTAAGCAAGCAGGTCTTACCTGGCATGTGAGGCATCATGCACTGCAACTTCCTTGAAGCCTTTCCAGGTGGCATGAAACACATAGCCAAAACCCATGAGGCAATGCTGTAATGCCTTCAAACTGCTTTCAGTGGTGGGTACTGAGCTAAACCACCTGGTGGGGTATCTTCATTGCTCCCCTGGTGGGCTGAGGGAGACCAAACACAAAGCCTGAAAGCCTCACGACTCCCACCACGGTGCAGAATGCACCAAGCGCTCTGTGTCCCATGGGGCAACTCATCCTCTGCTCATGTGGCCAGCTCCAGCCAGGGAGACTCCCCTGACAGCTGGGCACAAGGAACTTGACCACGCTCCCACAAGAAAGACAGACAACAGAGTCTTTTTCACAAACTCCAGAGGACCAGGGTGTGAGATTCTCTCCCAGGAAGGGTTATTTCAATGCCAAAAGGGTGGGATGAATGTGGCCCTTCTGCCTAGCAGTCAGTCTGTTCTATTGATGCACAATGACTTGTCCTACCATACAAGCAATGGCTAGCCTTTTTCTGCCTGGAAGATGAGCCAAAGGCCCAAAGAGCAGACAGACGTCCTGGGCAAAGCAACCCGACAATGTGCACAGGGCTCTTTAGAGCCTTCCATATGCCTGTACAGAAGAATAGAAAGAAAGAGAGAAATCAAACAGAGTGGTATCTCGAGTCTGTCTGCAACTAAATCACCCATCAGAGAATCAAGAGACTCTGCTGTTGAAATTTATCCTCTTAGTCCCCAAAATCAGCACTCACATCAGAGAAGGGAAAGAACAGAAGAAAGAAAAGGAAAGAAAAAAGAAGGAATTCATTCACTCCCAACACCTGAGTGAAGGCAGAGGATTTGTGAACAGACAGTGTATGTACAGAAATATGTACATCTATGAAAGACTTTAAGTGTAGAGGAGCAGAAAATGGATCCAAGATTGCCACAAAAGATGCTTATGCTTTTGGCTTTGTACATTTCATAAGGCTAGCTATTTAGGATAAAAAAGGATAAAAGTCTTCTTTTTTTATTTCTCATTCAAAAGAAGGCACTGTCACTTCATTTAGGTGACCTCTGCCTACACAGGGACACATTTCCCTTTTGCGCAATTTAGTTACTTATAAAATCTCTGGGCACTTTCATCTTTACCAACCACAGCATCCTGTGAAACACCAGATAATCATTAATGACTTCTACAGCCTGTGAAAAGAGGCACAGAGAGACTACAAGCCCTGGATTCATTTCTGCTCCTTTCTATCATCACAAAGTCAAGCATCTAGTCTAAAATATAATCTGAGACTTACAAACAGACATAAATACACATCACCACAAGGCTATTTACCTTAGCTAACTTAGGCACACATTTTAAGATGGTGCCTGTCTTTCTACCATTTACAGAGCATCTTGGTAACCAGCCAACACTAGATAAGTAACTTTTAGACCAGACATCTAAACAGAGACTGTATAAAGTTAATTGATTAAGACAGGCCTCCACTAAAAAGGGAGGCAAAAAATCAGTAGCAAAACAGAAAAGTTAATTTGCTTCTCCCAGATCTCAGAGTAATGGACACACTATTGGAATGACCCTTCCTACACTGCATTATTTCGTAACACCTCATTTGGCACACCTGTCCCTGCTAACAGAGGACACTTGTAAGAGAAACACTGTTGGAAAGTCACTCGAACTGGGCCTGTTTTTAAAAGCACAGGTTTTTCACTCAGGCTGAACAAGATGCCTGTGTCCCAAAGCACACAGCATTAGTGCCAGTCCCTCGTGCCCTGTGGGAGCCACTGTAGGGCTCTGTAGTGCTGGGGTGCTACAAACTGGACAGCTCAGATTTGCAGGGGTTCAGCAGGAGCTCATTTGGACAGCTGGAAAGCAGATGTCTGGCAAGTCTAAGAACAAACAGAGATTATCAGTTCAAGCTCAAGACTAAAAAAAGAACTTAAAAATGCTAATCCATGTGAAACAGCAAATTCCCATATCTTTGCCAATGTTTTAATTTGAGTTAGCCGAGCCAAGCTAAAAACATAACTCAGCAGGCACAGAAAGATGCTCACTGCAAGTGGAGGCCATGAAAAAGGCATCTGGTCTGAGCTACCGCATGACTTGCCTCTCTGCCTGGAGACGGATCAAGAAGAAACCTGAAGGATGGATCAGGCAGAACATGCAACAGGGATTTCATTAATTGGAGAAATGATGTTCTGACAGAGTGAGCTGAAGGCAACAACAGCACTGCAGTCAGGCTCTGCTGTTCTCCTCCGCGACATCCCCACATCTGACTTATTATCAGTGGGCAGCTGCTGCAGAAATTGAAGCGATGCTGAAATAACAACTCTATTAAAGAGGCAGATGGTCCTAGGAGCAAATGTTTCACCAAGGACTGGGTAGGTACCATCAAACACATTTCTCAATGACTCGAAAATGACAGCTGATGTCCCAAGAGATGAAAATTCAAAGTGTTACTGTACTGTGTAGCCAAGGGCAAGGAATATTCTTGAATGTGACCTGACTTAAAAATATAATGAAGTTGACTGAAACACATCAGTATGGTCAGAATCCTTGCTAGCAGCTTTTATGGCAGTCATGGTTAAAATGTGCCACTTTGGGAAGGCAGCCAAACTGCTTATACGTGAAGTACAGCTGTACCATAATGCCATTCTAGCTTTTTGGATGGATTATAATTCATAATGAAGTGGGAAAAGGCAGAAAAATGAAGGAAAGAGATGCCAAAGTAAACCATATTTATACAAGAAAATGTTTTGGGTTTTTCTTAAAACACTGGAAATCAGATTCATAAACAAAGCTTAGTGGACAAAATGCTGACTGTAAATTAGTTTTCCTGTTACCATCATAGAAAATGAAATTCAAATTCACAAATATTGTCACTTCACCTTATGCACAAAGGACTGTGAAAGCCAACAAATAATGCTTCTTTCAATTTTCTCCCTGTCCATTAGTAAATCAAACCTAATATACCCATGAATATCCTTGGAGCATGGACCAATAAGGTAAAACTTCTCGGCTGAGACAAGAGCAGTGGTCTTTCAAAAAAAGCAGGCTTTCAAAAAAGCATCTACCAAAACCAACACCTAACCAGGTTGAAAGCATAAAAACAACATTTAGAGTATGAAGTGGTTAAAAATCACATGAAGCTGATAACACAGCAAGAACATGGGATATTCCTTCACTGTTGCAGTGGGCAATTCCAAGAAATGAACTCATTCTTACTACACAGTCACCTCCTCAGGGTTAACCCTCCATCTGCAGGCAACAACCACACAACAGAGCTTGGCAAAAAAAAAATCTCACTACAAAACAGATCATCAGATTTAAGCTTGACCATATGGGAAAGGATTTTTAGGGACCTTCATATCCATTACTAAGCTTAGACTGTGTAAAATATTACCTCAGTCAGGTATCAGACATGTAGACAAAGGGGAAATTCCTGTAGTCATTCTATACAATTCAGCCAACCTTCATTCTGCATTTTTAAGGCACTGACATTTATATTGGAAAAATAAAACAAGGCTTAAAAAAGGCCCTTGCCTATATATGCACATATGTATGTACCTACACACCCAGGCACATGGGTTCAGAGGCCACAGCGCTGCTTGCTGCCACGAACAGTTCCTGCAAATTCATGTGATTGTTCTTGGCAGCACTACAGCTGGAAATGCGTGCAGGGCAGGGACCATGTGGTAAACCATTCTGCTCACAAAGCATGACGTAGTGCTGTGTTACTCCGACCCACCCTACCTCTGTTTTCCTGAGAAGTGCCATGAATATTTACAGTACTTAACATCAAATATCAAGTAACAGCAGCAGTTTGTAATAGTGTTTTACAAACATATTTCCCATCTCTACACACAGTGAATTTTCAAACTGGCATCTGTAATAGTTCTTGTGTGCAGTGAATGCTGCAGGTCTGTGGTTCCATCTCCCAGGTTCAATCTGCACAAAGGCATCCCGAGCACTGGGGGCATTTCTGGTTTCTGCATTTAAAGGACACAGTGGACGTGGAAAAGGTACATACACAGGCAACTGCAATGTTTAAGGGGACAGAGGAGCTGCTTTACCAAGAGGGACCAGAAAGTCCATGAGTCTTCAGCTCAAAAAGTCTGATGGGAAATATGATCAATGTTTACAAAATTATGAAGTCTGTGGACAAGGTACTTACAGAACTGTTTTAAACTAAATTCCGTATTATTAGCTGTGGGAGGCACTCACTGAAGCTAGCAGGAAATAATTTAAAATTAATAAAAGAAGATATATTTCTAGTGAGACAGTAGTGAATTTCTGGAATTTGTTGCCACAGTGATGACCTAGAACATCTGCCACAGGCAGACAGTATCAGCAGGTTCAAAAAGGGATTAGACAAATCCAGGGACAATAGGTTCATAAACAAACACTACAGGGAACAGGCAATGATGCTCCTCCTAACACCCCCAATACAAGAATGGTGGATGCAGGAATGTGCAAGGGATCAGATTGCAGACATGGGCCAGGCTCCCGTGCTCCACCTGATCAGCACATCTTTTGGGCACTGATGAAGAAGAATCCAGGACCAGGTATGAACATTGGTGTGACCCAATGGGTATGTCCCTCATCCTTTTATGCCTGATTGCTAGGTGACTGCTAGTTTCAGGGACTTAACTTGGGATTGATTTCCACAGTGTCCACTGCCTCACTTGAAGCTCTGAGTGCTCTAACAGGCTCTGGTAATGAATGGGCATCCAAAAGAGGCAGCAGCCAAAATTCATGAAGCCTACTAAATAGGAAGACTGTAAATATTTTCTTTCTTTACCCTGTCCCAGGGGAATAACTTCTCTGGCACGTAAGCACTATTTTATAGAACCACTATTTGTAGTTATTTCACTTTTCACAGCATTAAGAATCCTCTTAATTCCCTTCATGGATCAACCTGGCAGGCTGGTGCCCTTCCCTCTTCAAACCTGCTGCTTTTACCCTAAGAATCCCAGCTGGTCCATTTCTCTAGCAAGGCTTGGTTTTATTACTCTGCACAGAGACCAGCTTATACTGCTGAAAGTTCAGCACTACCCTTGAGCAGCCCACATGGCAGCCCAGCTTCATGGGAGCACACATTCTCCACGGCACAGCAAGCAGCATCAGGGTGACGCTGGAAACATTAATTACGAACATGCCTGCCAGGCCTGGAGCTCACATGCTCTGAACAAAAAGAGCAGAAGGGCACCGAGATGGGACTTCAACAGATGTCAGAGGATGGGGAGGGGTAGCTCCCTTGCTGACTCCATCACTGTTGCTTTTCTATTGTAATGATTATCTCTCATGCAAGGCCTCTGTACATGCACTGTCTGAACGCAGCATTTTCCGTCCTTTGAAGGAACTGCTTTATGTTTAGTGGTTACCTAGTGATGACTGACACCAGTGGCAGGAAGAATTTAGTTGGCTCTTCTCTTATTCTATCTTTCACCTGCAGGTAATCTTTTAGCACACTGTCAGGGACAAAGAAATAGGTCAGCAAGACTCCAGTTGAATGCAAAAGACCAAGTCAAGTTAAATACTGGGGGGAGGGGGAAATTACTTTGAGTCTTACTTCTTGGTTTTTGATCTTGAAACTTCAGCTCCACGTCATTTGGTCACACGGACATTCATGTGAAACACTGATCACAATGACAAACTTTACTGCCAAATCCAGCAAGACCCTGAGCCTCAGGAAAGGATGAGACAGACTTCTGAGTCAGTGAAAAGAGCATGATCTGTGAAACTTGAAAATTCTGATTCATCCTAGTCTGAAGTATCCTAAACCTCTGTGGTTTATTGGCTTGCAGCTTTTCTTCATGGGTTGTGATAAAAATGAATAAAGAAACATCTCATTTTAGGTAATAGAGGTTATTTAAAGTGGAGCCGGCAGCTGTTGTGTGGGAACATTCCTAAAACCAGGACAAAGTCCTGCCCTGAAGTTAGGAAAGTTTGTAACTTGCTACATAGCTAAAACATCCCTCAGGCAGCTCAATTCCACTTGTAAAGATAATAAGTTTTTTTTGTAAAGCACTGATGTTTCAAGAAGTCTGGCACTCACAGTACAAATCCAATACAAGATCTTTCCTTTACTGTCTCCTTGGTCACACAACTGCATCTTCCCTGGCAAAAGGTGACAACAATTAGGCCATTCCCTTCAAGAGCAATTTAATATGCAAACACCTTTTGCAATTAGCCCCTTAGAATCCTTGGACCCCAGGAAACTGCCAACAATTTCCTTGGGATTACTCCCAATTTACACTAAGGAGTCAAGGCCTACTCTAGCTTCATATTGTCAGTAAAAAAAATAGCCAACTATTACAAGAGAACAAAGTGAAAAGGGGGAACAGGGCATATGTTTACATTTCAAAGCCTTTTTTACTCTGCTCTAGGCAGAAAAACATCAGGGTTTCCAAAATATATCCATGGGAGGTCTCTGCACCAAACACAGTTGTTCTTAAGTTAGTTTCACCATACCTTGTGAGTCAGAACAACAAAAGAGGTTTTCCATCCCTCTCCCATTCCTGCTGCTGTAGCCTCTTTCTACCATCACCACCCCTGCACCCTCCTGTGCAGGTCCCATCCTCTTGGCATGTCTACACAGCAAAAGTGTGACTGGACTGCACAGGGCCACCTCCATGCAGGCTTTGGAATCACCAGCTGCAGAAGTTACAGCAGACTCCATCACAGGGAGCAGCAAGGGTACAAGTCTCCTTAGGGACCTGGATATGTATCAACTACCTGCCACCTGACTGAAATAAGCCCATGCTACTCTGACTTTACTGATGTCACTACCTGCACTGACCACATTAAGGATCAGGAATGGCCATGCAGCAACAGCCCAGCCCATCCAGGGAACCAGCACCACACGTGCTCATGCTTACCAAAAATACTCTGACCCAACTGGCAGCTTCCACCACCAAAGGACCCCTGGCAGCACAGCTCCTTTTAGAAATTCCATCATATGGGACGTTTCCACGTCTGCCTGAAGAAGTGGTGACTCACTACTGTCATCATCATCCATAGCTGAAACATTCTGTGCTCTGCTTGGGATAGGAGGGAAAAAAAGCAAGAAAAACTAGAAAATTTTACCCCCTCATTGCTCCTCCCATTTGCTGTTTCTGCATCTCAGCTCACTGCATGCATGTCTCCCAAATGTTCGTACAGGGTTTTCATACAACACCACTGGCAAGAAAGTCATCTTCAAAACAATACAGAAACACGACAAATAAGGCTGTGAGCCATCTGACAACAGAGCTACTCTCTTGTTCCATAGTTACAGGGTACACCGAGTTCACACTGGACTCCTGTGTGCTAACACAGTGCATGTGTAATAGTTGGTAACCAAAAAATGCCAGCCAAGGGCAAGGCTTTTAACCTGTTTTTTCCAACTTGAGTTAAGTGCAAGGAGATCACACCCCTTCAGAAACAGGACAAGAAACTTCTTCCCCTCAGACTACTACTTTCCTATACCAAGTAAAGGTTGTCACCAATTACTCTTCTCATCCCACAGCTTCTTCAGTCATTTATTTCTGTTCCCAGAATGTATCTTCCAGACAGAATCAAAAGTGATTTACATCTCACCAGGAAGCCTTAATCCTTCCAGACACTAATGGCTGCTCCCTTTGTCTAAACAAAAGTTTAGTTTTTCCCCAAAAATTGCAAGGAGAAAGGGGCTCTCTAGCTGTTTTCTTCTGTGGTTTGCTTGCAGCAGTTTCTTGCTGGAAGCATGCAGGGCTCATGCTGACACTGCTCCAGTTGGAAATACAGGCAGAAGATATTTCCTGATGATTTAGCATGTACTGTCTGCATGGATATGAGGTGGTAAGCAGTTTAGCTGTGCTCCACTCCATAGACTCTCTCAAATGCACTGTCCCAAAAATACTCCAACTCTGCCACAAAAATGGCTGGGAAGTTTCCTGATACTTCCTTCTTCCAGCATCAGGATGTGTTTCTTTGGTAAAATTTAAGCAATTTTGTTTAACTCACAACTTCCTCCTGGCCTGTCTCTGTGCCCAATACAGTCAAAAACTCTCAGAGGAAGGTACATGTGTGTGTGTGTGTGTGTGTGTGTATATATATATATATATATATATATATTTACACCCTTCAAATACCCTTATTTTGGCCTTGAAAGGTGCCCATGGATGCTACAGGAAAATAAATAACAGACTTGTTTAGGTCACTGACCTGAATCTGGTCTGGTCTGTGGCAAAACTCCCTGCTCCTTACAGCCAGTGGAGGCAAGAGAATTAATGTCACTCAAGGCTAAAACACTTTACAAAAGATAGCATAATCCAGGGCAGACCACATCGTATGCTTCCACATCCTGCCAGTCCCTGTATCCTACAAAAGCTTCCAAAGAACACCAAGAGAAACAGGGCTAAATTTGAGAATCTTAAGTATTCGTGCTCCCTGAGCTCCTGCCAGATGCTGTCTCCTTTTACAAGGGGTGTCTTGGAAACAGAGAAGGTACATACCAGGGGAATGCCACGTGCTGAAATGCAAAAGCTGTAAGCACAGCCTGATTTAGCTTAATGAGATAGAAGAAATTAATGCCATCCTCCTCGAATCCCTTCTGGACCCAGATCAGACATCAGCACAGAGCATCCCTCAGTTACAGTGTTCCCTGGGTCAGAGGGCAAGGGCACCGGCAAGGAAACAATAAAACATTTCTTCCCTGTGAGACTGAGCTGAACACATCAGTGCTGAATTTACACTAACATTAACTTCCCTCTGTTGTTCCTATAGCAGAGTATTTCTTGGCAATTCACAAGAAGCTTTTCCAGCCTCTCTGTGCCTGAAGCGTTAAGCCGATGCCTCACACACAGCAGATCTCTTCAGGCAGCACAAAGACTGGTTACTGATAGAGGGAGAGTAACCTGAAGGCTGGGGAGAAGGACACTCTCCCTGCAATGCCGAGATAACACACAAATACTGGTGAGGCTTCTGTAAGCAAGAGCAAACTATAGGCAGACATTGCTGTTTGCTTTTTCCCAGCTTGCTTCCTGCTGGGTCTCAGAGAGAACAAATCACTATGCCCAGTAACAGCGACAGTCTTTTTGTTCCAGGGAAAAAAATCTAGTAGTTTTACGGTGCCAAATTCTGGTTTGGAAAATTACCACCTACAAACTTCCTCATAATGACAGCAAGAGTACAACTCCCTCCCTTGGCTCAGCAAGCTTGGGCAGCACTTCTTTGTGCTGCTTGACAAAGAGGCACCTTTCAGCACTGAAAAGCCAAAACATTTAGGAAATTGGTGATTGAGCCCCCACTGTGTGTGGAAAAAAAATAATCAGAGATCAGAAATGCCATGATAAATCAGAACATATGCTTTACCTAACATGTATTTGCCAGATCCAAATGAATTATAACAGGGATTCAAACTGGATGGAAATCACCAAAGAACAAATTGTAACTGCGGGATGCATTGGGTTCTTTCTAGGAGGACGTGAGGAAATGGCCTCAAATTGCCTCATGGTAAGTTTAGACTGGAAATTAGGATAAAATTTCTTCACCAAAAGGGTTTCAAGCACTGGGACAGGCTGTCCACAGCCTGTGGTTGAGTCACCATCCCTGGAGATTTTTAAGGTTTGTAGACATGGCACTTAGGGACACAGTTTAGGGGTGGAATTGGCAGTGCTTAGTTAATGGTTGGGCTCAATGCTTAAAACATCTTTTCCAAACAAAACGATTCCATGATTCTGAAGACTTAAGCAGCATCTGCAAGTTGTGTGTCCCACAAATATTTGTCCTTGCAAGCTAAGGTGCAAAACTTCACAAGCAGCCTACCATTTCTGTACATTCAGATTATCTGACCATTTGATTAAAAGAATACAACCCTTTGACATTAAAAAAAAAGCCTTAGGGCAGTGGGTTTCTCCAATTCCTCTGATTAGAAGACTTGCATGTAGTGTTCTATCACACTTTGCCCGGCTCACTGTCCCAGATAACCACTCCACCCAGACACATCTGGGGCCTCTGCCTTCATTTGGAATCCACTGTCTCAAAGGACTGCAAGGCATGCTAGAGTGAAAAGATGCTCCTTTTGAGGCTTACAGGTGGGTTTAGACTTTTCTCCCAAGTCTCTTCTTGAAGCTTCATAGGACTTCTTCCTTTTTCAAAGGATTTAATTCTCTCAAAATACCAGCCAAAAATATTACAGTTAAGTACCATTTAGAAATCTGTGGAAAGCCAGATATAAAGAGAGATCTTGGCATTCCTATTTGGAAAGCATATGACAAGGAAACATGCTCTTTGCTCACCTGGCATGCCTTTTTTTTCCTAGTGCCTCAAACAGCAGTATTTTTGTGAAAAGGCAGCAGAGCAGAAAAGCATTCTGGATATCAACACAAAACCAAGCATGCTGATTAGTTTAGCCTGATGATTTTGTGCCCAAATTGGAAGGCCTTTTTAACCCTCTCCTCCTTTTAAGAGTGAAAACATTGTCCTCACACTCTTTCTCGATTAAAAGTCCAGTGTGGAGCATGGCCTTCCTTCCCAGGCTTTGGTGGCAGTGCTGTCAGTCTTGCAGAGCTTTGATTGCTCCAGATTATCAGCTCTCTTGGCCATATGGCAAATGGCAGGCCTGAACAATCCTGTTCTTTCTGTATTTCTACATCCAGAAATTGGAAGGGAACCATCCCTACGGTCTGAAGTGATGTCTGTGTAGAGTGATTACTGCTTGCCTTCTGATGTTGACCTGCACTACAAGAACAACTAGCATGATGCCACCACAGTCAGTAAGAGAAGATATAAGGCAGGGGAATGAGCAGTTATAACCCTGGAAGAGTTAGGTCTTAGGAGATTTGCTCACTGACATGACTCTTCATTAGTTCTTTTGACCTAATTAAAGCTACTGACTTTTGCATAGGGCCTAAATTCTTGATCAGATTTTATTTTATTCTGTCTGTAATACCATTTACCCAGTGGCTCTTTTTAAGTGGAAGAGAACATCTGAAGTCAACACATTCAGGACTGGCCACCAATTTTGATGATTGTGATTTTGAGAGTTGACCACAGAAGTCTGCAGCACAGTTGCTTCAGGAGTTTTGAGTGATGAAATGACTGCAGGGGCTCAGCAGTCCTCCAAATCAGGCCCAAAGGATGCCTTTTCTTCCTCACTAGTCCCTTCAAAGGGAATGCTACTGACAGTGGAGCTTGGCTTGTAACCTTAGCTTTTCTTGATTACCAGAAGTGCAAAGAAGCTCCCTGGGGATCTGCAACTTTTTCCAGGTGTCAGGTACCCAGATGTCCCATTGATGGGCAGCATTTAGTAAGTCTAAGGATCAACTGGATGGACAAACAGAATCACTATGCAAAGCCAGTCTGTACGTAATGAACCACTGACCTCCAGACTTAGATTTTGGAATCAAGACCACACCTCCCTTTTTTACTAATGACACTGAAGCCACCCTGTATTACTGTCAGTGATATATGACACAGCACATCCTTTCTGATTCTCCAGGGTCCTAAATGACTCAACCACTTAAGCTGGTAAGCGCAGAGACACTTTCTATGACTATATTTAGTTTTTTAGAGAGGGTCTGGAAAAGTGATATCACCACTGGAATGAGGAAGTATTTATCCTCCGACTGGAAACACATGATGATGATGTAAAGGTACTATTTGGAGAGCTCTATTTATGTGGTTGTTTCCTGAATCTTAACGTGACTCAGAAAATCTCGGGATATAGCACAGTGCCACTGCCATAGTCTGTGGGAACCACTGCCAAAGTTTTGCAAAAGCTTTGGCAAAACAAACTAACAGCGAGTTACCATGGCTCTGCAAAGTAAGACAGAGGAATGGATACAGAAATTTAATGACTTGAGCAGTTTGTTACCAATGGATTTAAAACTGCTTTATTAATGGGAGACCAGTGACAAAATTATGTGGGAAAGAGCCAACAAGTGCAGTGTAATAATTATGTAAGGGCAGTTAATGTAGAGTGAAATCTGATTTTGCTAATTACTGCTTGTTGCAATTATTCAGCTTTTCTGGATCAATAACTGCTTTCCCAAAGCCAATTGCTTCTGCTTCTGGACAGCTCAGGAATTTCTGTGATAAGCAGTTGATTAGAAATATTTTCTGTAAGATTTACAAAGGCACAGGCGATCCAGCTGCTGAAGAAGATCCCAGAAGCAAGTCTTGTGAACTCAGTCTCGATGTTTCCAGAAAGCACCACAAACCTTTCTGCTCAGAAAAGAGAACACTTCTCCATTAAAGAGAAAGACATTCAACCACTTCCCTTTCTTTTTACCTTTAAAAACCGAACTAGAACATAACTCTCTGGGAGAACATAGCCAGAAGCCCTATGACTACAACCAATCTGACGTAGCAGGCTGAGGAAGAACAGGGCAAAGGTTATTAAAAATAGGAAGGAAAATAAGAATGAAATTGTCATACCTTCCAAGTGCCAGTGATTGCACTGGATCACACCAAGCCCTTTACAAACAGCAGTAAGGCAACCTGGCACTAGCATTCCTTACTGGGTATTCAACAGATCTTGATCACTTATGCAAAGTCAAGGCAAAAACCAGTAGAAAACACAGGTTCATCTACGATGAGAATCTCCTTGTGCACAATCCTCTGTTTCTTCTCCAGCCTTTTTTCCTGGAATTCAACCATATCTGTAACAACTTGGACTACACCAAACACTGTGCTGCTGTGTGTACCAGCACAGAGATGAAGCCGAGTACAAACTGCTATCCCACCAAAATGGCAGGAGCTTTACACCTGCTTCAAATGAAACAAACAGAATAGTGAATTCAAGCCATGTTTATAGTTTATATTTGACTAACAGAATGTTCATTTCTTGGGAAGTTTAATGTTTAAAGCAATCACAGCATAACAAAAGAGTGCTAAATTGCTTGGTTCTTGAGGGCAGAAATTCCCATTGATTACAGCTGAAATCTCTCACAGAATCAGAAAAAAAAACCTGCACTTTTCCCTAACTGAGCAGTAGTACAGGCATGGAACAATCAATCACTGCTTAAGGTTCTTGTCTCATTACTCTCACACACGATGTTAATTCAATTGTTTGCCAAGATTAGACTGCTAATATAACCACCGATTGCTGATATTCCTTATCACACAAACATTACAGCAGTATTAACCATACAGCATTCAGCATCACTAATGTGACCTTACAGTACTGTAACAGTACGAATACAATTGCTCCTGCTGTCTCTCAGGACATGTAAAAGCCATAATTTTATGACTCTGTCCAAACCTTATTTCTCCTGCTTTATTCATGCTCTCTTCAACACTCTCTCCCATGTTCTGTGGTTCTGTTACACACAATGCTCTGACTGGATTTTCTTTTCTACCGCTGCATCTTATCCCTGGAAAAATTTATCCACAGTTTCAACTGTAACCAAACTGATGACACACTAATGTATGACTACTTCCAGGCTACTCCCTTTCAGCAGTCAGTAAATGCTTGGCCTGTCTTTTGGACAGCACATCCACAATATCTAGCCTTCAGCTCAAGTACAACACAGTAAAAGGGAATGCTTATTTTGCCTCCTCTTGCCTAAGGACAACACAGCTCATCCCTGTACCATTAGCTGTCAGCTTGGATATGCACAGCATTTATGTCTACAGATCTGGATTATACTGAAGCTCTTACTGAGACAGAGCTTATCCTAATAGCCTCTCCTGATTTCCTCAGTTCTCTGCAGAAGGATACTTTTCTTCCAGACCAGAAACATGCCTCTCTGCAGTTTCACTTGAAAAGGGTTAAGCTAAATAGAAAAATGGGTCTGTTGTTCCCAAACAGAGCTACCTGTAAGCAGTGTAGTTAGTAACAGAAAACTCACTTTAAATTCACTTATTTTTTTTACCTATGTTAACACAGAGGGGTAGACAGCACATCCTGAATGTATTTTTTACACAGTGTTTGTACAGTTCTTCTTTTCTCAGGCCTCCAGTAATGAACATCTCAGCAACTCCAACATCATTTCCTCCAGTCCTGATAAGGAGAAGCTTGCTCTCTTCCAGTCAAATAGCTTTGGCAAATATCACAGCCCAAACCTGTCACTATCACCAGCTCTCTCTCAAGAGATGCATTCTTGCATCAAATTTATGTTTGGTTTCAAGCCTCCCCATCTCTTACCCTCACCCTTTTGTCATTCCCCACTGCTGAGACATTGATTCCTGCTTCTGATCACCCTGTGAAGCCTTCTACTATCACCCAAATATCTGGTTTTCCAACAAATCTTTTCATGCTTTCCTTCATCCTGCCTTTCCCATTGCTAGTGCTTCTCTCCTGCATTTTATTTTCTGTGTCAGAACTGACATCTGCCTTCAGAAAAATATCATGCCCTTCCCTTCTCCGCACTCCCCTATGTACCATCCATATTGATTTCTGTAAACATGGAAAGCTCATCAGACAGAATCAGCCTTCTGTTCTGTGTTGATACAATGCCTAGCACAGTACAGTCTTGCTCATGTGCCAAATATGGCCTATGGTATTATAATATGTAAAATGACAATATCTTGTATGTATGTTCCATGTGCAGATCTAATATATGGCCACATGCATCTTCACTTGTTCGGGATTCAAGTACTCTGTGTACCAAAACAATCAAGTGATAGAAGTGAGGGAACAAAACACACCATTACTTTTGCTATTTGAATGTAAATCTGGAATTTTAAAGCAAGATAGATATTTTAGAGAAGTACTATTTTAGTTTAGTAGCCACCCACAGAATTGGGAAACAATTGGTCTAAATCCTTGACTAATTCTTAAAATGTTTCCCAAGTACTCACAGATTCTCTAGGTTATCTGTTGTAGAAACAGTTTTATCTGTATCCTGCTTTATTTCAGGATAGCTTCTTTCACTCTTCTTAAAGGAAGAAACTACACTGGTGTAAATCACCTTTATAGCTAAACACCTGCAGCACTACTGTTTCTGTTCTTGTAACTATTTCAGCATAGCTTAACAAGTGAAAGCCAAGCCTGAGTTTAGCCCATTCAGTCAGTCACAAACTCATATACATTATCATCATATGAAATCACCACTCTGAATGAGAACAATCAAGAAAGCCTACATGGATATTCCTACCTGTAATCTACCTTAAGCTTTGTCCCCATTTTGAAGGTCAGATGTTGTAACACATTCTAGAGTCATAGAACCATGGAAAAATTTGGGTTGCAAAGGACCTTAAAGACCATCTAGTTCCAACCTCTCTGCCACGGGCAGGGACACCTTCCGCTACATCAGGTTGCTCAAAGCCCCATCCAGTCTGGCCCTTGAACACTTCAAGGGATGGGGCATCCACAACTTCTCTGGGTAACCTGTTCCAGTACCTCATCACCCTCACAGTAAAGAATTTCCTCTTAATATCTAATAACCCATCCTCTTTCAGTTTAAAGCACTAGCCCTTGTTCTGTCACTACATGCCCTTGTAAAAAGTCCCCCTCCAAGTCACGGGAGTCGTGCTTGGTGTTTCCCTTACACCAGTGGAGACAGCATCAGACACTGCTCTCCAAGCTCATGTCTACAGTGCCAGCACAGTATGACTGCTGCACGTGCTGACACACTTGAATGAGTTTTTCTGTAGCAGCAAAAGCAGTGAAACCACAGCAGCAGGGAGCTTCACAGGCCACAGGATGCCTGGTGACTTTGCACGGGGTGTGCTGATGTCTGTGCTACTGCAGCTTCACTGCTGCTGATCATCACCCTGGCTCGGTTAGGGCATGCAGGGCACCAACTAGACATCTTTGTATCTGGGGGCACTTTTGAGTTTCCAGGGCAGGAAAATACAACTCTCACCCTGGTTTTGTTCTTGTTCTTGCTGTGCTTCCACCTTCTTTACTTAAAAGCCTGAGCTCTCAGCTGCTGTGGTCTCAAATGCTTGAGATGGAAACCCATGTCTCCTGCCTGAAAAAAATCTTATCTTCTGTGCATGTTGAAGGGATGGAACCACAATCATATGTGGTCAAATCTATGGTACAAGAAGGCCCTAAAATGAGGCAATGGCAAAAAGCATATCCAAATCACCAATGAGAACCTTTTGCTTGTCCAGACATACAAACCAAGCACAGATTAACCAGCTCTGACTCTGCGAGATATTTTTAATCCAGCATTTTAGGTGACTTGGCAGGATTGGCAAAAGCCTGAAAGGCAAAAAGGGTCAGAAGGGAATTTTACTGCAGTGTCTGCTCGAAACTATATAAGCTCTCAGTTACACTTTTCCAGCATGCACCAGTGAAGTGGAAAGAGCTTTAGCACGGTTCACTGCCAGAACGCAAAATTAAACTAAAGAACAGAAAGTCTGCTGAAGTTTAGTATGTCTGTCTCACTCACTAAGGCTCCTGTAACACGTAAAAACCCCACAAAACACAAAAACAACAACAAAAATCTCAACCCACAATGCAAATGCTTTTGAAAGCTTGGAGTTTTTCCCAAACTTCATCAGTCCGTCAGATAAAAGATACTGTGCCTTTCTATATACCTTAAATCACCTTTAAGCACCATGACTGCACACTGCCAATAAAACAAAGCATTTGCAGCAAAACAGCTTAAAATTTACCCAAAAGCTGCAAGCAATTCTTAAAGGGTGATGCTCCTCCTTTTTATATACACATACTTATTTGTATTTCCTAAAGAAAGATCACAAAGTTACTACTTTGTCATATTTTTTTTTGTGAGACAAATTAGCCATTATGTACTTTAGAATCACTCCTTTGATTCAGCATGAAGCCCTTAGGAACCTATGTGTGAAATGACACATAGGTCATGCCAATAACATGCTAATATACATGTTATTAAGCATCTAATTCTTGTGTTTAACCAGGAAATAATAAGCATTTATTTGCTGAAGGTCATTAGAGTGTGGGAGACACCACACATGTGACAAAAGTTCATCCACTGTACAAAGACAAGCTGGATCACATAATGTCATTTGATCTAAGCAATAGCAGAAAGGGCAATAAATGCTGAAATGATCTAAAATTGAACTGAAAAAAAATTAAAAAGAGGCTCTGCCAGTGTCTTTCATGTGTCTCCTGGAGGGCAAAGACAGCAGCAGAAGTGGGGAAGCTTTACTTGTTCAGGCTACAAGCACTGAATGATGACCTTGTCCCTATCCCAAAAGTTCAGCCAGCTGACAGAGTTAAGCCTGCAATGCTCACTGAAAAACAGATTCCCTATAAATTGGAGCATATTATCAGATGCCAATAGAACAATCCCCTTCAGACATAGTAGAGTCTGATTCTTAAGAGCACAGAGGTCACTTCACTACATTCCTTTAAGTTTAAAACCACTTTAAAATATTTATATACTTATTACAGGAGGATTTTAAAGCATTTTTACCATAGGAGGAAATGCAGTAGCATGAATAAGATTCATATCCTCATATTCTACCAGTGAAATCATTGGGTATTTTATGCAAAAGCTTTGAATAAGCAAGGAGTTTAATAATAAAAAATCCAATTACAAGTTGCCCTACACAGTTCAATACTGGGACTGGTGGACACTTCATCTTCAAACACTGATCACAAATTTCACATTTTATCATTTGCTAGGGCTTGTGCACCCCAGCAGAGGCTCAGCAGAAGGCAAAGATAGCACATCTGTCTATCCCTGACAAGAAATGCTCCTGGAGCTCTCCACAGGAAGAAAGCATGCAGAGGCATCAAAAGGTTGCCAAGGATTTCATAAAATGCAAAGGGCTTAAACCTGCAAATCTCAATTGCCAAAGTCAAAGGTACAGCCAACACCATTTACCAAATGCACGTATGACCTGGGTTACTCTGATTACCTCCACTTTTAGGGCACTTTCACCTAAGACTTTTCACAAATCACTTGTCTATGAAGAACCATCTACATAAGCTCAAAAACTCTGTTGGGTTTTTTCTCCTAGCTTTGATCTTCCTGTGTTATTTATCTCCTTGCCATTGTGCAGTCTGTTATTAGTATTTCTTCATTAGGTTAGCATGCAGCTGTTAGTAATTATTTCACAGCAATCATCATGAACAGCAGCAGGATCCTGCATTTAAAGTCTCTACCATGCACATCTGTACCACTGTCAAGTACCCTGCCAGGATCTCTTCTGAAAAGCCAAAAACTTTCTTCAGCTGTGTCTGCAGTGGCATTTATTCCCACTCTTCAAGCCTGGAGTGAATCTAAGACTACACACCCTGAGAAATAAATCCATACAAATGCCAAAATTACTTACAACAGAGCAGAAGTCACTGTTTTAGCCCAGACTGTAGGTAATACACACATCTTTCAAGCTCCAGAGTCATGTGAACTGGAAGGACTGAGAGAAAAATTGGAAGGAAAATAATTCTGCTATCCCACCACCACTAACCTCCAGTTTGTAATTCAACCCAGCTCACAAAGCAAATCCAGCAGTATCCCTTATTTTACAATAATATGCTAATTACCACAGTAATACCCTCTCTATTACCCTTGCCTCAGCACATTTTAATTACACTGTAACCTAAGCAGACGTGACTAAATACCTAGATGTGGGTATGCCATCAATGGAAGTGTTTGAGGCCACAGAGGTGTTTTGAGCAAACTGATATAGTGGAATGTGTCCCTGCCATGGCAGGAGGGCTGGACTAGCTGAGATTTAAAGGTCCATTCCAAGCCATACCATTCTGGGATTCTACCAAATAGGAACAGTTTTGCACATGTTGATGATTACATGGCAATATTCCTACTGCAGACAAAGCAAATTTGTATGTTAACATACAGAGATAAAAACACACAAGGTAAAACCAGGAACTCCTAGCAAGGTGTCAGGCAACTCTGACAATTTGTACTCACTACAAAGTTTTAAATTCTGTGCTCTTTACTTTAAATGTTGGTACTGTTTTTCAGCCTGACATTTCCAAGCTGAGGTCCATGCTTGAGGATGTCAGTCCTCAAGATTAAAAAAAAAAAAAAAAAAAAGTCTCAGAACAAAAGGTCACTTTCTACCACCTCATTAAAATGTACGTACTTCCACCCCAAAACCCAGCTAGTTTTCTCTAAGACAAATGCACTTCTAAAAATCAGGCTATTTTTTGTGGTTCATCAAGCCCATTGTTTCCAAAAGTAAATAGCTATTATCCTTAATGATTCAGTAATCGCTCCCTTCCCTTAAATGAAGGGCTTTGAAGGTGATAGGGGAAAGGCTGCTTGGGTCAGATAGCCTCAGTGGGAAAGAGCAGCCAGCTTTTGTGCTGTTGTATTTGCAGGAAAACTTGCTCTTGTTTTTATTATAGATAAGTTTTGGTTTGTTTCCCAAAGAGAGGGATTACAGTAATTCAAGAAAGAATAAAGAATTACCATGACACCCTTCAACAGAGTAGGTAGGCAGCCACACAACTTCCACTAGCTGTTAAAATGTGATAACTGACAGCATGAAACTGGATAAGAAACCAGAGCTCAGGAATACAAAGTTTAAGATGTGCCCTGGGAGGGCTTCCAGATGTTAAAGCCTCTTGCTCTAGCTCCCTTCAGAGGATACACATTAAATTTCCTGAAGAGGGGTCCCAGCTCCCACCAAAAAGCTGTTTAGCAATGCAGACACACCTTTCACTGCCTCTGGTTTGACTCATCTGTGTGCAGGAAAATAACTCATATTGACCATGTGGTAAAGCGAGCTTTGTAACTTGTACAGTCACTGGTAAAACCAGATCTTGAGAGAATTTATACTGTATCTGACTTGAAAATGCAGATTATTTTTCCTCCCTTCAGTGCCTTTGAGTCACTCAAATATGATGTTAAATCCAGTAGGATTTAACAGCAGGAAAACACAGCACTGGGCTCTCCACTCCCACTGAAGTTAGGGTCATGGAGTTGAGCACTGCTGACTGCTTGTGAAAATCCCATCCAAAGGACCCAGTCCAAAGCAGTGTAATTCCCTGGACAACTAACTCATTTAGACTTGTACAGACTTTGGCTTCAGCCCAGGCTACATTAGCATCCTGCAGAGCAATGTGTTTTAACAATTTACCATGCAATAGCTCTTAAAATTCTCAGCATCTCTGAGTGAGCCACAATATAACATGTTATTTAACATTATTTTCATTGTGTTTATAGTGCGTTTGAGATTGTTTGCTGAGGAGCAGTGACTAAACCAAGCTGTTACTTACTATGGACTACCTAAGAGACCAGTGTTGTCACTTACAAGGAGGGCTTGCAAGCACCAAACACACAAAATCATGCATTCTCACAGGCTTTACAAAAGCACAACACAGTTTATCCAGGGAATACAAGCAATTCAGTTAATAAGAAGTAGGCATCACACCAGTCACCAAGAGCCTTGTGGCTTGGCACATTTCTGTCAAAAGTTAGCAAGTGACTCTTATTCAGGAGCTACAGTCTACAAGAAAATATTGTATGAATTAAACTAAAAAGTATCTGAATAAGTATCTGAAAGAACTCTAAGATGATCAACAACTGCCAATAACAATAATGTAACAATTATGTTACATTTATTGATGCTGGTGGAATGCATCCAGGGAAGAATAATCTAAGCTTGGTTACTGCTGGTACAATCTTGTTCTGCTAAGAGAGTAAAGGGTTCCTCCATCATCATAAGAAGGATGAAGTCTTAAAATTGCCCTAAGGAGACAATGAGAAACTTCAGTAAATGGGTTTGACTGTAGGATTTTTTTTTCCTGAATTTGAAATTAGTTGTTATTCAGCAATATTCAGAGTTCAGCACCATTTGTCACACAATTCAGGGTCCAGTTTCAGAAGCTGTCAGGTCTAACTAACCCACGGGAGACAGAGCTTTGCTGATAGGTGCAGAGAAGCATTAAACTGACATATTTACAAAAACTGTGAATTATACATGAATTTCTGTATGAACCAGACAGGTTTAATGTGCCACACATTCTTCATGTATTACAGCTGGGTCACTTAATACAACAATTGCATTTTATCATTCTGTGAATTTAAAGCTGGTGGAAGCATGAGACTGGCATCTCCAGAGACTTGTATGTGCTCCTGAACAGAAGAGCAACTATGATTTCTTCCACTGCATTCACACCAGTGCATCCAACCCAGCATGGGCCAAATGCCCAAGAGAATGGGGGTTTCAGCTTCCATCCTCATGCAGCTCTCAGCTATTCTTCTGAGACGACAACTGAGGGCATTGAGTCGGGGTGTGTAACCTAACTTCATGATGTTACGAGACTGGTCTCCCATAGCACCTGAAAGACACAGAAGAAACTGTCCCTCAAAATTCAGCATGCAAGGGGGAACTTGTTTCAAGGAACCTCTCCCATCATGAGGTATCACCTCAGCTACAACTTTACATATATTTTATAATGTGTTGATACAATCTGGGGAGTAAACCTACAAATACTCAGGGTCTAATGCTACCATACTAATGTTTAACGTAATCCCATCCACTCTAGCTATGCTTCTGTAACACCCACAGCACTAACAAGACCTCTGTGCTCAGCAGGCTATGTCCACCTCTGGGTTTCCTGATGCAGCAAAATCGTTGACCTTCTTAATGCAGAGCTGACATGTCATCTCAGTCCATCTAATATTTAAGTAAGCTTCCCAAAAGGCCACTATTTCCCCTGTGAGACTGTTCTGCCTTGACGCTGTGAAATTCCAACTTCAGCTCAGGCGTACAGAACAAATGCTCCTGTAAAGCATATGCTTAGTTTTTTTAACTGGCTGCATCTGATCATCACTCTTTTCTGCCAGCTCTGAGATGCTGCTAGAACATCACCCACTTGAATGGGAAGAGCTGCTGGCAGGCTTTTGCAATGAATAGCCTGAGCTGCTCACTGAAGAGCTGAAAAAGAAAAATCACAGTCACTGTCTGCCCACCCATCTGACATGGCCGAGATCGACAGGCACATCAGACCCAACACCCTTGTGCAGCCTGCATTCACAGAGAGCAAAGCAGTGTCAAAGCACACCAACCACCTCCTGAAGACCACTCATAGGGGTATGGAGGGAAAACACAACCCCTTGGTAACAGCCATTGCAGAAGGTCTGGGAAAACATAATTTTCTTGTGCATGCTTCTCTAATCCAGATGGCTCTACAGTAGTGACTGCTTACACATTCAGCATTGATTCCGCAGGCCTTAAATAGTTCAGATGCTCTCTTGGGTCATCTGACCACACACCAGAAGATGGACTGTGACCACAGCATTATTTTTGCTTTTTACTACACCACTGGGATATGGTTTCAGCTGGAAACCAATATGGGGGATTATTTAGCTCCAACCTTTTCTGTCACAGTGGTCTAACCCCCAACCCATTTTAATGGCATCTGAATGCAGTTTTGAAGATTATGTGAGGTGTTAGTAAACAAAGTTAATTTCCTCAATCACACCAACAAACAATATGACATCAATGTAGAACACACCAACAAACAATATGACATCAATGTAGAAGAACAGGTGAATTCAAACAATGGAACGACAAGGATTGAAGAGAACTAATTAAGGTATTAAAAACTGAGTTACATGGAAATAATGTGATTAAATTAATAAAGGACAGTATAGCCTGACTACAAAGTACCTCTTTCAGCAGAGAGATCATTGTGATGGAATCCCCATAAAGGAAAATATTTAAGATCAGATATATCACAAAAATATGCTGTAGAGAAAACTCTTCTCTGTCCAGGAGATTAATTAGGTGACCGCAACAGTTTTGTCTCAAATGGCTATGAACATATGACACAGTAAGAGAGCAGTCTGTCAGACACAAACCCAAAGCTAAGTGATTGTTTTCATGATGAATCACAGCAGCATATTCTGAAGACATAAGACCTGTTCTTCCAGTATGATTATGGAACAGCATGATTATGCCAGCCCTCTCTCTGAACACCTTTTTTTGCCAATGACCTGTGACTATTACAAGAGAGTGCAGCCCTGGTACTAAGAACATTATTGCACATCTGTACCAGCTAAAATATCCCCCGCTACACACACAACACGAAGTAAAACTTGGCAGAATACATTCAAATGACAACATTCATCTGCTCCCTGTCAGATCACAGTATTTTAGTAGGTTTTGCTCATGGCACATTTACGTTACAACTGCTGGAGATCAGCATTTAGATGGCAAAGTAAGCAGTGGAGGAATGGGAGAGGAGCAAAATGTCATTTTAGCATTGTTCCTAGAATAAAATCAGAGAGGAGAGAAACTAGTAAGGTAGTAGACGGATGTGGAACTTGCAAGACTGACAAACAAAGCATGAAGGAAAAGGGCAATAGCCACCAACCAGATTCCTTTGTGGCCACTTCAACTGCTTCAAGTCCACGTTTCTATGTCTACTTAGCTTCCCTGTGACAAGATGCTTCAAGGAGAAACCCCACACAACAGCCAGTTCTCCCACAAACACATCCCACATGAACATCATAGCTAGGGCACAAACAAGGGCAGCCCCTTCTGCTCTCCAGTCAGTTTATGTCCAGCTGAGCCAAAACCTCTCATGCCAGATCCAGCATCATAAGCCTGTTATTGGATTTGCTGAATTCCTGCTGGGTGAGGTATGCTTTCTACAAGATTATGATTCTAAAATACACTGAAGGAGGCCATGTTCAACAGCTTCTAATGAAAATTGCTGTTATTTTTGTTTTCTGCAAATGAGTGTAGGAGGAACAAGGATGGGATGTGCCTGAGCCCATGGGGCTAGCACACAGGTACACTGGTACCTAGGCAGTCTTTCCCTCTTGCACCATTTTTGTGCACCCCAGACTTCTGATCCCCCTTGACGGCTGTCTGGCAAACACAGCACTAACAAGTAGTAAGTGAATTCATATGGACTTCCCATAACTGCTCCTAAGTCCAAGTGCAAATCAGCCTAATTGTATCAGCAGCCTTCTCTGCTCTCCACTCCACTCTGCAAAGAGCCTTCCCAGAGGGCCAGTCAACCAGGTGAAGGAAGCAAGTACATTTCTGCTTGTCCCAGTCTGCTGGAGCAGGGCAAAGGCTCAGTTACCTCATGAATAATGCACTGTCTGTTTATGCAGCTCCAGGGATCCACTTCAAATCAGCCTGTGGTCTCCGGAATTACTTTCAGCATACTTGGCCAGACTCTTTGGTAGGGAAATCAAAAAGCTGCTTTCAAAATTTTCTCTGCTCACTTGAGGCTTTCACCCCTCTCTGCTATACATAATCCAGAAGAAAGGAGACATGATTTTCTGGTCACTCCAGTTTCACGCTGGTACCACTTGGCTGACTTCAGTAGATTTACCCCTCGTGTATGCTGCTGTGACACAGCGAGCTTCAAAGATGGCTTAACAGCATACAGGGATGTACCAGCAATTCAGAAACGAGTCAGGAGGAGATCAAGCTGCATGCAGTGTCATCAGTGCCTCCTGAGCAGATGGTTAAGCATGAATTAGCACAGAAAGGGCTAACAGAGTCTTTTCTTACTTGTTGTAGAGGTGGAATCTGAAATAATGAACAAGCAGTCTAAGAGGGAGAGGTCGAACTCAGAGGTTCCATAGATATTCCTCCACCCTGCAAAAAAATCTTTTTAAATACTGGCTCTCATCCCAGAGGTTTGACCCCAGGGGATATGATGTCAGTATGCCAGTGCAATAGCAGAAGCAAACCTTGAAATGTAATGTCAACTCCTCCTTGTAAACTTCATCTAATCCAAAATATTTCACATGAGAAAAACTTGCATAAAGAGGAGCCTGGAGGAGAAAAACATAGCTCAGCTATACAAAGTCATGCATACTGTAGACATACCCATGTTAGGAAAAGGCTGAGTTGCTCATGGGGCCAAGTCAAGCAAGTCACTGTGACAGCTGCTTTAGCTTCCTCTTCCAAGCACAGTGTTTAAAAATGTGCCACTACAGGCTGTGGACCTAGTGAGAAAGGGACAACATTTTCTTTGCTCTCCCTCTACACTGGGCGTGACTGAACCACTGATCAGTCTGAAGACACCTACAAGCCACTGCTTGGAGCTGCCTGGAGAATACTCAAGTACTGCATGCACTAGGAAAGTGTCTCAGTGAAGAAGGCTGCAGGGGTGACAGCATCACTGGGGCATTTAACTCTATTCAAACAACAGCAACTAAGTTTGAGCCCACCTAACTGTAATGCTTCCTGCACACCTGAAATACACTGCATAGGAACCACTGCCAAATCAGCAGCATCATAGCACAGGCCAGGTTAACACACAGATCTTTACAGGCCCTTGCTATGAGGAGCTGGGTGGCTTCAACAAAACAAGGCAGATGGCAGGGTTGTGACACAGAGCTAAAAGTAGCAACCAAGAGCAAGCTCTGATGGAGCTTGGACCAGTGCTGTTCCCTTTCCAGAACATGAAGGAAAGCATTGATCTGGAGGCCCACCTCATTAAAAAAAAAAAAAAAAAAAAAGAAAAAAAAAAAAAGAAAAAAATCAAAGTTAAAATTTTTACAGACTTTTTAACCCATTGAGTTCAGGCTAGGTGACACTGGCCATCTGCCCATAGCACATTTCAGCAATCATCTTGGGAGGACAGCTCATATACCTGAAAGTATGGGAGGCTGTGGCACACACAGACACATGCCAGGTCACTTGAAACAGACCTTACCGTGTTTGGCAAAACTTCTGGAGTTACTCAACAAGCTCTTATCGAATGTCTTATGGCTTATTGATGCTGAAATACCTATTCATCACCTCTGTTTAATAAACAAGAATTTCTAACTGTGCCTGACTTCTCTTTGCCTTCCTAATCTTCTAAAGGAAGGCTAACTTTCCATCCTTCACCATCACAGTGATGTTATCAGTAACCTGCTGCACTTGGTGCCCAAAGCATTTTCTGCCTGACCAGAATAGTTCTTGGTACCTCAGCGGGGAGTTTTCAGTGCTAGACAGGTTGCTTTATTCCTCCACTCACCAGTCTTGATCTTTGAAGTTCATCTCCACAGGGAGAGAGCCTTTACAGAGTCTTTCTCTGGAAAGTTCAAGACAACTTGTAGAAAAGAAAGTAAAGGTAACACACTTTGTTTAACCTTTTTCACCACCAAAGCATATGGCTAGCATTTTCACTTCCAGGGAAGGTTCATTAATTCACTGCATCTTCGTATTGGAGATGTGTGACAGTTCTCATTGAAGTCAATGATGTCTTCCTCCCTCTCAGTTTACCCTTTCCCGGAGTAATGCAAAGCTCACTTCAGGTCCTGCTCCAGCCCTCTCCTCCCAGCTGCATCTCACTGTCAGGGGGCCACCACCACCACATGACCCCTGCAGCACATCCTAGGGGCAACTCGTGCACAACCCTTTCCAGGCAAGCAGCCCACAGCCTGTAGTGGGAGGGAGGCAGACAGGGGACAGCTCCCAGGAAGGAGGGAGGGCAGATAAGGGAGTTTCAAAGTAACAAGAACTACATCCTCTTTCCCCTTCCATTTTTTGCAAGCCTAGTCCCAGAAGCACAGCCTGCTGCACTGACACTTGTTCCCTCCTGCTCCAACACTCTCCCCATCCCCTCCCCTGCCAGCCTTTATTCAGCTGGCTTCCTCAGGCCAAATTTGTCAGCATGAGGGGGTGCCTTTCCATTTTGTGTTTTCATCTATTTTTCCCATTTCTAACAAGGGAGGTGTCTCACACTCTGCCCTGAGAGCAGCCCCTCCCCTCTTATCATTTGACTGAAACACATCCTCCTCTTCCAGGCAATGTTATCTAAAGTTTTCAAGCAGTGCGTTTCCAAAGACAAGAAATGCCAAAGAGCACTGCTAAGCCTTTTCACCACTTCCCACAAGGCTGGGCATGGCCTGCCACGTTGCTGTGACATTCAGAGAACCTGCAGCAAGTGTCTGTTTCCTGCAAAGGGGGCAGAAGGAAGACTTAGGTGGTTTCTGCTCCTAATACAGGACTTTAACCTCAACTCCTCACCCCTCATAAGTCTCTTTTTTTTGGCACTGTTTCCAAACAAAGGTAACAAGCCAAACAAAGGCCAACAAATGTAAGAAAGTCAGCCACACAGAAAGAAATACAATATTCTCTGATCTGACTAAAATTTGCTGCTGTGCAGACAGCAGTGGCAGCACGGCCCAATTACGGCCGACTGCGCATTTCCATCACAAATTCCATTCTCTTTATCCCACTCCCAGTATTTACAGCTTTTGACTCCTCTGAGATAAAACCCGGCAAAAAGGCATCAGCCATAAAACAAGCTCTGCAGTAGAAAAAAAAGAAAAAAAGTAAAGAAAAACAACTTGGTCTGGCCACTTCTTTCAATATCACGGAAATGCTGAAACAATGCAAGCAACTGGGTTTGGCTTTCCATCTCTTGTAATGCTGCTTTCAGTAGAAGACCAGTTTCTTTGGAATTTTGGACAAAACACAACTGCTAAACAGAAAGCGACTTCAAACAGAGGACTTTTTGCCAACAGCAGATAAGAAGGCTTTCAAGTCTTTGGGCTTCAGGCATGTGGAAGTTCCATTAGGGTCACGCCTGATGCACTCCTGATCAAGCTCTCGGGGGGGTGAAGTCTGGAAGATTTTGAATGGCCAAAGATTTCAGAGACAGTGAGATCTTCAGGGCTATGAATCTTTCAGCATTTGACCTTCAATGCAATTCTGCTTGAGTTTCCACAGTTAGCCTCCCACCAAGTGAAAGACACCTCTGCATTGATGCCTAACAAACCCACTGCCTAGAGGACAACTGCATCTATTCCACTGTTTTACACAAATGGAGAGAGGGACCAGCTGCCCAGGGGTCTGACCATGCCCAAGTGAATAGCCCCCTTCTCCCACTTTAACCCAAAACACCCACTGCTGTACTGAGGCACTCTGGAATAAGAGCTCTGCAAGCTTATTCTGCCTGTGATCACTCTCTGCTGTTGATGTGCTTCAGATGAATGGGCTCCAACACCTGCAGCTACCAACAGAGGTGAGAGTTTTCCCATCATTGTAAAACTTCTCGTGGGAGATGTAATAAGAACAGGAAAAAAGGAATGCCACAGATGTCTTAAAGGCTGTAGGATCTGCAAAACTGAGAACTAGAGAAACATGGGAGTCCCATTCCCAACTGCTCAGTGCTCTTCACCTGCTCCACCTCTAATCCCAAGGAGGAATAAAGAATGACTGAATCCATATTTTTCTGTGAAAGAATAGGAGTTACATGAGCACAGGGGTATATGGACATGAAAAAAGATGAAATTCTCCTAGGAAATGTAGAGGTAAATCTCAGATTGCTCCACACAGGCTTTTTTTTTTCTGGTTACCATGTCTGAAAAGCAACAGGCCAGTCGAAATCACTTCAACCCTACCAAAACGAACATTTGACCATAAATACCTGAATTTTCACTGTCTTGGGTCCTGTGAAGCAATTTACAGTTACTTGAGCATCCAAAAGAAGAAGAAACAAGATCCAAGACTGAAAATTACAGGCATTTTGAATGATACATTTGCCAGTTT
The DNA here is from genome assembly GCF_015832195.1 of Motacilla alba alba. Lineage (NCBI taxonomy): Eukaryota > Metazoa > Chordata > Aves > Passeriformes > Motacillidae > Motacilla > Motacilla alba. Next base: position 63,993,823 of record NC_052017.1, on the reverse strand, counting down.
CTCTATTTAAAGCACGTAAGGCTTGATGTTCCTAACATCATCCACAGCATTTTAATTAATATTCTAACTATTGTCCACATCAATTAATCTCTCACAGTCTTGTAAATAACAGGTTTAGAGATTGGGACAGTACAGCTGCATTAAAACAGAACAGAGGCTCATGCTACACAGTTCTCCCACCAGAGTTACAGTTTGTCCCAGCCCAAGACTTATTTTCTGACTTCTCTTCCTCTCTGGCCATATTTTACAATTTTTTTTCCCAGTAAAGAAACTACCCCCACTGTTTGCTACCAGAAAACTGAAGCAGCACAATTACCCATACTAATTTCCCTAAAACTAGTTTCAGGCCCTGGCAGGCTTTGTGGTGCCAGACCAGCCTGGGAATAAAAGAACAGATAATGAGAAAAAGACAGACCACTAAGGTGATCTTATTACTACAGACATTTATTCTGTGAACAATACTAATTTACAAATTAATATCTTTTATTTGGTGGCAGGACTGGAAGAATGTGACACACTCGTTTTTTCCTGCAGCAACAGTTGCGGCAATTTCACGAGTCTATTGCTACAGCACAATCCCATCTGAAGTTTGTTCGAGAGATTTTTCATACAGGGACAAGGAATATATCTCATTACAATCATGAGAGTATAGTGCATATGATCTGCTTGTTTCCTACAGACTTCCTAGCTGCAAGCACCACATAATGCACATGGAATACAGGCTAATGTAGTAAGACCAGAAAGACAGTTCTAAAAACCTAGATGTGTCCATCATCCTGGTCCAGGGCTGCAGTGCAACTAAAACTAATATTCTCTAGGAGTAAAAAAAAGTTTAACAGTTTCCTGTACTTCTCTGCTGTTAATTCTTTGATGCATCCTTTTCAATAAAAAAATGTAAAAGTAATTCCTCCCCAAAGTAAGAAAGAGCCCCAAAATCTGGTGCTTTGTCATTAACCCAAAGAGCACACAAGGCCAATTAATAACTCACTTGTTGCATTACATTTAAGACTCTTCAAGAAAGCCTTAAATTATTTGCCAAAACCTGATTTAGCAGTTAGACCATCATCCCACAGTTTTCTGTCACGCACCAAGGAAAGGCAATGTTATCTGATGCCTATTTATTTATTTATTTACCAACTTGTTGAAACGTACTAACACTCATATCTACTAGAAAGACATCATTCATGATTCTGTACAGTGCAATTCCATCTAATGCAAATTCCCTGTAAGCACAGGGAATCGCACATGCAGCTCCAGCAACTACCAGCACCCTACTCACTTTCACCCAGCGCTATCAAATGATTCTGCACAATGCAAGAGGCCATACACAAGCACTCTACAGGCTGACAAAATGCCCAGACATGACATTACAGATCTTTTATGATATTTCATTCAAGCACTCCTAACAGCAGCTGCAAATCTGAACTTGTTCATATCAGCTTGAGCTGATGCTCGAGGTTGTATTTGCAACATTACAGATGTATGCTACTGTCTTCCAAAACAGCAGTTACTCCAGTCAGCCCAAAATGGCCCTGGCCATTTGCTAAAGAAAGGGGTTTCCCAGTGTGCAGAGAGCTGTAACAAATAGAAAAGAGAAACTCCATATTTTTTCAAAAATAAATATACAAGTCTCCCAGCTGCTGAGCCATCGCTGCTCACAGTAAGCTGTCTTATTAAGATTTGGGGTTTTTGGTAGCATCTGTTAGATAAAGCTCCAACACTGGAAAGCTGGTTACTGACACTAATAACCACAAAATATTAAGTGCCTCAAATAGTCCTTGCCATTCCTTGACAAGCTGCCCTGTATACATTAAAAAGGGACACCAGCAAGAATAGCAGTAGAGGTTATTCTCCACTGTGAACCAGGTTACTCTGCACTCTCCCCAATCCTCTCTTCCCACCCTGATTTTAAACTCCCTGCACAACCATGCAGGGAAAAGCCCCAACCAGAGTGACAGCGACTGGTCCTCCTCCAGCAGCTCAGATGTGCTTCCTGTGATGATCATCCACTCAACAGCATTCAGCTGCAGCAGGTCCCACAGCAAAAGAGAAGAGCAGACCTCAGAGGCCTCACCTTCTGCCCCTGCCACCAGCTTCCACACAAACTTCAGCCAGTCTCTTCATTTCCCTGTGCCCCCTCATCCCTGGTCTGTAGTTTTGGGCATCCTGGAAGATGAAACCACCTTCAGGAAGGCAGGTAAGTGCGATCTAATTAGAACACACAACCCTTGTTACAGAGAATGGAAGCTCAGGGCAGCAACTCTGAGGCTTAATTCTCATCAGACCACAGTTGCTCAGAGCAAACAGGAGTCTCACCAAACACACAGCAAGGGTATAGTGGAATAATTTTATCCCCACCTGACACATAAAGGGTCAGGTCCCTCTGCACGCAGATGGAAGCAGGTGTGGTCTCAGCAGCTGCCAAAACATCTGTGCACATCATCAGACCTTGTGACGGATCACCTTCACCTACATGAACAAATCTGTAATTTCAAACGGCAACCACAGTACCATCACAATTAAATTTATATGACAAGCTGAGAGACAGCACTATAATCAAAGGCATAAATAAGTCTCCTAGGCAGCATCAAATCTCACAAGCAAACAGAACAGCATTCATGAGACAGAAGCAAGATGGCTTGTGAACACAATTTCCTCATTTTGGGCATACAATGCGTCAAAGCCATTTTTTTTAATGGCTGTTTGGCAGACTAAAAAATATATTCAGAATTACATTTCAGGTCCATGGTTCTCTCTATTGGCTATGCCAATAGTCACAGACCATGTCCACATGTACTTTGGCTAGTTTAGCAAAGATGTCACCCCTGCAAAAAAAAGCATCTCATGACACAGATTTTTAAACAGAATTCTTCAGCAACATGAATTTAAAATTCAGGACACCTTCTCATGCATTCGGATAACACTGTATCCACAAACTAGTCTCAGGGAGTGTTGCTTAGCACTCTGCCTGAGAAGAAAGTCTTTATCAAAGCATCTCATACTGTTTAACCACAAAGCATCTTTCCCAGCACTAAACTGTCAAGTTCCTTCAAGGCAAGCAGCAAGTCACAAAAGAGTTCTGCAAGCTCTGTCACACTCATTTAGTGATAGATTTTTGTAGGCTATGGCTACGGTATCGATGCACCTCTGCTCCAAATATTTTCCATCTTATTTTTCATTCCTGCAGACATGCTGCCATAATATGCTATAGAAACACAACTATATAGAGCTATAGAACTACAGAGACATAGCTATATCTTCAGATTTTCTGATTAATTGGTACAAAAGCATTTTGCAAGGAAATTCCTACCTACATGAATTACTGTGCCTTGCAAATATTCTCTATAAGGAATCAGTGATTTTTGCCTTCAAGAAGACTACTTGTAATCAAAGGTTTGCAGAACTGTGTCCCAAGACTCCTATCAATCATTTCCTAAATTGACAGAGATGTCTTTGTGAGAGGACATAGATCTGCAAGGCCAGGCCCCTCTCCCTGAGGCACACTTGGTTTTTCTTTTGGGCCACAATGTGTTCTCAATAATGTCATCATAAATTTCAACTATCTCCTTTGATCTAGTAGAGCTTTACAGTGGAGCAAGCACAATCAGAATCAAAGCTTTTACATACAACTTTCAGGCACATTTCTGGAATTTATTTTGATGCACACAAGCTTAGCTGCAATTGTTTCAGATGTTCTCCCAGCTATTTTCTCTCCCCTTTCCTATCCCCACATGAAACACTAACAGTTGCATTGTCTTTTATGGGCTGAGGAAGTGAAGGAAGGGGAGGGACTTCCAGGAATTTTTAATTTATATATTTTTCACTTTAACAGGTTTTTTTAGATTTTTATACATATATGAAACTATATGTACAGACACAAAGAGAAAGAATTTGGAGTACTGAGCCCAGCCCTCGGTTTCACATTTTTAAGCAACATCATTCCAGCACAGCAAGGGTAATTACTATTTTATAGTTCTCTCTCCTTGCTTGACTCCCTTTGGATTTTGAAAAGCTCTCTATATTAAAGCTTCTCATTAGCCATGTGAAGCCCAGTACCCTAGAAACAGTATTTAATTCAACTATGCCCTCCCTTCTGGGCATTTCCTGGCAAAAAATTGCCAGTTGGAATAGCTGAAGACAGCCAAACATTCACTGCAAGGAAGTGCCAAAACAAGGGTCTTTATTGCTGATAAAAGCCATGGAAACATCAGAATGCAAAACAAAGGTGCTGCCTTTTTTTCACTTCCATCTGCTTCACTAAAGCTGTGACTGCTGCTGTGATGGAATTGAAGGCACCAGTTTTCACCCTGAGATAAACTCTAGCACGGTAGCAAATGACAGAAGCAATTTTATTCCCAGCATTAAATCACTATGTTTACTCTTACGTTACTACCAAGCAAGTTGCTCACACCATGTTCTCATTTGCTGTGCTCTTCACCACGCTCATACTCAGGAGTTAGGCCTGATAAAAATCAAACTTTTATAATTAGCCCTGGCTATGCTAAAACAAAGCATGCTATGGTCTATTTCCAAAGGAGAAAGGGGATAAACTCTCAGCCTCCACAACTCCCTGTAACTCCTGTTACTCTGTGAGTCAAACCTGTGTATTATTAAGACCTGGTGTTTATGATATCCTGGATGCCAGTTCCACCATCTGGAAGTGCAGCTATCCCAGGCATCCACAGCACCTAGGGACAATTACACTGACACTTGCCAGGTGGATGAGCCTTGTCTCACACTGGTGGTCACAGCCAGCTGTGCAAGGCAGCAAGGTTCATCCTCCTCTGCTCTTCACCACATTTTCATAGCCAGCTCCTGAACAAGCCCAGAAGTTTGGAAACCTTTTGGAGACTTTTGTTCAAAGGTCTCTAAGCTCACAGTGACTCAAAAGCTGAACTGAATTCCACACAGTGTCCATGACCCATCTTTATGCAGAGCACAGCCATACCCACACACTTAGAGCTGGACTATACCTGCAACACAGATACACCGTGGCAGCTGAACACTCAAAAGATGTATTCACCTGACCACTTATGCCTGCACAGGAGCAGAAATAATCTGTACCACAGACAGGTGCCACTGTGCTGGTAGAACAGTGCTCGCACCAAGTCACATCAGCTGGACCACACAGCAACTACTGCATTAAAGAAATCATATCCCTTGCAGTCAAAATTACACTGGTACAAAAATCTATGTGCAGACCAGGCCTTAAATCAATTTAGGAAACCTACACAAGGGATTGTCCCTCTTTAATTATCTAGCCATTTAAATAAATTTCTTTAAATCAAGACTTAAGACCTGAAATAACAGTTCTAAGGAATGTGGTTTTGTTACCTGCATGCATGCTGACCTTGCAAATAAAGTCACTGAGTTTGACAGCTCACTCTTAGGAGCTCAGAGTTTGTTACATGGAAAATAAACAAAAAGCAGTAGGGTAAACACATCTGCTTCAGTGGTTTGAAGCAACAAGAACAATTCATAGCCACTAGAAATAGTGCTGTGGCAAACAGATATTAACAGTGGAGGGGGTTGTTGCACTGCAGTGGCCTGTGAAAAACACCCATCTTGGCCATCCTGGAAATTTAACTCCATTTTCACTCCTGGTGCTCTGCCATCACTAAAGCACAATGGGCAAAATCTACTTCATGTATGAAGAAAACGATATTAATCTACAAATGCTCTAACACAATTTACCTAGTTTTCAAACAAAAGCAGATAGAACAACTTGTTTATCTTGCAGAGCTTTTACTCTGCCTCCATCACGGGTTGTGCTCAACTATCCATATCTGGAGCACACAGCAAACCTCGGTCATGTACTGTCAATCTCAGGCATGAGAGGGCTTTAAGAAAAGAAAAACAACAAAACAAACAAACGAAAGAAAAGAGGCAGCTACGGGAAGCTTGAAAATCCAGTCATTTTATTTGTTCAACATATTTTCCCTTCTCTGCATTTATCTACATATTCTTCCTTTATTTATTATTAAATATTCTTTCAAAATCTGGAACAACAGAAGCACCTTGCAAGTCCTTCCTTTTACCTACCTGCACCACTGAACACTCAGCAACTCAAGTGCCTAAAACCAAGCAACTAGACAAAGTCACAGAGGGATCAGACAGCTCAGTACCACAGCAGGCATCACAGTGGCCACTGTCTGTCAAGAATGAAGGCACAAAGCTATGCAAGAAAGAATAACAACAACAACAACAATAATAAAACCTGTCTTCTGATGTTTCCCATGTTAGCCGAGTGCAATAACTTACAAATTAAATAACTACAAAATTACTGCTCTAGCAGTATAAATACACCTTTGATCAATACCTTCTCACATCTTCTAATAGAATCAAGCTCAGTGGCACATCTTCTGTTTGTGCAACAGCACAGATGTGCCATTTTAGAAACAGCTGCACAAGATATTGTCTATGTGATATTCACTGTACAAACTGTGCCATCAAGTGAAAAACAGAAAGAGATGCTCACTAGCACAGCCACAAGGCTAGACATGCAGTCTACACCTTCAGCACCAATGCCCGTTTCGTTCATGGGAGATATTTTACTACTTCCAGCCCTTTTTTACTTAACTCACACTAGTCAAGTCTTCCTCAGCCATACCAGAAGCCACGCCACGCCCCAGAGAGCTACTTACCTCTTACCTGTTTGTAACACCAAATCAAGATATTATTGTGCTGCTAATGCTGGTCTGTCACTGTTAGCACTGACAGGGGTGCCCTGGGAGGACCTGTGCTGGACACAGCCCTGGTGTGCACCAGTCTTTGAACAGATCAGTTTTTCCAGCACCAGAGACAGTAAAGAAAAAAAAATAAAAATTAAAAAAAAAGCTGCATTTTCCACCATTGCTAACACAATGTAAGAGCAGAATAGCACAACAATAGTGCTCAAAGCACACTGAAACGATAAAGGTCATAAGGACTTGCCTACATAAAGATTTACCAAAAAAAAAAAAAAACAACAGATAGCAGCAGCCCTGACACATATAAAAGGAAGATTTTAAAAGGAAGATTTCTCTTCCAAGTATCACCCCTGACTATGGGCTCTGCCTAACAAAGCATAACAGATTAAATCAAACACTGGCAGAGGTCAGCATTGCTCTCATTTTCTTCACTGCACCATGCCAAAGGTCCAAGCCCCCAGCAGTCAAGCAGCTAGAGTCTGTGCTCTGGCACGTTTTGCCATTTAAATCACAGGGAGAAGTGGGGCTGCTGAGGGCTTGGGCTGCCATTTGTTCCAACCAAACACCAACAGTGCACAGTGAAATCTGACAGCGGAGAGTAACCTACCAAACTCAAGATGCTGCTTTCCACATCTGCCCTCCTGCAGCTCAGTCGGCCAAGGCTACACCTGCAGACAACCTGAGGAGATTCAGCCCAACCCACTTCAGCTGCCCACACTGGTCTGGAGACAGCATCTTGGGACCCCCAAGGCCAAGCACTCTGTTTAAATGGGGAAAAAATGCAGCAACACACACTGACCTGACTGGACACAGGATTGCAGTAGGATCTTCAGATCTAGCACTCTTTAAAACAACCTCTCCCATCACAACTGGCTGTTTTTTAGGCTAGGCAAATTTGAGCATGTCATCACAGCATGAGCTCAGTGCCCCAGTATTCCAAGTCTGGTCCATTCTGGGCTCCCAACCCACCTACCAGTGGAACAACAGAACTGGTAGCTACTTTCACACAGAAGAGAACAACTGGGAAAAATTGAAAACACACCTTGATTTGAAGGTCATGAAGGAAAAAAGAGGTGGGGTGTTTTCTAGGTTTTTATTATTATTTTTATTTGTTTTGTTTTTAAACCTGAACACTGGTCTTTTTACCTCAACTGTCTCAGAGGCCCAAAACCTCTGAAGGAATTTTACAGGAATAATACTGGCATTAAAGGTCTGCCGTACTGAAAGGAAAAGGTCAATGGAAGAGTTAGATGCCATTTTCTGTGGCATACCTTCATCACTTGAGTAGAAAGACAACATCCAGCCGACTGCCTTTACAATAAACGTAAAAAAAAAGGCATCACAGCCTGTGCTAGCTCTGCTGATTAAAGATAGACAGCACTTCATCTGACTTCTTTCGCACTAAGATGACCATAATTCACATTTAATATGCGGCAAAGTCATCCACCTTTCAAGCACAGGAGCTGAAAGGAGCTGTTCTGCTGAAAGTCATTGCTGTTAGGTCAAATTTAAACTCAATATTACAGGACAGAAATTACTTTGCTATTAATAATAAATAGTCATGATAATGTTTTCCCTTAATAGGGCATCTCTTCCCCAAGAACCCTAATGCTTCATAAACTCTGGACTGAGCTTTATCCCCTGCTACAACCCTAACTTCTGCCTGATTTGCATGGGTGCAGAGGAGTGTAGAAATTAATTAGAGATTGCATCAGATCTGTAAATTACTTCACTGCAGCTTGATGTTCCTCCCACCTCAGAGATAGATGCAGCAGTAATACTGTCAGTGCTTTAACAAGGAGTTTTCACAAACATATTTTGGACAGCAGGCCTATACTGCATGCCTGTGTGGTGCCAGTGCTTCCTGTGAAGGGGTGGGAAGGTAAGGATGTACTATTTATGTTCCTCTCTAAATAAAGATGCTCCCTCATGACCACGATCAAGTATAGAAGAACTACCAATCAGCAAAAAACTTTAAGTGCTCCCTAAGAGGAGCAGCTTCTGGAGGGCTGGGAAAATCATACTCTGTGTAGTCTCCAGGCAGAATGGACTCCTACCATGTGCTACTACAACATAAACATTTTAAAAACTAATACTACATAGACATGGCCTCAAACACAGACAGAATATACTCAACACACGGCTCAGTGTTCCTGTCCTTAACTTGGGATGAAAGAGTAAGCAAAACAACTGTAAATAGAATCAAGGATAACATCTCCAGAGATATGCTAAACATCTGGTACTTGAGTCTTCTCAAAAGCAAAACATTTGCTCCCCAGAAACACTGCATGTGGAGCTCAGGAAGTTCTCTTTATCCAAGCTGACTTGAGGCAAACACCAACAGGACCAGGCACATAGAAACATCTGTGCCTTCAAGATGAAATGTCATCAAGGTCTCCTCAGAACCACACGCAGTAAATCACTTCACCTGATGTGGCAGCTACTCAGTCTCACAAAGCAAGTGTTTCAGTCAGGATCTGAAGAATGTCATATCTAATTGACTGAGGAGGGATTACACTGGGAAAAGTCATGTGCTGACAGTTTTGAACTAGGTGGAGGCTCATGTCATACTGTCTGTACTAGCAGCCCTTCTGATGCTGGGCACAAATAGGCACTCAATAGGTGACATGTTTCATTCCTCTATGCAAACACATCTCCCCTGCCTGATCAGGCTTGGGATACGACTGAGGCATGCAGGGAGGGGAAAAGAGGACAACTTCTAGCAAACACACTCAATGTTTCAGTTCAGTGAGAAGGGAAACCACCCCTATTCAACAGCAGCATTATTCTCAATGCTTACCTTAATATTCACCCACTGGTCTTTCTTGACCACCAAGCAGCAAGTCAGTCAGAACATCAGTTTTGTATTATGCTCCAGGGAGCAAATATAAAGCTATAATAAAAAGAGCTCCTAAGTGAGCAAGACAGACCAGGGGCAAGAAAGGGAAAGGGTCAATCAGGGCCATTTTGTAGAACCAAACAAGGAATTTGATTTCTTTTATCCAGAAGTGACAGAGGTCATCAGCGTATTTCACATAAAACACCACGGGCTTTATTTGTGCTTTTGGTCACTGTTCAAACCAGCCTGGTTTCCAATTCTCTCTTGATCTCTCAACTGGTTCCAAAGACTTGCCCAACATTGTTCCTACTCCTAAAAAAACTACCATAGAGTCAGATGCAGCTCAGGAACCTGTTTCTAATAGAGATGGGCAGCAGAGGTTTAGAGGAAAAGCTAAGAGGGCAAGTTCGAAGCTTTCTTTCTCCCATTTTCTCCCCTCAACAGCTGCCAGGAAGCCATCTTTTGGGGACTCCCTCAGCTGGGGCATCTATTCATACATTTCTGTTGGAACAGAAGTTGATGGGCCACTGTGCCAAAAACACATTTCAAGCTGCAACACATCTCCATGTCAGGTGCATCAGTGAAAACAAAACAACTGAGTCCTTCCTGCTGAGTGGCCAGAGTTTAACACAGCTGTGGGGACACCTGTTTCAGCCCACCTTCACCTCTGGAGTCTGCATCAGGAATAGGCTAGATGGGACTTAATGTGCCACAAATTCGCAGGGTAAACTCAGCTCTAGATGGGTGATGGAAACACCACCAACTGCTTCCTAACGCTTTTATTTTTAATAATGAAACTTCACCAAATGCGAACACAGCTTTGGGAAACAAGACCATTTAAAATAAAACATGGATACCAAAGAAAGATGATCCCTGTCTCTTCCCAGGTCAGACATTCATTCTGTAATAGAGAAGCCAGATATGCATGTTATTAACAAGCAACTTACGATTTCTCAACCTCTTCTACTGCAATGCAGGACATCATGTTTAGACCTCCTGAAATCTCCATCTGCAAAGCCTCTGGTATCCCCATCTATGTCCTATCACTAGCTGCTACATAATATTTTTGTGTGAAGTTTCAAGAGTAAGGAATGTTTTTCCATTGTTTGCTTTCCTCAGTCTATACAACATCGCCCCTGTTTACCAGAGACTTCTGAACCTCCCACTTAATTGCAGTCTCTCCCACAAACCAGAAAATCCATTGATTAAAGCAAAATAATAACTCCAGGGCACAGCAATTCCCAAGCCATGAAGGGCAAGCAGGACCAGGAGACAGAGCTGCCAGCAGAGAGATATTCCTCTCAGCAGTTTGGGAACTGATGCTCTAGCTCCCTGTTCACACCTATAAGAACATGCAAGAACTTTCATTGTTATAGACCCAATGTCTGTATTTAAAAAAAAAAAAAAAAAAAAAAAAAAAAAAAAGGACAATTTACCTCTGAGATAACTGTGAGAGGAGTTATTTGTAATTCAAGACATATTTCTGCAATAATCTTTTAAGTAAAACACTATTTAAAAAATTATCAGATGCTGCACATTATCACCTTGTAACCTGTTTAGTCCCTGTTTAATGACCATTCCATGCATTTTTACATACAAATAACGCCTGTTGTTCTCCTTGGCCTGTTGGGGAAAGGGAGAAACCCCTTTAACTACAGGTGAAAGGGAACCAAGAATGGTGATGTTCTAATAAACAGGGAGAAAACACTTTTTTTCCTGCCCTGGTCTGTTGCTAGTAGATTGCATCAGCAAGTTACCATTAACATCCCAGCTACATCAATTCATAGAACCATTCATAAATTCAGCTCATGTTTGAGAACAGACTTCTTTTTTTTCTTCTTTAATCTGCAAATATTCAGAGAAGGACAAAACATTATTACTTTATTATGCTAGATATGTGTCTGGTCCTCTAAAAGAAAGCACATCAACCGTGTTTCTTTATTATTTCAGAAATGTTGTTCTTCTAACAGATGCCTTATGTCTGCCGGAAATCTCACGGGACTCTACCTCTAAGAGCACAAGGGACACTTCCATGAGCAACACCTGCAGGAAGAGTGTGTCACAGGAAAACTGACACAATTGTTGCCAAATTGATGTGTGTCAAATGTGGAACCTTGTTGCCTTATACTGTCCTTTATATGTGTTTTGTGGGATATGTACTTCTACATTCCAAATTCATTCACATATCATTCTGGCAAGCAAGTCAGGCTTCTGGTGCAAGCATAGCATCTTCAGGAAAAAGTTAACTGTTTTATAAAAGAAGAGCAAATGTTCTGACTCAAAGAACAAGCATTTCGGAGTACAGAAAGTAACACTGAGCAAAGACTCTAGACAAATGCCTACACTGTACTTGAGGCAGGATTTTTTCTTTAGGTACTGACTTAATTTCCTTAATTGCATCATTTCAAATGTTGAAAACACTAGCTGGCTGCAATATTAGCAGCATTTGAATGGTGACTAATTCTATTGAGTATGCTAGTAGCAATTTAACACTACGACACACCACACACATTTATGAGGCTGAGAGCGATAGCAATCACCCTGGCTCATAAACCTCCATGCTCTCTGCGACGACACCTCACAGCTTTTTCCCCTCATTTTCACCTTTTGTCACCTATATTTAAGGGGACAAATTAAAATTCCTTTACTGCAGAGGGTGCTTCCACTTAAATCCATGGGATCTGGTCCGAGGACCAGAGATCCCCAAACTGGCATAGTAAAGCCCAGACTTGCGCTCACAGAGGAGAAAGCGAGATGCGGCCCGCTTTCGCACGCCTGAAACCAGAGCAGCTCACCACAGTGCATGCCTACTTTTTCAGTCCCTCCTTCCCTTTGTACGTGAGCTTCGCTAAGCGTTTCCTCTGCTGTCACCGCTTCCTGCCTCCCTCTCTGGTTCGCAGCTGGGGTCCCGGGGGCAGCGCGGACACCCGCGCCCCCCGAGCAGCGAGATGCTCGGATCCCCGCTGCCCTGGCAGGCGCGGATGGGAACCGGCGGGCGGGATGGTTATTTCCTCCCTTTTACCGCGACTTTCTCCTTTTTTACCACGACACGGATGACACCTGCTCCCTCCTCCCGCACCCTCGGGTGTCAGGCCCGGCCCTGCATAGGCTCGCCCGAGCATCGCGGAGGGGCGGGTCCCCGGTGTCGAGGGACCGCGCCGGCAAGGACCGGGGATTCGGGATGTCACACCGGGCTGCCGCAGCGCCATCCCCCGCGCCCCGCCGGTCCTCGGCCTGCACCCGCGGCTCGGCCAGCCCCTCTCCGGAGACACGGGGCACGGGAAGAGGGCTGAAGAGTAAAGCGAAGGGAAAACTCCGCGCTGAGGGGGGAGGTTCAATTCCATTCAGCCCGAGGCGAGCGCGAATCCCGAGCCCGAGGCGGGGTCGCCCCCCGGCCGCCCGCACTCACCCAGGGTCTTGACGGCGACCTGCCGGGTGAGCGGCGGCGGCAGGTTGACGCAGACCAGGTCGACGTCCTGGTGCAGCAGCACCTCGTCGATGCGGCTGGTGTAGAAGGGGACGCTCATCTCCTTGGCCAGCTCCTCCGCCTCCTCGGGCGTGCGGCCCCACAGCGCCTTCACGGCGAAGCCCTCCGCCTTCAGCAGCGGCACGATCACCCGCGCCGTCAGCCCGGTGCCGAACACCCCCACCCCGGGCAGCATGGCGGCGGCGAGGCGGGTGGCACGGCGAGGCGAGGCGCTCCCTCCTTCTCTCAGCGGGGAGAGGGAGGCAGCCCCCGCTCGATACTGCTACTGCTGCTGCTGCTGCCGCCGCCGCCGGGGCCGGGACCAGCCGCCCCCCGCCTCAGCAGCGCCGCGGCCGCCGGCTGCCCCGCCATGCCCCCACCATCACACAGAGCCCCGCGGAGGCGCCGGCGCTGCGCTCCCTTCGGCGGACGCGGGGCGCGCAGGGGCGACCGCCCTTCCCCGGGCGGCGGCGCGGGCTCAGCGCCGCTCCTCTGCCATGTTCGCCGGCGCCCGCTCGCCGCCGGGAGGGCGGCGCGTCGCTGTCATCTCCCGGGTGTTCCTGCACCGCCCGCACCGCCCCCGCCGCACCATTGGCGGCCGCCCGCCCCGGCACCGCCCCGCTGCCGGCACCGGCGCCGCGGGGCGCGCCCTGGGAGCGGCGGCAGCGCCCGCCCGGCCGTGCGGCGCGGAGCGGAGCGGAGCGGAGCGGCCCGGGGTGCGGGGACGCGGCGCGGACATCGCCCGCGGGGGCGCTCCGCGGCACAGCCGGGGTTTGCCGTCCGCCTGGCGGGTCGGTATCGGGGCATCTCCGGAGACTTCCCTCCTTCCCCCACCTCTTCCCCCACGGGAGAGCCTCTGAGGGGTCGTGGTGATGGGGAGTCGTCGGAGTCACGCCCCAGTTAAGGCACGGGAGAGCTGGGAGAGCAACAGTAGCAGACTGGCGTGAGCTGGTCGTGCCCATCGCCCTGCGGTCCGTCCCCTCCTGGGACGGTCCTCCAGCATGGAGATGTCCCAGAGCACGGGGGGAGCTGCCCTGAGCCCCCAAAAGTGCCGTGCACGAGGTCGGATTCCAGCTCCACCACCCGTGCTTGCCACCACATCCACTCACCCGGGATGCCCAGCCAGTATCTCCACAACCCATGCCACACTGGACTGTTGTTTATTCACTTCCTTGAGAAATATCAGGCTCTTCAGCTTTACTGGGACACCAGTTCTCCTTTTTTTCCCTAGCAAAGCGTCAATATGACAATCTCCTTCTCCATGGGTCTACTTACACGGTTCAAAACCCATGAATTTGCTAAGCCAGCTTAGGGAGCTTTAGCTATTGCTGCTCAGTACACAGCATTTGTCCAGGGTCTCTGGAGGCCTGGAAGAAGCCCAGGCAGGGCAGTAAAGACCCCAAGCACATGAAGTTAAATTTCTTGTGGGCAGGAATCATGCCTCCTTTGCAGACCTAAGACTTGGTGCTGTGCTCTAGGTCTGTCTCAGGAATGCCGGGTTTGCTGAAGGCGTGTCAGGGATTTCATAAGCAGGTACGAAGCTTGCAACACATCGAATGATAGAATCATAAAATCATAAAATCATAAAATGGCTTTGGTTGGAAAGGACCTTAAAGAGTATCTAGTTCCAGCCCCCCTGCCATGGGCAGGGACACCTTCCACTCCATCAGGTTGCTCAAAGCCCCATCCAACCCAGCCTTGAACACCTCCAGAGAGGGGACAGCCACAACTTCTCTGGACAGCCTGTTCCAGTGCCTCACCAATCTCATAGTGCAGAATTTCTTCCTAATGTCAAATCTAAATCCACCTTCTCTCAATTTAAAACCATGGCCCCTTGTCCTATGACTACATGCCCTTGTAAAAACTCTCCAGAAGAGGAAACATTCCAGCTCCACTGGCACGGTGCCCTGTGCCAGCTCCTGCTCATCCCTGTCTGGGCTGAATTCTGGGCCTCCAGAGCCACCCTCCTGCCAACCTGGAGGCTGCCAGGTGGGCCTGGGAGCAGGTGAGGGCTGTGGTGCCCATTGGCCTCACGAAGGTCTGTGCAGACCTCATTCCCACAGAGGTGAAGCTCTGCCCTGCTCTGCGCACAGGTCAGCCAGCAAGAGAGCAGAGCAGCTCTTGTGAGTGCTACACCGTTACCTCTCTGCCTAGCTGACTCTTTAAAAGAATAACTACAAAACATCCTGCTTCCAATTAGAGGATAAGAATAAAGATGTTTTTCCACATATTGTCTTCTTTACCAGTACCTAGGAGAAAGGAAGAGAAGGGGAAGGAAGGAAAGGGAGGAAGGAATGAGAAGAAAGTAAAGAGAAAAGGAAAGTATGACAAAAGAAATTAAACATATTTCTTCTATGAGACTCCTTTTTTTTCTTGCCACCATTTCACAGCACTTATTTATTACAAGAAGCAGAGACACTGAGAGGCTTGATGCAAGTTAAACATGTCTTGCTTTCCATGCCCTATTAGCACTGAAGTGAAGGAGGTGGATGCTCTTTGGCTTCTGACAACTGAAATACAATCCAGATCTATTTGTCAGAGAACCACAGAGATATTACCTTCCTTTAAAATACAAAGACTGCTTTTGGGCTCTCCATCAAACATTCAAACCTGTTGATAGGGGTTGTTCCCAGGATGCGAATTTGGAATATCTGTCTTAATTGCTTGTCTGTGCATAATAAAAAAATCTGGAAAAGTAGCTTGGTTACAGGAACAGGCTAAATATATGATGGTTGAAGAGAAGTAGATGTTATGTGCCTGTCTAGTCAATAGATAGCTTTTATTTTAGCAGGCACCAGGCACTTTATGAAGTTCTAAGTAAGGTCCTTGTTTTGGGATATGTTCAGTAATGCATTCAAACTGGGAACTGAGGACTAGGCAATGAAATTATTGCATTAGGCAATGAAATTATTACATTCTGCTATGTTCACTGTTGTTAGCAATAAGTAAAACTTTACAAAAGGAAGGCCTTGTAAAATCATGGCTCAGGCCAGTTACTTTGGTTAAGTAGAAAAGGAATATGGGAAAGAGACTCAGCTGAATTAGGGGTAGAAAAACAAGTTGTATAACCATTGTGTGTTCACAGCGTGGTGTATGGTGGTTGCTTGATTTATGTTTGTTATGCTTTAAAGCTATGTAACTGATAAAGGCCTGACTGCTTCAAAAGACCTGGTGTTTGCAATAAAGCAGCTCTCCTTTGCACCTGCCTGGGGTCTGCATCACTATGGATCCTCACCCACAAACTATTTCACTAGAAAGAATTTTTCCTTGTTTTGCTTTTTAATTTCTTTCCTCCATTTAAGTTAACATAACTTTGAAGCGTTAAACTGGGTAGATGCAGATGGCACCTAGCTCTCAGCACTCCAGCAGCCAAGTCAGCCTGTGAGCAACCTGAATTACCACATCTGCAGCAGCCCCACGTTCCCACTCATTTTTGGGGGGACATTTGGGAACATACTGCAGACTGATTGTATTGAGTAGGGTCAAATCTTTCTCAATTAATTTTGTGAAATAGGGCCACCTATTGCCACGCTTGCCTGTCCTCATGAGCCCCCAGAAGGACTGAGGGACGGCAGTGAAGGACAAGTGGCCTTTCAGGATACAGACCATGTCCTCACTATGCTGTAGGCAGCTGCAAACAAGAGTGAAAGCAGAATCTTTGCTCAAATCCACATCACTGATGCTGCCAGTTACTTCGGACTTGAAATCAGAAATATGAGCAAGACTTTTTTTTGTGCAAAACAAAAGAGATTAAGACCACAACTAAATGCCTCACGCTGAAGGTTCTGTCTGACCAGGACCAAGGCTCCCCAAGTTGAGTGTACTGAAGTACAAAGCCTCTCGTACTCCGTTTATCATACCTTCACACTTCTAAACACGTCAGTCTTGTCAAGAGTGCCAGCATTTTGTTCTTCAGTTTGCTAAAGCTTCCTTCAATGGAAACACACACCCAGAGATTTCTCACACAAAGACAGTGGCTTTGTTCATTCTTGATTTTTCTTCTGGAAACAGAAGTTATTAGAATAAAGTTGCACATAGAAAAAGAAACAAAACCATGGAAGTCTCATTCATCCTTTTTCTGTTTCTAAGTTCTGTAATGAATCCTGCAGGACACTAATAAAATGTGGCAGTTGCAATTCTATTTCTTTTACTTATTTCAGCTGAGTTTTGTGGCTCCAGGTCACTGCACTGTACAGTGGCTGTAACAGGTATATTACCAACTTTTCATGAGAAATCCCAGCTCAATTGCACTTCTACAGAATTCTCATACAGCTGTTTGCAAAAATTCAAAACTATTCTACTTAACTACCTAAAAAATGTTTTATTTAGCTTTTGTATTTAGTTTCACTATTATTAAGGTAGTTTAAGGTTGAAAGTACTAGATGAAAGAGGATAAATAAAAGGTATAAAAATCAATCAAGCATTAAGTAAGCATTAACTTTTAACATAAGTAAAATGCAGAAAGTTGGTGGTCTCACAGATAGCCCTGAGTCAATAAACATTCTCAATTTACTTTCCAAATGTGTGAATGCATCCAAGTACTGCAGAGCTTTCAACTCCAGAGTCTGCTCAACTCAAGACAAATATAAGATCCACCTGATGGAGTACCAGGAACCCACACTGCTTCTTTTTTACTTCTCTGTACTTAAGGATCTGTTCTTTTTTGGGTTTTTAAACATTTATCCAGTCAGACTCCTCAGCAGGTGTTTCCCAAACCTCTCATACATCCATCTGAACAAGAAGGGAAAGAGCTGCATAAGGCATAGCTTCAGAGAAACCCTGAAACAGAGCTTGCTGTCTCTTCAGGTCCTTCTCAATTTCCAGGATTTTAAGATTAATTAGCTCATTTCCTTTTACATAGATCAGTGTCTTTAAACATGAAACAGCTGTGAATTTTCATTAACCAGTCAATTCCTTCCGGGGTATGAGGTTAGTGATCACCACTACTGGGCTTCTTTTATGACTCTGAGGTTGAAATTATTTGCATGGAAATAGTATTGCTTCAGAGATGGAGAAAAAGTGGTGATTCAAACCTGTCTGGTTCTCCTACTCAGCTGTACTGACTCATCCACAGCTTTAATGTGCAGCACGAGAAAGGATGTCTGAGATGAGTTGCTCAAGTCCTCTTTTACATCTAATGCCACACAACTGGCAGTTTCCCAAGCTGACAGGAATTTGTTCTTGTGAAGAGCAAGTTTGTTTTAGTGTCTCTTTGAATGCATTTCCACTGAGAATCCACAGAAGCTCCCGTTCTGAGATCTGAAGGCAGAAATTGCTTTAACATTTGTAGTATTAAATGGTCTAACATGCAATGGAAAAAACTAGAGTAGACCACATTGCTAGCAAAGGGTTCATAATACATTCAGCCCTCTTCTGTTCTGATCAGTGAGAATTGTGACCACGCCTGGGGTCTCTGAGCCTTTTTAGTATGATTTTTACATTTATTCCTTCCCACTTTCCAGAGCCTGTCTTTAGAAGACGTGTATGCCAAGTGTGGTTGGGCTGTGAGGAAGCCACCAAAGCTTCAAGAAACCACAACGTTATAACAAGATAGTTGTGAATGTAGTGCTGCTCACTAAGGCACAGATGAGGGCCTAAACAAGCACAATTTCTACTCTTTGATAACCTGTGACATCCTTTGAAGGCAAGTGAATGTATTCTCACTTTACATGTGGAGAAATTAAGGCTCAGAGAAAATAAGCACAATGTTCTCTGTTGTTCTCTGTCTTTTTGGGTACTTGAGGACAACTAGGCACCCAAAATGGGACACTCAGCTAGCACACATTTACAGTTCTGTTCTGGCTGACTTTCCTAAGCTCGTGTCCATCACAGTTCAATAACATGAGGAAGCTGGTGGAGAACCTGTGAGCAGAGATGTACATGGGATCACCTGATGAAAGCAGAGAGTAAACACACAGCTACATGGGTGCAGCCAGGACCCATGATGGTGTAATTGGTGCTTAAAGCTCACATCAGTCATTCTCTCCTGACAGAAGCACAGGCAGATGCAGGAGCCAGCAAACGTGCAAGCACTGCGTCATCAGATGTGTTGCATGCTACATACCTGCTTATGAAATCCTCGCCACACCTTCAGCAAACCAGCCACTCCTGAGACAGACCTAGAGCACAGCACCAAGTCTTAGGTCTGCAAAGGAGGCATGGTTCCTGCCCACAGCATATTTAACTTTATGTGCCTGGTCTGCTTACTGCCCTGCCTGGGCTTCTTCCAGGCCTCCAGAAACCCTGGACAAATTCCATGGACTAGGCAGCAATAACTAAAGCTCCCTAAGCCACCTTAGCAAATCTATGGTTGTTGAACTGTGTAAGTAGACCCATGGAGAAGGGGATTGTCATATTAGTGCTTAACTGGGGGAAAAACAACAGTGGGAATGAGTCATATAGAAATTCTTAATTCTGAAAAGCAGTTTGATGCCTAAGCAGTAGTTTGTGTCATATCACACTTGTTAAGCGCTGTGCAAATAGCTGTAATCTGCAGCCAAAATGGTTACTACTTTAGCAATATTGCATTGCACATTGCTTGCAGGACATCTGAGATGTTCCTTTGGGATGAAAATAGCAGAGAATCATCAGTTTATAACTCAAGCAGGAGTGGATGAAAGTGAGCATGTGTTGTGATTTCTAGATGTCTAAGCCTGGCCATGCAGGGTGGGATTTGAAAGGGCTCAGTTTCTTAGAAAGCCCTCTTTTATCCTGAAGTCATGGAATCATAAAATGGTTTGGCTTGGAAGGCACCTTAAAGGGCATCTAGTTCCAACACCCCTACCATGGGCAGGGACCCCTTCCTCTAGATCAGGTTGCTCAAAGCCCCATCCAACCCAGCCTCAAACACCTCCAGGGATGGGGCAGCCGCAGCTTCTCTGGGCAACCTGTTCCAGTGCTTTACCACCCTAATAGTAAAGAATTTCTTCCTGATACCTAATCTAAACCTGCCCTCTTTAAATTTAAAACCATTGCTCCTTTTGCTGTCATTATTTGCCCATGCAAAAAGCCCCTCTCCGTCTGTTTTATAAACCCCCTTAATGCAACAGAAGGCTGCAAAGAGGTCTCACTGAAGCCTTGTCTTCTCCAGGCTGATCAGCCCCAGCTCTCTGAGTCTTGTCTTCAAAGCAGAGGAGCTCCAGTCCTCTCATTATCTTTATAGCCTCCTCTGAACCCGCACCATATGCCTTAGCATATCTTCTAGGAGAATCCACTCCTCCATCTTCCAATGCACAGGGGTGAGGGTCACCACTCTGTTGTTTCCTAGATCCTCCTTTCTCACCTTTTTAAAAATTGGAGTGATCTTTCCCTTTACCCAGTTACCAGGACCTTCATCTGACTGCTGTGACCTTTCAGATGTGATGGAGAGTGACAGCAGTCAGTTCCCTCAGGACCCTGGGATGCATTTAATCCGATCCCACAGACTTGTGATTATTCAGGTTCATCAAGTGATCCTGAATCTGCTCTTTGCTTATAGTGGAAGGGACTCCACTTCCCCCACACCCACCCAGAGGATCAGGGACTTTAGAGAAGCAGGAAGCCTGACTGCCAGTGAAGGCTGAGGTAAAGAATTCATTGAGTACCTCAGCCTTCTCCATATCACTTGCCACCAGCTCACCCCTCTTGCTTCTAAGGGGGGCACATTCTTCTCGGTCTTTATTTTCTGACCTAAGTACTTATTGAATCCCTTCTCGTTATTCTTCACATCCCTTGCCAAGTCCTGTTCCAGCTTTGCCTTGGCTTTCCTGACCCCATCCCTACACATTCAAACCAAATCCCTCTACTCTTCCATCAGGTCACCTGCCACTGCTTCCACTGCCTGTGCATTTCTTTCTTACTCCTCAGTGTGAGGAGCAGATCTATGCTCAGCCATACCATTTTTCAGCCTGCCTTGCTCAATTTCCTGCACACTGGGATAAAGAGCTCTTATGCTCTAAGAAAAGTGGCCAAGGAGTGTAACTGCTCCATGCTGGAATCCCTACTCAGCTGTCCTGTTTCAGAAAGTAGTTGGGATTTCAATGTGACTTGCAAGAAATCTAAATGGAGAGAGCAATGGAACAGGTTTTAAAGGAAAATATATGTTGCATGAATAATTTTTAATTGTCAGGTATGCTAAATACTGCAGGCTTGTACAGCCTTCCAGGTGCTGCAAATCAGTTCCATTTCACAATGGAAAATCTGCTGCTGTTTAACAAAAGCTTGGTTATTCAGGCAGAGTAGGAAGGAATGTCTGTCTACCTACTGAAACCAGCCCATATCCTGTGCTTACAGGAAAGATACTGAATCCCAGGTGCTGATGCTAAATCCCAATCTCTTTCTTGGAAACAGATTAATGCAGCTAATTGCCTCTGGAGAGTGCTCTCATCTAATGAAGGCTTGTGTCCTGCTGCTGGTCTTTACATATATATATTTTAATGATATTCAGTACTGAAATTTGTACTTTTCCTCTAATCTGTCCAAAGGTCTGGATTTGTTAGCTTCCTGGACACAATGAAATGCCAGCCTTCTCTTTCCCTGCTAGGAAGGGAAATGTACTGAGGCAGTGGTATTTACTGCATTATCTGCTGAGCTCCCTGCCAGCCTGAAGCATGATACTATGATCCATGGCAGCCTTCCTCATTTGTTTCCATTTTAATTTTCAATTTATGGCACAAGAAATTGGAGCTGTGGATTGGTACTGTGATTATTTCTAATCTGAAAAAAAAAATGCAAGCTCATTAACTTTCTTTTTTTCGCATTGAGAAAATAAAATAGAGAAAACCCATTAGCTAGGTTCATGCTAGGGCTGTAGCACAAGCAAGGTTAGTGCAGTTTGCTTTCAGACATTTTCAGATATTGGTGTGCCTCTGCACAGCTATTGCTCCCTTAAAATCATTATCTT
Organism: Motacilla alba alba; assembly: GCF_015832195.1. Classification (NCBI taxonomy): domain Eukaryota; kingdom Metazoa; phylum Chordata; class Aves; order Passeriformes; family Motacillidae; genus Motacilla; species Motacilla alba. Next base: position 63,971,948 of record NC_052017.1, on the reverse strand, counting down.
TAAGACTGTAAAACTGTTAAATCTCAGGCCTTAAATTTGCCAGCTGTACTGATGTTATTGTGTTGCAGTCTGGCCTGCATTACCTGCTCTGTGACCTTGCTTCATTAAATCAATAATGGTCAGTCGTGTCTTGTTTAATTACACAAAGGGTAAATTCAGTCCAGCCCGGTTTCTAGGCTCCTGGCTCTTTACTATTTCTCCTTTATCTGCAATAGTAAATCCATTATTTTGTGTCATTTCTGGAGGCTCTTTCTTCAATCCAGGCAAATATTGAACCTTTGCAATGTCTGCAGTGAAGAAGCAGAGTGTTGTCATTCTCAGGAAAGCAGCAATGTCTGCTGGTCAGGGGAGGAAAGCTTGTCCATTCCTGGGGTCCCTTGGGTCCCCATCCACAATGGGGTGAGGAGAGCACGCTGTCAAGTGTTTCAGGGGATCAGAAACTTGGAGCACCGGTTTCCTGTTAACAAAGAAACCATCAGATGGTTTTTCTATTCTCTCTCTCCTAAGAGCCAAAGGTATTTCTTGGCTTTTTCAAAGCTGGAGACTTCCTTCTTAAAATCAGGCTTAATTGCTTCCTCTTCCTCTTTCTGCCTTGCCCCGTGTCTGCCTCGTTCAGAACAGGTCCTGCCCTCGTGTGCCCAAATGAACACAATGGTAAAATGATTTCTGGTATCCAGGCCTGAATCATCACCATCAAAATGAATAGGAGAGAGTGACTCTCATGAAATCTGCAAACTGAGGCAGGCAACCAGGCACCAGTTTTAATGAGGTTATATTTTTGAGGTGGTCTTTGAAATCACAACTGCTAGAGACTGTCTCCCAACTCAAGATAAACAGATAAAATTTCCACACCAGAATTCCCATTAATATTTAAGCAAGGTTTAATCTTCATCTTGCAATTAAAATACGTCCTTCAAAGGAACTTTATTTAATAGAAGAATGTTTCTTCAAAAGTATTTTAATACCTCAGATAAGTACATATATCATCAGCATGCTTCAAGCATTAATCATTAGGAATAAAATGGATACCTAGCATTTTAGAAACTGGTGCAGTAACTGTGGTTTATTAAATAAACCCTCATGAAAGGACTTCATAATTTCTCATCCAAGTGAAGGCTATGGCAGGGAACTTCCAGTTGTGCCATGTCTCACCCATAGTGCACAGGATAATGTTCCAGCTGTGTACATGCCTTCTAATGCTTAAGGACACACCACCTTTCAGTGTAGGACAAATGACCAAAAGTGGATGAATGAGGATCTCTCAGTAATAGGAGATTTTATTTTTTTTTTTAATATTAAGAAGGCTACATGATAGCACTCAGCACTTCTAATATTAGAAAATCACAGCAACAAGGAAAGTAGGGCAGCTTTATTAAGGACAGTATAGAATCACGACTCTAATGCAGAACACGTCGGGCTGTGTCCCACATATACCCTATGTGGGACACTGTCAAATGTGTGACTGTGCTCCTATTGTTCTAACAAAAGACAAAGGCGAGTGCTGAATGCAGCAATGCAATCACTGGCAGTGCTCAGGTTCATATCTCTGTCAGATGCATAATTTTTATAATTTACCATGAAAAGCTAGGCTGGTTTTAATCACATTTGCAAATCATTTTAGAAATCCAGGTTAGAGCCTTTACCCTCAGACTTTAAACTTAACCAGGTTTGATTGCACAGAGAAATAGTTTCCAGTGTAGTGAACTTTGTGATTGGGCAAGGATCAAAGGCAAGTCAAAAATATGCATGAAGCACTTGCAATGAAATCATGCTCATCTCAAAAGGAGAGATGCTCACATTTTCTTTCATTAATTTCGCACTTGAAAAAATGCAGACATTTCAGATACCAACTGAGGGAAGGAGAATCTCTGTGAATTAAGCACTGAAATTTGATGTTCTCATCCTTGCATTGTTTTTATCATTTCAGATATCTGAACAAAGAATCGCTGTGCTGTTCATCTGGCATAGAAAGTGGTCCAGAATTAAGTTGTGACTCATTTTCATGACAATTAAGGAGGAGGAAATATCAACTCTTTTCTCACAGAAAATGCCCTAAGCCTAGATTCAAAGCAGTTTCACGTGGGTGCAAATCCTGCTCTTCTCTACATTAAACTCACAAAATATGCATGGTCACAAGGCTTTAGAATCCTGCAGTATGCCTTTCAGTCAAGGCAGACAAACCTGCCTTGAGTCAGTTCTCTGCCATCAGACTTGCAGTGGAGCTAAGCAGTAGATAACAAGTTTTAGCAGCACCCAAGTCATCTCCTGTTTCTCTTTATCTCCCAGGCAGCACATCACACAGTGGTATTTGATCTGAATATTGATGGCTGCCAGTACGCTACACTCAGAATGTTTATTAAAAAAACAACAAACAAAAACAGCACAAAACCAAAACAAAACAACACAACCCAAAAGGATTGGCAAACAGTCTTGGAATAATTCAGAGGCAGCAGCTGACATCAGGGAATTTGGGAACCTGCATGCACAGAAACATACCAGCAGAAGGACGTGGCTGCCCTTGGAAATGCCCCAGAGCTCACTTCCTATTCCTGGAAGGAGGTATAATTGCAGTGAGTGGTTTGGAGGCATTTTGAAACTCTCCCACAGGCATCCAGGGGAGTTATGCTGCATTTGGGCTGGGCTGGTTTAGTACGAAATGTGGGCAGGATGTGCAACGACGGAGTGACTCTGAGAGTCAGACAGAAGGGAGGGAAGAAGTGGCTAAATCCCAGGTAAGCAGCAGCATAGTAAACAGGCTCTTGCCCTGGGGTGAACCAATGTATCAAGGCTGTTTTACTTTTCATCTCCTAACTTCCCAGGATGCCAAACCCCATCTCTCTGGTTTTCTTCCTTCACGTGCAGTAGGTCCCAGTTTCCTCCATCTCCTACAAGCCTGACCTGTTGCAACTTGCCTCTCCATGGAAATCTCAGGTTCCTTCAAGCATTCGCGGCCTGACCTATCTGATGGTTTCAGAGGTACCTGTCCATCACCAGAGATGTGTGGGAAGCATAAACAGGGCAAGGACAGGGAGACGTGTGTTTGGAGAGGTGAAAGGCCAGGCAGAAAACACAAGTGCCTTGCTCCTGGGAAAGGCAATAGAGAGCACGGTGAGACAAGTGCATTTTCTGGAAGCTGTTTGTGAGGGAGGGCTGGAAGTGAGAGGAGGTGAAGCGAAACGGCAGCCAGCAGTGACAGGTTAGCAGCCTGCCTCCTTCCTCCTCCTTCTCGACCGCAGAGACACGAAAACTCGCTACCTCCTGTTGTGAAAAATGAGCTTGGGTGGAGTGATTCATGTGTGTGGGATTTAAACAATCTATTTTAACTGTCACTTAAAGGAGAAAGCAAGTGAACTCGGCTAATGTTATCAGGTTTTATTCATGTTTTGAATTTGTATTTAATCATTTTTCCAAAGAGCAGTTGATGCTTAGTAGTTGGTGACCCACTGAGATTTCTTCCACAGCATCTGAACACTTTTTGTGTATTTCATACTTTCTTGTTTTGCTAACTCAAAATGTGATATATATATATATGTTCAAATACTGAAACAAATGACATTTTTATTCAAATGCTTGTGTTTTTACCTTTGAAATGTTTAATGTTTACCTTTTATTATATTTTAAAAGGGTAAATTATGTTTTGTACTCACTAGGTAATTCAATTTCTTTTTTTCTTAGTACTTGTGCTGAATTGCCTTTGGATAGAAATTAGGCTATAAGAACATACCAAAAGGCAGCATTGCTTTCCGTTATCAAATAAAGTCATATCAAATTATTTGAATATGAAAGAAGAAGATGTCAAAACATGTTTTGTATTTAAAATTTACTGTATTGTCATACAAGGAAAACTGGTGCTTATGAAATAACTGCTAACTAGTGCTTAAACAGCCTGGAATGAGTAGGTCCCTAGTAGTCCTGATGTCTCAATTGATTCAAAGACTGGTGGGTAAGAAAAATAAATTTACAGACCTTTAAAAGTGTAATTAATTCCTCAGTTCTAATAAACAAGCCGTTGACCCAGCTAAAATGAAGAAACTGAAATACAAGAATCGCACCTCTTCACTTGCAGTAAAGGCTCCAAGTGAGCAATGTTTGTTTATCACTTCCATAAGTGGTTCTCCCAGTTCACTTCATGCCTTGGCTCCCAATTTTGGTGCTCTGCCTTTCTTTAGAGCACTGTTAGCAAACATGTTACTGAAATGCTGAGCTTTTAATTTGAGCCAACACTGAGCCTCAGGTGTGCCCACTTCCTTCACAAGCAAGGGCCTTCTCCTGAGAGCTGCAAGGTCATCCCTGGCTTAGGAAGGATGGAAATACTCCCTAAGAAGCAGGAGGGAGAGGCTGAGAGCTGCTGGGAGCCTGAATGCAAGGACAACTTTCCAAAAGGTCAGAGATGGGATTTCACATTCCCTCAGGGCAGATGGGGGGGTTGAATTTCATTTTTCTACAGCTTGAACTGATGCCTTAACTACAGAGTTTGTGCATAAAAGGGAACATACTGTCACCTCCAGATTTGCTGTCAGGGGAGATGAGATGAACTTTGACTCCAACTGCAGAACAGGTTGAGAAACACAAGTTTGGGCATGATGGTGACAAAGGCATACTCTGAAAGCTATGCTCCTCAAACCCAGAGCAATTCATATCTTTTAGGAAACAAATCAAGAGGCTGTTCTGTGCAGACACTACGGCAGCAGCTTCTCTTTTACAGCCAAATACAACTCAGGATGTTCAGTATTTGTATTTTCCCTATTCTGCATTGTTCACGATGCCTTTGGCAATATTTTGTTTTTAAACTAAGGCACTTCCCACAAATCGCCTTCTGATGTCTTGCAGACTGTTAGTAGCTTCCAGATTGGATGGTAAAAAGCTTTGACCCTGGAGATTCAACAACTGGAAAACTAACTGCACAGAAAGGTTGGGAGTACAGAAGCATAAAACTCAATTTGTGACTGCCAAAAATAATAAACGTTCCTAAATCTAGCATAAAGTATTTTTCCATGTCACAATCAGCACATCCCAAAACAGAAACCATATCTTCTGAGTTTCAGCCTACAGCCTCTCCACTGAGCCATGGTTACTGCATCTGCATTAATTTTGCATTCCCACACCTGGTAGAAAAGCACAGTTTTAAAGCCTTAATTCCCAGTGAAACCTTCATTAACAGCAAGAAGCTTCCAAGGCATCCTTAACACTGCTGACTGACTCCCAATTTACTGCTCTTGAGTTAGACTTGTCACACAGGTGGCATATGTTGATCACTTTCAAGAAAGAGGTTTCTCTGGGTTTTTGTAACATGTTGATTAGAACCGTCCTGTTTCCACCAGGGGAAGTAGATTATTCATACCATGATGGAACCTTCTCTTCCACATGGTTCATATGCACTGGCTACCTTCCTACCACTGGAGGGAACTTAAACTCATTCTGGCCAGGCTGTCCAACCTCCAGAGAGATCCCTGTCAAGGGAGGCCAAGGAGATTTCCAGAGGTGTCAGTCAGGCCATGTTCAGTGCTTGACACTGTGGAGTGCTTCTAAATTAGACCTCAGCACTGGACAAAGCAAGATACATGATTGTGGATTTGGACTATGCAAACCAAGATGCTGAAGCCTTTATTTCCAGAAACCACATTTTCTGGTCTGTTATCACATGAAGATTGAGCCCCACCGCCCCTGGAAAAGATTTTCAGTCTTTCTGCTGTGCTTGCTTTCTTTATTAAATACAGAAGTTGCTGCATGCTCATAAACCTCCAGGGGAGGAGAAGCACTGCTGAGTTTTAAAGAGCTTTAAAAGCAAAAAATTCCCTGATTTCCTCTCATGACTCTCAAAACTCTCTTCTGATTTCTAGTCAAAAAGCTGCCAAATTAATCAAATTTCAGCTTGCATGGCAAAACAGTGATCTTGCCAGTTCCTTGCCTGTAACTGTTTAGTGCTGCTTCAACTGACTTCTGAAAGTCTGGTTTAAATGGATAAATTTTTTACCTTCATTTCAGATTCATGGCTGGAAGAACTTTGCCTTGCTCAATATATTGGTATAGAAAAATCTTCTCAGTAGAAAGAGATACAAGCCTTATACAGACATTACCTTTTAATCACACAAGATTGATGGATTGCCTGAGACAAAACAGAAATTACTGGTGCAGGAATATCTGCTTAATATGTGGAAGAAATTTCTGTGCTCTTCACAGAAGACACAAGGGAAGGGGAGAGACAAAATAGAACAGAGAAGCAGAATTTGTTGCCTTACAAAGCGAATATGAAGATGTTCTAAAGAAATGTCAAGCTAGACAGGGAAAGAAGAGGATTTGAAAAACACGGCCTCTGTTTAGAAGAGGTGCCCAAAAGAGACAGCACAAAACAAGCACTGAACTGTACAGTTACTTGGATGACTGGTTTGGCATTTGCTCACTTTTTGTTTGCAGGGAGCAAAACTTAGAACAGTTTTTGTCAGGAACAAAATGTTTGGAGCATCTTGTCTCTCTCCAGGAATTTACAGTTGCTTCAGAGTTTCACAAGTAGCTCTTCCAGTTACCCAAATAGCAACGGAAAAATGCTAGAAGAGTCTGCCCACCCTTACCCCTTTTTAATTGCTCCCTGGGAACTTTCCACACTATCTATCACACAAGTCCTGTCAAGCCTTCCTTCCAAACAAAGCTGGACTCCCTGCAACTCCCCTGGAAAGAGGCTTGGATAATGTTTGCTGCCAGTGAGCTGGACTGCAGAGTATTTTTGTAAGCCTCCCTCCCTGATGTATCCGTCTTCCTTTGATCTGCAAGCAGCTCCCCGCAGCACTTCCATGCAAAGGAGCTGGAGATAACCTCACACCTGCTAATTGCTCTCCTCCCTTCCAAAATCAAAACCCAACTCTGCCGTGACAGAGGCTCCTGAGAGGCAAAGGGGGGACCAGGGTTCATGCCCTTCATCAGCAGCTTTAGTGCCAGTGGTGATGGGCTGGCAGTGATGCCAAAGGGCTGTGAGAGAGCTGGGTCACCTGCCCGGGGGCAACTGTGAGCCCACACAGCCATGGCCCTGCCTGTAACACTTTCTGCCCACCCATCTGAGTAACAGCTCATGAAACCCAAAAGTCTCCCAAAACCCCAGCAGAAGTTTAGCTGTGCAGCTCTTCCTCTGACTGTAAAGCCCAAAATAGCATGGTTTTTTCAGGTGGGCAACTCATACACACATAACAATTCTTTCCTTGGGGAGGAGTGAGCCCAGAAGGCACCAACAGCTAAGCAAGTGCAGGAGAAGAGGAGCCACAGATAAGGTGCCTAGGTATCTCCTGTTGCCTTTGCATGGACACTATGCCAAGTCAGCATTTGATTTTTAGGTTTTTACTTTCACCCAGGATCATCTTCTTGGTTGTCTGGCAGACCAGGCAGCCACTGGATGCCCAGTAAACACAGCCTTTCACATGTGTGGGCGCAGCATCACCACGGGTTCATAATTTGCTGGTGCCCTGCACGTGGCCAGCGCACAAAACCATGTACACACACACCCATGGCCTTGCAGAAACTGGGGGGCTACCAAGGAGGTATTTTGACACACATGTGGGCATTTGTGCACCCAGAATCTCCTAGGGAGAAACGTGACAGCCTTCAACATGGATCTTCTTTTATCTGCAGATATCAACAGGCTTCTCTGTCCCTGTTGAAAGACCCCCCTGCACATCCCTGTATCCATAACTCATCTGGTGTGCAGGCTGGGCTCCAGCAGGCTGCACGTGGTGCCTCTTTTCAGCCAAGACAGTGGGAGCTCTGTTGATCTTTACTTATCTCTGACTGCAACTTCACCTATTTGTTACATATTTATTAGTACCTTTTCACTCCACAGAAATCATTTTTATGTGCCCATAGGGCGCATCACCACAAAGGATGTTTTTCATCAGCAAGTTCCAAAGCACTTCATATAGGAGTCTGGCATTTTTTATCTCTGATTCACCTTTGAGGACAGGAAGGTGGAAGTCCAGAGTCAGTCTCAGATCAGCAGTGAATCCAGAGATAGAAACAATTTCTACTCCATTCAATATTGTACAAAAAGAGGCTCCTGGGTTTGGTTAGTGGGGTTTTAAACTCCTACATACCCCTTACTTTTATGTAACCCATGTGGCTCATACTTTTTTTTCTCTTCAGTTGCAGAAGTCCTATGTTGTGCACCTCACCCTTCCCTCCATGGTGAAACAGAGGGGAGCCAGCTGACAGCAAGGCACTGCTTCTTCCTGGAACACGTGTGATAAAAAGCCAGCAGCTTGCTTGGCAGGAAAAGACTGAAAAATATCATTGCAATTAATGTGGAGAAACTTGAAGCTACAACACCATCAGCAATTCTGCAGAATGAAGCACAACAGTGCAAAAAGACTAAGTGATGCTTTGCAAGCCATATGGGTGGGTTTTTTTCAGGGAATGCTGGCTAATTTTTAATAGATCATCTGGATGGGCAAATTCTTGAGTTTTTATGGCAGGGAATGGAATGAAAGCAAGTCTGTTGGATGGACATCTCTGGTGTTTTGGAAGGTTGATATGAGAACCTCTGAGGGTTTAATACTGCTGGTTTAATGCAGAAAAAACTCTTTCATGCCAACCTGCCTGAGCTGGGGTTACAGAATCTCAGTCAAATTCAGGAGCAGAGGAGTGAGATCAATACAGAGCAGAGTACCAATTAACAGCCCTGGTTTTCAAGAGCATCCTTCATTTGTCCTCTAAAATTTCCTTTGTCTCTGTCACAGCTCAGTAGAGAGTACTGAAATTTCCCTTGTAAGTTATGAAGCAGATTGCAGCAAGCTGGAGAAGTGGCACCGTATACATTAGAAATCAGTGTTAATCATACATAGAAAAACAACTTCCAAGTTTAAATATGTATGGTTCCTTGCCTTAGATCAGAGACTTACTTGGGAAACAAACATGATTTGTTAAGTAAATACTTTTTAAATTCTCCTCAGAGATATGTTTTCTTAAAATATAGTGTATATCCTTGTATATATAATACAGTCACATTAGGGAAAATACAAACTACATTGAATATGCTTAGATCAGTATTTTCCTCTGAGAGCCAGACAGTGGTAGCTCCAGGATCTCTTTGTTCCCCTTCCCCCTAGCACTCCAGCAAACACTGAAAAAAACAACTCAGCCTGGACTTAGAATTTCACAATTTCAATTGGTTGGGTTTAGTTGGTTCCTTTTTCAGGGCAGGTCTCTACCAAGAACCGACCAGCCAGGGTGGGTTTTATCCCTTATCTCCCTTCCTTCCATTTTTATGAAATTGTGGTTTTGCTGCCTGCGGGGAACAGTGACAAAACACTTCAAACCCACAAGTGGAGCTGGCAGTGACCGGCCCAGAGGCAGGGCAGGAAGCCCATCTGCACCACAAACAGGGGCCACACTCTTGCCGTCACTGAGGTCCACTTGCTGCTCCCTCACGGGCCAAGTGTCCATGGCATCCACACTCACCAGCCTGGAGGGTGTGACACAGCCAGCTCCAGCCTGGAGAGAGCCATCAGCCCCTTCCGAGCTGTGCACAGCTCTCCCCTGCCTCACCCCTGTGCTGCCTTCAACTGCACAGGTGATGGACAAATCCTTGCCCTGCACAAGTGATGCACATTCACACTGATGGCAAAAACAACGAGGGGTAACCCCCGGGAGCATTTAACAACCCGTTTGCTGCCAGAAGCACCGCAGGAAATTCACTTTGCTTCAGAAGTGGATGCTTTAGAGTTCCTTATGTAGCCTACCAGAGCGATTTCACCTAAGCACCAGCCTCCTTCAAATAAGCCCCTTCCTCTCACCTAATAAACACATCAGGTCACTCTAGAGGAGAAATACATTATTTTCCCAAGGGAAATTGAGAACATCCCAGCCATGGATAGGTCACAGACAGCTGGCTTCAGGAAGATGGTAATGCTAATTGATCTGTATTCATTTAATTAATTTTAGTCAATTACTCGGGAGAAAACAGGCTGCTGTCAGCTCTACCTCCTCCCTGAGAGGGGCTAAATCCACAGTGTTTGCTCTGAGCAGGGACCAAAAATATCCATTGTCTTGAGCAGGGGTGGCTGAAGTGGCCAGGGTGACACCAGGGTTGGTGGTACCCCTCCAGGAAGCAGCACAATGAAGGTGTCCAGGGGTAGCCATCCAGCAAGCCCCCTTCTATTGCTGCCCTGAGATGGTTTTAGGGCTGATGTTTCCTCTGGAGCAGCAAATGCCCACGACTGTGGGTTTTCAGTCACAGTACACAGGAATCAAGGGGTAGTTCATGAGACTTGCATTTGGGAACTGAGCCTTGCCTCTGCAGCTTCTCCTCTCCATCACACGGTGCCCTGCTCCACGCTGAGGCGTTTGACTGCACATGGCCCCTCCCACGTTTCCATGAGAGGTGTCCTTTACCTGGCTTTTTACTTGGCAGGGCTCCAGCTGGCACAATCTTATACATGTGTGCAGTCTTAGTTACGTATCTGGGCAGCCAAAGGCGCCAAACTACAGATATAAGAGACTACATAAGGGAACCACAACTGTTTGGAGAGCATGAGTGCAAGCTATCACATTGCCGCTTCTTTGGGAAAGAGGCCTGTCTACCTAAACAATGGCAACAATAACTTAAGGGACGGTAGCAGGAATGGGAAAAAATGCATTGCCATCTTCACTTCCAAATCCAGCCCATTCTGCCCACCAGCCAGATTCCACTTTAGCTACCCTGGGTTAACATTTGAAATCAGGTACAGTCTTGGTAATCTATATAGAGCAATTCAGCTGGAAATCTAAAATGTGATAAAATCTGGTGTTGGGGATTGATGCTGGCCAGATGCCAGGCACCCACCAAAGGCGCTCACCTCTGCAGCTGGACAGCAAAGAGAACATTTAACAAAGGGGTTATGGGTTGAGATAAGGACTGGGAGAGACCTCTGATCAATTACCATCGTGGGCAAAACAGGCTCAGCTTAGAGATATCAGATCGGGATAATGAGAAGTAAAACAAGCCCTAAAACAAGCCCTTCCCCCCCCCCCCTTCTCTCCTTCCAGCTGTACCTCCTACCCCAGTGGTGCAGGGAGACAGGGAATGGGGGTTATGGTCAGTTCATGACCCATGGCTTTCCCCAATGTTCAGGGAGTTGTTCCCCTTATGCACTGTGGAGTCCCTCCTACAGGAGACATGAGACAGTTCTCCATGAACTTCTCCAGTGTGAGTCCACCTCACAGGCAACAGCTCCCTGTGAACTGCTGCAGTGTTCCATCCCATGGGCAACTGTCCCCCTCAGACTGCTGCAGTCTGGGTCACTCTTCCATGGACTGCAGTCCTCCAAGGACAGGCTGCTCCAGCCTGGGAGCAGGGTCCCTCTCTCCACAGGTGTCCCATGGGGTCACAACCTCCTCTCAAGCATCCACCTGCTCTGGCATGGAACTCCTTCACAGGCTGTGGGCGGATCTCTGCATCACTCATGGGTCCCCATGGGCTGCAGGGACACAGCTGCCTCACCATGGTCATCACCACAGCCTGCAGAGGAACCTCAGCTCCGGCACCTGGAGCACCTCCTGCCCTCCTTCTCCATGGACCTTGGTGTATGCAGAGTTGTTCTTCTCACATGTTCTCACTCTGCTCTTCTCTGGTTGAAATTACAACTGCACCACATTTGTTTTGATTTCTTCTTAAATGTGTTATCACAGAGGCATTATCACCCTTTCTAATTGGCCCAGCCTTGGCCAGGAGCACATCCATCTTTAGAGCCACCAGGGATTGGCTCCGCTGGACATGATGGAAGCTTCTAGCAGCTTCTCACAGAAGCCACCCCTATAGACCCCCCCCCTGCTTCCAAATCCAGGCCGTACAAAACCAATACAGCTGGCAAAAGCAAGCTTATTGGTATTTGGGTGTCATTGAGTCCATAACCCAAATAAAGTCATCTTTACTGTTTTTACCATATCATCTGTTATTTTAAGCTTATAGTGTATTACTGTGACTCTACCATGCTGCACCCACCATATCATTTTATGATTCTGAAGAAATAAATTATATTTGATTTTTCACCTGAATTTCATTTATTACGAGAGACAGATTGCTGGCATTTGTGCTCTTTGTTGTAGGCTTATATGAGAAAGACTTTTGAGGTGAGGAATAATGAAGGGTCGGGATTTCTATCTGAAGTCATATTTCTAGAGCATTTAATAATTTTTAAAGATTCACTCCAGACAGAAAGCAATTATTTTACTTATTGATACAATCAGTAGATGTTGTATTTCAGAAGTATAAAGGAAAATTTCATCTTAAATATATCTTCTGCTCACATGCATTGCAAGGACATGGATGAGCAGGGAAACAGTTGAGGAAACAAACACAAGATTGGGTAGAACACATAGCAGGATGGTCTGCTTGCCCTTTTTGCTACACTGTCAGGTCGAGCCCATCAGAGACAGCAGTAGCACCTCTGGATAATGCATATAAGAAGGGGAAATAAGTTACAGCACAAGAGCAACTGCAACTGGAGAGAGGAGAGAGAACATGTGAGAGAAACAGCCCTGCAGACAGCCAGGTCAGTGAAGGAAGAGATGAGGGAGGTGCCCCAGGCACTGGAGCCCAGATTTCCCTGCAGACCATGGTGCAGGCCATGGTGAAGCAGCTGTCCTGCAGCAGCCCATACAGGTCCACAGTGGAGCAGAGATCCACCTCCAGCCAATGAAAGACCAGGTGGATATGCCTGAAGAAGCCTGTGACCCTTTGGGAAGTCAATGCTGGAGCAGGCTCCTGTCAGGACCTAGGGACCCATGGAGAGAGACACTCACCCTGGAGCAGGTTTGCTGGCAGGTGACCCTATGGGGGACCCACACTGGAGCAGTGTGTTCCTAAAGGACTGCACCCTGTGGAAGGAACCCATGCTGGAGGAGTTAATGAAGAGCTACAGCCCATGGGAAGGACTCACTTTGCAGAAGTTCATGGAGGTCCATCTCCCATGGGAGAGAACCCACACTGGAGCAGGGCATGAGTGTGTGGAGTCCTCTTCCTGAGGTGGAGGGAGCAGCAGTGACAATGTGTGATGAACTGACCTCAAACCCCATTCCACATCAACCTGGGGCACTGGGGGGAGGAAGTGGAGAAAATCGGGAGTGAAGTTGGAAAGGGTTTTTAAGATTTAGTTTAACTTCTCACTGTTCTACTCTGACTTGATTGGTAATAAATCAAATTAATTTTCCCCATGTCCAATCTGTTCTGCTCATGATGTTAACTGGTGAGTGATCTCTCCTTGTCCTTAAATCCCTTCATTATATTTTCTCTCCCCTGTGCAGCTGAGAGGGAGTGATAAGAGTGGCTTCAGTGGGCATCTGACATCCAGCCAGGGTCAACCCAACACAGATTTGAATGAGGTCAACTGCAGTGACCCAGCTAAACAAGAAGCAATTAGCAGTAGGCTGACCCCTCTTACCCTTCCTCCCCAAAACCTTCACTGCTCCTGGGAAAAAAAAAAAAAAAGAAAAAAAAGAAAAAAAAAAAAGAGAGTGAGAAAATTAGGACTAATTAGGTGTCACTTAACATGGTTTTTTTAACAGTTAACTCTCCTGCTGCTGAGTTTTTAGCATATGCACCACACCTTGTTTGTGGTTGATAAGGGAGGATTTGAATGCGTTTCCCATCATCTTTTAGCTCATCTTTTGGTGCATTGTTATGGAGAGCCCTGACTAAAGCAGACGGAGTATCTATAGGTGACACCATAGAGTTAACACGTGAAAGGAATAGTCTCGAGGAAATTCCTGATTCTTGAGGACTGAGATGCCCTGAGAGGGCACATCTCAGGGATCTGTGGGATATATGCTGTAAATCAAATATATAATGAGAAAATCTGTGGATCTTTGCTGCCTCCATGCAGCCACACTATTCTGAAAGAAGCTGGTAGTCTAATAGTTGACAGCTTAGAAGAACAGGAATAATTGCAGGCTGCTGCCACCTCTGTTTCATAAAGTCACAATGCCTTCTAATACTGGGCATGCTTGCTTGCTTGACAGTATGGGAATAGGATATACAGAAGAAAATGTTACTTGTTTTTTATCACTGTTATTCAGTATTTATCACTAGTAAAAAAGCAAAACCATAGATAAGCAAACAAACAGCTTTAAAAAATTGTAAATAAAACTCCTGTGCAATCATGGTACTGTCTGTTGCTGTGCAGAAGCATGAATGTGTGTGTTAAATGCCCTCCTGGCCATAAGGAGGACGTGGCTGAAGTTGGGTCTGTGTTGATCAGTGACTCTGTGCTGCCCGAGAAACTGGATGCTAAACAACCTACTGTCCTTCACATAAATAAATGAATTTAAATAAAAATAAATCCATATAGATGATATTTATAGATGCAAGTTGAACACAGTGTCCTGGTTTTTTGGCAGGGATGAGGCAGTAGTGGCACACAGAGGAGAAAGTCTGGCGACAGGTCCCAAGCTGATGTAAATACTGCAGGGTTGCCAGGTGAGGTAGTGTCTGGGAACTGAAGATATTGCTGCATATAGGACAAACAATGCAGACTGGAGCATCTAGCACACTGCTAAACACCAGGGATATGTAACCACACAGAGAACCAGAATGATAATTTTCACAACAGCTTTATGGATTAAAAGACTTTCAGAAAATTTTAGGATTGTTGCTCTGTGTCCGTTGCCACAATTTTTGGATTCCTAGCCCCATCACAATTTTTTTTTCCCTGCATTCCAGTCTAGGCTCCATTTTTTAAACAGAAACTGAACCTGAGTAAATGGACCTCTCACCTCAGAATATTTTACATCTTGTCACGATACCACAGACCTGCAGGAATCTCAGTGGAGGGAAGTTTTTGTCCGGAATTTAAAAGCGTTTACTTTGCTCCTGCTGCTTTTCATCTCTTTTCTCTCCTCCTGGTGTGTTTTTTCCTGCCCTGCTGACTGTGGTGCTGCATACTAATGGAGCAATACTTGGCCCATCCCCAGAGGAAGTTGTGTGCAGGTTTATTGAGGAACAGAGAGGTCAGGAGGAAATTCAGCGCATCCAATAACTCTCCTACTGGTGGGATGCCTTCAGGTAACAGCACATTATTTGATCCCAGCCATTTTCTATTGTTACAGCACTGCTGAAAGAGCATGTATGCAAAGAAACTTAGCCAACACCCTCGTCCTCATTATATATATTTATTCCAACAGCTTACAAAACTATAACGCTTATGTGTTTTCTAAAAGTGCTTCGAGAAGGAGGCCTGTCCTGCTAAATCTCTTCTGCTTGTGAATCAGGCTGACAACCCGCAGATTTTGTTTCTTGCTGTAAATAGGTGAGAAAAACTGGGCTGATCTTCCAATACAGATAAGTGATTTCCTTCAGGGGGTGTAAGAACAGTGGCAGAAGGGTTTTATTTTCATTCCTCGCGCGATTATTATCAGCTCCTTAGCAGCACGACCATTGGATTGCACAGTTTGCTTGGTGAGAAAAGCTTTTTGCCCCAGGATCATTTCCTTTCATTCCTCAGGCCAAGGTAATAATGAAGCTAAGGACCTATTCAGCTGAGAGAGCCAAGCATTTGTGTCCCAGCATTTGATGTTCCAGGTCAGATAAAGACAAGTGGGCAAACCCTAAACTGGAATTAGGTTGATTATTATTTATCCTTGTCTCCACATCTCGGGGTGGGTGGGGTGTTTTTCTCCCCCGGCTGACAGCGGCCCCATCGGAGCCGCGCTGCCGCCCTCTCCCGGCTCTGCGCGCTGCAAAGCCTGCCAAAAGCTCTGCATTCCCAGCACACCGCCCGACAGACAGACAGACAAGGGGGAAATAAAACCAGGGAAAACAAACAAACAAACAGGCACCAAGGAGAAAATGGAAAAAATACAAAAAAGGTGGGGGGGAAAGGAAAAAAGGCAGAAAAAGGGGAAAAGAAGAAAAGGGGGGGAAAAGGGAGAAAAGAAAAAAAAAAGGGGGAGAGAGAGAAGAAAAAAGGAACAGAAAAAAAAAGCAAAAAGAAAAAAGGAAAATAAATAGGAAGAGAGGAGAGAGGAGAGGAGAGGAGAGGAGAGGAGAGGAGAGGAGAGGAGAGGAGAGGAGAGGAGAGGAGAGGAGAGGAGAGGAGAGGAGAGGAGAGGAGAGGAGAGGAGAGGAGAGGAGAGGAGAGGAGAGGAGAGGAGAGGAGAGGAGAGGAGAGGAGAGGAGACGAGAGGAGAGGAGACGAGAGGAGAGGAGACGAGAGGAGAGGAGAGGAGAGATGGTCTCAAAGCTGTTGCTGTTCAATAAGCACTTGTACGAAGATCTTAGATACATAGTTTCACTTTTAGGTTGTTCTTTGTGGGGTCAGGAGTTGTAATCAAAGATCCACATGGGTTCCCTCTGACTGAGAATATTCTGTGATTCTAAATATTAGCACTATGGCTCAATCCCACTTGGATTCCATGCTTGCAGGACAGGATCTCAAAATACAATAGCAATATATTATCAAATGCTAACATTTGACGAAATAAGGCAAATAGACTTTAGTTGTACTGTATTTTTTCTCATTAGGGTTTTTCTAAAAGAGTACCAAAACACTGTATGAACTACCAGTGCTAAGACAGTATCAGTTCCAGCTACCAATTCTTGCTCCTGGGGCAGGGAACATTTTTATGCCACACACAGTGTAAGACAGACAGGGAAGGGATATAGAAAACATTATCTCATTATCTCAATTTCAGAGTTCAGAAGAGAAGCACAAAAAGACTAAAGGGAACACCCAAAGTCATTTGTGTGCTGGACTGAGCTGGGGATATTCCATAAAAGCATAAGCACTTAGGTCTGTTCCATGAGGGAATTTCAAGGAAGCAGGAGAGGAGCTGAGGACAGATGCTTCTGTGCTATTACTGATGCAACATTTTTCCATTTTTACTTGTAGGGATTCTAGAAAAACAAAGACTTTCCTCCTTGTGTCATAACTGCTCGGAGGTTCTCCCGACCTTTGTTTCCCCCTCCCCTTTTTCCAGGTGATTAAGCTGTGCAGTCAGAAAGCATGACTATAATGCCAAGAAGCCAGCAATTTTAACACCACAAAAGGATAATTGTGTAATACTTCAGGCTATATTAGTTTCAGCACACACTGACCCTCAGCTGGTGATGACAGAGCGCCAACAGCTCCCAGCACAATGACTGACAGAACTGGGACATGGCAAATTGCACTTTCAAAGCCTGCAGCAGAACAAGAGTTAGGGGACTCGCTTTGCATTAAAACAGGCTTGTACCATATTCTTAGAACAAGTGATAAAGTAGGACAGCACATGACTACTTCCCTTCTAAACCATTCCACTTGAAACATCTTTCATCCACCTCTCATTCTCCTTTGCTGGCTTGTGAAAGACAGTTGCCTATACTACTAGTGTAACATTGCCTGAATTCTTACACTGTACCACACATTTGTACTAAATTAAAGAGAATTTGCTACCTGCAAATGTCACATCAATTGGAAGAACAGCTTAGGTTGTGATATCTATCAGTGTGTGAGGAACCTCAACTCAGTGGTGCAATTGAGCCCGAGTATATTACTGCTGAACTAGGGGTCTCCGTTGTACCTGTAAAGACTAAGCCATAACTGAGGCACTCAATTGTTCAACATTTTGACCCTCCCCACAAAATATTTGCTCACATTTTCCCTAATTGGGTGCTCTGTAACATTCCAAACCTGTGTGTACGTGATGCTACCTCAGTGTCAGTAGGGCACCACAGGAAAGATCCTGAATTAGAGACCCTGGAGTTAATCAGAAGTAAATGTATAGGTGAAATCTAGGTTGTCCACTCTGGGCAGAGAGGAATCTGAGTTGCATTGCTCAGCCTCAGGATGTTTCTGCAATGTTGCCAGTTACTATCTAGCTTTAAAAGAAGACTTAAAAAATAGTTGATCCTTTTCCCACAGATCCCAGGAACTTTGCAAACTGTTCTCGGCTGTGGTGTGACTTCCCTTGTCAACATTCTCTCTGCAGGATATCCCACAGTCTGAGGCAAGGAGCCCTTCCTTGGGAAGGGGACTTGAACCCATCCAGAGCAGGAACTGAAGGGAGCCCAACATCTCTCTCTTTCCTGGACTTAAGGTAAACAACTGCTATTACAAAGACAGGCTTAAATATACCTCTTAAAAAATTTAGGGCAAACTTCTACTTTCAAGAGATCACTTATCTACCAAAGTGATTAGAAAATTCCCTCCTCTGGTCCTGAGCAAGCCACTCAAGAGAGGGGTAAAATGCCTGACATGTCCTCTTGCCACCCAGTTTCTATCAGGCAAGTAGATGCGGAATGGAAGGCCTGGGCCCTTACTCTAGGAAATGAGGATTTGACAACTCAAATTCTTTTCTTCTCTCAATTCTGTAACGTTCTGGATGTGTGATTAAACTCTGAATTGTTGAACCTGGTGACTCAGTAATGTGTATAATAAAACTAGTTTCCCGTTCCTGGACCTTTTTTAAAAAAAAATCAGTATTCATTTCAGCTTGTGCTGACAGCTGAAACTGTAAGAAATATTAAATTAATATATTTATTTTCAGAGTGTGCTTTGAACAGAGCAGCCTTAATTTAAGAGTTATTTTAGCAGTTCATTTCCCAAAAATAACTAAATCATTCTTTCCAAAATCCATGTACAAGTTGACTCATAACATGAAGTTCCACTCAAGCCATGGCATAGCCACGGTGGATTTAATGCAAAACTAATAACATCAATTTACATGGAGACCACTCTCAGTGGAAAAAATACCCAGAAAGAAATCTTTTAGAAGTAGCTAACAATCAGACTAAAAGCAGGGTCAGTCTGGAGAAAGGATATTTATGTCTTTAATTCTTGAATGGCTCTAGAAAATTCTGTATCAATGATGGAATTTTCTATTCAATTACATGGGGTGATTTAAATACATCAAAAGGTAATTACAAAACTTCTGTTAGATTTTGCTTAAAGTATCATCAAAAGAGACTACGATTTAACTGAGCTAGAATTTCAGACATGCATTTTTAACATGTTTTAAGTGTTGCTCCCTGGAGATTCATCCTGTACAGATCAGGTTATTTAGAGATTAGGTGCCTGGAAACAAGGGAGTTTACAATATGAAATATATTCAAAAACCTGGAATTCATTTTATAACTTTTGCTAAGAGAATTGATAACACACAGCACAACTGTGGCCCAACATCTATAGATCTGCTTGCACTTACTACTTTCTCCTACAATAGCTTCCTGTCTACTACCATGTGGGTAACCAATGACTCACAACAGTAGAAATGTCACTCTGACTCAATACTACTAAATGTCATTTTCAGAAAAGGAAATACAAGCACTGAAGTGACCAACAAAATGGAGAAATTATGTCGTTTGGTATCTGCTTTATGCAGTTTGAGACACTTTCTATCAATTCCTTTAAACACTACAAAATTGAAAGAGTGCAAGATATAAGTTAATCTAAACCTGCTTTGCCATTATCATGTTAGGCAGTTGACAAGGTTCTGATATAATCAGTGGTACAAAGGTCCCAAATTAAAATCCTAAATAGTCACTACATAAAATATCGCTTTAAAATAGAGTTACACTCGGTAAGAATCCTAATTTATCAATAATTATGTATCACTAAAGAATAAGCTAATAAAGGATTTTCTTTCACACATTTCTTGCCTCTCCCTTCCATCACAGTGCTAAGCCCACGTGAGCTGTGCCTGCACTAACAGAACTGTAAGACTCAGTGCAGGAGAAGCAATCAAGGATGGAGTGACAACAAAAGCACCAGACGCCACTGACACCTCTTCCACACTTCAGTTCTCAGGCATCACAGCAGAACAAGGAACCCTTCTGACTCCAGGGTTTCCTAGTAAAGACAGATTTGGAGAGGCACAGCCACTCTCCTAAGAGATAAAAATAAAATGCTGATTCATTCTATTGTCAAATAAGCCTGGAAGATCAGAATTACATAGTGTTAGGGTATTTTACTCCAGTTATACAGTCTAGATCACATTCAACTTTTCATTTAGCCTAGCACAAATCTCAATTAATCCTCAGGGTAAGTTCCTTTCAAACAACTTTTTAAATGAAATGTTAATGAAGGCCCACAATTTAATCTTCTGTCCCTCCATTTATAAAGTGATTTTTAAATATCATTGAAAGACAGCACTTGGACACTAAAAGTCCACTGCAAAGACTTCCACTGAGAAAACAAGGTGAAAAAAATAGCCCTGTCCCCAAACACAGAAATTGTACAACAAAAAAGGCCAAATAAAGGTTTGTAACAAATTTTACTTATAGAAAAGCATAATTTTAGCATCATTTCACAATAAAAAGGCAAGATCTGTTGGACATTATAAAGACATGGTATATCAATTCAGAAAGCAAGAGGTAAAGTACACCATAATACTCAGTGTAAAAGGTTTGAGACACACTATTGTATTTAGCCAATTACTCCTGGTGTCTCTGTCTGGATATTTTCTTAACTACAGGGTATTTTCTCATTGCTTCATACATGTCAGAAGTATATTTTGGAATATAAAAACATGGAAGTGTTAAAATACATTGAAACAAGCCAGAAAAATCAAACCCAGGACCCATTTCTCTCTATACACAAACAGCTCTACCTCGTATATAAAAACTATCTGTCCCGTCATTGTACTCCACCTTACAAAAAAAGATTAAAAAATGTCTTGATGCAGAAAATTTTTCCATCTTCTCACTTCTGCATTCATGCAATTTCATGATCAGGCTTCCTTTTCCAAATACTAAGATGTAAAATTAACAGTTACTTTTCCTGAGGCTTTTCCAACATCTTCAGTGCTAATCTTCCAACCATTAGCAAACTGTATAAGGGGAAAAAACATATAATTTAACAATAATAACAACAATTTGTCAATTCATTTTCAGGTACTTCATCTAAGTGATGCATGGCAACAAAAATAATACACAAAATATGATTCACTCAATCTCAGTTTAATTAAGCAAATAAGAAATCACACACAGGAGGTTAAAAAAAAGTATTGTACCTGACACCAGCAATTAGCCCTGCAGGCATGAATTTTCTGGAGTGGTAAAATCTTGTTCCCATGACAGCAGTCAGTGCTCCAGATGTAACTTAAATGAGAGATTGTACAGTCCAGTCAGCAGAGATGCATGTGTGGGAGAAACATAATTAAAAACTAACAGAACAGAGAGAAGTAGTAGCATCAAATAAAAAGAGAAACAGGGGTACTTCACTTAACAGACTAAGAGAGTCAATAAATTGTGTAAATTTTAAAATGCCTCAGTTTGTAAAGAGTTTGTTTGTATATCAAGTTCTAGCAGACAGTGCACTCCATAAGCTTCTGCACATACTTCTCAAATTCGTTTTCCATAATGTGCTCTTTTTGAGACTGGAAATAATTTATGATACACTGCTCTAGAACCTCACTCCTTCCCCACACAGTCAAATCACTAAACTTGCGTACATAATTCCCTCACTTCTCAAAAAAGGGAGAGAGCATTTGTCTAACTTGTAGTAATAATGTCTAACATGTAGCATTATGCTTAATTTGTAGTAATGTTCTGAGAATTAACTAATTTGTTTTCAAAAGACTTTGAAAAGGAAGTGTGCTAAGCATTACCAAGGTGAGAGTTAATTGTCCCTGACCACTTGACATGGAGACAGAAGCCAGGTAGTTTCACAGACTCAGTAGGACAGAAAGAACAGTCTCTGAACATGGTATCTCAAATAGACTGAATGCTAAAAAACTGTACGAAAAACACACTGATGAAATCCTTATCCTTAGTATGCATCTGCTACCCAGTGGTAACAGCTACAACACATGTTGTTCCAGCTCCTATCCCCTACCGTTGCTTCTATGTGATGACTGGTCCTGCAGGATCCAGTTCATCTTCACTCCTAGCCATGACATCCTTCCTCCCTAACACCAGCCAAAATACTGTCACTGAACACCTATTATTCTCATGCAATGAGGTATGTAAGAGACTGGGACCATAGTCTAACACACAATAAAACAAAAATATTTCAGTATCAAAATGCTTCAAGCTCTAATTAATAGCCTGTCTTCAGAATATGCACACCTCACAATGAAATTTTGTTTCAAACAGCAGCAGAACACATCTTCTCCAAAAGCTTTAAAGCATGAAGAGGAAAAGACTCCATATGCTACTGAGCTACAGAAATGTATCTGTCTCTCACATTTGGGAAAACACTTGACGTCACACTATTAAGCTTGCTGTACCAGCAGTTTATTACGTTAGTAAGGCTTGACCATGCACAGCTTTGGCCTGGCCAGTAGGTGTGGAAGTCGACTGCCTGTTAACAAAGCTGAAGTGGAGAGAAATGCTGGGCCTCCCCCTTTCATTTCTGACTTTCACATGTCAAAGAGCCAGATGCTCTGTCACTGTTTCAGAGAAAAAATGCTGTAGTCAGTGGTGGCTGTTTAAACACTGACTAAGCAGTAACTCTCCACAGTTACCTTCTGAAATTGGGGGGAAGGGAAGCTCCAAATCTGACAAGGAAGAAACAGCATTACTGAAACTTGCTCCTCTCTAGAATCTCCGCATGCATCAACACCTTTGGTATTTCACATATTTGTCGTACATAAAAATAAGCCAATCACAATCTCTGCTATTTTCTGTGATAATAAAATAGTCTGCTAGGGGTATAGTCAGTCTGAAGGGGAATCCCACTTACAAATGTTACAGCCTCCTGCAGGATGCTCTAAGTACAAGGATCCAGCCAAAAATAGGTCAAAAATCCGTTTATTAGCACTTCCCTTGCATTATGATCCTTCAAACACATCAGTATGAGACAGATTGGCAGCCACCAGTTCAGTTAAGTTTAGACAGCACTGAAGTTAGACTTGTAACACTATCTGTGTTTAACTCTTCTGCAAAGACTTTTAGGTACTCATTTTAAATATACAGGGTAAATATAATCCTTTTCAAATAAAATTTTAAATTACTTACTCAGAGAAACCCAAATGTTATTTGGATTCTGTGAGACTTGATAAGCACCCAGTCCAGCCAAACTCCCAAAGAAAAGGCCAGCAGCTAGTGATGGAACACTGCCTGAATAAGTAGAAGATAATGCATTTCTTAGAAACGTAAAGATTACCTTGGTCAGCAGCTTAACTGTTTTGTAAAACACCAAAAATTATAAACATTAAAAAAAAATGGCATTCATCATTTGTTGACATAAAGAAGATTAGAGAAGGGGGTTTTTATGATATTGAGACCATGCTGATCAGCACCAAGAATCTTCAATTACTCTTGCATAAGATATATATGGAATTAGTATTTAGTTCTTTAACAGCAAAGTCATTAATACATCCATGATCGAAAGAACAGTGAGAAAAACAAAATAGTTGGTGTTTCCCTTGCACAAACTGAAGCATGTTGTTTCAAAACAGTGTTATGAAAATTCCTTGAGAGGCAGTAAAATACAAGGACTAAATTGTAAGGATTTAAGATCAGAAAAAAGGATACATGAGTGGAATTGGGCAGGAGGGCATTCAAAGAATTGCCAAAGAGCAGGGCGTAGTTGAATAAGAGAGGTCATATCTCCTAAGTACACCTGAGATTTGATCCAAAGGTAACTGCAGCCTTTGGAAGAAGGTTCCCTGAATGCACCTAAACTTTGAATCAAGTCCTCAGTATAAATAATAATCCCAAGCTACTAGAAAATAAAGGATACTACATCTAAATTGTTGATTTATAGAGTATATCAAATAATGAAGTAGCATGATCACTGTGAGTGGTGAATGCCTTCCATAAGGCAAATGGAGAATTAAGGACTTAATGCTACTGAAGGTGGTTCTTTATACATTCCATTTCTGAGATCACCTTTCAAAGACTTGAGATTGAAAAACTAAGTTGATAAAGATCTCCTCTCAATGTTAAAGGAGGACTGCATATTGCTTCCAAAAAGTAATAATTTTTCAATCATCAACAAGGTTGTTGTAATATTGCTTTGTATCCTTCTTTTGGTATAAAAAGCAAGAGACAAAGATGATAGAAAGCACCTGATATACTTCTACATGTGCAAGGAAAGGTGCACACTCTATTAGGTGGCTGCTTTGCACAGAATATGAGTTTAAAACAAATCTGTGGTAGTTACAATGCTTTCCACAAGCCCGGGAGCCAAGAAACATCCATCATTTCCTTGAATTTTACCTCAAGGCATCGTTTAAGTAGCTATGACACATACACTTCTAGTACAACCACATCACCTCTGGCTCAAGAAATTCCTACATCTCAAAACACAGGGACCCAGAGAACTTGCTAAATGAAGACAGAAAAATCAATCAATGAATCAATAAATCACTCACTCACCCTTTGATTGGCCTGTTCTCATACTGTTCCAAAGGCACCTACTACTGCCCCCTGTCTGTGTGGGAAGATAAATCTGGTTGTAGAAAAACAGACCAGATCAGATCAACTTAGTTCTATGCATGAAAGTTCCATCTTCTTTTGGTTTCTCCAAGATATTAGTAAGGATATAATGGCTCTTTTGTATGGTTGTTTGTTTTTTTGTTTTTTTTTTTCTCTCCAGCAGTTACCATACGAGTTTCTGTTCCCCTTCAATAATCCTGTGACCTGGATTGCCTTGCCTGAGCATAACCATGTCAGGTTAACCAACTCAGGTTCCAGAGGACAAGAAAGACACCCATCATTTCATAATGGCCTTGGAGAAATACAGATGCAATTAGTTATTTAAGTTCTTAGTATTGTCCCTTCTGTCCTAAACTCCATTCACAAAGGATAAATCTAAGCCAACGGAAAACAGACTGGAATAGGCACTAGCCTCTATCTAGTCAAATGCACTGGTAAGAGTCTTACTGACTTCAGTAATGCCCCTTCCTATCATAAAAACCAAGATGGATTAAGGATTTTCAAAGCTGAAAGAGACAGCGTTGCAGCAGGAATGAATCCACAGTTCTGTCTGGAGGAGGGTGAACTCAGAAAAAGAACAGGAAATGAAAGCAGTAGGTCAGAGGGTAACTTATGATGCAGAGCCCAGAAGAGAAACAAGTTTAAGGACTGATTTGCACTGTTAAGCTCTACTTGGAGAAAAGATAGTTCTGAAAGCTCTCTGCAGCTTGCAGTATACTGTTATCATCAAAGATTAAAATGGGAATGAATCTCTTAAGGAGGAAAAGTGGTGATTTATGTCATTTGAAGATACAGAACACTTATAGAATGCTTGTATTTTAAACAGCAAGCAAAAAGCCTTTCTGAAGCAAACTTATGACAGTTTACCCAAAGAGCACAGTGCAGATATCAGCATCCACCAGAAAGCAGATTATGGCCTTATCAGCCCAAAGCACCAGCTCAACTCAAAATCCAGCACACCCCACCAGCAGCAAGTTATCAGCACATGGCACAAACCGATAAAATTTACATATGGGTCAACTTCGAGATAGGACGCTTTCGTAGAAAGCTGCCCAGCTCACACCAAGTTATTGGGGAGGGGCAGGAGGGGGTGCGGGGGGGAAGAGGGAGGGAGACAGAAGCACCTTTCGGCACCCTACCTGCTTTTGCATAGCCAATGATCCCTCCTGATGCCACCAGGGCGGCGTAGCCAAAGCCGAGCCAGTCCACTGCCATGCCGAAAACTGGAAGAGAAAATTAGGGTGAAGATCAGCACCTCTTAACCTTTTTCAGGGGAGGAAAAATGTAAAAAGCAAAGCATTTTGCTATGGCAAGCTTTTCCACAAGCAAGACCTGCCTAAAGCCTAGGTCCTGAGGCGAGCCCAAGAGATGATGCAGCCTTCGTCGGGAAGGCAGCCCCCGGGGACACAGGGACAGGGCCGGGTCCCACCTGCGCGGCGGCCCCGCTCCGCAGCAACCGGGGCGGAGCAGGCGGCGGAAGGGGAGGCGAGGCAGCCACGCACCGCCCAAAGCTTCCCTTTTCCGGCTGTTTTGGGGAAGGAGAGAAAAGCTGCGAGCGCGAAACCCAAGCAAAAACTCACCCAAGAGTCAGGGGAGGGTGAAGCCCGCAGCCAGGGGTTGCGGAGGCGCTGGTGCCTTTCCACCTGCCTGCAGAGCTCCCGGGAGTCCCCCGGCATGGCGGGAGTCGGGGATGCCCGAGCAAGCCCTGGTGCCTGCAAATGACACAGTACAGACCAGGTTTTGTGCTCATGTTCAGTGAGCGGCAAAGCTCCTGCGGAATTGCAGTCGTGTACACCTAATCCATGCCGGTCCTCATCCAGAAGTGGGGTTACGTGCTACAGCTGAGAATTTGGGCTTGGGTTTTGCTGTAACATGAGCTACAACTCTGGGCAGCCTACAGACTGCTTCCAGCTTCCATCAGTAATTTCAGTATAGCTCTTATACAGAACACGTAGAGGATTTCTAGGTCCTCCAAATTGCAAACTAGTACATCAGAAAAAGCAGTCTTCTGCTGTAGAAATTACTCAACAGTGGGAGATGGAAAACACCTTGTAAAGAAAATGTTTTGCATCTTCTTTTAGTCTGGAAAAATGTAGAGGTGTTTATAACTGCCTACAAAGCTAAACTCTTTTCTGAGTGCTGAAATGGATTTTCTTCATGTAAATGGTCCTCCATGCTATTATTCCAATTGTCCCTTGGATGTTTCACCATATAGAAAGAAAAAGTACTCCTACAGCTAGATCCCTAAACTGAGGGTTTTCGATTCCTCTTCATAATAGAAGGCATAAAACATGAGGGGCCTGTACTTTCTGCAAAATGCAGCTTTCTGTAGCTGCATTTCAGATTTTGCCATCTTTATGAATTAGCATAATGGTCAGAAAGTGGGGAGCACTTTAATTCCTTTGTTGGCCTCAGTGGTTTAAGTAGGAATCTCCTCCCTCCGTGCAAAGTGGCACAACCAACACATATGTAAGCTATGGTGGATGGTATTTCCTTTTTAATTCAAGCTGTGTAACAGCTATGATGTTCAAGATTCACTGGGCTCTGCTTTGTGATCCAGCACAGGGATTCCCCAAGAGGGGAAGCAGAAAACTGGAAGAAATCCACTGCTGCTGGAGCTGTTGAACTCACCTGGGGCTCAGGTGAGATGCTGCTGCCTGAGCTGTTGCTCCTTACAGCTATGGCTCCATCTACTCTCCCAGTGTCATGCACACCCACCCCTTCTGACAGGGACAGCTTTGTCACCGCTGACATCTCCTCACTCTGCACTGCTGCCTCCCCTCTACCATTCTAAGCTGTTCCCTGAAAACTAGAATGGAAAATGTGCTGAAAATGAAGATGTACACAAAGATACAACAACAACAACAACAAATTGCAAAGTACTCATTAGTAGCAGAGTATTCACTCAAAGTATAAAAAAATATGAGTTTTCCCCTAAGGACTGTTCTTCTTTGTCTCCAGTTCACAAATTGCTCTGAGTGTCATGAGATGCATAATTCTTTGTCACTACACAGGGGGTTTGGATTTTTACAAATGTGTAATATTTACTTTTAAGTCCAAACTTTAGAACCCAAATTCTGTGGAATTTTTGCTTTTTAATCTTAAAATTACATACAGACTGGATTTTTCCTAGTGCTTCTGCAAACCTGCTTCTGCAATTGTGATGACTATGTCCATGAGCTCATGTATCTAAAAATTCAAACAATAAAAACTGGTTTACTAGTGGCAGACATTTTGCCAAGGACATAAGATAAGCACTATCAAATAGACATAAGACTTTGCAAGTGAAATCGCTGAACACAATTTCCTTATTTAATCTTATCCTTTTTAATTCTTGTATTTACTGTAGAAGGCTTAGGAATTAAAAATCTGGCACCTTTATGGCACCTTTCTGTCAAGTCAACAAACCATTTGAAGTCCTATATTATTTGCATATGTTTGTGAACACAAACATTTAGGGTATCATTAAAATTAAAAGCTATGTAAGCTCAAACTTAATCTCTTTAATGCTGAATGAAACTGAACTTGCATAAATCAACTATATTGAATACCCAAACAAGAGGCTCTGACCATTTCTCTAAGTAAGGAAAACAGTTACAGAAGATAAATATGGACACACACTTCCAAGAGAATATTGCTACTGCCACATGAACAATTCTGTAACAGCACTGATGATGTTCATTTTATTTCAGTGTCAGAGCATAGAGCTGAACTGGTTACATCCTCTTTTATATCTCTAAACCAGCCTGCATTCCTGTCTCCAGATTTGGCTCAATCTTTCTTCTGATTTTCTCTGCTTTTCCTCTTTCTACACAAATAAGGAGGAATGGATTAAGTCAATCAGAACAAAGCATAATTCCAATTACTCTTTGAAAACAGAAATAGTAATGACTACTCTAGAAGTGCAGAAAACAACATTAACCTGCCTTACGCCTTAAAATAAAGAAAGGAAACATTTAGTTCACCTCTTTGACCTTGTTCAACTTTAGTTTTCCCACTGTATATTTGTAATAAGGCTTAGGATAAATTAGTGTTCCCACTGACTGAGAAGGTCAGGAATTTACTTTTTGTTTAAGTGCAAACAAAAGAGATGACATTTTATCAGCATGGCAAAAATTTCAAGTGTTATATAATACTTTTTTAACAACATGGCTCAGATCAAGGACTTGAAAAAATACAGTGGGAAGGGGAAAAAAAGAAGTAAAACCTTATTGATATAAACTCTTCTGCCTAAAATATGTATCATACTCTGAACAAAATGTTTCAGTCATGTGAACCATGGGTGCAAAGATTTTTTAAAAATTTAAATATACTTAAGTATGAACACAGTAAAAAAGCCAAACATTGTGCTTATAAAGTCCATGTGTAAGTCCACGTCAAGAATTAGAAATTACAATTTTCCATGAGTGTAAGAATGGGATGTGATCATCATATTTTAAGTACTTTTAACATGTTCTTTCTTGAAGTAGGAAAAGAAATGTAGGACAAAGGGAGGCCATACCTTGAGTCAAATGAACAGTAACATTTTCAACATTAAAAAGTGTACATGTTTTTAATATGCATTTAAGTGAAACAAATACGTAACTGAGACAGATGCAGCTATTTTTATTATTTTAGCTGGCTTTTTTCAGAGACAGTTAAAAAGTTTATGGTATTGTAAATAGAAAAATATAAACATTACATATTATGAATTTAGTTTTGCTTTGTTCACTTAGGAAAATTCCCAGAATGATCAGTCAGTTTATTAGGGTAAAAACATTAATTACTTTTGAACAACACATCAGATCAGAGGTATATGTCCTGTTAGGGTTTAGATTCTTATAAAAACCAGAGCAATACCAGCATTTACTTTTTATACAGGAGAGACAGTAGCTGCCTTCATGCCGAGATATTCTGTTTCTTTTTCTTCTTTTGCACTGGAGCTTCCGGCTTTTGTTTCTCTGGAACAATTCTTCTCTTTCTTTTTGCTATTTTAACCCTTTTAGTAGTCCAAAAATCTTTGTTTATCTTGGCTATTGATGACTTTTCATCTTCTGTTTCTGAAAAAAAGCAAGGAATTATTCACACTGACCTTTATGTCCAGTCTTTGTAGTCTAAATGGCACAGAGACTTATTTGTATCTCATTTAAAAAAAAAGGGTCATAAATAGCTTTTTATTTTACAGCAGAAAGTGCCATTTATGCTAGTTTTGTCTGTGAAATTAAAAAGCATAAAGATCAAGTATGTAAATAGATTACAATGCAGGAAAACAACAGCAGAAAACCCAAACAAATCTGAGCTAGACTTCTTAAGTTTGCCCCGCTACAGTGGCCTCATGCCTCATTTTGCTTATAGGAAAACAAGGCATGCAGTTCAATCTACTGTTTGTTTTCTTATCTGTCTCAAAAGTTTTGCAGTGGCTTCCTCAGTATAGTTAGTAGACAGATAGTATGTTATTCCAGTAAACAGAGAGAGAACTTTAATAAAAGTGAAAAGAGGCTTATGTTCTCCAACAAACAAATGGGCTTGAGACACTATCAGATTGGTAAGTGTATCACTTGCCAGCATCATACCCCCACTTCTTCAAATACCAGAACATTTTCCAGTGGATATAGGAGAAGCCTCCCACTTAGTGTATTCCGTTTCACAGTCACATTAACAATTCAAAATACAAAGTTCTGTTACCTTGAGAGGATGTTGCAGTTTTATCAGAGTTTTCTTTCATTTCTGAAGCTCGGTCAAGCCATACTGCAAGACATGTCAGCCTAGCTTTGGTATTGACCTCACACAGTAGAGATGGCCCATCTCTAATCTGAAGAAAACATAAAATAAGATTATTTAAACCTCATTTTATTTCTGGTTAAATTTAATGAAGTATTTGAAGTGAGAAAGCACCTTACTGCCCACTTTCATTGTTAGGCAATTATATCACTCAGCTTTTGGAATACAAATATTCTATTACAGATATTAGGGGATAAAGTGTCACAGACACATGGGCAGTGTTAACAGCATCAACCCACTGGAAACTACTGTATTAGGATATTCTACCCCTCAGAGCTGGACACAGCAGCCCACATAGTTATGCAAAACTTTGCCTGCAGGGAAAGCAATTTGGTCAAAATAAATACAGAGTTACACAGAAAGGTAAAGATCACTCAGTCAATTCTGTACAAGGGGAACAGAAATGTAAGGTGAAGAGGAAAGAGGGAGATCACTCCTGTACTTACAAGTATAAAAACAATCAGAGTGGGTGAAATTAAAACCAGTCAGATTCAGATTTGAAATTTACATATGTTGAGAAATAATTACTTGACCTATCCAAGATACTTATCATAAAATATAGTAGATCCTTTGTAACTAGGCAATAAATTGTAAAAATCTATTTCTGATTTTAAGAGCAAACAATAAACACAATAAACTTTAAAGATAAGACATGATTCCTTGTTGAACTGTATTACTCAGAACTGTTTGAAAATACAGGAAATACAAGTACTCATTACATTTATGTATTTGAATTTTTCCAAAGGATAAGTTCCTCTCCTGGCATGAACAACCACCTTGCCCTGCCCAAACCACAGACTTTGTGTTTTCAGAAGAGTGCAACAGTCATCAAAATTACAGAAATTCACAGCAGTCCTTAACTAATGGCATAGTCATAACATACATAACTGATTAGATAGTCAAAAGCCTGGCTAGGTCTGATGGGAAGCATGACTTTACAAAAAGTGGAGATGAAATGTCATAATATAACCAATTTTATCGTTTGTTAAAAAAAAAGTACAAAGATGAAAAAAACATGAGTGCGTAAATATATATGTGCATAGACATACATCTCTACTGAATATACCATGGAAGAAGATCAAGACATCCACAGTTCACATAAAATTTCCTCAGTGATTTAAAATGAACTCTTACAACAGAACTGTCTGCAATTCTGGTTCTCTGTTGATTTTCTTAAATGCAACAGTGTAATACACCAACCTTATCAAGATCCAGATTCCACATTTTAATGTAACCGTCACTGGATGCAGTAACAATGACATGCTGTCCTTCTCTTTCAAAACTATAAATATCTTTTATTCTGTAAAAAAGAATACATTTTTATCTTATAGCATTGCAGTTCACTTCAGTCCAGTAAGCTGAGACAAATGAAAGATGAATAGGCAACAGTCTAAAAAGTTTGAACAAACAACCCCCAAGGCTGGAACTTGGATCTGCTTTGAGTGCTGTCATTTTTATTAGGAACATTTTGCCTTTGCTAGGCTTATTAGGATTCAATTCAGAACTCTTTAGTACTGTAAAGCATACACTATTAGACACATCAGTGACATTACTGCTAATGCTTTTGTGTTTTGATGAATTCAAAGCAACATTTGGACAAATATTTGGTATTCAAAAACAGAGAATACATAATTACACTCCTATTGTTTGAACTGAATAAAACTGGTTTGTTTTTTTTAAGCATTCTAAAGAGTCAGATTCAGTAAAGACTGGTTAAACACAAACACACACATACTCACAAATTTAGAATAGCAATATTCTTAATTCTGTACCCTATTGTTTTTGTAACATGCATGGACACAGTGCTTGTGCTCATACAAAAAGCAAACAAGTCTGTCTGGAATTTAGCACATAAATAAATTCACTTTCTATACTAAAACAAAAGCAAAATATGCTGAACATTACAAGCCGTAGAACTTTAGAGAGAATTCAACATTGCCATAAATATTTAAATAGTAAACAAATATAAAATACCTGTTTTCATGCGCTTTAAATTCACACAAGCATTTTTGAGAATCACAGCTGTAGAACCTAATCATTTCATCATCTCCAGCTATGGCAAGGATAGAATCCTTGGAATAGACAAAGAGAAATGCAAGTGTGATTAATTTCATGTGTTTCAAACCAGTTAATTTCCCAACACATCTGGTTTTTGTACTTACTGTAATAAATCTAAGTGAAGAAATTCTCTTCTCTGTTGTAATGGTGCCAGTGATTGAAGCTGTGTTAAGTCTGTAGATATCCACTTTGTTTGCTATCACGGTCACATACTTCTCTCCATCAGGGGACCATTTAATTATGTGTGCATCTGTACACATTGATACAGAGAATCTAAAAGTAAGAATCTAAAGCTGATAGACACTGTTTTCTACCTAGACCTAAGAAAATCTATGCTCTTAAATATTAATTTTTGATTATCAGAATCATGTAAAGAAAAACAAACTGAAACACATTTGTTTAAATGCTCTGACCTCAAATTTCAAGGAAAAAAAGGATTTACTTTAGTGGTACTATGTTTTCCTTTTGCTAAATGATTATTATTAAGGACATGAGCTTACATATGCTGGCCTGCACATGTAAAAAAGACATTGTGAAAGTTTGCAATTAACTGACTTAATTAATTCAGTCACCTTATCCTTACACGAGAAATAAAACTATCAAATTGTACTTAATTAGCGGATTTAGATTGATAAACTCACTTTGCTTCAGGTTTTTGATGAAGGCTGATCGTCCTTCAACAAGATTCCAAGTTCTGAAACACAACAACAGGCAATGTGCATTCTGGTTAAAAACAGCAGAGCAAAACTGAAATACAATCTGCTGTCATGAGGCACTCAAAGGAAGCTTTTAAGCCTCTCTATGCATTTTTCTGCCTTCTTAATGCAAGAGAAAATGATGAGTTCATATATTGCTTGCATGCTGTAATGTTGAACTTGTGTTATTTATTTTCTTAACCACCATTTGCAGTACTGAGCCCAAACGGAGGCCAGTCGAAATTTGCGCTATTAAAATAGCATTTTATATCTCTAAAGCAGGTATCTACAGCAACATGGAAACACTCCAAGTGAAAAATCACACTAAACAAAACCTGGCACTTTTCAAAGTTTAAGCAAATTGTGTTCCAAAATGCAAACATATTTATACATCTACATGTGACTTGTGAAGAGTCAGAGATCACAAGAAGACGGTATGAACAGCTGGCACTTAGAACTTCAAAAGACAAACAGATAGATCTTTGAACCATTTGATAGTAAATATGTTTTATCAGTGTTGCACGGCCTAGTCCAAACATGGAATTGTTGCTTATAACACCTTATTAAGAGTTACTGAATTATGATTCTCAGCATTCCTTCATCAGTTTTGACTCACCTTAATGTTTTATCTGTTCCGACTGACAAAGCTAATTTTCCAGAAGGATGAATAGAAAGAGATGTCACATGTCCCCTGAAGAAAACAAAACATTAGTCACATGTATTATTTACAAGGAAAATAGACATGAAAATGTATGCGAATATGAAGATTTAAGAAACTCACTTATGTGCCTTAATGGATTTCAGACATTCCCATCTCTTTGTGTTCCAGATACAAATGAGTCCATCTTCAGCCCCACTCAGTAGATGTGCAGTCCCATAGAACTCCAAAGAAGTTATCGTGCCTGGAAGTACAATTAACAATGTTGTACACACCAAACAGTTATTGCACAAATTAACAGAGAATGTACAACTTAACAGAAAAGCTTCTTCCATCAAGGCATGTCAGCCACTACCCTAACCTTGGGAAAATCTAAATTATTTCCTAAGTATTTCTTAAAAAAACCCCTCAAACTTTCTTACTATATTTGATAGGCTGATGTGCTCTATTAGGCACCCTTTACCCACATACATCTGCACTCCATCTTGTCTGTTCTCTGTCACAGCAGTTCTCAAACACTGGGGCACAGAGCTTCTATTGGTGACAGGAATGCTCCCACGCCAAAGTCCTGCTCCTGACACACAGCTGAATTTACTGCACATGCTGCTTCCCCATAATCACCAGATGTATCATACACGAGTTAAATGCAGTTACCATGCTCAGTCTAGCTCCTGGATCTTTTTGGTTAATCGATACTGAGCTACAAATGATCCAAACAGATTTATCTCAACAGCCATTAACAGATGACTGTACCAATGATAGAGACAAAGGGTGCATCATCAGCTAGTTTACAGCTGACACCAAACTCTGTGAGTGGTGAGGGATGGGATGCCATCCAGAGGGACTTGAACAAGTTTGAGCAGTGGGCTTGAACCTCCAAGTTCCACAAAGCACAGTGCAAGCTGGTATTAGCACAGGCTGGGGGACGGACAGATTGAGGGCTCTGCTGAAAGGGACTTAGGCTTGGTGAGGGATGAGAGGCTGGACATGACCCAGAAATGTGAGCTTCCAGCCCAGAAAGCCAAATGTGTCCTGAGCTACATCGAAGGCAGCGTGGGCAGCAGGTTGAGGAAGGGGATTCTGCCCCTCTGCTCTGCTCTTCTGAGACCCCACTTGGAACACTGCATCCGGCTCCAACAGGTCCCCAGCATAAGAATGATGTGGACCTGTTGAAGCAAGTCCAGAGACAGGCCATGAAGATGACCAGAGAGACGGAACGCCTCTCCTGCAAGGAAAGGCTGAAAGAATTGGAATTGTTCAGAAGGGAAGAGGCTGCAGGGAGACCTTATTATGGCCTTTCAGTATGCGAAGAGGGCTTAGAAGAAAGATAGGGACAAACCTTTTAGCAGGGCCTGTTGTGATAGGACAAGGTAATGGTTTTAGACTAAAGAGGGTCAATTTAGATTAGATGTAAGGAAGAAGTGTTTTTACAAGGACAGCAGTGATACACTGGAACAGCTGCCCAGACATGTGGTTGATACTCTGTCCTTGGAAACATTCAAGGCCAAATTGGATGGGGTTCTGTGTAACCTGATCTGGTTGAAGATGCCCCTGCTCACTGCAGTGGGGTTGGACTAGACGACATTTAAAAGATCCTCTCCAACCCAAACTGTTTTGTGACTCTATCAAGTACTTTGCAGTTGTAATTCAGGCAGCACATACAGTGGGAAATGTACCAGGTTAACTCCTCTGGCAGCAGCAGCCTGCTCTCACGCACAAACTCTTTTGTGTGGTTCATGTACACGTGTGACAGGGCAAGAACACTGGGAAAGACAGTAGCTGGGAGTAGGCATGGTCTAGATAAACCGTCCTGATAGAAGAAAAATGGCACATAAGCTATTGTGGCTCATAACTTCTTAACCAGTTTAAACTACAAATAACTGAAAGCACCAGCAGCATTTGTGAGCTAATACCAGAATAACTGTTTTTACCTTCTATGCTCAAAAGTTTACCTTGTTTTTATGATCACACCATCATGGCTGTAACACCACCACTACTACAGTCTTATTAGAAAAGAAGAAATCAGTCCTCTTCTTCTAGCAAGGGCCAGTTTTTCAGCTACAATTTTTTATCATTAAGGTTTTTTACAAAGAAATGATCCCTTACCATTGTGCTGTAGGAGCGCCCCATGTTCAATCTTCTTTTTCATGTCATAGATTTGGATTGTCTCATCTCTGCTCCCAGTGACCACATATCTGTTATTCACTGCTACTGCTGACAATGAGGCGGTGTGGGCATGATGCGTAAAATCAGGGATGACTGTCCAGGACTGTAAATGAAATACAAAACAAACAGGTGTTTCTCAAGCTTACCATAGAAATCTTCCACTTCATTGTTCTGTAATTTTATTTTTTGAAAGCAAAAGCCGAAAAAGTATGTATGTAAAAATCAGAACCACAGAATCCAATGGGTTGGAAAAGTCCTCTGGGATCATCATGTCCAACCCATGACTGAACATCACTCTGTCAACCAGACCATGGCCCTGAGTGCCACCTCCAGGCTTTCCTTAAACACCTCCATGGATGGTGACTCCACCAACTCTCTGGGCAGTGCATTCCAATGTCTAATCACCCTTGCTATCAAGAAATTCTTCCTAATGCCCAACCTGAATGTCTGCTGGCACAGTGTGAGGCCATGTCCTGTTGCCCTGACACTAGCTGCCTCAGAGGACAGGCCAACCCTCACCTAGCTACAGCCTCCTTTCACGCAATTGTAGAGAATTATAATGTCCCCCTGAGCCTCCTTTTACGCATTTGTAGAGAATGTTAAGGTCCCCCTGAGCCTCCTTTTCTCCAGACTAAACAACCCCAGCTCCCTCAGTCACTCCTCACTGGACTTGTGCTCCAGACCCTTCAGCAGCTCCACTGCCTTTCTCTGGACTTGCTCCAGCATCTCAGTATCTTTTCTGATTTGACGGGTCCAGAACTGAACTCAGCACTCGAGGTGTGGCCTCACGAGTACAGGGGAGGAATTACACTTAGCTCTAAGCATAATGGGATCTTACTGAGTTAATGTGCTGTTAGAAGATTAGTCCAAAGGATTTAAGTGTGCAAACCGCCCCTTGTAATCAGTGCCGTGCTTAGACGAAGCTGTCTCTGCACAGAGATAAATCCCAAGAGCAAGAAAGGCGGATTCTCTCGTTTTCCATCACGGCAGGCTGGAGACACGCCTTCCACATACCCCCAGCCCACGTCCCATCCATCCTCCGCACCGCGTCGGAAGGAGCGACCTCGCACCGCGGCCCCCGCACCCGCGTGGCTGCCCGCACCCCGGAGGCTCCGCCGCGCCCGGGAGCCCTTCGGGCCAGCGAGGGGGCCGAGTCTGGCGGCAGAGGCCGCGGAGAGGCCGCCCCGCCCCCGCAAGGCGCTTTAAGAACCCCGGCGGCGACCGGAACCGCGGCTGCGGACGGGCGAGACGGTGAGTGCCGGGCCGCGCTTCCAGAGGGGCGGGCGGGGCATTTCCCGGGGGGCGTTCGACCCCGGGCTGCATGGGGCTCCGAACACGCTGGTCTCGTGGAAGGTGTCCCTTCCCGTGGCAGGGGGTTGGAACGTGATGGTCTCCAAGGTCCCTTCCACCCCAGACCGTTCTGTGCTTCTTCCCTCCCCCCCCCGTTCCCGCCACTCCCGTTACCTGGCCGGGCCGCGTGGCGAACCCCAGCAGCACCTGCTCGTAGCACCCCGCCACCAGCTCCATCCGCCACCGCACGGCGCCGCCCCGGGGCTCCCGCCGGCTCTTCCGCCGCCCGCCCGTCCGCCGCGCCGCCTGCGCCGCTCCGCGCTGGCCCCGTGCGTGGCGCCCGGCAGCGCTCGCTCCCTGCGGGGTGAGGAGAATCCTGTGGGAGCCGCCGCGGAGCGGGAAGCGCCGCGGGTGGCGGCGGGGGGTCAGGCTGCGCGCGGGGCAGCCCGCGCAGGGGGGGCCTCGCGGGGCGGAAGCGGCGCTGGCGGTGATGGCGGCGGGGAGGACGAGAGGCGTTAGTGCCGGGATGGCGACGGGGGGAGGGGGAGCGGTGGTCGGGATCGGGGGCTGCTAGCGGGGAAGAGGGGCGCGAGCCGATCTATCGGGAATGAGGCGGGGTGGGTTCGGTCGGGATGTTCGGCCCTTTTCCTTCCCCGGGGCCGCGGGGCCCCCGCCTCCCTCAGGGCGCGCGAGGCGAGGAGGCCCCGGCGGCGCTTGGGCCGAGGCACCAGAGAACCAGCCCCTCCCCAGCCCCGGGCTCCGCCGGCTTTTATTGTTATTTCGTCGGGTTGTTTTATATTTTTTGATTATTTGATTTCTTATCGCGTAGTACAGTAAGCAGGAAGCGCGGCCCCGGCGCCAGTGTGGCCGCCTGCGGAGGGCCGCGGCCGGGCGGGGCGCACTTGTGGTCGGGCTCTTCCCGTCGTGCCGAGTGGCTCGGTTAGAGAAATGCGTCACGGCTCGGGCCTGGGCTCGGCCGGGGTCACCGCGCCGTCCCCAAGGGCTCTGGGAGGCTCCCTCATCCCCGTGCTCTGCCCCAGCGCCTCGTGTGAGCGAAATCAGTGCCCAAGGAAGGGGGGCGATTGCCCGCTGCCTGCGTGAGCAGTGTTTGCACGGGCGATTCAGGCTGTGAACAGCTTTGCCCACCTTTTTGCCCGTATGAACGCGGTAGTGCAAAAAAGTGGAATACAATAAAAAGCTGCTAGGGTATGTGTGTAATTCAATTAAAGATGTGTTTGAATTCTGGAAGTTGAAGCTGCCTCACTGCTTAAATGAAAGCTACCCGTGACTATAGATCTAGTTAAAGCAAATGAAAAAAATGTAAGATATTAGTACACGCTGTTTTAACTGCATTTAAAATGTTCTTGTTTTCTAGTGAAAAGGTGAACATTGGCCAGGGAGGCATACAAAACCGGTTTTGCGTAAAAGTTGGTGATAACCTACCGAGAAGCTATCAGTTGCCTCCTGATAGCCTCTTGCAACAAGAGCGCTCTGTCGTGCGTGCCATCTCCCATCAGGTCTGCACGAGTGAAAAGTGGTAAGTTTTAAAAAAGCTACTGCACAGTTGTGAGTTCTAAAGTTGGTATTTCAGTGTTGAGAGCATGGAGGTGTTTATGGTTCTTTTTTATTGAAAACTAATGTTACAGGAACATTGTTGCGTGGATATTTGCATTAATAGTGACCTCCCTTAACAGGAAAAATTTGCTGCTGCTAATTCTTTCTAATGAACACAATTACTTTCAGTTAGCATGTGCTCAGTGTAGCATACACAAACCTTACTAGTATTTTGGGCCTGTTTGTATTTGACTCTTTTCTTGGCTTCACAATGGCTGTGGGGATGAAGTCCGTAGTTATTCTGAATAGCGCCATGCGTGGAAGCCATAAACCATAATTAGAGCAATCCTGTGTCAAGTTAGTCTAATCCATTTTCAGAAGGAGTGCTCTGAACTGCTCCATTCTGCAGGCAAGCCTTCAAGGCATTGTAGATGCTCTGTGTTTATTGCATTATGTGGCTGTGGATTTGATCAGCCAAGATCTAAAACATTACATAAATGCTTGCGTGGCAATGGGAACTAGAACTTCGGCCATCAAGTGTCTGCACAGGAGTTACACCAGATGTAAAAAATCGGTAGGGCTGAAGAACGCCTGTGTGTGAAAGTAAATGCAGCGTATTTTGCAAATGAAGTTGCTTTTTGCACTGATTTATATTTGTTGGATGACTAGGGGAAAAAGCCTAAAGAAAGGATTATTGGGATCAACAAAGATACATAGCTCTTCAGGAAAGTGTGTCCCCTGGTTTAGTGATGGCAGTGAAATGTTATTTGCTGGTTTTGGTTTTGATGGTAATGAGTGAAATGTGTATGTGGTGAAAGTGAGAGGGAGGAGGAAAGGTGCAGAGAAAAATCATGTTTGCTTGTGCTGTGCTCTCATCCTGCTTTTATTTCTCATATCCTTTAGCATATAGGAAGTGTGCCACTGCTTGTTTTCAGCTGAATAGTTTGTGGTACAAGTAAATTTAAATTTGGCTAAAAGAGGAGGAAACTGGGGAGGTTGTACAAAACGTGCTGAAACCTCTATCTTTTGCCTTGCTTTTAACTCTTTTAGAATCTTCTGGATTATTCGGTTATTATATGTAGGTATTTCAGAATTAAGGATAAGGTATAGGACAGAATTAAGGATAAGGTATAAGGACTGAAAAGATCTCTAGAATTTTCTAGTGCTTTGGACAGTGGGAAAACTTTGTGG
The DNA here is from genome assembly GCF_015832195.1 of Motacilla alba alba. Classification (NCBI taxonomy): domain Eukaryota; kingdom Metazoa; phylum Chordata; class Aves; order Passeriformes; family Motacillidae; genus Motacilla; species Motacilla alba. The sequence continues at coordinate 63,932,263 of NC_052017.1, read as the reverse complement.
TCTGTTACAGTTTAGGACAGTGAAGATTATGTCTAATCATAATCCTCTTGTCCATATATCCTTTTTATTGCCAATGTTTTAGCAGTGACAAGTCAGACCATAATCTTATAAGTTCTGAATTAATAACATTAAAGCATATGATGGGGTGAACATATTTGAAAGTAATTAATATTGAGGATAAAATCCTTCATCTTCTTTTTCTCCTCCACTTTTTTTTCAGCTGAAGGAGGGTAATAAATCGAACCTGTGCGATTTTACTGTTCGAGAAAGACAGACGACAGTTTGAACCATGGCAAGCCAGGTAAGATCATTTAGTCAGAAATACAGGCATGCAGTGCCTAAGTGGATTCCAGAACCATACTCAGAATTCCTAAAAAATGTAAAGCTGACATAGCTAGCTTGCTCTGAGTTGGATGCTCTTTTAGTCCTAAGATTTCTTCTGGCAATGTGGTAATTGGTGGCTGTCCTCAGGACACTTAATTGTGTCGACTCAAGCAGGTTGGGGGGCATTACATTAAGCTTTGCAGTTTGCATTATTTGAGCGCGAGTTCTTCTGAAGGACCTTGCGCGTAACACTCTCGGTATAAGATACATGTGGAGATGTTATAGAGGAAGAACATTAAAGCCTGCGTAAGTAAATGCCGTGGAACATCGTTCTTATTTTTGGAAGTCCTTGTTCTTCAATGAGGGAGGCAACCGGTGTTAACAAGGCTGTTTCCCCTTCTCTTTTGTGTAGTTGCCCCATTCACTTCCTTTTTGAGCTGTGGTTTTTGGGGTTTCAGTGTTTTGTGGTTTTTTTCCATTTTTCTTAATTTTTCTTTTTTTTTTTTTTTTTTTTTAAATTCCCTGAGAGGCACTTTTTATGCCTCTTTCTACTGGCCTTGCATCTGGGTTTGAGTTTTCCCTCAGGTGATCTAGTGCCTGTTCCTGGTCTGCTTTCTCCTTAAATTCCATTAATCGGCCTCTTGTTGTTGTTCCTGGCCTGGGAGAGTGACTCACTGCTGGGTAGTGAGGAGAGGCATCTCAAAGAAGGATTCCTAGGTGAGGGGAGATAGGGACAGTGGAGATTCTTTCTAGGCAAGAATGACAAGTTCCCTGCCTCTTCATCGTGCAGATTGTGCTGCGGCAGGGTTTTTTGCATCCTGGAGCTCAAGTGGAACACAGTCCAGTCCTGAAGCTAATTAACATTTAGGATTGGCCAGCATCAAAAGGCTATCTGGTTTGTCCCTGATTCCCAGAGGAAGCTGTCAATCCTTTAGCCAGCTTGACAAGTCAGGGGAATATGGCTGTTCATACAATCCTTTGGCTCTGTTATTTTTGCCAGGCGTTTTCCCCAGAGGCTGCTTTCCCTCATGGGAGGCGGAGGGAGAAATGGGACCCCAGGCTTCTTTCAAGGGCAAGGTGAATATGGGGAAATCACCTGTGGTGATGGGGAGTGGGAGGGAGGAATGTAAATGAGGCTAAATACTATAAAGGTGATTTTTTTTCTCTCTACAGGACTTGATGGCAAAAAAAAGAGAATGTCTCCAGGCCTACAGCTGGTGGAGAACACCCCAAAAGAAACGGAAGAAAAAGAACAAAATAAAACCAGGAAGAATAGAGTTTGTCCCTAGTAGTACTAACACAACCAGGTAAAGACCTTTAGAAAGGAGCAGCTCTGACCCTTAATCTGTTTAAATTGCTAATGACTAGTGAATGTCATAAATTATTTTAAAAATCCTGAAATGGCACACCTGATGCCTGTACACTAAGTATTGCTTATGGAATTGTATTGCCATTTGAATAATGAAGATTTTTTTTCCTGGTTTGTCTCTCATAAATCACTCGAGATGTGGTGTCAAAATAGTCTTAGCTCTTTTTTAATTCTGGCTGTAACTTCATATTTTTTCTTGGTGTTTTTGGGTGTCCTGCCTTTCAGACAACAAGTAATAGTTTCTGAAACCAACTTATACAAAGATTCTTTGATAAATTTGAGTCTTTATTGAAATGTTTGCAAAAGTGGTAGAATGGACTCAGAAATTAAGAACTTGCTGGAGTGGTGGCATTGCAGTTCTGCACAGTGCTTAGCAGAGTTTTGAAGTTAATACTCTTCATATTTTGTCTTCTTATTTGTCCAGTAATAACTACTTGCTTTTATGTTAGGGACTTTAATACTGACATGTACTGTGTTGTTCTCAAACTTAATGGTGGTTCTCTTATGTTTTTAAAGACCAGATTATTCAATATTTGTTGGGGAGCTGACTCCAGAAGTAGATGATTTTCAGCTCTATGACTATTTCCTAAAGAGGTACCCTTCATGTATTGACTGCAAAATAGCAACAGACCTGCTGGGATATTCCAGGTAATGCCTGTGAAAATGTATTAATGCTGTCAGTATGTTTGTTTTTATAATTAATATATAAGAACTTACATTTGAACTGGTTTTGAATTTTCTTCAGAGGCAGGAAGAGAGATTATTCTCTGGCATTATTTTTTAACAACATAGATCCTTGGGGTTCTGAAACTTTATGGTTAGTTTTAGCTAACTGATGTGTTAAGATTCAATTCAGCCAAATACATATCTGCATGAAAGCAGTTAGATGGTGGGAGAAAGGAGAGCTCTGCATGGACATCTGTGCTTACTTACAGCAGTGTGTCCACTTAGAACAAAATAATTCCCTTTTTACATGTGGAAGAAAAGTGTAAAGCCTAGCAAATCTTAGGGGGTTGGGAGATGGAAATACTGGTATTAGTAAATAAAGCTTAGCAGAAGTTACACTGGCCAGGCAGAGAGTAAAGCAGGGATAAGTGAATTTGCTGTTCAGAAAACACTGGCTGTAATGGACTAATTCAAGAAATTAAAAAAAAAAAAAGGAAATCTGAGAGAGCAAATTTAGAAAGAATGGTAGAGCAGTAGGAATGGGTTAATACTGATACACTGAATATACTGAACTGCTGTAAGTGCAGAAATACATAATCTGGTTACTTACACAGATAGCAGTTAACATGTATTGTTTTGCTGGCTTTCAGCAAGTTGCATCTTAATGCTATCAACAAAGCTTTTTGCTTCTGGCCCAAGTTTTTAATTTTGTGAAAGCATCTTCTGTGCATGCGCACATGCCAGAGAGGTTGCTTAGGTAATAGAAGCTGTAGTAGCTACTATTTTCATTAAGACAGAAATTGAATTAATTGGCTTTGTAACCGTTATGAATACTAGAATTTGTTTTCTCCCTTTTGAAAATTGTAGAGGGTATGCCTTTGTCAGATTTGGTGAGCAAGGTGATCAGATGAGGGCACTGCAAGACTGCCAGAATGCACCAGGTCTGGGGGGAAAACGAATCCGGCTGAGCATAGGAATTTCTAAAAGGTAACAAATGAGTTGTGCATTGATAAAGTAATTCTAAATAATTGGATTCTTTTAGCTCTGCCTCTGTAAAGACTGTGGCCTTTGCTAGAATGGCTGTACAGGATGCAAAATCAAGAAGCATTGCTTTGACTGCCTGGTTCCATCAGCCTCTTTGAGGATTGCTGGGGAAATCCAACTCTTAAGTCTAGCCAGATTGTATAACTTGGGCTTAGCTGCTGTTGTGACCAGCCTTAATGCTTACGGTAGTGAAGCTGAATGTATTTGTAAGTGTTTCATGTTTGGGCATGAAGAAGGTAGAGGGGACAACAAGTGTTTATTTTTATACTAGAAAGCTCTTCTTCTAGGCCTTCCCCCTTGGCTTAGACAAGGTAGCACGTTGTTGGTTTTAAAGTAGGCTGGCAGAGGAAGGAACTCTTTAGTGGAAAAATACAGAATATAGAGGAGAAGAAGCCAAAGGAGATGTTGCTTGAACAGTTTGTTTAAAATACTACTCTTTGCTCCTCAAGTGACTAGGGCAGTATGAAATTGAAAGTTGATTTGGTTTGAGAGGGTTTTTTTTCTGCCAGCTCAGTCAGTTATTTAAGACAATCCAGTTAGAGACTTGATACCAAATTTGATAAACTGTGATCCAGAATACAGACAAAAATAGAACTGTCTATGAAACAATTTCAGTATATATTCATGAGGTTAGCTTGTGTGTTCTGTTAGAAGGCTTAAAATAACAGCTCCTGCTTCTCTTTCCTGGATAATTTAGCCAATGTTGCCTCATTGCTTTGGAACAGAAATGCCCTTATCCAAGAGAGCACTGTCCAGATTTGCTTTCACTAACTTGCTCTGAAAATGAAGTCACAAAAAAAGTTTTCCTCACTTCTGCTATCCAGAAGAATGTCAGCAGTATTTTTAGATATTTCTTTCCTACAGAGGTAGATGTAGGAGAGAAATTGGAAGCAGAAGACTGAGGCATTATGAAACATCATTTATTTACTACAGTAGTAAGACAATAAAATACCTATTTATTAGAATGTATGTGTAGCTTCACAGTGATTAAGCAGAAATGTAGTGTAAGTATTGAAATACACACCTCTAATCTACACCTGTTTCTGAATGGCTGTGTACTATGCTCTCACAGCATCCAAAAATCCAGCCATCAGAATAGTTTGTCATTAAGTCACTTACATTGGAAATTGTTTCTGAGCTCCTTCAGTTTGTGGTCTTGGCAAAAAGCCCCAGTCTGAATTTTCTGTAGCAAAGTGGAGATAAAGAGACATTGGACACTGCAAACATAGGAGGTCTGCTTGTGTGGAATCAGTGAGGAAATGTCTAAGCATAGAGGATTTCTTGGAATGGGTAGCTGATTTATCCCAATGTTTTTCATGTAGTTTATCTCTATTTTTAAACAGACTATTCTTGTTTGTTGATACTTGTCATTAGTCAACTTGAAGTTAACCCTGTGAAAATTCTGCTCAGGAGAGGGAAAACAGTGAAAACTAATCACCTGGCCCTTTGGTCTTCATAACTAATAAGTTTTGTAATTTTCCTGCTGCTTTGGCTTCATTCTGGATAATGGCAGTGCTGACTTGACCTGGCAGCTAAGCTTTGGCAACTGTTCATGGACCAAAACTTGAGAACGTGAAGGTAGACATGATAAATTGACAGGCAGTGTCAGGTGCTCCTATGAAATAGATAATCTGACTTTTACCCCTTGTTTCTGGAAAAACAAGATTTTGTGTAAACAAAACAAAAGATGGAAGGACGAATTAAGCATTTAAAGTATCTTTTAAAAAGCAGTGCTTGGTAAAGGTCTCTGATCTTGATGAATCATTTTTTTACCAGTAGGTTGCTTAAACAATACTAAAAGTATTCAAACTGAATACAGATAAATGTAACTCAGGTTAATCCTTAGAAATAATTACTTTTGGCATTGGTGAAGGTGAGCATTTGCTCTCCTAAACATGAGGTATTGTGCTGTGACATAAGACTTTTGCAACTATTTAGGAAAGTTACCTCATAAATTTAGAAGTGTGTGAAATTGTTAACTTCAGCACTGGGTTTACAGTTGGTTGTTCTCAAACTCTTAACTGTATATATCTTCTCATGTTTCAGACTGAAAGCAGAATTCCAGCGGTACCAGTCATACAACTATAATGATTATTACCAAGATTATCAGAACTACTATTCACAATGGAATTACGATCCTTATGCTGACTACAACTACAGCTCCTATACTCCCTATGATAGCATGCAAGCTGTTGGAGACTGCTCTTTAGGAGATGCTGTTATGGCTCCAGCTGTTTTTGAGGTAAAGATACTTCACAGTTAATTAAAAAAAACCCCACAATTAACAAGTCACATGGATTGTGTAAATCAGAACAAAAAAGTCCTAAAAGTGAAATCATGCAGTCAGATAAGTCTGAAGATTATGTTCAATGTTTTGGATTTAACTACTTGCGTGCATCTGTAGAATTAGATATTTATGCAATAATATTAACAGCAAGTTCTTTGCAGTGTTTGTCATCCTGTTTTTCTGATGTACTTTGCTTAAAGCAAAGTAAAGAATAGTTGTAATTGATCAACTGGCTGACCTAGATATGATCATCTTACAACTTCCAAAAGTGCATTTCAAGTGGAACTATGCTATGGTTTTCTCAAAAAAACCCAACCAAAGCATTAAAAAGCAACAAACACCCCACAAGAAACCCTTCCCCAACAAACGCCACCTGCTCCTGCTTATTTTACAGCTGTGGGAGGAAGGGAACATTTGGGAGCATAAAATTATTTCGGATTTGTGATGCTTTCTGAAACTGACTATGAATACATTCTCTTTTTTTTTTAGGAAGCTTCAGCTATGACTGAAATCAATGATGACCTAATAACTGAAGGTAATGGTAATTCTATCTCTGCAGCTTGAATTTAGCCATACTTCTGCCCTTTAACAATACAAGCCAGTGACTATTGCATAAAGAATGGGTTATAGCTGAGATGAGGTAGGATTTTAAAGCTAATAGTGTACACTGTGTCAAGTAGCATGGGACATTGTCAACAATGCTTTGCAGTAGGCTTCTTGAAACTTTGCCTTCATTCTCTGTCTAGAATGGTCTATTGGAGAAGGTACTATATCTTTCTATTGACTCTGTTAAGATTATTGTATGTTAATTTCATTAGTAGAGACATCTTGTAATAGTGTCCAAAAATTTTAACTATCCCAAAATCTCTCTGCTTGATGTGGAAGTGCCAGTACAGTCCTAGCATTTGACTACACTAATTCCAAAAGAAGCTGGAGTTGTTAGCTTTGTTAAAATTCTAGGTGAATAAACATCTCACTAGGTGTATTAAGTTTGTTAAATCATTAAATTTACTTAAAATAAACTTTATTAGGCATTTATTTCAGGTTTTCGTGTGCAAGCCTCCCAAGTTCTGACACTTGGTACTTACCAGACTTCTATTTTTAGATCCACAGCTGTACTTGGATGTTGATGAAATGAACAGACAATTTATGGAGACAAGTGAAGAACTCTATGATGCCCTCATGAATTGTCACTGGCAACCTCTGGATACGGTCACTTCTGACATCCCCTCTGCTATTTAAGTGTCTTATATAGCATGACCGTTATGACCAAGGTGCTAAAATTACATTTCTTCTACATTACTCTAGATCATAAGTTTTAAAGCACAATGATAGGTTGGGGTTTTTTTTTGCTATGCTTTTGGCAGTTTCTGTAATCTTTTTGTTTTGTTTTGTTCATCACTTGGAGCATCTTGAAATCATGTAAATATTCTAGAAATGTAAAGAGTTCAATGGGGTCTAAAGATAGACTTGCCTGTGTAAATAAAATTTTGTTTCTGCAAACTGGCCAGCAAGGGATTTTACTTATATATGCGAAACACCTTCTCCTTCTGGCTTGTGGAGTTTAGCTGGAGGCAGTAGGTGTATTTCACTTGTCTTTGGTATGGGCATCAGCACTAGCAAGAACTAACTCTCACATACTTCCTAGTATGCCTAGGCAATCTTACAAGCTCTTAATCTTAACATCCTGTACAGTTTTAACATACAGAAGAGTAAACTTGGAGCTGCTGTAGCTGCAAACATTCCAAAGACTAAGGATGATACCTACTGATAATTTTATTTCTGCTCTTGTTGTTAGTCTTCTTATCTGACCTTTTACAGCAAAGAAACTGTAATATAATACCTGTTCTTACACTTAAAAATCCTTGGAGAAACCCTGTGGTTTAAAGAAGGAAGAAAAACCCATCAGGAATTAAAGTATTCCAGTATCATCTTCAACTAAGTTGCACCCTATCCTAAACATCTGTTATTTGTTCAGTCTTCATGCTCAGATGTTTCATAGTGATGAGGTTTAAAACATTTTAGGATGACAGTTCTCAGTATTCAAGTCAAAAGAGGTTAGGGGAGATGGCAATGAAGAAAGTTCTGCTTTAAGATAGCAACTTCTGAGTGGCTTCCTCTAAATTATTATTATCTGAAAGGGTATAAAATATTTTCTAGTCATAGGGTCCTAAATTCCTGTTACTACTTAATGTACACAATGAAAGAAATTCAGGCTGGAAACAAAAGAATACTTTTTGAAGAGAAAAAGGTATAAATTATCATATAGCTAATATATGTGAAAGCTACTAAAGCTACTCAAGGCTTTTTGGTACTGATGTGTGTTTTGGGGGCAGTCTAAACCATAATTGCTAGGATGGCAGGTTTTTTTTTTCTTTAATGACTTCATTACATTGAAGTGGTGGTCATAACCCATATGCTGTTCTTAAATGTGAAACTAGTACTGCATTGCAGAGTGATGACTTGGCACAGCAGGTCCCTTCTACCTGCTCACCAGAATCTCCCTCTTTGCACTGTTTAATTTCAGCTGGGACTTTTTTTTAAGTCCCATCCATGAAATACAGATGCTCTAAACTAGAAAGGACTTTTGATGTGATATAGGAACTTCATTCTTCCTGAATTTTGTGCATTGCATATGTAGAAAGAGAGAAAACAAAAGCTGTTTATTTAGGCAGCGAGATTACTATCACAGTCCTAGAATGTTTTCCTGCTTTGGAGAGAGCTAGTTGCAAAGTGGCTGAAAACTGGGATTTTGTACATGAATGTTTCCCTGGTGTGAGCTGGTCAGTCTTTGGAGAGTCACAGTAGAGAGAGAAATAATGGGAATGTGACAGAAAGTGGAATAAATGAAGCAAAGAGAATCTGGATGGGGAAGGGAATTGTGTGTCTGTATAGAATTGTTTAACAGGATTGTAGAAGGGAGGAAACTCAAGATAGATGCAGGCCCCTTGAATTTGGATGTGGGAGTGTTAAACTTTCAAAACCATGCTGGATTTGATGTCACTTCAGTTGTAGTGCACAGTTGTGGTGCCTGAGCTTGGTAGTACAAACTGGTTGCTAGGCAAAGGATTTTGTATCTAGCAAGCACCGACATCACAAGCTGGAAGATTATAACCCAGGCAGAGACCTGGAAGCTTCCCGCTTTGCATAGCGTTACCTAACACCATACTTTACTTGCAGTAAGTAATTTGTGGAAACCTTTCATTGTGTTACCAATACTAAGGGTGCATGTTGGCTTGGTATAAAACTATTGAGTATCCACTGATTTTTAGCTTTTAGGAGGTTGATCCATTTGTGAATTACGTAATAAGGAGCCCATGTAGTTGTGTGATTTCACTTTGATCAGCACTGTATCACCACAGCACATAAACTTCAGAGTCTGTAGTCACTATATTTATGCAGATTTTACATCTTAGCAAGGTCTCCACACTCTGCATTAGAGACTGTTTTCTGACATGCACCTTCTGTACTGGGCTGTAAAGTACCCATATAGTGAAAACACTGTTTATGAAATGTAGTGAAAGAGGTAGTTTGGGCCATTAGTTGTGCAAACTTGAGAAATTTTGGGGAATATATTTTCTTTAGTCAGCATAGAAGAAAAGTGAGGTGAAGGGGGGAGTCTGCTGGTTGCAGCCTGTGTGATACTGTTTTAAATAGGTCTCTTTGTTTTCTGTCTCCTGAGCCTTTCTAGTCTATACTGCTTACCAGTTAGGAGTGCATATATGGGATCAAGATACTGTGTGCAGCACACATTCTTTACTGTAAATGCACACTGAAAAAGCTGCTGTATTGGTGTAAGCACAAATTTGGGAAAAAGTGAGTGCATCAGATCTGCTGGCATTCATTGCTGAGACTTTTAACTGAGGAAACTTCCAGCGTTGGTCCAACTACTGCCTGAATTAGCAAGCTTACACAAAGACCTGAACATGTCCATCATACAGATGCCTGCTCTCAGTTCTACAAAGAGCTGATTTCAGTAGAAATGTAAAAAAAAAAAAGTATTGGGAGCAATCTTTTCAACACCACACTATTTCACTTTGGTTGTGTTTTGTCTGTTTTATGCAGATGAAATGTGGAATTTTTAAAGTCTGATCAAGGGGTTTTTTTTGAATAATATCTTAGTATTGGTTTTATAAACTCTTCATTGTACCTAGCTGTGATAGATAGTGCCTTTACCTAAAACCCACTTATTTCTTGAAGAGTAATGTTTTTGTTTTCCACTTCTCTGAACAGAAAAGCTTTAGTACCATGGTTTGAGGGGCTAATGATCCTGCAGTCAGTGAACAGGGAGAAAAAAAAAAAACAGGCTAAAAACCAGTGAAGACTGAAAAGTGTTCAAAAAGGTTAAATGGTACTTAAGCCGTGAATGTTTCTTTTTGCAGGAATGCTCTTGGACCAACAGCTTCTTTCTAGTGCTACCTCAAAGTAACTTGCAGATATAACTCACAGGGAAGATTGATCAAATGGTGATGATCACTATCATTCTGCTGGAGATATATATATATTTGCCTTTTGTTTTGTCTCATTTTTAATGACATTTATTTAACTTCAGTGACTCATGTCAATAGACGTTGTTTGACTACATCAACAAGTATTTCTGAGTCATGACTTTCTTTAAAAGTATGTTACCATATGGAAATTGTTCTAAATAGGTAAAATAAGTAAATAAAGCAGCACTTGAATTTACAGAGCAAATGTCTAGTGTAGCTGCATTTGACATGTATGTGGAAGAGAAAATTGTATTTACAGCTTACCTTAATATTATTAGCATGCATGAAGAGGAAAGCTTGTTTTAGATTTGTTCAGCTCCTACCAGGAGCTGACCAGCACAGAAATGATTTTAGTCAGTTCCCCACACAGGCGCCATTTTAGAAGCCAGCATTGTCACTAATGAATATATGTTACCAATGGGCACAGTTTCCATCCCCACTGTAAATCTAGCTCTTCCCATAATGGAAACACATTATGCTAGCCTTCCTTCCCCTCCTCTTAAGCTGAAAGCTAGCATGGTTATTGGTTCTTGGACAAAATGAGTTGCAAATCCAGGCGAAAATATTGTTTTTTGTTTTGATAATTACATTGATGTAGATCTTGACATGCCCATTGTAGAAGCAGACCATCATCCTAAACTTAGTCAGCAGCTGTAGCACACCAGTTCTTTACACAAAATGAGGTGGTTCTTGCAGGCAAGGAGAGGGATTTTCTATTGCTGCAAGTCATCCCCTGCATGTAAAATTGTATTCCCAATTGTGGGGCAGGAGAGTAAGAGTGTAGTTTGAGGAGAAATATCTGGAAAGTAATTCCACTCTGCTGGGTATTGGATAATGGTCATTTCCTGTAGATAATGAAAAGGGGACAAAGAATTGAGGAGTTAAGTCATGTAAGAGAGCTGGGAGGACCCTGATGAAAATAAAAAAAACCCCAGTATGAAGCAGAGATGAGGCAGCACGAAATTCCCCCGTACCATTTCTTGTTACAGCTATTCCTCTGTCGCTGCTGCCTGTTACCATTTCTGCATGCTTTCAGAATCACTCTTGTTTGAGTGATATCCCCATAATACTCCCCCCCACCTCTCCTAGTTCCACGCACCCTTTCTCCAGCTGTGTGCTGGGATAAATGTGGTTTTTTTTTTTTTTGGTTTTTTGGTTTTTTGGGGTGTTTTTTTTTTGTTTTTTTGTGGAAGGGGTGTGTGGTGCATCAGGGCTTTGTCCTGAGTAACATTTTTATTGACTTGCACATAGGGAAGATACTTGTGATTTTCTGCACTGCTCAGCTCCATCCTTCCCACGGCAAGTTGATACTAAAAATGTGAAACCAGAGATTTTTCTCAACTTTACTTTCAGTAAGAAAAATTTTATGTATTTTAACTTTGTAACAGGAATGCAGTCTTCCTCATGTTTTGAGGAAGTAAAAGTCATGGTGAAGCTTTTTCCCCCTACCTCCTTTCCACATGCCACCACTAACCGATGAAAAACCTGCACCTGCTGTTTCTCTTACTTGCACAAACTTACTCACTAGTGCTTACTTGCACAAACTTATTTGCTAGTGGCAGCCTGGGGGAGCACCGGAGACTTCCCGGTGCTGTTTTCCCTGCCGCGTTCTCCACGCTGTTCCTCGTCAGGGACAAGGGAAACCTCCTCACGCTGTCTCTTGGAGGAGGTTCAGCGTGGATAGCTTGGGCCCCCGGGGGCAGAGTGGTGGGAGGACAGAGGCAGGCTCTGCTCGGTGGTGCCAAGCAGCGGGACAAGAGGCAAGGGGCAGAAACCGATGCACAGGAAATTCCACCTAAATACGAGGAACAAAAACTACCGCGCGAATGACTGCAGACTGGAACATGGTGCCCACAGAGGCTGTAGGGTCTCCCTTACTCCAGAAAGTCAGGAACTGGCCGGATGCAATCCTGTGCCATGTGCTCTGGGACGACACTGCTCGAGCGGAAAGGTTGGACCAGATGACTCACTGTGGTCTCTTTCAACCTGAGTCATTCTGTGAAACGCCACGGGAAGAGGGGAGACGGCGGTGGAATCACCCACGGTGCGATCCCGGCACAAACTTCCGCTCTTAGCCCTCAAGGGGTCCCTGAGCTGCGCCCGGGGCCAGACGTTTTCCCCGCCACGTCCCTTTGCGGGTCGCGGCAGATCCCGGCGAGCGCTTTTCCCGCGCAGCCGGCCCGGCCCGGCCCCTCCCGCTTCCCTGGCAGCGGGGGTGGTGCGCGTGCGCGGGAGCAGCTGGGCCGTCGGCCCGGCGCCGCTTGTGTGACGCGCCCGCGCGGGCTGGTGACGCGCGCGCGGCCCGGGGCGGCCGCCGTGTGGTTGGCCGGCAGGGCAGGGGGGTGCGGCGGCGGCGGCGGCTCGGGCCGCGGGCGGGCGGGCGGACAGCGCGCGGGGCGCCGCCGCCGGGCGGGAGAGCGCGAGCGAGGAGCGGCGGGCGGAGGGATCGCGGAGGGATCGCGGGGAAGGGAGAGACGCGTGAGAGGGAGAGACGCGCGAGCGCGCGCGCGCGCGGGTAGGGGCGGGGCGGAGGCCGCGGAGGAGCCCCCCGCGCGCGCACCAGAGGCCGCGCGCGGCGCGTGGCGGGCGGGAGCGGCGCGGGGGGAGAGAGGCCCGGCCGGGCGCGTCCCCGCGGGGACGGTGACAGCGACAGCGCCGCCGGGCCGCGGCGGAGCACAGCGGCCGCGCCGGGAGGAGGAGGACGAGGCCGCCGGCGGCGGCGGGCCGGATCGCATCATGGCCTCGGGTGGCAGCGGCGGCGGCGGCGGCAAGATCCGGACCCGACGGCACCACCTGGGAGCCGCGAAGCCGCCCTATGCGAGGGGCAAGCAGCAGGTGAGGTCGCGGGTCAGCCCCGTGAGCCCCTTCTACCCCGCTTCTCCCCCGGCGCTCCCCTCAGCGGCGGCAGGAGGCGCCCCGGAGGCCCGACCTCTTCCCTCCGCCACCCTCCCCCCCTCCGCTCTCCACGCAGTCCCACGTGCGCGGCTTCGGGCCGGGGTTTCCCGGTGGGGCGGCCCGTGAGGAGGGAGGAGGGAACGGTTTCCCGCCGGGGCTGTGGGGATTGTGGGATTTCCGGGCGCTCACCCCGCTCCGGCGCCGCCGGGCTGCGGGGGGATTCTCGCCTCCCCTTTGTCTCCCGCCTGTCCCCCGCTCGGCAGGAGCAAAGGCGGGAGGAGGAGGAGAGGGCGGCTGGGAAGGGGTAGGTGCGCATTCCCTCTCCTCGCGGTTGGAGCGGGCTGGCTCCCGCTCCGTAGGATGCGCGTTTTGTCTCCGGGCTGCCCGGTTAAATCCTTATTAAATTGATCTTAACTGGGTTATCAAGTTAGAGTACTCGTCAGATTTAAATGCATCGCTTCCAATATTTGGTTTTCTTGACAAATTCCAGGTTGGAGTCTGTGAGGGTGCTGGGTAGTTAGGCATCTTCCATTGTGGTTTCTGGGGTTTTTTTCTTTTTTTCTTTTTTTTTTTTTCTTTCTTTTTCTCTTTTTTTTTAGGATGCTGTCTGCAGAGCCCTTAGGTTTCTTCAGTGGCTTGCGTGTACCTAAACGTGCTGGTGCAATGCGAGCAAAATGTAATTCATGAGGCATTTGTTCTTCTTTGTATTGTAGGACAGAATAGATAGATAACAGAAAAAAAGCAGTTTTTAAATTGCAATACATAGATCCTGTGCCATTTACAGTGGCTGCAGGGAGTAGAAGCAAAGATCCTTCCCAACTCGTGTTTGTCAGAGAATTTCAAGATGCCTGGAGACAGTGCTCTGGAAATGCCTTTCACGTGTATTTTTGAATCTGAAATTGACTGTAAAACCAAAGCATTTGCGTTATTAAATCGGTAATATAAGCCAGGAGATTAAGTACTATATGTAAAATTGAGGGCGTGTTACGCATAAAATGTTGCTCGATTAGTTTTTATTATTTGGGAAGTACTACACTTAATCCTTTGTATAGCACACTGATCAGCAGTGTTGTCCTTGTAAAGCGGGCAGGGTGACGCTTCATCCAAAGAATCACTGCACTTGCAGAGCAAATGTTGAAAGCTCTTATGTGAACAACAGAGTAATGTTGAAATTGCAATATCCTGCACGTGGTGATACTGTGTAGATAACTGATAAATCAGATTAATTAAAAATAATTAGGTATTATTGGTTTTCTGATTATTCTATTCTCTGTTACCTCTGTGTGTTTTCTAGTAGGTTTATTTAAACAATGGGGCAAAGCAAACACGTGCTTGGGGGGCTATCTGTGAGATTCTGCCCAGAGCATGGATGCTGCAAGTCAAATACATCAATCAAATTAACAAGTAATGTATTGGGGAAGAAATGGTAAATAGTCAAACAGATAGGTGTCCGATATGTGCATTAATTGTGAGGGATGGCTTTTAACCCTATGTAGCTTGCTAACCTGCATTACATAAAAAGATGAGCTCTGGGTAGATAGCTGACTTGAACCGAAATTAATTGATAAGTGTTCCTATTTTCAATATAACATCTACTCTGCAGAAAGTATTCTGTGGTTTGGTGTTGTCTCTCAGTAATGAGTTTGGGAAGACATGGAAGTGCTCAATGCAGTCTGGACATGATCTCCTGCTCCCCTAACTATTATCAATAAGGAAGCTCATAGAAGTACTGTATTAAAACTGTTCTAAGTGCTTGGGGTCAAGACTGCAGTCCTGAAAACTCAGTCTCTTATCACCAGGCTCCAAAGGTGCCTAAGCACTGAATGCCATGTTGCTAACACCTTTAAAGTTCTTAGGCTGTTTGATTCTTTTCCGCTTGTATGAAAGATGAGTAGCATGATGCCAGGCTTACAATAGTAAGCCTGTTGTGTGTTTTTCTAAAGTTGTTATGCTTTCTTGATGTTGTTATTTTGCCATAGTCTCCCAGGGAGCTTGGTCAGGTGGCAATTCTCCAGTCGTGCCCAGCGTGCTGCAGAGTCAGTCTTCCATTAAGTGCAGCAATGGCTTTAGAAGACATTTGGACGAGGAGATGCTGCTGCTTTTCAAAGATGATCAGCTAAAGCATTTGTTCAAAATGTGGTAGACCCTGCTTCAGTTTTTGGTTTTTTTTGGTTTTTTTTTTTTTTTTTTGCCTAGAGACATCAACCTACATCTTCCACTTTCTGGGCAAATATCCCAGTTGCCAAGCTATGTGTTGTCTTTGAGTTCTTCTGACTGAAACTGTGTTATTATCCAGAAAAAGAATGTGTGATTCATTGAGCCAGGAAGAGGATGTATAAGATGTTACCTTCCAAGAGTGGAGACATACAGCCTCTGATCCATGATTTCAGAAGTTATTTGTTTTATATATTCTTGGAATAAACATGGAAAGTGCAAAATTTCATGCCCTTTTCTCCCCAGGTGCCTGATGGAGCCAAATTTCATTACGTTTGCATGTGTGTTTTTAGCTGTAGAGTCTTTTTTTAAACCAGTCTCAAATAGGAGGGATGAGCAGATGCTGCTTGGAGGATGTGACTTGCAGCTTGTATATTATCTTGGAAGATGGAACTTTGAGTAGATTTCCCCCACTAGTGAAGGAACACGGTATTTTCTTTTCTGGGCTACCATCCTGCTTTATAAAAAGTGCACTGTCAGCAGCTGTACTATTAAACCAAGAAACAAAAAGTAGCAGCACCACGAGGTAAGGACAGTATCCACTCACCATGAAGATCTGAGGTGGAGGAGTCACATATCAGAAAGAAAAGAGCCTTTTTTGTGTCTCTATGGTGGGCGTTCTTGGAGTAGAATTGTGGGGTTCTTCCCATTGACTGTGCTTTCCTAGGGCTAGAGTGTTGACAGCTCCACGCTGAATGCATTGGGTTTAGGTTATGCTGTGCTCAGCACACTGATTACTTGGCTATCCCATGCTGAAATACCCTGCCTCCTCCTGCACTTTTTAAGGAGCTTAGGCACTTGGGTTAAAATTGCAGCTTCTTTGACAGCTAAGCACGTGCCAAGTGAGGGAGCTGTTGTGTCCAGCATCTGGGTTTCATCTTCCAGATGTGGCCTCAGTGTTTTTAAGTGCTGGTTTGTCCTGGTCATTTGGATAGACTGATGATGGGAATTACCAATGCGGATGTGTTAAATGGGAAGGATGTTTGCATTGCTGGCTTATTAAACTGCTTCTAGAAGAGTAATTGTATGTTCCTACTGTTAATTTTATGTTTAATTTTCTGCTTTCGTTTGTGTGCTCATGCTGGTTTAACTTGGAACAGTGCCATTCTCATCCAGGTAACAGATTTCAGAGATTTTAAGTGTGACTTAAAGGAGAAGAGAATAAAATGACTTTTCATGGTAATTTTTTTATTTGAGTATTAAGGATTCAAATGAAGGAGTCTGGGAACTTTGATTCTCCCGCACTTTTATTTAAACTCTTACAGGCAGATTTAAGCTAGGGAAAGAACAATTACCTGAAAAGTGTTTATAACCTTCCCATGAACTTCTATATTCACATTAAACTTTAGCTTAGAGCTGTTTGATATTAGAGATAATGCCTGTAGATTAAAACTTATGCTGAGGAGTGATGTTTTCCTTTTTTTCCTACAAGTGTATGTGCCAGTGCACATTTATAATGTAGCTGTCCAAATCCAAAGGTATTTTCTTTGATGAAACCAGTGTAAGTCTGTGTAAGTATTGTAGTTGGTCTTGTGCTGATGTAGTTAGGATGTAACCTGACATAGGAGACCAGAAAGCCACTGGAAGCCACTTTCATAGGCCTGGGTCGTGAAAGCCCCTCTGGATTTGTGAGTTTCACCAAGTCACTTGAGACATCATGTAAGGTTCTTCCCAGAGGACTAGCTACAGGGCTGGGAACTGAAAACTATGCAGCAGTGTCTAAAGCATTGTACTGTCACCTGCTGCTGTCTTGAAGATAGGCCTTGCTTGGCAGTGACTGCAGGCAGTGGGCAGAAGGGATCTTACAAACCACCAGGTTTATTTTGTGAGGAAATTTTGAAATTTTGATGCTTAAGAGTTCCTAGGGTATCATACTGAGCAGTGTAACCTAGGTAATGTTTCATAGGCCTTAAACAGGAAAATACTAATTTAAAAGTCTTCATTAAGAATGTCCATATGGACCTACATAAATACCATTGTATTAACTCCAGTCAACAGGTTTGCACCTTGATGGCACTCTTAATATGGTTGTATTTGTATGCAATTCTGCTTGATTTGGTTTAGTAGTAAAGCTAGCACATTGAGCTAAAACAAATGGATTTGAAGACATGTTTAATGTGTATTTAAAGATTTTTTTAAAAAGATGGGCTGATAGTCAACATCAGAAGTTTTGTCTTTGTCCCAGCAATATGATACTGTATTAGCAAAACAGGTGTTTAAATTTTGCACTTGGCTTTCTACTGCTAGTGTAAACAAAAATGTATCCTAATTGGGAAGAACTTATAAAACTGAGATATTGACAGTTTTCTTTCATTTAGGCTAGCAGTACTGTACACTTCTACAAATTGTAGATGATGATTGCTGTAGCATTTCATTAATATTCTAGGGTTTGTTTCAAAGTGTTGTCATGACGGTCTTGGAGGCTGTGAAGTGTTGGGGACAAACAGTATTAGTGAGTGGTATCTTAGGAAAAGAAAAAAGCAGATGAAATAATTGACTGTGTTAGCTGGGACACTGCAAATTGTCTTTGGTTGCTGGCAGCACATCACTTCCTCTGAGTTATTTATTCCTTCAGTCAGTAATTAGAATCAGTTCTTGCTCCCCTGCCGTGGACAAACTGAGCTGCTGCTGATTCTAACAACTCGGCAGGACAGAGTTCAGAATCTTTTGTGCACCCAAAAATGTTTGAGTAAAAGTATTGCAGGTTGCTGCAGGTGGTGGGCTGCCATAGCATCGTGTAATGGACTCATAACACACTGGGATGACTGGCTCAGTGGACATGGGGCAAACGGTGGATATTGTTTACCTGGACTTTAGCAATGCCCGCAGCGTGGTCTGCCATGTGATCCCTGTTGTCCACTTGGTGAAATACAGACTTGTCAGGTGGACCGTAAAGTGATTGGAAAATTAGCAGGACCATTGACCTAAAGGGTTGTGACAAAGTAGTACAAAGTAGTACAAAGATCCAGTGGCAGCCAAAGTAGTACAAAGATCCAGTGGCAGCCAATTGCTAATACAGCTCTTAGAGGTTGATATTGAGGCTGATGCTGTTCCATGTCTTTATTAACAACCAAGGAATGGCATGGATCCTCAGCAGTTTCCCAGATAATACCAGACCCTTGGGAACTTCAGCCTTGTTGCATAATGAAGAATAGGGCTGCCATTGAGGGAACTTGGCAGAAGTGGGCTGCCAAGAACCTTGTGAGTTTTAATAAAGGCGAATGTGAAGTCCTTCATCTGGGACAAAACAACCCCACCTACCTGCTGGACAGCAAGTTGAACGTGAGTCAGCGGCACGCTCTTGAGGTAAAGAAGGCCAGCCTGCATACTGGGGGATATTAGTAAGTGTGTGGGAAGGATGTAAGGGAGTTGCTTTTTCCCCTGCATGCAGCACTTCTAAGACTGCATCTGGACTGTTGTGTCTAGTTTTGGCTTCTCCAGTTTAAAAAAATACAAGGAAAACATACAGGACTGAGTCTGATTGAGAGACAGCAAAATCATGATGGCTTAGAGAACTGGATGTGTTCAGATTAAGAGCAGCAAATACCCATTAAGACGATAGAGAAGGTGTAGCAAGGCTCTTCTAGGTGATTCACAGCAATACAAAGGGACAATGGACTGAAGATGCCAAAATGGAAATTGTGGTTTCATAATAGGAAAAATTCTTTAACTGTGAGGCTAGCCAGCATGTTGGAAGACCTGCCCAGAGATGTCTTAAAACCCAGGTGAACCTGCTGGTTTTGGCCATTCTCTGAGGAGGATGTTGTACTAGTAGGTGATCTCTGGGGTGCCATGCAGCCTCTGTGTGTGTGGTTCTGTCAGAGCTGCTGCAGCTGGACCACAGAGCACACACGGGCATGGTTTCAGCGTAAATGTCACTGTTGCTCTAGGTTGGCAATCCTTTTGCTGGTCCATCCTCTAATTCTGTCTTTGGGGTTGTGCTGTCTCTTGACGAAGGAAATAATGCCTCTGTCTCACTGTTGCAGTTTTTCCGGAGTAAATTGCGAGCTTGGCCTCAAAAAGAGTAACTAAGAGGCTTTTTCTAGGGTTGCTGTTTTGCTAACAAATTTTTAAAAATGTTTTCTGTCTTTTTAGTAGTAGGTCATGTGGTATACTTCTCCATTTTTCTGCTATTAAGTTGTAAAAAATCTCATGTTTTTTGCTTTTTAATGTTCTGTGTAATCAATTCAGTATTTATTGTACTGCACTTGGCTTGGTGCAACCCCACTATCAATGCAAGCTGGGGCACGAGTAGATGGAGAGCAGCTCTGCCAAGGACTTGGGGTTGCTGATGCATGAGAGGCTGCGTATGAGTTGGCAATGTGTGCTTCCAGAAAGCCAAAGATATCCTGGGCTGCATCCAAAGCAGTGTGGCCAGCAGGTTGAGGGAGGGGATTGTGTTCTTCCACTCCTCTCTAGGGAGGCCCCACCTGGAGTATTGCATCCAGCTCTGAGGTCCTCAGCACAGAAAGGACATGGACCTGTTGGAGTGAGGCTAGAGATGGCCGTCAAGAATTGTCAGGGGGCAGGAGAACCTCTCCCATGAAGACAAGCTGAGAGTATTAGGGCTCTTTAACTTGCAGAAGAGAAGTTTCTGGGAAGACCTTATGAACACCTTTGAGACTTAGGGGACGTAGACTCTCTTAACTGAAGGAGGGTTGATTCACACTGGATGTAAGGAAGAATTTTTTAAGAAGGGGAACACATTGGAACAGGTTGCCTGGAGAGGGTGTTTGAAGCTCTGTCCCTGGAAACATTCACAGTCAGGTTAGACGGGACTCTGAGCAACCTGATCTAGTTGAAGATGCCCCTGCTCATTGCTGGGAAGTTTGGACTAGATGACCTCTAAAGGTCCCTTCCAACCGAAAACATTCTATGAATCTATATGTGTTGCACTTAAGTACAGGATCTTTGAGTGGGTTTGACTTGAGACTACTGTGTTTTTTTCAAGTAAACATGAGTTCATCTTTGCATTCCCATTTGCTAGGATGAAATGTGTGTGCTAACACAGATATAACAGCATGCACTGAGTCCTACACCTGTGAATAGCACTTAAACAATTTGAGAATATGTGAGCCAGTAGAAGATTTTCTTTCTCCTTGCTGAGGCTGTTTAATGTTTTCTTGATCGTTCTGCTTGTGGATGAAGTTGTGTGAGAGTGTCTTGGGGAGCTGGCTGACTTTGTTTTTAGGATTGTATTTTGAATCAAATGTTTTTGAAGTAGTTAATGTCTCAAGACTCTTTCCCCTATTAGAGCTCAAGGCCTGATGACTTCCAAGACTGAAGTAAATCAAGCAAAGAGCTAAACTGTTCAGTTGTCATTTTCTTTGAGACTGAATTATAGTGAGGCACTGAAATATTTATAATAATGAGATATTAAATCAGTGAGACTGTAATACAGGTGCATTTGTAATTAAAATTATCCTAAGCAAAACAGATAAAAAAACAAGGCTTAAACTGATTTAAATGTAGCTGTGTTCAGGAATTGCTGTGATGTAACCAGATACATATTGAATTAATCTATAACAGTGCATGTGTTCTAATGTCAGCCCTCGGTATTTGTTACTAAACTTACTTTACAGAGTTGTAGAATATATTCATATTTGTAGATGATTTTTCAGTGACCTTCAGTAACTAAAAAAATAATCTCTGTGTGCAGAGGCAGTTCTTCATGTTGCTGGTAAGAGAAGTGTCTGAAGATACTGATTATATGTTTAAAATGAGATGCTCTTGGTTCTGTCAGTTGCAGTGTGATGGAAGGATATGGCCAGAAAGACACTGCTGCCTCTCACAATGGAAGATTACTGCCCTGCAGCAGAGCTGAGGCTACCTGGGCTTTACAGTTTCAGAATATTGCCTTGAAATGTCAAAGAATGTAACAATACTTCTCATTGCTCCAGCTATAGCAACTGTGTCCAAGAGTCACACAGTTGCTTTGGCTTCTTTTAAGTGCCAATTCTTACATTTTAGAATCTAGTCAGGAAGTGTATGCACCAGGGTTAGATGTGTCCAATTTAAAGTAATTGCAGGTTATGCTGGTTAGATGAATTGTGAGGCTTAACTTCTGTATGCTGCACAATGTCTGGGTATGGTACTTAAAAGGTAGGAAAGCTTTGAATTTTGCTGAAGTACCAGATTACCACAGTGAGTAACTAAATGTGATGATTTAGTTACTTGATTTTAATTTACCTGTTAAAATTTGTGAATTAGATAACCTACTGAAGGTGCAACAGGATTGGCTGTAGATTGTGTGAAATGACTGGTATGTGGTATTATCAGCTCAATTTATAGATCAACATAGAAAAGATACTTCAGAGGGAGGATGTGAATATTTTGCTGTTTTTTGCTAATACTGTTTTATATTTAAAAATTTATTTCCAGTCTTCTCTTTTGAAGACTGTGTTTTCCAGAATGTCAGGAGTGAGATTTTGTAGCTTAGTTTCGTGAAATATGCTTCAAACCTTATCCTCACTAGGAAGCACTGGATGGACATCAGTGCAGGTTGACCTCAGATGGAATGTAACTGTTGCTTCAGGACTTGTTGCAGAATTTGGGCTGCCCGTTTTTGGGTTTAAATACATAGTGTGTCCTCACCACTATGTGCCATGGTGTGATGGTACCATGTTTTGTTTGTGAGTGCTTTCAGGCAAAATGACATTGAAAATGTTTAGTTCTTTGCTGGGATCCTTGTGCATTGTAGCAGGTAGCAAATTTGTAGTTTGGGGTATGATGCGTTGATAGCCCTTGTATGCATGTATGCCTTGGCTGTAAATGCAGGAAAGAGGAAGACTTTGTCATTACCAGTTATGTTGGGTGATGATGTGATACTTTAATGAATTGCATCTTGATGTATATAGAATACCTATAAATAAGATAAACAATTTTATGCGTAAATAATGTATTTAAATCCTAAATATAAAATGTGTCTTATACTTTGCAAAATCTGTTAACTTGTGCTAATGGACTTGTAAAGACCGTCTGTTGCCATGGGAAATGTACTTCTTGATCATTCTAGTTTTAAACTTGTCCATGTGGCTATGTCAGAAATAAAAGTAGTAAGTTTAGACTATAGGGTTTCCTTATAGGAAGGATATTCTGAGCAGCATTTCAATTAATATAATTCTAGATACTGCTTATGAAACTTACCTGGAGACACACTGTAGCAGCTGAGTTAAGCAGTCTTCAATTAAAAAATATTAACTAGTTAGAGTTCCTTCTTAAATTGGGAAATAAACAACTTTAAAACTGCTTTTAAAGTTGTAAGGGAAAATAAGATTCATAAGACTAAACTTTTTGGTTTTTCTGCTGATAGATTTCCATCTCAAAGTGTAATACTGAATGTAATTTACAGTGCCCATTGCTGATTGCTGCTGAGGATTAACTAGTGCCTGTGTAGTGCTTCCTAAAAAGAAGAAAGAAAGGCACCTTGTACTTAGTGGTGCGTTTTGTAATGTCACTGTGTCAACTGAAAGTGTGGACAAAACTTCAGATAAAACCATTCAGTGTCACAAGGATTTTACCTAGTGTGTGAGGCACTGATTTATCTCTCAGAGCACATACTGGTGTTTTGCTCTCAGTTGTAAGTGATTATAATGTATACAGATGTGCATACAGTGCCAGAAAATACCTGAATTTCCCTGGAATGTTCATTCTAAAGCTAACTAGACTAAGGAAAATAAGGCTCACTTAAGCAATAAGAAAGAAATACACAGGCATCTGGTAATATAATGTCTTCTTCAAGACTTTCAGGAATAAATCTGAACTAGTCCACTTGCCTTAAATAAAATTGTTGTTTTTCAGATGTTACATAATTAATAACATTCCTGAAACATATTGTTCATATTAAGTCATAAGTTTTATTGTCTTTTTTCTAAATGAAATATCAAACTCTGCTGTCCTACATCCAAATTGAAGCCACTCCCTGAATAGCAAAAGCAGAGTTAGTCTAATCCAGTCTAAGTCTGCTGCTGCAAGAGACAATCATGTCATGTTTCCATTTCTATTCCTGCTGTTGCATGAGCATCAATGCAGGCATATGGTAAGCTGCACCAGCAACCGGATGCCCCTGAGGGGTAATCCTCCCCATCATAGTGTATAGACAGATTTTTGGTTGGATCTATTTAATAGAGCCTTGCTACAGTTCATCATTTGGTTGCTTGTATGTGCTAATTGCAGCACAAGGGGAGGGTGAGGTGAAGAGGAGAATGGGACAGTGTTTTTAATGACAATATGGACACAGGATGATCGAAAGAAGGGAAAAGTTTTATTTCATGTTCCTCTGGTTCTGGCTGCCTGATCATGCTTTCTCTCAGGCCTGTTCTGGTGCACTGAGCCAGTTTAACTCATTGGCCCAGCAGAGAAACCCATACTTTTTGCCAGATTAATGAATTCAGCTAGTATGGAGAGTAGCCTGCTATGTGTCAGAGCTGGCATGAGCTAACTGTAGGGGGTGGAGGGCAAGAAAATTCCTTTTTGGTGTTAGGAATTGGTTAGATTGATCTGCTCTGTCTCAGTGAATTTCACTGATAGTTTTCTTTTTGAGGGCTTACTGATTCCATATGTTCTGATAACTTTAACTTTGAAACTGGAAGCAAGGAAGTCTCTGAAAGGCAAGAATTTGATGCTTTTCAGAGGTGTGTGTACAGTGAAGTGGAAATCAGCTCTTTTATCCAGTTGTGTATTTTGCATCTCTGACAGATTTCTGTAAGTGTATGGCTGTTATGTAATTTTATACAGTTTTTTTCGTACTTGGACCTCCTGGACTGAAATCAACTCAGTTACAAAACGGATGTTTTCGAGTAATGTGTCACTGCTGAGTGCTTCTGCCAGTACTTTCCTCACCTTATGCTATGTGAAAGACCCTTACAAGCTGAAACAACTGTCCTATTCTGTAAATAATTTTGGCCAAGAAATATGTTTTTGGCCAGCTATTGCGTGCTTTTAAGTTTGGAATTCAAACTGTGACCACAAACTACTGATTTTTCTTTCTTTATAGAAATCCTTTGAAGAAATGGTCTTCTAAAGTAGTAAATTATGACACCTGTTTGTTAACTGATACTTCTATCCACATATCTTTTGCTTAGTGTTGCAGCCAGTGTGGGTTTATGAAGGCAGATCCTGCTTGACCAATCTGATCTCCAGTGATAGAATTACCCACTTGGTGGATGAGGGAAAGGCTCTGGATGTTGGATGTCATCTACCTTGAATTTAGTAAGGCCTTTGACGCCATTTCCCATGGCATTCTCCTGGCTTCCCATGGTGTGAATGGGTGTGATCTTTGCCAAGTAAAAAGCTGTATGGATGGCCAGACCCAGAGTGTGGTGGTGAATGGGATTACATCCAGCTTGTGACCAGTCACAAATGGTGTTTGCCATGGCTCAATACTGGGGCCAGTCCTTTTTAACATCTTCATCGATGACATGGACAAGGGGATTGCACCCTAAGCCAGTTTGCAGATGACACCAAGTTGGACATCAAGGAGTGTTGATCAGCTGAAAGACAGGAAAGTTCTAGACAGGGATCTGAGAAGGCTGGGTAGATAGGCTGAGGCCAGTTGTATGAGGTTCAGTAAGATGAAGTGCCAAGTCCTGAATTTGGGTCACAACAACCCCCTGCAGTGCTACTGGGTTGGGTAAGGGTGGCAGAAAAGGACCTGGTGGTGCTGGTCAGCACTGGCTGAACAGCAGCCAGCTGTGCCCAGGTGGCCAGGAAGGCCGGTGGCAAAATGGCCTCTATCAGCAATAGCGTGGCCAGTAGGACCAGGGCAGCGGTTGTCCCCCTGTACTCAGCAGTGGTGAGGCCACACCTGGAATCCTGTGTTCAAATTTGGGCCACTGTCTGCAGGGAAGACTGAGAGGGGCCTAGAGTATGTCCAGAGAAGGGCAGTTGGAGCTGGCACTTGAGGATGTGGTTTAATGGTGAACGTGATGGTAGTGCTGAATTAACAGTCGGACTTGATGATCCTAAAGGATCATCAAACCTTAATGACTCCATGACCTTATGAGAAGAGGGCTTTGGACCCTCCCAGGAAGGATTTGAGTCTTCAACACAGAGCTTTGGACCCTGGAAATTGGCTTTTAAAAGGGAGTAGGAGGGTTTGAACCCTGAGGTTGGATTTTCTTGGATTTTGTGCCCTCAAATGATGCTTCAATACCTTGAACTGAGGCTCTGCTCCCTAGAAATGGGGTTTTGGAGCCATAGAGGAAGACTTTGAGCCCATTAGATAAAGGACTGAATCCTAAATAGCAGGCTTTGGAAGCTAGGGTTTGGGCCTGGAGATGTGCCTTTGTGCTCTATAAAGAAGACTTGGAATTCTACAAATGAGGCTTTGGGCCTTCCAAATCAGACTTGGACCCTTCAAAATAATGCTCTGGGTCCTTCAGACGAGTGTTGGGACCTAAAGAGTAGAGCTTGAAACTCAGTAATGAGTGTTTGTGCCCAAACAAGGAGGGTTTGGACTCCTGGGTCACAGTTGGACACAATGATCTAAGAGGTCTTTTCCAGTCTTAATAGTTCAGTGATTCCGTGATGTCAAGCCAATATGCCTTGGAGTAGCTGTTACTGTAGTTACTGTTGCTATGATGTTTGTATACATAGACTTACATAGACCTAGCAGAGCTGCAGACACTTGAGATGATGCACAGATTTTGAAAAACTATTGTAAATATACCTATTCATAAGCTACTAGGTCTTTCTGGTGGATTTTCATTTTGTTCAGCTTTCTTGCTGGTGTTTTTGGGGTGACTGTATTTGAAATGATAGCAGTTGATACTGACAGCAGCTCAAACCTCTGAAATCAGTCAGTTAAGGAGTAAAACATGTTCACTGAATAAAACACAGCAGTCACACAGTTGGGATTGCCCCTCTTGAGTCTTCTGCCCTTCCATGGTATTAAGTTTGGTACCTGTGTGGCCTGCAGAAATGAGAAGGTAAGAACATTAGACTGCGTGCCAGTGGCACATCCTCTGCTCCCAGCCTGAGACTGGGAACTAGAATCATTTTTGTGCAGTAGCATGTTCAGAGTAGCAGTACTGAATGAAGGTGTTCTGCAGAAGGCTGGTTTATATTTGTGGCATGAGAAGATCAGGATCTGAGCAATTTGCCGGAGAATAAGCCTGCTAGAGTTGTCTGTTGCTGTGCCTTTTGTATTTCATATCTGAAGATCTGTTGGTATCAATGAGACGTGTACTATCCTTGTCAGCCTTCTAGAAGGATTAATGATTCCTCTCTGAGGAAATGGGATGGACAAAGTACAGAGCTGGTGACATGGAAGTGGTAGAGGGGGAGTGCTCTACTGCTGACAGGGTTGGCTTGTTTGCATGTGCAGAAAGAGAGAAAGGATGTTCAAATGCATGTGCTGAAGTTGAAGAATAAGAAAACTGCAAGTTAAGGTAAGATTAAAATGCCAGCTTTAAAGACAGTGTAAGGCATGACATTTTGCTGAATTGTTCTGGCAGGAATAAGGAGTATGCGTGTTCAAATGTGTAGTTGGTCAGTGGTACCTTTACTGCATGACTTGATCAGAAATCCAACCACAGAGCTTTATTGATTAGCTTTTAGCTCTGATAGGCGGATAAGAAATGATGGAAGGAATTCTAGGTGGGTTTTTTTTTTTGTGGGTGGTTT
Source organism: Motacilla alba alba (assembly GCF_015832195.1). NCBI lineage: Eukaryota > Metazoa > Chordata > Aves > Passeriformes > Motacillidae > Motacilla > Motacilla alba. Next base: position 63,905,349 of record NC_052017.1, on the reverse strand, counting down.
TTTTTTTGGTTTGTTTGTTTGTTTGTTTTTGTGGTTTTTGTTTGTTTGTTGTGTTTTGGTTTTGTGTGGGGTTTTTTTGTTGTTTGGGTTTTTGGTGGGGGTTTTTTTGGGTTTTTTTTTTTTTTTTTGGTTTGGTTTTTTTTTTTTTTTTTTTTGGTGTGTGTGTGTCATCTGTTTGTATTTGAATAGGCATACCTGGGGAATGTAGAATACTTTTAGGGGGAAGGTGTTTTTTTTAATGGGGTCTGGTTTTGATGATGGCTCATTTATAATGTCTGCATAGTTCTTTCACAGTGCCTTTAATGTATTTTGCTGACAGGAAATGTAGGTGCCTTTACATGTATTTTGCTTTCTCTTGCTTTGTCACTAAGCCAGCATTATTATGGAGTATAAAACTATGCTCCTTGTCTACCACTGTGCCTAAGCCGGATGGAGCGGGCCATTAGTACTTGGGTGCAGTACGGCTCTGCTGAGTTCCAGCTCATGGGTAGGTTTGGGAAGTTACCCTGTGTTACCCAGCTTGGAATGCTGATTATGGCAAGAGTGGCAGGCTGCCATTTGCACGAAAGGGTCAAACCAGTCTGGTGTCAGATATGGATGGTAAAACGTCATCTTAGTTAATTACTAGTCTAGCTACGTTCTCCAGTTACTCATTAGGATTACTAATGATTGGGTGTTTACTCTTCTGGATGCCTATGGCTTCTTCCATCTTGAGTCTCTAGTAGCTTTCAGTCCTGGGAGGATTTCCTCAGCAAGAGAATCATACTGGCGCCTGTTTTATGGCCAGTAATGTCTTACTCTTTAATGGGGAGATTCTCTAGCAATACTGAATATAGTAATGCCTAGCATTTTGGAAAGAGCAATTGCCTTGGATGCAGTTTGTGTCCTGACCATTTGCTTATTTTGGCTAATTTTGACTCCTCTGAGTTCCTGATATGCTTTTATTCATAGCAGCAAAATACTCCCCTAAAGGGGGACAGTGTGTCACAAATAAGGGTGAAAATGAGGGGCTGGGAACAGAGTACAGACTGCCTCTTTGCTGGTGCTAGGCACTGAACTGCTTTTGAGCTCTGGTATTGCACAGTTTTTGTTGTTGGAAAGCTGAGGCTAAGTATTTATGTAGGATAGCAGCAGCAACATCCTAAACATGGCATATTAGTGTGCATCTTAGTGTGGTAATTGTGATAGATGCATTTATTATGCTGTACTCTATCTAGCTGAAGCTGTCCCAGGCTAGTTATTCTGTCTTTGTACAAGTAAAAGATTAAATTACAGATCATTGTGAAAAATGTCAAACTGTAAATTAAGATGACTTTCTTTCTGTGAAAAGACTTTTGTTTTCTACCTTTCTTTTCTCCTCTTTGCCAGCCCCACTCCTAACTCCAGATTCAAGGGTGTCCTGTAAGTTGGTGTTTGTGTTACTGTGTATGAAATATGTGAATGACAGATATGGACTTCTTCTTTCATGTGTGCTGAATTTTTAAAGAAAGTTAAATACAAAAGGGTTCTTGTTTCAGAGTTGTTTACTAGACTAACTACTACATGTTCAAATAATGTTCTCAATTTTCTACACATGAATAATAATTTTTAGAAATTTTTCTTGCCTAAACCCAGAAAAATAACAAAGTACCTTGATGCATGTGTTAGCAACTGGCCATGAAGTTCAACAAAAATCTTTTTTACGCTCTTGTTGCTTTTCAGTTTCCAAAGTGTTGAAATTGTGGAGGTAGCTTTGGCACTTTCTTCAGCTTGCGGAGGTTAGCAGCAGGTTCTGTGGCTGCAGTCATTGTGAGAGGGGCAGCTCCATGTTGCAAGCACTCTGCTGCACAGGGTTGAGATTTGACAAGAAGGCATGTTGAAATTTTGAGGATATGATGGGGGGACAAGTAACTGCCTAATACAAAATGTTAAATAAATATTTCTTACTAGAATGTAAGCATTACAAATAATTGGTAAATTTCAAAATGGAAATGGCTTTTATGTATTCTGTAACTGCCAAATATTAAGGTTTGTAGATACAAAATTTTAACATATCATGGAATGAAATTTTATCAAATTGAATCTATTCAAACAGTCCTGTAGTGAGGAGTCTGTTCAACCGTAGCTGTTTCTTCTGAGATCCTTTCAGGATCCCTTCACTGTTCAGAGCATAATAGTGGGGTTTTTAGTGATCACTGTTCCTGCAGTTCAGCATTAGAAAAAGAAATATTTAAGTTCACTGATTTTAACAGCTATTACTGCTCATCTCTATTGCTGTAGATAATTGCTGAGATTCTGGGTTTGATGGTTTTTCAAGTGAAGGTGTTAGAAGGAGAAGTCCTCAAAACAATGTGCGTACATCAGGAGTTATTTAGAAATTTAATTTCTTTATGACCTTGTTACTTGACAAGCCTTTGGTGAACTTCAGCTGTAGTTTCAGAATGTGGAAGTTTTGCTCAGGTCACTGGGAAGTGCAGAAACGGATGGGTTAGTAGTAAATCAATGTTAAGTGCATTTTTGTTGTGCATGTTCCAGAAGTTCAATGTTAAGTCCATTTTTGTCAGGCACGTTCCAGAAGTATAGGAATCCTTTATGAAGGATCCACCACCTTCTTATCTTACTCATCTGAATATTGCTATCTAAGGTCTGTCTTTGAGGTCTTTGCAAGGTTGCATCCCAGAGTATGCTGCTGACTGTGCTAATATATTTTTCTTTCAAGCTGGGGCTCCTCAGCAGAGTGACCGAATCAGTGAAAAACATTGTACCAGGATGGCTGCAGAAGTATTTCAATAAAAGGGAAGATAAATGTGTAGATATGAATGAATCTGCAAGCGAGGAAGAGAATCCAGTAAACTATCACCATGATTATGCAAATGAAGATGCCATGGTAATTGATGGGAGAGTCACGCCTGAATCAGCAAGAATTAATTTAGAAGGTATGTGAAGTATCATTTAGTATTCTGACCATCTGTATTTATTCACAGATTTCTAGTTTTGAATCTGCATTTCTAGGGGAGGCTGGAAGGAGCGTTTGGACAGAAAAAAAGCAAACAACAAAAAACCCCGCAACACCCAAACTAAAATGACCAACTTGCCAAAAAACCCCAAACCAAAATAACCCCACACATAGGAAAAACAAAGGAAAAAGCCTCAGTAACTCAGTTTTTAGACCTGGCTTAGCTTCAAAGTTTAAACATACTTACGGAGTGAACTACGGAGTTCACTTAGAGCCCTTGGAAGTCATGAGTTAACTTCAGGTACTCAAGTAGCCAAGTGCAAAATATTGGTAGCATTCTTTTTTGCAAGTGTGTTGGGTTACATTTTCTTTTTAAAGGATCTGGGAGGAAAGTTTATCTAATTGCTTAAGGTAGTAGAAGCATTAATTTGGTTTGTTGTCCTCAAAACAAAAGACCAAATGCTAGAATGCCAGAGGAGAATTCCTTCATATGTCCTGATTTTTTTTTTCTTTTCCTTTGGGCCTCTTCAATCAATTTATTATATTTCCTTGTTGGTTTAGTGGAGATGTGGGGAACTTTGTTTATGACATTATTATTTTTAAAATATTTTGTAACATTGTGTGGCATTGCTAGCTTGAGGTCTTTGGAAACTATTTGGATCCTTGGCGAAGAAGTTTACAACTCTTTCTATCATATTAAAATTAATCTGTGTTTTATATCTATGCCTCTCACTGTTTCTGTAGTACCCTGTGAATTTGCATATGCTCTCATTTGAGTTTCTCTTAAATTAGCATGTTTGGGAGCTCAGTTTTTAATTAGGTGAGAAACTTTGTCTGAGCACATGTACATAACCATCTGTGTGGACAGTCAGCTGCTTCTGTTGTTGGCAGAATGAAAAGTGATGAGGAAATACCTTTCTCACCAATGTTATCTAATTGTAAATAAGGAGCTTTACAGCTCTCTGTGTAGCTGTAGCTTGAGCATAAGTTTGTATAAAGGAATAGAGAAGGTTTTCATGAATGAGTAACATGTGTTGGCTTTCCTGAAGAATTGTGTGAAAGGACCTTTCAGTGAGAACAGCTGCACAGCAAACTTTCTAGCACCAAGAAATCAGGAGCAGATGGGACCCGCTAGAACCTTCAATAGCTTGTGTTGCAGTTTGTGGACAGTGTAGTTAATCTTTCTAGCTATAGTTAATAATTTTTTGTTGTTGTTACTGGTATTTTTATTTTAGAAAACCTGTTTCTTTGGCTCTGAGTTACCAATGTGCAAGAGCCTGTGTTCCTTTGCTTGGCCAGCCTTTGGTCTGATAACGCTTTCTTTCATCTCAAGACAGTCTTAAAAATCTACCAGCGCTTTGGAGAATTAATTACTAGCAGTGCAGTGCTTAGGAAGATTGAAGTAGCTAGTTTAAGCTTCAGCAGAAATGTCAGGATGATAGTGTCTCAAAAATCGTGGGAGGGACTGTAGGCATATGGATATCAGACAAGATGGCCATTAATTGCTATTCTGTTCATGTGGCAAGCTGGAGCTGTGAGACTACCTCTTGCAGGACACTGGCAGTGTTTACAGACCCTTTTCATGAGGAAAAAACGCCTGTCTTACAACTGAGGCTACGTTGCTTACTTGTCCTTTGTGCCAAAATGTCAAAAACTAATGGATAGGAAATAATTTGCCTGTAGCGTAACCTGATATGGTAGAATTTGGAAGGGAGGATGATGACACCAGAACAAGTAAACCTCTGAAAATCTTTGCAAATAGGTATTTTTATGTTACATATTCAGACTGACACCATTTTTTTACAAGAAAAAAGATAAAAACCGCAGAGTTGTCCATAACTTGTCATGTAATCTCAAATTTTGGAAAGCTTATTGTAAGCATTATCTGGAGGAGAAGGAATTTATAGATGTTTGATTTAGCGAAAGACACAGTTTAAGCGCTTGAGTGCAGGGTCAGATTTTGATGAAATTCAGAAAAATCCCATCCTTAAGTACTTCGTAATGCAACATTAATGCTTGCAAGCAGTGTTGCTGTTGTAATCAGACAGATGAAACCCTATCTGGGTGAGGAAGTTAAATTCGGCTTCTCTATTTTTGTGCATAGAACTTGGCAATAAGCGTGGCTGTTGATAGAAAACAGGTTTTGGCTTCTGTGAGCTTGTCTGTAGGGAAGCTGATTGTCTCACTGTTCTTGTTTAGAGCCATCCACGAGCAGGTCTGCACTGAACTTCTCGGATGTGTTAACAAGGCCCTCCCTTCACCGGAGCCATTTGAACTGCACCGTGTTGGATTCTGCAGTCCCGCACTGTCAGCCCTCCACATCTTCCACACTTGGCATTGGCAGTCCTGGGCTGTCCCTCGTAAAGGAAATAAAAGATTCTACCTCTCAGCATGATGATGATAACATCTCAACAACCAGTGGCTTCTCCTCTAGAGCATCTGATAAAGGTAATTTCTATGTTCCCTATTCGATTTGTCTGATAACATGAAGTACTTTATATTCTTTAATACTCCACCTTGCCTTAGCAAATAAAGTAGGAGAATGTCAGCTCTAGATGTTAGAATTAAATTTAATTTTTAGTATTTTAAAAGTATGTAATCCTGTCACCTTTTAAATATAACCATGCTTGGAATACATTTATGAGTCTGTTATATTCTAAAGAGTCAGTGCTGATAAATACAATTTTAGCTTGATTATCTGTAAATCTTGAATGGGCATAATAGGAGATGAAGATGACTTTCTGTAACTTGATAGCTGGGTTGGTTGCCTAGAAGGAGGATTGACTCAGAATATCTCACAGCTGGCTAAATATGAGTAAATATGGTTGAAAAATAAAAGCACAAGATAGTCTCGATTTTTTTTTTTTTTTTACCAGGAGTCAATAAAGCAACTATTTTGACTGAACAAGTTTGGGCTGCTTTTTTTTTTTTTTTTTCCTGTTCTTGGTAGAGGGCGTAATTTGTCAATACTTCCTTGTTTTTTGCCAAATTCAGTAAAGAAGGTACACCATTTTTAAGTAAAAACACCCCAAGACATTGTATTTATGTAGAATGTGACCTAGACCTAGGTGTCTCGCTGAGAAAGAGCAAAACAGCAAGTTTGCAAATTATTCTAGTTCCCTATATAAATGGGGATGGAGGTGTGCTCAGACAGTTCTCTGGAGACCATAGTTTGACAATTCAGAGTAGGTGTTGCCAGGGTGTAGCAATATAATCTGAGTTTGCTCGAACTTTCTGGTGCATCTCTATAAGGCATACAGAAAATAGGTGGTTAACTGTGTTAATTCAGCCTTTGGGTAATTTTTCAGGTTTAAGACCTGGTCAGTTCTGTCCTGTGCTGGTTTCCAACCCTCTACCAACATAGGAAAAACTTTGTATCATTAGAGATGCACCAGTGTTTATGCAGTTCCTTTATTTTACCATGAAATAAGAAAAAATAAAATTGTGTTGTATTGGAAATGTGCTGTTAACTTGTGAATGCTTATGAAAGATTGGTATTGGATCAATATTGAAAATACTGAAGGGTCATGTATTTGTAGTTCTGTGAACAGATTTTAGGTTTGTAGTTGGTACTTGGGTTTCATACCATATGTGAAATTATTCTGTTTGAAGAGCTTTGAAGGTTAGAGTGCCTGAGAAGTCAGTGTTAAGGGACCTTTTCATTTTGTGAGATGTTTTTGTAGAGAGCTCTGGAGTTTGTGTGATGTTTAATACTAAATTTCTCTATGTACACAAGGCATTTACATATGGCATTTGTCATTTTGGCAGATATCACCGTTTCAAAAAATACTTCGGCACCACTGCTCTGGTCCCCAGAGGCTGAAAGATCTCATTCCCTCTCACAGCATCCTGCATCTAGCTCTAAAAAACCTGCATTCAATTTGTCTGCTTTTGGATCACCCTCTCCTGTAAGTACTGCACAGTATTAGTTTTCGGTAAGTTGAATGTGTAGCCATTTTACTAACCACTTACCATAATACTTTTCTGTAGTCACTTGGAAACACTTCTGTCTTTAAGACAAGACAGCTTGGGGATTCTCCATTTTACCCAGGAAAGACCTCTTATGGTGGTGCAGCTGCAGCAGCGAGACCGACAAAAGTGCAGATTTCTGCTTACCAGGTATGATAACAGTAGTGCAGTGTGAGGGAAAACATAACTGAAATACAGAAGGGGGAGCTCCGCCAAAAAAGCTCTGAGCTGGGAACTTAACTTGAAAAATGTGGCAACAGTTCCTATCTTGCCCACTCAGCCTACAATTTCTGTTTCAATTCTTGTGTAACACTTTATGTAGAAATGCTTATTATAAAGCACGAGAATGACAGTAGCATCATAGTTTCTTGTATTAGGGAGTTTCTTGGGCGGTTTCTTGTATTAGGGGTTTCCTCTGTTATGTCTTCCAGAAATTTCCATTTTCTGCCATCATCTGCTTCTGACTGTATTATAGTAAAATAGCATGTGAATAATTATAGTGTTGGCATAACTTTAAAAACTTTGTTAATAGCAGCAAAAGTTACCTCCCTGATACTTGCCTGTAGATCTTACACAAGCACTTAAACTATGAACATACTGTGCATTTTTTAATTTAGTTTAGCATTTAGTAGTTAATAAAAGGCAAATTTGCTCATCCTTTGCAGTTCTGTTACTGAGAGGGAGGCATGCAGTCCTACATGCTACATATCATGATAAACAAAAAGATGCTCTTTATTTTACTGTCATTCAGATGGCTCCTGAGAAGAGCTGCTTGTCCCCAAGTGTTCTTTGTGGTCTAAAATGAACCAGCAAATTAAAAATCCTGATTGCTCTCAGTAACTAGAGTTGAATCTAAAAGCAAGTCCGTAAAATCTGATTTGGTTCTAATTTGTTTAAATAAGAATGCCCTTTGTTAAAAAACTAAAAAGTCAAAAGGAACTTTAAGGAACTGAAGATAAGTTTGCTGGACCTATTTTGGTGGTCTGTTTCTACCATGGAACAAGGGTACTCAATTTCCGGATTCAGGGAAATCTTGAACCTTATGGGTTTTCCTGACTTGGTGTTGAGTCAAACTTGAGAACATTTAAAATTTCTGTAAGCTAGAAGTCCTCTTTGGTCAGCTATTTTTATTTTTTACAAAAATTGTGGATTATGTTGAAAAGAGGAAGTAAATATTAGGCTTTTAAAGGAGAGACAAGCTTGTTTGTTGCTGCGTACAGCGAGTCTCACTTGCGTGTTCTGTGTGTTGTGTGATCTGCTTCCTGTCTTCACGTAGTCGTGTGGGAAGCATGACATGGTTACATAAGAGGTGTAACATAGTTATTTTAAAAAGTGGTCACACTGAGGTTTTTTTAAATTATTTTCAGTCATATGGTACAACATTGACTTTTTCAGTGTATTATTTTAGATCTGTTACAGTTCAAATCAGATCTTTATCTTTCTAAACAGAGTGAAAAGATCTGCAGTCTTAGGGGAAGGGAGGAAGCGAGAGAAGTAGAACTAGAAATTCATGATGATGATTGTATACTCTGGCTTAAGATGCCATGCTTATGCCATCATGAAACTCCAAGATCTGTTTTGTTACTGAAAGTACTTTCTACAGCACAAGCTTTTGCTTAATTTCTGTTTGCCTAATCACTGCTTCAGAGACCCTATGAGCCCAACAACTTCATTTTATGACCTTTTACATTTAAGGATTTCTTATGTTGCTTTATCCCATGTGCAAGATATGCGGGGCCCCACTTAAACTTCTGTATAGTCAGTGGAGTGTATTTTTCTTCTTCATGCCTTGAATGGTCAGTGAGTGCATTTTTCTCTGTCCTAATGAGAGTATTGGTTGTATCACCAGCGTAGCCGTAGGGCATGAAATACACACGTGTGTAACTCAGAATCCACCATCGTAACATAGGCAATGCTAATTTTTCAGCCACCGATAAAAAGACAAATGAAAGCTAAACAAGCAAACGTGCAATCCTATGGTGTGACAAGTTCCACAGCACGGCGCATCTTGCAGACATTGGAGAAGATGTCAAGCCCTTTGGCGGTAAGGGGCGCTCCTTTTAACATTTTATGCCATGTGTTTTAAAAACATAGCAAATGTGCTAGTATAGGATGAAGATGTTCCTTGATGTCATGTCTGCTTCAATTTATTGCACCTGTTTTTTTTCAACAGGATGCTAAAAGGATTCCATCTTCTGTTTCTAGTCCTCTGTCTTCTGTAAGTTGATCACAAGCCCCCTGTGTTTTTGTTGGATGGAACCCTCTTGTAGGGAAATAAAACATCCTTTAATTTTGGCCCTTTTTTCCCCTGTTAGCCTGTGGACAGGAGTGTGCTGAATGTGACTAGCTTCCAATCCAGACAAAACCAGGTAAGAACCAGTAACATGTTAAGCTGTGATAGGTGACTTTCTCTGCTTTACAGGTCTTAAAAGAAATGTCACAAAATTCAGTGACAGCACACACATGAATTCAGTGTGAGGTCCAGCTGCCTTGGCTATGTGGAAATTGCTAAAAGTGTCTTTTCAATCCACACTAGATGAAAGACTGTGAAGATTACTCATTATCTTTTTATGGTGGTGTGCTGATCTATCAAGAACAATGTCTCTAGAACACACAAAGTGGTTTTATCTTTGCCTGCAGCTTGGGGTTAAGTTGCATGACAACATTCTTGTTTCAGGAAAGCTTTCTCTTACGGAAATAACAAGAAATAGAAAAATATTGATTGATTGTTCAGATCTTGAGAAGATTTTCATGTTTATTTTAAGCAAAAATAAATGCTTCAATTTTTTATTACTGCTCAAAGGCAAGGAGAAAATTGGACAGTCATTAAATTTCGTTACTTTTGTAAATTTATGCTCCTAAATTCCTATTTGTAAGTAGCACAGAATTGTTTCCGTGGTAAATCATTATTTCCTTGGTTTTGTTTAAAAAATGTTGGAGTATTATATTTATTAAATTGTGAAACCACAAAAGGTCACTTATAGCTCCGGCAGCCAAAGGAACAAAAATGGTTCTTCTTCAATGCAAGCTTTTAATTTGCTGTTATAATGAGGAAGTGAACAGAATGTTTTTAAAAGTTTCTATGCTGTTGGCTTGGTTAGAAGTATAATTAATTCTGCAGCCACTAAGGAGTTTATAAACATCTCAGATTTTCTGTACTGTCTTTGGCCATATGATGAATTACAAGAATGTTGACAAGTAGAGCATGTAAGTTTTTTACCACCTCTTAAATATTATAATAATTGAATACAAAGCTGATAATAATTGAAAACAAAGCTGATATGGATTCTGCTTTAAAATGCAGAACCACAGCTGTGATGAGGCATTTAAAAAGATCTACCAGATTTGCAGCATAGACCCTGGCATTGGTCAGAAAGTGAATGTTGCATACAGCTGTCACTGGATAAAAATGGAGAAATTATCTGCTCATAATGCTAGAATTCATAAAATTTGGCAGAGAGAAAAGGTAGCCCTTGATGAAAAGAGAGGACAGGATTGTATGTGCCCAGAAGAGGGTTCTGTGTTTTCCTACTAAAGCGAATAAATGGTTGACAGGACACTTGGATAGTCAGGCAGAAGTTGTTCAGGTGGTTCTTTTTTTTTGTGGTATTCTTCTTATTTTGAGGATCTACACTAGACCGAATAATTCTTAGTGTATTGAACATGTAACTGTGTTCCTTTTTTTTTTTCTTGTTGTACATACCTGTTTCTCTAGTTTGATACCCTTTTGCAGTAATATCATGTGCCTGGCATGTGAAGATAAGGTAGCAGATGTAGTTTCCTGGATTTATGTGTGGCTTTTGGTACTGTCCCTCTTGCATCCTTCTGGGCAAGTTTTCCAGCTCTGGGATGAGCTGGTTGAACAATAGGACGCAAAAGGTTGCAGTGAATTTGTCTACATCTGGCTGGTGACCAGTCACCAGTGGTGTTCCTCAGGATCAGTTCTGGGGCCAGTGCTGTTCAAAATACCTCTCGGTGATCTGGAGGCACGAATTGAATGGCCCTTAGCAGGTTTGCTGATGGTATGAAACAGGGAGGTGCTGCTGACTCTCTTGAGAGACAAGAGTCCTTGCAGAGAGGTAGAGTGGAGCATTGGGCAGTCATCAGTGGGATGAAGTTTAACAAATCCAAATGCCAGATCGTCATCATTAAGACCGTGGGACTGAGTGCACCCTCGGGCAAGTTTGCAGGTGACACTGAACTGAGCGGTGCACTTGACACATGTGTGGGATGCCATCCCGAAGGACCAGGACAAGCTCTAGAAGAAGTGAGCTCATGTGAAGGTCATGCAGTTCTGCACCTGGGTTGGGGCACAACCATCTGTTGATACTAATTTAAATAGTAGGTACATCCTAAGTCTCACTCTTCTTATCACCAAGGCTACAGATGATTTGATATATCATGGGGCCTTTTTGGGTCTTCTTCTTTCTCTGTTCAGTTAAGCCAGTTTTGCAGATTATATAGTGCTTTCTGTTTAGCAATTTGCCTTTGTCTGTAAAAAAGCTTTCACAAGAAAAGTCAGACCAGTGCTTTTAAGAGCATCAAATGCAAATCTAAAGCATTGGAACATGCATTAATGAGACTTCTTTAAAAACATTTCACAATTTTTTTTTTTATTTAAGTGTAACTTCAAAGGAAAAAAAAGTAGGAAAAAAAGAAACCCGGAACCTGGTTTAACTCTGCTGAAGAGTTTCAGTATTAAATTAATGGATTAAGTCAGTAAAAAAAAAATCACGGTGAGGGCAGAGGAGGGGAAAGGATGGGAGCATATTATTGTAACATGAGTTATTTTGCTTTTAGGAATATAGTTTATTTTGTCTGTGAAGTAACTGCCAGAGTTTGACACAGGATTCCGTCAGACTTTGACTATTCCTGTAGCTTTTTGGATTTTATAACTGATTTTCTGGTGATTTCCTTCTGCAAGCTAAATATTTTCAACACTTCCACATAGTTTTCACTGGGTGCTGAGACTGGTGGGAGGTTTGTAGTTCTGTAACTTTTATCATCAGTCAATGCTGTGGTAAGTCAGGTGGGTGCAAGGATAAATTGATTGCTGCTTCCCTTTCAAAGGTGGATTCGCAACATCCTCCTGTCCAGAAACTTGTGACACCAAAGCCAATCTCCCTGACAGGGAGTCGGATCACGTATTTTAAACCATCTCTGAAATCAGCTACTAATTCCAGAAAAATTCACCAAAGGGTAGATACAGACCACCAAGTAAGCAAATTTTCATGTCCTAATCTGCCTGCTTCTTGCAAAATTGGAATGTGTCTAACCAGTCTACTAAGGTGCTCTTTTTTGCAAGAGCACCAATAGTATACTCGAGGTAAGCATTAAGAAAAGACAGTGGGAAGCATTGTGAAAGAGATATTGAGAGGTTTTATGAATATAATTGTATCTTTGGCATACTGAGTGGCTGGTTCTTATTTTCAGAATGTGGTGGTATGCTGCTGGGCCAGGGTTTTCGCAGTTAAAGAATATTAAAATACAGAAACACAAATTTCCTTTACATATGCTGCTGTTGAGAAAGGTGGTGGAACGTGCTGATGTTGCGTATAAAATGTTTTAGGTGAACTGTGGTCTCCAAGTGAGATTTCTAGCAATTACCAATTCAGATTGCTTTTTTAATTACCCATTCTGATCACTTTGGTGTTGATGGAGTCCTTGATAAACTTTCCTTAAAACAATACTGGTATCTCTTTCAGAAAAAAAGGCACCCGTGGTTTCAGTATCTGAATGTAAAAATGACCAGGTATAAATATATGGGCTGGAGATTAGGTGAATAGTCAGGGTAGTTAGGGAACAAGCTTAAGCAGATGAGGTGTATTTAGTGGTATAAATAAAATAACCAAAACAGCACAAAATATGTTTTTGGTTGTCTTCTCTTTGTGTTTTGTTTATAAATATATTCAGATAAATCTTGAAATAAATAAAACTTGTTTTGCAGGACATGATGGAAGAGAGTTTTCCTGCAGAAAAGGCTGTAAAATCATCTGAAAGGTATGACAAATCTATTCATTTAAAATGCTTGAAAGAAGAAAGCCCCTCTCCTTTGTCAGTACAGTCTGCATGCTTGCCTTCTTTTTGAGGGGTAGGAACGGTTCTCAGTACAAGGAATAGAAAAAGTGTAATAGTTGGTGTCATGAGAGTGTTTAACTACTTGTGCAACTTGGTGTTCATTAGGGGAGCAGCTATTAGTTTAAGGTAATTAAATAATTACTTGGAGTCTGAAGGCTTTTTTCCGAGGAATTTGTTTCTAAAAAATTCTTTATAATGTGAAATGTTTTACAGTTCAATGGTAATTATTTTTTGGGGGTTTTTTGTGGTGTTGTTTTTGGTTTTTTTGGGTTTTGTTCATTTTAGGTTTTATCTATTTATTTATTTATTTATTTATTCATACAAAAAGCTAGAGGAAGATTGTTTTTTAGTGTTGTTACATGACAAAGGCACTGTCTGCTCTGTGAGTTTCCATGAAAAACAGAAACCGTTTAGAGTCATCTGAAGACAAATGCCAGCTTGTCTCTGAAAAAAAAAATCCGGGAGAGTTCATAATTGTATTTCTTCTTGAGGACATTGTCTTGCATTATGCTGCTTGCTTGGCATAGAATGACTTGAGATAATATTGATGACTCTCCCTTCTGGGGAACTAATCTTTTGGGTGAATTAAGGCGCTGTGTGTTCGGAAGATACCCTTTTTTTGAGGATTCAAACCTTTCAAAGAACGGTATTAGGGATTCTGCTAATGTGTTGGCTCTGTGTTCATCTTCCAAGCAATTCTTACATTGCCTTGGGCATTCTTTGGCTTACAAAAAACCCCAAAGCCGACCCTTTGTTTTACAGTCTAGTAGTTTGACTTTACAGGAGCCATCTTTGGTTTTGGCAGAAGTGCTGTTAGGTTTTAATTGTGGGTATTCAAACAGTTCTAAGTTTTCTTTGGTGCAGTTCCTTAATACATGTAGAAGGGAGATCCAGGAAACTGATCCTGCTTTTGATTTGTTTCGCAAGTTTTACTGCTGTGTTTCTACTTTTGACTTTAGACTAGATGCTCCTTTTATTTTAACTCTTTTATAAAGCCAGTCTCTATTGATTGTCATATTGTGGAGTAGGAATACAAACTAATAAGGGCCTGAGTCTCTTCATGCAACTAACCTCCTTTTTACTTTGGTACATCTCTGTTCAGCCTAACAAAGGCTGTTTAGTTTTTAAACCAGTGTCAGAATTGTAGATTGGACTGACTTGCTTGAAGACAGAACTGTCTTTGCCCCTTAAAAGCTGACAAGTGTTAACAGAAAAGAGGAATATGGACTATCATAGACTTGCTGTAATTGTCTGAATAAAGGTTTATTTTGACATGAGATTTTATTTCATAATTCAAATTGATTGTCACTTTGGATTAGGGAAGAGTTGAGCATATGGCCTTAAGGATCTGGTTTCCTCTCAGTGGTTACAGTGCTGAACAGATGTTTGCAACTATCTGAGAGATTTAGACCAACTCTTTTCCTCAGTCCTCTAGAAACTTGGTATCTTCCAGTGTCATCCAATGTACTTTTGTAATGACTGACTGGCTGCAGGATAAGCTTGATATGGTAATTTTTTTCAAGGATCATAATGCCATGCTGCTTTTTATTGTCATTATTCCTTAGTTCACTTCTCTTTTGGGATGTGGGTTTGGTTTGTTGTTGTGGGGGGGGGTGTTGTGTGTGTGGGAAGGTGCACATTTGTTTGTTTTGAGGTTTTTCTTTTGGTTTTTGTTTTCCCTTCCCACTTAGATTAGGGAGTCTTTCTGATTTAGATCCAGGCTTTTGTAATCAACAGAGAAATGCCTTTGTATGCCTTACAAAAGGGATCTGTATTCATGTCTAAATAGACTTCTGGAATGTTGGCACACCCAAACACCTCTGCTGCTTCTTCTGATGGCCTCAGGAAAGCCAGAGCTACTTAAGAAGCTTCTGTCATATTTTCTTGCCACACAGGTTTAAGCCTCTCAATTCCATAAGAGCTGTTGGCGGCATTTCCTGTGCGCACACACATGCCCGCCCCCTGCCCGTATATTTTTAGTTATTCTTTTATGTCCTTTCAGAGATACATGCTCATCACACAGTCAGAGAACTGGCAGTCAAAATTTCCACTGTCTGGACTATTAAAAGCAAACATTAGAAAATAACAATCTAAATCAGTTCTTCTATTTCAGGTCTTCTGGCATAGTCATCATTCATTTATGGATGTTGTGACTGTTTTTTATGTATGTTATTCTCATTGCTGCTCTTATTCATCTTTTGCTGTTTAGAGCACCAGCTATTTACCAGCATTTAGGAACTTATGGGATGTTTTTTTCTGATTCTCATTAGCACACAACAGTTCTAGGATTAATAGAAATTAAAGGACAGTTCTAGGATTAATTGAAACAATTACTTGATAAATATTGGGGTTTTTCTCCTTTTTTTTTTTTCTTTCTTTTTAATCCCCTTCCCCAACTTATGTATTTTTATTCTGTTCCAGCAATTCGAGCTACCCCAAGCTTGATACTCCTGCATCCAACGGTCTGTCTTTAGGAGGAAGGATGGATAGTGCCTGTGGCAAGATGAGAAGGGAAAGGGAGCGATACTGTGCACCAAGACCTGGACAAAAACAACAACTGGTAAGGGTCTCTCAGGTTAATTGATCTCTTCTGTGATTACTGAGATAAACAGCTTCATTGCCCCGAAGTAATTTACAATATTGCCATTTCAGTTTTGTGGGTGTTTGGCTGTGGATTTCAGAGCAGGCTCCAGTTTAGTTATCTGTATAAATGCTTCAACTTTGGTTTTATATTTTTAAAATCTTCCATTGTATTATCTTGGATATTCTTCACGCTATAAAGTTTCTTATTAGTTGTTAAATGAATAAATTTGATAAGAGGTTTGTAGAGTTTTTAGAAAAGAATGAAGTGCCAAGTATTTTAAAAAAGGTGGGTTTATTTTGTTTTTTATATGTAAATCATTTAGAAAGGTATGAGCCAAGAGCCTGAAGCAGAAGACAGTGTTTTGCATGTTTGCTAATGATCATTCACAATTTTTGGCACTTGCAAAGTCATTGTGAAGGGCTTTTTTTCCTTGTTTTAATGGGGAAACTCCATTTAATGCAGTGGTAGTCACTGTTATCCCAAGGATTATTTTTCTGCCTGAGTGTTACATAAGTGGCCTACTACTAGATCTTAAATCTAAAGAGGTTAACTTGGTCTTTTGGCTGATGCAAAATGAAGAAGTAGTAAATGCTGGAGAATGTAACAGAAATGGTCTCAATATCAAGGTGTGATAGACTCTTCAGAGCAGATCTCTGAAATATATAATCTGTGGGGTACATGAAATGTCTGTAGTAGCAAAGTGCATCTCTGCTTAGTCACTTCTGAGTAGACATTGGTACTACGTCCAAATCCTGACTATTCCCATTTAAACTCTAACCAATCTAATCTTGGTAACCAAAGGGTTTAAAAGGCAAGGGTAAGAGCAGAAGCTTTTAAGGTACACTGATTTCTGAATTTTAAATTGGCATCCTGATACATGATACTGACTAGATTTACCAGAGTATGATCCTGTATGTCGCTCATCACAATTTCATTTTTGACTTTCTGTGCTTTGGTTTGGTTTGGGGGTTTTGGTACTCAAAGGAACACACATCCTTCTTAAAATACTATGTTTTTCCAAGTTCAAGCGACTTCAGAGACTTTGTCAGCTGTCCTACCTAATTTTGCAAGAGGAACACTTTCTTACTTGCCATGGAGTTGTGCTCTTAATTAAAGAGATAAGGGAATAATAGAATCCCAGAATGGTTATGTCATTCTAGATCTTTATTAACTAATGGAGAAAACCAAAAATAAATCTTATCTGCGCCCCTCTGTCTTCTGCTCAGGTAACAATTTTGAGCTTACTTTCAGTACTCTTACTGGACAGGTTGTGGATATAGTATCGCATAGAAACTTGCCTGCCATAAATAAAAATGACATGGCAGACTTATGTGGGAGGTTAGGATTCCTTTGGAAAACCTGCTTTGTCTACAGATCTCTGTGTTACATTTAACTTTGTTAATGGGCGGACAGGGTAAGATGGTAGTAGGTCTCGTGAAAAATAAAACCGAAAATTTACAACTTTTTAAAGAAAGAGAAAGACTGAAATCTAAAACTATTCTAAAGAAAGTAAAAAATTAGATTTTGCAGCTTCTTTAAAGAAGAAATTAAGCTAACAAAAACTAAAATTTGCACCTAGGAGATGGAGCAGGAAGAGCTACCTGAAGTACCCCTGCCCATCAGTACTGCATCGCTGCCGACATTCAGCTTCAGTTTCCCTGCCAGTAGTGCTGTCTCCTCATCACCCAGCATTGTTTCAAAAGCAGTGATGAACAAGGTAAATCTTTGCTGTATACTGTGAATACTTTTTCAGGGTGAATACATCCCCCTTGCCAAATGTTAACTTTTTCTGTGGTGCTCATGAAACTAAGCAAACTGAGTTTATAACCTGTTGAATTAAACAGGGTTTTATTCAGATTGGGGGGTGGGGAGGATGACATATTTTGATATGGCTTCTTCTAGCTTATACACTCACTTGCATGCTTTCTCTTATAACTCTTAGCTGTGGATCAGAAATATCAAACATCAGATTCCCCAGCTTCACTGCAGAATATCTGTTAGATAGTGAATTCAGGTAGCTGCTGTTCTTTCACTGGGATTTTTTTCTCTTAGATACAAACTTTATTCTTTTGAAAATGCAGGTACAACCAACAAGTAATGTTGGCAGTCCTACGTTTGTATTTTCATCTCCAATTGTGAAATCTACCGAGGTGGAAGTGCTACCTCCCTTGTCTGTAAGTAAAATAAATCCCAACATTTTCTCAAGGCTTTAGTAGAATACTGTGGAACAGTAAAGCAGAATTGACCCTGGTAAGGTGGCAAACAAATGTATGGATTTCTGATTTGTAATTTTTCACCCAGCACCCACCAAAAGTTTGAAGACTGGATTTCAGATTATTATTTGTATGTGAAACTTGATTAAACTTAACATCTAAAAAAACCCTCTCTTTTTTTATAGCAAATTAAGTTTACATTTAGTGTTCCTGTCGTAAAGTCATCAGAGCTTTCTGGATCCACTGATACACCAGTGACATCCATCCTTAGTCCAGGTAACGAAAATTTTAGCATTTCAAACATACAGTGTTAATTCTCTTCTTTTTTTTTTTGTATGTTAAAAAGTTAATCTGTCATTTCTAATCTTGTTAGAAATTCCAGGCAAAGTGTGTTTTCAGTGACAGGGTCTGCTTTTAGCCAGATTATAACTATAAACTCTTGTGAGTAAGGTTAAATTTTGAAGAATCTTATTTAAGAAGAATGAAACATGGAAATTCTTGTTTATAGCAAACATGAATGTATTCTAAGTGGATTTCTTTGTAAAAGGTGGGTTTTGTTTTATTTTTAAAGGTAGTGCCACTGTAAACAGCACCAGCAATAAGAAGGAAGAAGAAGAAGAATATGATGGGTTCTGCAAACCTGCTAAGTTCTTAAAGCAAGGAAGTGTGTTAGACATTCTAAAAAGCCCTGGTGAGATAATGAATTCTTTAAAAATATTTTGCAGAGAATATTCTTGAATATAGGTGCATTGATTTTTAACAAGCCCATCACAACAGCAACCAAAAAACCCCCAGACAATTTGTCACAGTTAAGGCAGTAAATACAGACTTAAATGCTACATCTGTTATGCTTCATGCCCCCTTCTGTTATAAGGGGTGTTCATTGCTGACAAGAAAACTGCAGCTCCAAACTGGATGAGTTGCTTCTCCTTTACATGTTAGGTTGTAATTTAAATATAAAAAGAATTAGTCAAAGAATCTGTGTTTTGTTTAAATAAATAAAATGTATGTCATTGGAAAGGAAATGTTTTTAAAATGCATTTCAAACATTCCTCTCTCACCTTCACCATCTCCAGAAATTAAGAATGATGAAGATAATTTCATTCCTAAAGGTGTTTTAGAAGTTGCATCTCTTTTGACCCTAAATGTTGACAGTTACTATGGGTTCAGATGTCAATTTTAAGTAGCAGGGGACTGTCTCACTTTAAAAAAAAGGTTTTCAAGTCATTGTGATAGTTTTCAACTGTTGAGTAAAATGTGTATATGAGTAAAATGTGTGTAGACTATGCTTTTTTGTTTTAGGAAAAAGGACTTAATTGAACTTTATCTTTCCCATAAGCTTTGAGATACAGCAGGACTTCTTATTACAAAATCTATGTACAACTTAAGGCAGTGCCTATTTTTATATTGCAAAGAGCCAAGTGCGAGAAAATACACTGTGTGTTTTGTCTAAGGAAAGACCTGTGGGTGAAGTGGCATTAGCTTTCTTTAGCAGTTTAACAGAATCAGGTTCTAAATCCACACTGTTCAAAGATTCCAATTCTAATATGAAAAAACAATCCCAAAGCAACAATAATATAACAATAAAAAGAGAAAGTCTTTATTTTAGCTATACACTTAAACTGTGCTGATATTTAAGATGTGTTGCTATAGCATTTTCCTTAGTGTTTCCATATTGGTGGTTCTTCTTTTCTGAAAAGTTTGCACTTTTAAATAGTTGCCCTGTGCCCAGTGCATTTTGAACCAAGTTTATAGGAAAAAAAAAATGGTGTGTTTGTCTTAATTTTTATTGCTTAATTATTACTCAGTATTTGTGGGGTAATACTGTGTGGATTGCTGCTCCAAGTATACTGCTGTACAGCTACTAAGTAAATGTGAGTCATGTACTATGGTAGAAATAGCTTTAGAAATTTGATTTGATTGGGCATGGTGTCTTAAAATGAAATTGGAGTCTTTCCAGTCAGTGACAGATCATCAGCTTTCAGTACTGTTTGTTTATCCTTGTATCTACCAGTGTAGTGGCAGATACAAATGAAATTTGTATTTAAAACTTTCTTGGAAGTGAAGAGTTAAATCAAGCTTTAAATAAGCGTTCTGTTATGTCCCAGCTCAGGATATGAAATTTCATCCCTTTAGATAAGATTTCCATGGACTTCCTCTTGCAGTTAGATGGAATGTATACTTGTAACCATTGGCACTAGGTTTAGATTTGTGCTGTCTACTATTATAAGTAACTTCCATGTAGCCAAGGTACAGCTTCATCAGTAAGAGCTCTCCTTTTTCTTTTTTTTAAACTAGGCTTTATGTCTGGGAAAGCACCCTCCTGTTCATCTGCACAGCCTGTTACGAGCACAGTAGTCTATACAAGGCCTGCAATAAGTAGTTTTTCTGCAGGTAAAGACGCCTCTAAACAAGCGTCCTCGTTTTGGCAGTCTGACACACATGACCCGTGTCTGCAGAACAAAACCACAGATGGCAAATGTGTAACATGTGAAGCTGCTAAAGTGTCCACTGTTGAGAGTACGAAGCAGACGATCAGTGTGAGTCCGTGTGTCTCCTCCAAGACAACAGTGCCCACAGCGGCGACACTGGGCTTCGAAGACAAATTTAAACCGGCACCCAACACGTGGGATTGTGATACCTGTCTGGTCCACAACAAACCTGAAGCTACGAAATGCATAGCATGTGACACACCAAAGCCTGGAACAGGAGTGATGCCTGCTCTGACAATGCCAGTTGTCACGGACAGCTCGGTGACAGTGACATCCACCTCCGGCAGCACTGGCACAACAGTCACTCTGGGGTTTGGAGACAAATTTAAACAGCCGAAAGGCTCTTGGAACTGTTCAGCGTGCCTTCTACAAAACAAGGCAGAAGACAGCAAATGTGTAGCTTGTCAGTCTGAGAAACCAGGTTTGCTCTTTTCTTCTCTGTTGTTTCAGTCTTAGTCTATGAGCATTTTTTAAGGAATAAAATATGTTGCATATAAAAAATACTTTGAGCAGCATGGCTGTATGCCAGGCAAGATGGATTAGTGGCTCTCTGCATGAGTGGTTGCCGGCACTTTAGAGGTCTCAGCCCAGATTCCAGTCTGTCACATGGGTTGAACTGATTGTGAAATGTGTTCGTGCAGAGCTGAATTGAAGCAAATATACCCTGCTTTACAGCTAGTGAGGAAAGATGACTAAAATGGATTCTTGATTAACTTAAAACCATTTGACTCATTTTCGTTGGGGAAAAATGTGAGCTCCTTGCAAGGAGCTAAAAACTACTGAATTTCTTGGGGTTTCATTTTCCTCTTTCAAAACATAGGTAGAAGCAGTATTTGCACAACATGGCTTAAAATGTCTCCAGTCAGCATTTGTGTGGAATTGAGCAGAGGCATGAAGCCAGATTTCAAGTCAGTGTAGTTTTTAACTAGTTGTCTTGTGCTAAAACAGAACCATATGTTCAAAATTGCAAAGTTACAATATGTTTGTCAAGGGGATGAGTGAAGCAGGTAAAATGGGAGGACATAAATTCGCCGGATGAGCTGTGGAAAAGAAGAGCCATTCCTGTCTAGGAAACGTTACTGCTTTGAATTTGAGAAATTGCCTTGTGTCTTTCTCTTGCATGCCACCCTCAGTGGTTCATTGTCGATGAAGAGTGCAATTATGTGATGCTTTTGTTCCTTTGGGATGTCTGCTTCACTCCTGACACTTGTGGAGCTCAAGTTTGCTCTTGGGGTGCAGCATCAAGTGCCATCTTTTCCGTTACAGGGGAGATAAGTCAGAGGGCAAGTGTTGGATTTCACACCTCAGCAGCAGTAGGTTTCTGCTGCTGTTGAAGGCAGTGTAGCTTGTGTGGTGGACACAGAGTTGTGGGTTTGGAAGCTTTCAGTTCCTTTTTTTCTTTTGTTACTATATAGTTTGAATGTGTCCTGTCCTTGTGACTTGCTGATGAATCATTCTAGTGAATTCTCACCCTTGCATCACTTGACAGTGATCATTAACTCGAGCGATGATAAGTTTGACTACCGGTAACTGGTGTCACCAGGAATTCTTTTAGTAGTTCTAGTTCAATACAGCACCTGTAATTTACATCTGAAATCGGCTGTGTTGCTGTATTTTATGAATTGCAGTTGCCATTTAAATCACTGGTTCAGTTTGTTCTTAAATTCATATATAGATTATAAAGAAGGATCCAGGTGTTCACATTCTCAGATTGTGTTTGACTCAAATCAATTTGTAGCTTGATGTTTTTTTACTGTTCCACTTGTGTGCTTTGCAATTTAGTGAGCAAACCTTCTTAAAAGGTTTGTGTATGATTTAAGCAGGATGATTAACTATCTTGCTTCTTTTTCAGGGAGTTCAGTGCCTGTGACCAGTAGCAGTGTTTCTGCATTTTCTGCTTCTTCTGGAGGTTTTCTGGATTTAGACAAATTCAAGATGCCTGAAGGAAGTTGGGAATGTGAGAGCTGCTTGGTCCAAAACAAAGCAGAAGCCACAAAATGCATAGCCTGTCAAAGTGCGAAGCCAGGCACCACAGCAGAGCTCAAAGGTAATACTGAGAAGAATAAGGATGTGCATTCTGCAACTTTTTTGCTTTTTAAAATTTTTTTTAAGTACAGTGATTTTTCCTTTGAGTATGGCAAAACAGTCCATTTGTTGTTTAGGAATGTTGCTTAAATAAGATTGTGTGCATACATTTCCACACCCATTTTCCAGATAAGGATTGCGTTTTTCAGAGGAAAGCTTGTGTCAGTGACATAGTTGTTTGTTTCAAGCCCTTATGTGTGTTGTTCATTTAGAGTTTAGACAAAAACCATGGTCTTTCAAAGAGCTCAGCAGTGTGCCTTTCCTAGCCAGGTGCTGCACAGAAGAGCACCATGGCAAAAAGATATGTGTAGAGAGAAAGTGTGGAGTTTCCTTACTTGTCTGCATGTGCAGGGGGTGTTTTGTTGTACAGTTTTGACTCTGGGAAAGCTCAAGATGAGAATCCCAGCCATGTAGCTAAAGCCTGCATGTATTACATCATATATTGCAAACTTGACATTGTGGCTTATTTCTGCAGGTTTTGGTACAGCTACTGTGTCTACAAATGCTGCAATGCCATCATTTACATTTGGTGTCCCGTTATCGTCCTCTGAATCTTCTCAAACGTTAAGTAGCACAGGAAATTTTAAATTTGGAGAACAAAGTAGCTTTAAGTTCGGCATTGCATCCGAATCTGCATCGTCCACCACTGTGACTGGAGGATTTAAGTTTCCTACTGCTTCAGGGAACTTCAAATTTGGAGTTTCTTCCTCAGACTCTAAATCAGAAGACAGCAAAAAAGAAAGTAAAAGTAACAGTTTTACCTTTGGACTTCCATCGACAAGCAGTCCTGCTCCTTCAACATTTCAGTTTGGAACAACAAGTCTGGGGCAGCAGGAAAAAAAAGAGGAACCAGTTTTGGGAGGTTTTGGTTTTGCTACAAGTTCTACTTCTTCCATAGCTACTAATGAGAATAAAACTGGAGTCGGTGGCTTCACTTTTGGAACTGTGGCAGAAAAGGATGCAGCATCACCTGCTTTGCCATTTAAGAAATCAGATGAGAAAAAAGATGAAACTGTTTCAACGAAGGGAGGCTTTTCTTTCGGCAGTGTGGAGTCTGCACCTGCCTCACAGTTTGTTTTGGGAAGGGCAGAAGAGAAGCAGGACTCTGTCACTTCTGCTGGTCCGTTAGCATTTGGAAAGAAAGCTGACAATGAAGAGTTAAAGACACAGCCTATCTTTTCATCTGGGACAGCTGAACATACCAAAGAGGAGAGCACGGCAAAACCTGTATTCAATTTTAGTTTTGGTAAACCACCAGAAAAGGAAAATGAGCAGGCAAAAGCACCTTTTGCCTTTGGGGCACCAACCAGTACTTGCGGTAAACAGAACATCTTTTGCCTTCACTTCTCTGCTTGTGTTTATGAAATAATACCTCTGAGGCTGCACTGGACAACATCTATGGGATTGATACACTACCTGCAGCCTGTCTTTAGTTCTAGTTGTTGATGTGTAGGCAATATGTGGCAATTTTTTTTGTAGATTTCAGTGAGTTTTAGTACTATGTTTAGACAAAAAAAAAAAAATTTGCCGCAACTTAATGAACCTGTA
This sequence comes from Motacilla alba alba, assembly GCF_015832195.1. Lineage (NCBI taxonomy): Eukaryota > Metazoa > Chordata > Aves > Passeriformes > Motacillidae > Motacilla > Motacilla alba. The sequence continues at coordinate 63,881,445 of NC_052017.1, read as the reverse complement.
TTGCTGCTTGTGTAAGCACAAAAGTTGTACTGTCTCGGTAGTAGCAGCTCAGTTGGTGATAAAAGGTGTAATATGGTGCAGTATAGAGGCCTCATACTAGTGCTGTTTTTTATAGTGAAAGGGAAGAAGAGAGGGAATATCTTCTTTCCATCTACTTGCAGCTGTGCCTCAGTTTTTCTACTGCTATAAAGGTGCAAAAATCAGTTCACAGATAATGCACAGTTTTGTATCCTTTAATTCGTTGAAAGTTTGCAGTGGAGGATTAAAGTTTTTCAGTGATGGTTGCTGTGTGAAAAGTTCTTTGTTGTTAAACTCCATTTGTGTGACTTAGCAGTAACTGTGTTTTGTCCTTTCAGATCAAGGAGCATCCTTCAGCTTCTTGAGCTCCAGTTCCTCCAGCACAGTGGTACCCACCACTTCAGCCAACAGCAGCAGCGTGTTTGGCAGCACCCTCTCTTCCTCAAACCCTCAGCCAGTTCCCACTCCCTTTGTGTTTGGACAGCCCAGCAACACTGTGACCAGCTCTGTTTTTGGCAATCCTGCAGAATCTGCAGCATCTCAGTCATTTGGCTTCTCTCAAGAGAACAAACCAGCAACCACATCTTCCAGCACTGGCTCGACTCTTACTCCATTTCTCTTTCGTTCAGGAGAGAGTAGTACCAATGCACCAAATTCAGGATTTACTTTTGGAGCCACAACTACATCAAATTCAACAGGTATGTTTTAAATAGCTGCTCTTCTAATTTTCTCATTTGATTTTATGTAGTAGACTAAGGAGATACTGTTTCATGAATATTTTGCTTTGGAAAATGTGCAGGCTAAATGCATAGATGTAGAGGAAGATACTGAGGATATATATTCAGCAATGTTCATTTGGGCTCATTTTTCTTCAGTGTGGAAAATACAGTTTAGGAATGAACTGGCACCACAGTTGTTTTATGTAAAGGACAAAGCTTTAGTGGATTTCAATTTGTACGGGAGCTTTTCACCATGGGAATGATAATTTCTTTCTTCAGTCACTGTTAGTCCAGTGTTTACAGTTACAAGTCAATGAATTACAACTTTCCTGCTTTTGCGCTTCTATACGTAAAACTCTGGATTCCTGGAAATAATGTCAAGCTTTGCCAAGTCCTTCCTTGACAAGTAGATATAAAGGGAGTACTTCAACATGCAATTAATGCTTCTTAAGGGTTGGTTTCTACTAAGGAGCATGGCCAGTGCATGTTAATTTTCTAGGAACTTAGAGAAGGCAGCAGTAAGAAATAGAGTTTCTTCATGTTTTATGTGTGTTACTCCACTGCCTGAATTGCATGAACAAATACATGACTAAATATACCAAATTATCTGTATTCCTATGAGCCATGCAGGGTGTTGGAAATAAGATTGACTCTGTAAGGGAAAGACTTAATCTAGTTTGATCATGACAGCTTAACTTAGTCACAAAGGTTTAATTTGCACACTTCTTTGTGGATCAGAAACAGAGAAAACAGTTCTAAATGACAGCAACCAGTAAATAAATTTAAACTGCTTACATTCGATACAATTTTGTTTTTATGACACCATATTTCAAACATCTTCACAAATTCAGAAACCTAAGTTTTACCATGTATCTCATCTTGGGAAGAAAGTCAGCCATTCCAGGTTGTGGTGCAATTAGAGGGTATTTCCTGTTGCATGAGCATTAGTAATGCTGTTTAAAATGCTCCTTTGGCATAGCAGATCTGCCATGGACTTTCAGAGTCACTGTTCAGGTGCATTTCATTATTTCTGCCATGCAGCTCAGCCATTGGGCTGGTTCTTTGTTGATGATAGGTAGATAATTACTCTGCTAAACCAAGATTTGAGATTACTACAAGGTTGATTTGGCCTCCAGAAGTTGATAATGGTAAACACTTAACACAGGGGAGGGAGGGGTGAAGCTGCTGAAACGAAAAGATACATGTTCTCCTAGTCCTGATAAATCAGGAGCTGTATTTTGCATGTGGTAAAAACCCAGTTTGAATGAATATTCCATGCGTGTGGTAGAAACAGCATTTAGTAAATGCAGATTAAAACACACTGTTTGTAGGAATCTATCTGCACAACATGAAGAGGCAGCCAGTGCATTTGAGATTTAGTTTTGTCTGACTCTCATAAACACAGTGTTTCTCATGTTGCTTAAAACAAAAGATGCAATTCCTGTTGAGGCTGAGGTAGTGTCTGTTTTATATACTCATACAATTAGTTTGAAATTAAGATGAGTATTCAGCCAGCAGACCTGAGGCTTGAGAACCTTTTGTTTCTGGATTCATTCTTGAGGGTGGGAGGGAAGGGGTCCGTACTGACATCCCTCTCTGTCCCCCAAGGGTCATCGTCTTCGTTTCTGTTTGGCTCTGGGCCTCCAGCGCCTGCTGCTGGCCCAGCCTTTGGTGCCAGTCAGTTACCAGCGTTTGGCCCCAGCCCAGGCTCCGGCCAGCAAAGCGCTCCAAGTTTTGGATCACTGTCGACAACGTTGTTTTCTGCTGGCTCTCAGCCTGCTCCTTCTGCCTTCGGCTCGGTGACAAGCAGCACTCAGTCCTCTGTGTTCGGACAGCAGGCAGCCCCTCAGCCAGCCTTTGGCTCTGGTACCCCCAGTGCTGGTGAGTGCCGACCGTCCTCCTCCGTTTAAAGATTATATATTTTATTTTTCATTAAGTGCACCATGAATTATATGGAGAAAGACAACTTCAGCCTTGTGCGTGTATTTAAATACAAGAATTGCTATCCACAAAAATAATGGGTATAGAGTTGTCATTTATGTCCCAGTCCTGACTGTGGAGACACAGTGTGCCGTGGGTATCCAGCTTCACAGGAAGCCTTCTCCACAAGACATTTAGCAGACGTGGAGGTCGCAACTCTACAACTAAATTTTGAGCTTTATTTTCTTTAGAAACCTAATTATTAAAAGGAACTGTTGAAAACCATGGAATAATCACTGGTAAGATTGTGTAAAAACAAAAGAGCAGACACAGTGCAAAATTGCTATTTTTTTATTTCAGAATCAAATCAATCATTTTATTGTATAAAATACAGTCAGAATTCTTTGGGGTTTTTTTTAAAGCATTTATGGGTTAAGACTGTATTAAGATCTTTTTACTAATGAAGTATAAAATGTCATGGGAAAGGGGCAGATAACAAACCTTGTAACTTTAGGAAGACCTGTTCCATACTAGTAATAATTAAAAAACAAAACCAGTGCCAGAATGTCTATTTGATATCACATCAAATACTAAAAGGGAAAAGCCTCCTTTTTTCCTCTCAGAAGTTTTACAAAATAGCTCCATTAAAAGTAGCTGACATTTTTGAACTAATCAGTAGATTAGTACAAGCAGATTAGTGTACAACACATTACTCAGATGATCTTTCATTTATCAGAGAGCATTTTAAAGGTAAAGTTCTCAGTGGATTTTCTGTATTACTTATTAGTTTACTCTAAAGGTTGGAATGTTTGGGGTTTTTCAGACAAGGTACTGCTGGCACATTAAAGGTAAGGAAGTCCCCAGATCCATTGCATGAACACAGGAAAGTTTACCTGAATATAAATTTACTTTTTTAAGACTTGATTAATAAACTTCAGTATGCACAGGTATAAATTTAATGGTGGCACGGAAGCTAGCAAACAACTAATTATCAGTGTGCCAGCAGTATTACTTTAAAAATTCCTCCATCTGTGTGAATGGATGGATAAGTCCAAGTGCCAAGTCCTGCATTTTGGCCCCAATAACCCCCTGCAGGGTTATAGGCTGGGGATGGTGTGGCTGGACAGTGCCCAGGCAGAAAGGAACCTGGGAGTGCTGGTCAACAGCTGGCTGAACAATAGCCAGCAGTGTGCCCTGGTGGCCAAGAAGGCCAACAGCATTGTGGCCTGTGTCAGGAATGGTGTGGCCAGCGGGAGCAGGGGGGGGTCATTTTTCCCCTGTACTTGGCACTGGTGAGGCCACACCTTGAGTCCTCTGTCCAATTCTGGGCCCCTCAGGTTAGTAAGGATGTTGAGACACTTGAGTGTGTCCAGAGGAGGGCAACGAGGCTGGTGAGGGGCTTGGAACACAAGCCCTGTGCGGAACGACTGAGGGAGTTGGGGGTGTTTAGCCTGGAGAAAAGGAGACTCAGAGGTGACCTTATTGCTCTCTACAACTCCCTGAAAGGTGGCTGTAGTCAGGTGGGGGTTGGTCTATTTCTACAGGCAGCAACTGACAGAACCAGATGCATCAAGACAAATATAGGTTGGATATTAGGAAAAAGTTTTTCACGGAAAGAGTCATAAAGACTGAAATGGTCTGCCCGGGGAGGTGGTGGAGTCACCATCCCTGGATATGTTTAAAAAAAGACTGGATGTGGCACTCGGTGCCATGGTTTAGTTGAGGTGCTAAGGTGTGGGTTGGACCCAATGATCTTGAAGGTCTCTTCCAAACTATTCATTCTGTGAATTCAGTAAACTGTTCCTGCAGTAATCTGACACTTCTGGTGCACCCCCCGACTTTGTCATCTTGAGCAACCTGTAAAAAGAATAATCTTTAAACATAATGGGGAAGAACATAAGGATTTTGCTGAAAAGGATGAACTCAAATTGCAGCTTTCTTACTTCCTTCTGCTTCCACCCCATCTTCCCAGGTTCTGTATTCCAGTTTGGAAGTAATAGTACTAATTTCAGCTTTCCAAATAACCCAGGAGTATTCACTTTTGGTGCAAATCCTCCTGCATCAGCAGCTCCTGCACCACCTTCTGGCACTTCAGGATTTTCGTTCAACCAGCCTCCAACATTTACACTGGGGTAAGAGACCATATCAGAATTTCCCTTGAGCCTCGGGTAATATCAGTGGACAGTGTTCAGCCTCTACTGCTGTTAAATCATGAGGTGTTCAGATGAACCTTGGAGTCTGAAACTAAATTTGGCATCCTTCCTTTTATTAGCCTGACTGGCTAACTAAGCACCGCTATCTGTAAAGGAGCCTAGCTGTCAGGAATGTCACACACCAACACATGTGAGATTGTCTTGTTCTTGAAAGGTAGAACCCGTATCCAGCCATTATGCTGCTGCTTACCTTCTGAATAAGAGAGATTTAATTGATTTCTGGAACTCTCTTCCTCCTGTTCGTCATTTGCTGCTTGTTGCCAGCTGGTAACTAGTGAGACAAGACTATGAAACAGTTGTTCTGGAATATCTACTCAGTGCTGCTACTGAATTTTCAGCTACACTGTCCTAAACTCTGAACTACTAATTTCTTTTAATAGGACTAATGGGAAAAATGTTTTCTCTGCCTCTGGATCTTCAGTTGCTGGTCGGAAGATAAAGACTGCAATTAGACGTAGAAAGTAAACGCCTGATCGGTAAAACATCAAAAACATTGGAAGCAGCTACTATCCTGAATTGTTCAGCTTCTACCCTGACTGAATTGTTCAGCTACTATCCTGAAATGTTCAGCTACTACCCTGAATTGTTCAGTTACTGGGATTGTACCTCACGCTGGCTTGTCGGAAGTCAGATCTGCCTAAAGGAATATAAAACTTAGCTTTCCTGTCCTTCCCTCCCCTCTCCCCGTTACGTTTTTTTGGTAGCAAGTAAAGTTGGCAACAAGGCTGTTCTCAAGCAAAAGTCTCAAGTTACTTCTTTCACTGACTCGGCATGGTCTGGCTGTAGCCCTGAGTAGAGCCTGCACAGTGAATGGCTTGTCGATACCTCTTCATCCGCACCACTACGTGCGCTCATCCGCGTTTACTGACGCCTCGAAATTGTAATTATATCAGCGAGGGATGCTGTATAGAGTAGAGAATGTTGATAACGAATGATTTCTATGCTGAGTTTGTGCTGGTGTATGTGTGAAGTGAGTGAGTTTGGGTGTATTGTGCACTAAAATTTTCTGATAGGGGAAGACTGATTACAGGATGATCCATGCTAAGGACTTGTTAGATCTGTAGTTCTTCATTTATTAATTATATGCTATTTCTATATTTTCATTCTTACAGCCCTTTATCACCTGTCTCGCCTTGTTATTTTATTATGAGATGTGTAAATACGATTTTGTTTCTCTATGTACTTTTTTGGCATAACAAATCTGTGAAATTGAAATTTTAATTTTGTGTGTTACAGCCATTTTTGTTTAGTATTGTCTCAGATTTTATGTAAATCCCATTATTCAAAGTTGCCTAAATCCATTTAGAAAATCTTTAAAATTGGGAATTCTTAAAGTAAGTTTATTGGCTTTTCTGATCCATTTTTGTTTGGACCAAAAACCAGTATTGTACAAAGTATTAAGTATATATTTTTATATTTACTGAAATGGACTGTGGTGACTTTGGATAATAAGGAAAAGTTTAATATTAAAGCCATGTTTATTACAGTATAATTAACATGTTAAACCATGGGATAAATGCCATCAATAAAAACTGCGAAATATTACCTGGCAATTTTAACTGTCTCTAAAGGCATCCCCAGCTGTAACTGTAGGAGGTGGTTCCCTCAATCTGAGCAATGTCTCGTGCTTTCTTCAACCTCTGCTTTTTCACATTGATTTTAGAGGATCTTAAATTTAGAAGTCTCCTGTTAGGAAGGAGAGTTTTATTGTAGGCTGAAGCTTGGAGCAGCTTATCGATGTGTCAGCTGACTGCAGTAAATTTTTTTGTAGTGCTATTAAAGAAACCCAACCCAATGCTTATAAACATTCACCACTGTTCTAACTGAAGACTGGAAATGAGTAATAGGGGGTGGGCGCTTCTGTAGCAGTTACAGGAACTTCTTGGAGAACAGACGTTATTCTAGTAAAATCAGAGGAAATGCTTGTTCATCTGGGGACCCAGAGCGGAATTTGTACCAGAGACAGCAGTCTGTCTCTGACTCAGACATTAATTCTTCCCTCAGCTAGAAGGGCAGAGACCTGCAGCACTGTCAATGGTGTAAATGTCTTCAGAGGCACTGCTGGGGCCTTGGCTGGCACTTCTGCCCTGCATCCCAGCACTGTTCCCTGCTCCTGCTGGTGCTGCTGGTACGAGGTGAGGTGCCTCTCAAGCACAAGCTGGATATGACAAGAGGACAAAGACCTACTGCTCTTTTCAGGTGTAGGGCCCCAGTCACTGTTTCTAGAAATAGAAAATGATCAGCAACTCGACTTTCAAACCACACATACACACTCTCACTGCTATTCAGGCAGTCAGATCATGCCACTGTAGCCATGAAAGGATTATATGCAATTACCCGTTTCCAGCTGTCTACATGTGAAAAATGCCACAGATTTCCACTTTCTCCCCCTCAGCCCTAAATCACCTGCCAAGCACTTGTCCTTCAAGCAGAAACAAGCCATATCTGGGACGCAGCTTAAACTAAAAGCCAGCCAACAGCACAATGTATACGTATTTCCATGGACAGGCTCTGTGTTCTTGCATTGTAATTGTTTTCTTTACCTGCTGTGAAAAAGGTGAAAAATGTTTTTCTGCAGGGTAAGAGATACCTTTCCTTATACCTGAATTGGTAGTAATAAAGTTGTAGCCAACAGTGTTGCTTTTCCCTTCCTCCCCCATCCCTCTGCTTTTGAATCCTAGTTTTTAGGTCACTACTACAGTAAAGAGAATAAAAGTTCTTGTTGGGAATAGGCAAAAATTACCCTAGAAAGGACTTTTAAGTTGGTTCTGATAGCTTTAGCTTTCATCAGGCTGATTGCCATGCCTGACCTCAGTGCTTAAGTCTTTGAAAGAATGCAGCACAAGCCCTGTCAGGAGCAGCTGAGGGAATTGGGGTGTTTAGCCTGGAGAAAAGGAGGCTCAGGTGTGACCTTATTCTCTACAACTGCCTGAAAGAACACGGGGAGGGGAAGGCAAGGTTGGTCTCTCATCCCATGTGAGAAGTGGTAGGACAAGGAAATGGCTTCAAGTTGGTGTCAGGAGGTTTAGACTGGACAAAAATTAATGGAAAGGGCTGCCAAGCACTGGAAGAGGCTGTCCATGTAAGTATAGGATCACCATCCCTGGGAGTATTCAAAAAATGTGATTAATAAGCAAGAGCTCTAAAAACAGTGTTCTAGCCAAGACAACTTTTTTTTTCCCTTTACTTCAAAAATAAGTATTTAAAAGTAGTTATCTAAAACGTTAGTGACCTCATTCTGGAGACGTAATGGACAGTAAAACGTCATTCTGCAACTATAAGCATGGGACCTAGTCCTGAATCATAATTCCAAATGAAAACTGAAATGCATGCACAATACAGTCATACACAGAAGAACGCAACTTGTCCAACAGTAATACTGCAGCATATGAACACGTTACTAAGTTATTACATCTGGAGACGAGCAATAACCAAAGATTTCTACTTGCAACCAAGCCATTGTGCAAAAATGAAGGCAGGGTGAGAACTGCAGCCACTGAGTGGCATGCTAAGCCTAAGAGAGGAACATACAAAAACTGTGATTGAAGAGTTCCAGACTCTGACTTAGAGTTCAGTAAAACATTATTATTGCTTACATTCATTTCCTGAGATACTAATAAATGAGAATAAATGAATCATCGAAGCGATATAGTCATGCAAAATATTAGGTTTCTTTATTCAGTATTTTATTCTGAATATACAAACAATTAGCCAGAATGATAAAGTGAAAATAACCAGTATTTGTACTTCTGCAGATTTACACCCATTTAATGTTTTCTGCATGCTCCTGAAACACATTCACTTCTGCTCTGCATTATATGCAAGAAATAGACAAGTGCTTTCACTCCAAACAGAAGCAAAAAAGTTACCTTTCATTAGCATGGTCTGTACTGTTGATGGCTCCAGAATTATTTACAAACACCAGATCACTAACACTGCAGTGTAACGCACCCTTCCCAGAGGAAAAAGCAGCTATTGTTTCACTTCTTCATTAGCTTGGACAAGTGAAGTAAGTGACAGTGCTTGAGACAATCATGCAAAAAAAAACTTTTCACATCAATGTTGTGAGAAAATACTTAAAAGGTGAGGAAATATGATCTGTGAAGCAATAATAAAAGACACTGATAACCACTGCTGATCTCTCTAAATACATGGCAATTTAATTAACATCATTTGCCTTGCTGTCTAATACTGCAGGTCTTTTCCCCCTTATCCTTTGACGGGCAACTACCTGGAAAAGAACTTCATTTTCTAGTTACCTGCCAACATCCAAAACTGTAGGAGCAACATTTCTTTTAAGGTGGCATATTCTTAGGGATCTGCTTTCCACAGACTGATGAACAGAACAGCTCCTTTTTGCAGTTAAAGGTTTTGTCTCATCAGTCAGAGGTTAATACTCCTGGATTTAATACGTATTTTCTCTCCCAAACTTCTTTGGTGTCTATGAAAACTCCAATACTTTGAAGGTAGTTGCTGGCATCATACAGGAACCATACGTTTTCTTCAGCTTCTGAATCAGTTCTTATTTAATTAGGGCAAAAGATTCCAACAGACACCTCAATTTCAGTTCTGGGGTAGGTCCTTTATTCACTGGGGTTTGGAGGGGATGTTCAGAACCAGTCCAGAAATCTCATTTTTTTGGTATCATCTGACTCCGTTTCTTCTGACCACAATAGTTCCTGCTACAATATCATAAGCGGTTCTGTTATGCTGGAAAAACAGCAGTGTAATGAACGCAGGAAAAAATGATGCAATAGAAAAATTCTTGATCAAAGCTCGTACTGTGGACCTGAAATCAGAATAGAATATTCAGTGCCTTACTTTCACTTTTCTGCTTACATTAGTAGTTAACTTCCAAGTTTAGCACCCAAATTTTGCACAGTACTAAAGTCGAGCTCTAGAGCAGATTTAATCACCTACCCTGAAAAGTACTCGATGTGACTGAATAATCACCATTTTATTCTTAGATCACAGAATCTGACAATAGCTGTTGCAGTCTAATTATTGCAAAGGTCAACAACAAAGCAACGGTGAACTTCCTTTCAAATCACACCCTTTCAACACTGTTAACCTGAATGCAACAAGACTGAGCCAGCAGCACTTACGTTGTCATACTGACATTAGAAGATGGAATGACTAACACACGGCTGGGTGCAATAAGCACAGAAGTTTCACACGTCACAACTCGCAGTCCAAGCAAGAATTTCCCTGGGGTTGCTCCACCTGCTCCCCAAATACAGATTATCTGTAAAAGAAAGGTTATTTTAATTCCACACACCACCGTGTTGTTGACAGGTCTCCCACACTTGGTTATCCTCAGAACTATGTGAATGTCATAAGCTTCAACATAATCCAAAACACCGTTAAGAGGATTTATTTCATTGGCCAACGATAACATTATTTTTTAAAACCATTTCTTCAACAACTCACAACTATTAATTACAGGGGTTAATGTTTATGAGTAGTTACCTCATAAAAGCAGACTAATAACCTGTAGATGAGAGCTACTATCATCATTTTCTGCAAATCTTCCATAGACGTATCTTCATCTATTTCTTCTATGATGTAATGCATGGCAAATTTAGAGATGTCCCTGTACAAAATAAAACTGAATTTTAAAACCATCCTTCTCCCAATACCAGTGTTAGCCCTTTGTTACCAGAATTCACTCCCTCCGTTCTGCTATTATAAGACAACAAAAGCTCTTTGCCCTTTCTGATACTAAACAAGCCATTAAAATTCAGAACACTCAGTTTCATTCTGAGTTACTGCCTAGTTTGTTTTGTCTTTTTCATTAAGAAAGGTCATTCTTTATTACCACTTTTGCACAATGGTGGCCCTGGGTAGTGAGCTGCAGAATTGTTCTGAAAATTCTCACACTTCTTGGGAGGTAAACAGATTCTGCATATAATCATCTTAACTTGATACAAATGGAAGGCATCCAAGTCTCCAAGTATCTTCTTATACAACACTCAAGGAAAAAGAAAAGGGCACTCTTTACAAATGCAAGGGAGAAGTTGGCAGTCTCCCTAAGAAATCAGGGAAGCCCTATATCCTCCTCTGCATGATCAGGGTTCTCATCAGGGTTCCTCATTCTCATTCTTTATGCCTCCATACTCGTCTGGAGGCACCTTGGTATGCAATAGGAGGATTTAAACATAAAGCAATTGAAACATTTTGGTTTTTAGCCTAACATTGCTATGCAAAGCATCCATTTGGAGTTAACGGCATATTTTCATAAGATAAACTCCACAGATGTAACACTCTTACCTGGTACCTGGAATGGATATACTTGAAACACAATAAGGCAAGAATTTTTCACCCATGCATCTAATTAAGGCTCACATAGAACTGTGCAGTCCCACTTTGAAACAGTCCATCTAGTATTTGTGCTACTTGCCCTCCTTTTTATTCAGACTCGAGGACTGAAAAAACCTCAAAACAACCCAGGAATTAAAAAACCAATGCAGCACAACCTGCATTTCCCTTCAATACAGCTTTGGCCTGAAGTGTCTTTCTTGAGCCTGTGAGGGCCTATGTTTTCCATGACAATTCAGCCTAACCCCAAACACACCAAGTCTCTCAAGCAGAAAACCCCCCAGAACATTTCTCTGAAGTTCCCTGTAAGCAACTGTCTCACAAAACGATTAATATTGAAAATGCTGTAAATTACTCTTTCATCACTTTACAGCAGCTATATATATATAGCTGTTCCCCATCTTTCCACTACTTCACTTTTTATCATTCTCCACCTACTAAAGGCAAAATGGAAACACAAGCTGTCACGTTACAGGTGATGGGATCTGGCCACTAAACAGAAATGAACGTTTGGCATTTTAACTGCTGCTTATCTGAACAAAACCCAGCGATCATTTACATCGACGTATTTATTGTTTTGGATCTGACCCTCTTCCACACCCCCTTCTAGCCGCAGGTGAAGGCGTCTGGAAGATGTTATCTGTGTATCTGTTACCACCTTCAGTCGGGCAACGTTTGGATGGTTCTTGAGCAGAAAGCCTGGGTTCCAAAATGTATTTGTACAGTACTGCAATTACAGACTACACCAAGACCTTATCTCTTAATCAGACTGGAATATTTGATTACACCAACCCACAGCAGAATAAGTGAGTCAAGGAGTAAGGTATCTACCAAGTTAAGGAAGTGTTTGAGGTAAATTACTACATCTGTGTACAAAAATGTGAAATGACGAATCTTGCAGTCTAGTGTACGGTTGACACACACATTGCTTACTTGCACTTTTTAAGAAACCAAATTTACACCCAGTGAAGCCTGCAGTGTGGCAGTATTCCTAGCAACCAGGCTGTATTTTCAAAGTACACACATATCTGATCTGCTTGATCAGATTCTTTTTTGGGGGGTTAGCATTGTTTAGGTCAGAAATCTAAAACACAGCACCACAGAAGATGCTATACAGAAAATTAACTTAATCCCAGCCAGATCTAATACATTTTAAATGCTGTATGAAAAGTCTCTCAATATTTTTTCTTTAAAAATTCAAAAGAACTTTTTAGTAATCTTGCTATTGCCCCCCTCCATAAATGTGCAAGTCTCATCTTTCCTTACCAGTGAGTTTGTGAGCCTACAGTTCAGTACAAATTCTGTGTTTCCATCAGCTGACCCAAAATCAGGATGTATTTACAATGCAGTTAGCCCAGTGGTGCTTTTCCTCAACGTCTGTCATTTATTTAATGATATCATACGCAAAAACATACTATAAATACAACCTGACACCTCAAAGAGCATGAAAAGCTTAAAGCTGCATGTAACAAAGCTTTAAATTGTTCAACTTACTTTATTCCACTGAGGTGCATAATACTTAAAATGATGGTTGCCTTTATAAAGAACAGAATAAAAAAATCCACCATCTCAGCTATGAACCTGTGTGCCAGTGAAGGGATAAGGAACTCCCGACCTGCAACAGAAATAGTTCACATTACCCAGATTTTACTGCACTAACACAAAGTTAACACTAATGTCTAAAGCACAACGCACATTAACCTCTCTACAAGAACATAATCAAGAGCTCTGCTCACATGTTCTTTGAGAAGACTTCTAAAAACGTATGCATAAAAATTAATCTGAATTGTTTAAGTTGAATTAGAAGAAGCTTCTTGAAGAACTTAAACTGTTTCAGAACAAGCCTCTCATAATCAGGATCACAGGCAAAATCATATCCTGCTAAAGAACTGAAGTACATTGAAGATGCATCAGTTTTTGTGTTCTTTTGTTTAGAATAATCTCACAGAGAACAGATTTACGTAAATCTGAGAGGTCAGATTAAAAAGAAAATCAGACCTACCATAACTTTTATCCCTCAGCACCGAGGCTTCTGTGTATACCAAGTACCAGTTCTCAGAGTAAAACACGGCCTACTTTATCTCCACTCAAATACAAACAAGAATGGATGAAAATACTTGACATAAACATTTCTACACACTACTTTTAATAAAACACAGTATACTGCTCTACCCCCAGCCAGAAAACATAACACATTCTCCTATTTAACTGGCCACGTGCAAATGGGCACAAAGTAAAGAATCAAGCTTTTGCTGCTAAGGTGATTTAAGCAGAGAAAACATTAAAGACTGTCTTAAAGTTTCCAAGAAATAGTGTTGCAAAACAAAATAATTTCATCTGGACCCAGCTACTCTTCTATTTTCCAAAGGACAAACAGGACTCTGACATGAAACATGCAATGACTCACATCAAGACTTCACTTAGAAATGCCCTTCTACTATCTGATGGAACCTGTGGAAACAGCAACTGGTTTTGTTACTGTTTCTGAGAATACCTATCCCCATACAGAGTAAGGACAAAAGAAGAAAGACAATCACACCATCCTCTAGTCTCAAAACCCATCAAATTTCATTCAGAATTAAGCCTTCCCAGTTCAGCTGCAGAAACTGATGCTGCCAGCCATGGCCCTGTGAGCTGTGAGAGCCAAGCCAAAAGCCCACAGCACTTTTCAGTGGGGTCAGAAGAATCTGGCAGAGATAGGTAAGAGGCAGCTCTTATTTACCATACCTGGGTTTATATAGCTGTTTCATACCTGCTGCACTGATCACTCTGCACCGATAGTTTCAAGTAGCCTGGTTTTAGGTAGCAGGGGGCCACTAAGATTGCTCCGGTGAGAAGCTGCTAAAGCTTCCCACCATGTCCAACAGAGCCAATGGCTGATGGCTCTAAAGATGGGCATGCTGCTGGCCAAAACTGGGCCTCTGAGGGAGGCTGGTAATGCCTCTGTGACGACATATTAAAGAAGAAAATCTAAACAAACTAATGGGTTTTGCTTCTACTTAGAGAAGAGGAGGAGGTGAGAGTACGTGAGGGAAACATCATGGCAACGCCAAGGTCAGTGGAGAAGGAGGGCAGGAGGTGCTCCAGGCGCCAGGGCTGAGATTCCTATGCACACCGTGGTGAGGACCATGGTGAAGCAGCTGTGCCCCTGCAGCCCATGGGGATCCACAGGGGATGCAGAGATCCACCTGCAGCCTGTGGGGGAGGAGCCCATGCCAGAGCAGGTGGATGCCTGGAGGAGGCTGTGATCCAGTGGGAGACCCAGTGGAGAGAGGGAGTCCCTGCTCCCAGGCTGGAGCAGCCTGTCCTTGGAGGACTGCAGCCCATGGAAAGAGAGAGCCATGTTGCAGCAGTTTTGGGAGGATTGTCTGCCTGTGGGAGAGACTCACGTTTGCAGCAGGTGTGGTTGGGCTGCTGATTGTGAGAGTGGACCCATGCTGGGGTCCAAGAGAGCTGTTTCCCATGGGAGGGACCCCACAGTCTCACAGGGGAAGGACTCCTCTTCTGGGGCAGTGGAAGAAAATCTCAGTGATGAACTCACCAAAACCCCCATGCCCTGTCTCCCTGCTCTGTCGGTGGGAAGGAGGGAGGGGCTGGGGGTGTAATTGTGTTTTACAAACTTATTTTACTTCTCATTATCCTCCTCAGATTCTGTTAGAAATAAAATTCACTTTGCAATGTAAGCTGAGCCTGTTTTTCCCTTGAAATAGTCCTCCTTGTCCTTATCTCACTCAAGAAGCCTTTGTTAACTTCTTTTTCTTTTTCCCTCCTTTACCTGTAGCCGTAGCAGGGGAGGGTGAGCACCTTGTGGGTGCCTGGCGTTGGGCCTGTGTCAAACCATGACACGTATTACATTAAAATGGATTCCACTGGCATTGTCAAAGCCTCTCCAAGTTCTCTGTTAAATTCTAATTAGAGATTCTTCAACTAAGGCAGGAGGGAAGACAGCCAGTCTCCCAATCCTGGCTTGAGCACACAGCACCAGGTGAAAGCTTTCATCTGCTCTGTCAAAATCAGCACATTTGTTGAAGTTGGTGGCAGAGACTGATTTATTCATCATTGAATAAATTAAATTACTGCCTAAAGAAGAAGCAACACGAGGCTAGGAAAATAAGTATTCAAATTATGTTTAGCTCCATCATATTAAGAAACCTTGGCAACCCTTAGATTCTGGCAGATTTACATTGCAGTGATTCCAGCTGTTCATCATATCAGAAATCCAGTCTTTTGCCAAGGGTTCCTATTTATTCAGCAAGGACAGCCAAATTCAACATCCGTCCAGCTCAATGTCTAGGATATTACATCCACACAGTGCTTAAGAGGAGCTTGCACCAGTCAACCACAGGGCAGCGGGGGCCTGGACGCACCTTTTGCCCTACTGTTCCCAGCGAATGAGCAGTAATCTCCTGCAGTAAGGCAGAGAGGGACCAGGCAAGGAAGTGTCTTAAATCATGGTGACTGTCCACAAAGAGCCTGCCACTGCCCAGGGTGCTGTTAAATTTTGCTGCTCTGACACACACCTGCAGGCAGGCTGAAGAGGCAGAGGCAGTTAACAATCCCACTTTTTGACATTCCAGTCTGAAATCTGCAACATTAACATAAAGCTGTCACTTATTTCAGCTTACATAAGCACACGGGCTGTAAACTGCATTGGCACAGGGACAGATACATGACCTGCCCTGCCTCGCCTCGCTGCTGTGTGGGCAATAATCTACAGCAGGGAAGAAGGAGCCATAATCACTTTAGCTGTTCCAGATATATCCATCTGCAATCTGAAGCCAAAGCATCAGCACAGCAGCCTTTGTTTATAACTGTATTGTGTCGCTGCATCACACACTTGGTTCCCTCAAGAAGGCTGTGTTGCAACAGTATGCAATATTCAGAATAACCACGTTCAGCAGCATGAAATGTTTTTCATGCCCTAAATAACCCTTAACATATGGAATTAGCTCCTGAAAAAACAGGTAAAATTCCAAGGACCATTTCATCCTAGCCTTTGTCCAACCCTCCCTTTAATGACTGGTAATATCAGTTCATAACCAAACTATTACAGAATCGGGGCATAATTACAGAAAATACTATTTTGTGTCCTAACCATGCTTAAAAAAACCATCTGCTTAAAAACATAAGAAAGAAACAAGCTCAGAGACTAGGCTCCTTTCCCTTGAAAGTAAGTAAAAAGGAACAAAAAACATCTTCCACACACATACGACCACTAAGCTTATAAATAATGTCACAGACCAACTATGTCGTACTTTGTCCTGCAGAGAGAAACGAGCTCTGGCTTTTTTCCAAAGTCTGTCAGCAGTGCTCTCCTCCGCAATTTCCTACCATTGCTCACAGTGGTATGAACATTCAAGGAATGTGACCTAGGCACTTCTCGACTTGTGAGGAGTTGTTGCTGCTCCAGGTTTTACCTCTCATGTGATCAGAGTGAGTTTGCTTTATTCTTGAAAAATATAAACAGAAGGCCTGCTGCGCACTGCCTTCCATGTTTACAGCTGCAACAGACGTTTGTTTATCTCGGGTCCCACTGCCTAAGCCTGTTCAACGTCAGCATGTTTTCACTTCTCTGCTTCGATTCGACGAAATGATTTTATTTGAGCACCAAGGCCTCACGAAAGCAGGCAAAGTTAGTTTAGATTTCATAATCCAAATGGGCTACTTAAAAAGCTAGATGCGTTACAAGCCTGTGACCACAAGAATGAGTTCCACTGGAAAAAAAAAAATCAACTCCTTCGTATGCAAGAAAACATCTTTACAAGCTCTGAAGCTGTAAGCTGTATATGCAAGTCAATCCCCCCAAACCTGCTTATGCATCAGGTTCTGGATTTACAACCTCGGTATTAGGGCTATCACCCTGTATCCAAACTTGTTTATGGACCAAGTTCCGGACTCACGACCTCGGTATGAGGGCTGTCACCCTGTGTCACAAGGCACAGCCACATGCCCGGGGCCGCAGCCAACGGAAGCGCAGCGACTCCCAACGTCGCACACCCCCGGCTTCCCTCCAGATCCCGCTTCCCGGAGCTGCGGCTCTCATCAGGCTCCTCTTCCTCCCCAGGCCCAGCGGCCCAGCCCCGGCCCCCACTCACCCGCCGGCCGCCCCGTGTCCCTGGAGGCGCCGCTGCCGCTGCTGCTGGCGGCGCTGCCGGAGGCCGCCCTGGGCAGGGGGGACACCGCGCCCGTCGCTCCCGGCCAGGCTGCGGCGGCAGCGGCGGGGGCGCGGGGCCCCGTCCCGGCGGAGGCCGTGTGTGCCGGTGGCGGAGCGAAGAGGTAGAAGGGGCTGTAGTAGGCAGCGGCGGCGGCGGGCGGGGGCGGCTGCGCGGCGGCGGCGGCGGCGAGGAAGGCGGGAGGGCAGCCCTGCCAGCCCAGGTACCCGCAGTACGAGTCCCACAGCCACTGGTGTACGCGCCGCGCGTACTCCGCCGCGCTCAGTGGCTTCGTCCCGCCGCCCTCCGGAGGGGAGCACGGGGGTGGTGAGGTCGCGGCGTTGGCGTTTGCGTTGGCTGCCTCCTCTCCGGCGGGGCTGCCTCCCTCCGCCATCGCCGCCGCCCCAGCGCCAGCCCGGCCGCGCTCCGCCACCTCCTCCATCGCGGCGGGCACTGAGCGTTCACCGCGCGTGCGCCGGGGACGCGCCTCGCCTCTCCCACTTGTCGCGGCGGACTGGGGGGAGAAGAGCCTGACAGGAGAGCACCGCGCCAGGGGAGAAACAGGCTTCGAGGCTTCCCCCCCGCCGCCGCCACGAGATGGTATCGCCGAGCGCTGAGGCAGAGGCGGCTGCCCCTGACGGGCGAACGAAGCGGCCTGCGGAGCTCCTCACGGTGCGCAGCTTCTGCTGTTTTATCTTCCTGTATTAATGTTGTGGGGTTTTTTTCCCTCCTCTATCTCCCCCTTTTTATCTTTTCCTCTATCACATATCATGTTCGTCCTCTGGAAAAAAAAAAACAACAAAACAAAACCAACCAAACAAAACCACCCAAAACAAAAACAAACAAGCCCACAGACAAAACCAAAACCAACAAACAAAAACCCCCAAAACAAAACCCCCACAATCAACAGAGTCATTTAGGTTGGAAAAGATCTCTGTAAGGCTGCGTATCACCGTGCCAACTAGACCAGGGCACCGAGTGCCTCCTCCAGGCTTCCCTTAAACACCTCCAGGCACGGTGACTCCACCACCTCCCTGGGCAGCCCATTCCAATGTCTAATCACCCTTTCTGCCAAGAAATTCTTCCCAATGTCCAACCTGAAACTCTCCGGGGAAGAGGCCGACCCCCACCTGGCTACAGCCTCCTTGCAGGGAGTTGCGGAGAGCGAGCAGGTCTCCCCTGAGCCTCCTCCGCGCTAAACACCCTCAGCTCCCTCAGCCGCTCCTCATAGCGCTTGCTCCCCTCAAATGCTGAACAAAGAACCAGCAGCAAGTTTAAACACAGTTCTTCTAATTAACTTTTAGTCTTTAAGGTTTCTGTGTTCTGTTGAGCATCTCAACCAGACCAAGAGTTCTGTGTGACAGAGATGTTGACACAGCTCAATACTGAATTAACAAGTAATACATACTATGAACCTGGAATGTTTTCCATGTTGAAGACAGCACACGGCACAGCTGAACAAAACCAGAAGTTTCTCCCTCTCCTTGGTGAGCTATTTTCCCATTTAAACTCAACTAATTTTAAAAAATGAAGTGATTTCACAAAATCATAGAATCATAGAATAGCCTGGTTTGGAATGGACCTTAAAGATCCCTGCCCCATGGGCAGGGACAGCTTCCCTAACCCAGGTGGCTCCAAACCCCATCCAACCTGGCTTTGAACACTTCCAGGGCCAGGGCATCCACAGCTTCTCTGGGCAACCTGTTCCACTGCCTCATCACCCTCACAGTAAAGAATTTTTCCCATGTATCTAACAGGAATTTCCACTCTTGCAGTCCCAGAAGTTTGTGTGGAGCAAGTCTCTAATACAAGCAAGCTGAGATGAATTGCCTAAGTGATTATCAAATAGTGAACCATACAATATTATGCAGTTATGTAAGGTGCTGGCACTTACTATGTAGCTATGCTTTTAATTACATTGGCATGTTTTGTTACACAGACCTTGGTGAAAGACCTAAGTAAATGTTTAGGGAAACACAGCAAGTTTTAGCATGATTAGGAAGGAAGGAAGAGAGGAGGAAAGATAGACACATGTATAGAGGAAAACATAGTTTTAAACCATCTAATAATTCCTAATAGAAAAACTATTTTGGAAAACTTACAATAAATGTAATGTAACAAGACTTCTTGCCCTATAATATTTCACTTCTTCCTTCATGAGTTGTAGTCTATTTAATTTTTTTTTACCACAAACCCTTCAGGACCAAATAGTGTCTAACCTTTTTTTTAAATTTTTTTTGGTCTCTGTGGCCACAGGTTTTGAAAGCCAGCTCAGATCTTTAAGTACAATTACAAGATCTCAGAGACTTCATATAATGCTGCCAGTCACATGTAAATTTTTAGGCTCACCACCAGCAGCATTACACAGGCATAACCATAGTTAGAATTCACTATGAGATTATTCTGGATATTCAATGTGAATCAGAATCACTGACAGCAGAGAGCAGGGCGCTAACAGGTAACAATGTCATGTTTCCTCATGCCCAAATTTTTCAGTTATTAGTTTTTCATTCTTCTGCTTAAAAAAGAAAAAAAAAAACAACCCACAATTGACCCACAAATTCTATGAGCATTCAGATTTTTCTATTCTGGGACACAGATGACAGAGATGCTGTGACAAGGCGGCTTGCCAGTAGTGAGAACCTCACAGCTTAGGCTTTTGATGACAGAGGGTCTTGTTTCATTGCTGTGTTAGATTGCCACACAGGGCAGTATTTACAGTCTTCTGCAGAACCAATTCCTTGCTACATTGCTTTCTCTTGTGGGTGGGAGGCTCATCGGACCAGCTGATGAAAGTAAGTAGTTGAATGCCTTGGCAGTTAAATATGCTCTTCCCTAGAAATGAGATTTCGGCCAGAGGAACTGTTTTGAACTAGATCAAAAGAAGGAGGCGAGCACCTAGAAGCTGGTGTCATAATAGTTAAGGTTTAAGGTTTAAGGTTTAATCTGGAATCTCACCTTAAGCTCTTTAGTGTAGGTAATGAACACTGGCGTGCTGTAAATCTGGCTGTTGTACAGAGCTACAGCCATTGTACCTTTGCTCATTTTTGATATGCCTTCCAGCATCTTCTTTTCAAGGGTTTTAAACCACTTTTAAAACCAAGGAATCACTGAAGCATTGAAGTTCAGTTCTTTTCTTTGCTCGGGGGATAAGAGATCACATCTCCTGCATCGTGATGAAATATTCTAATAATAGGAGCTCTTCTAAAGAGTCCTTGGATGAGAGTTGTTGGACATTAATCAACAACAAGCTCTTGTCATTGCAAAGTGGTTAATTATTGTTGGGCCCAGCAGCTACAATTCATGCTATTTAGACATTTGTATCTGGTATTTATGATCATGTACAGAGTGAAATTAAATGCAAATGATAGTTAAAGAGATTCTTCATCACTGAAACTATACAGAGTCATCAAAGAATGAGAACCTTCCCCCTTGTTGGGGCAAGCAGCCAGATACAGAACATAAAACTTGAGCCAAAAAACATATGTATGCATTTACATAATGTAAAATGTTATACATTTAGTGTGGAAAATGGTACAACTTTCTCCTAAATTAAATTAATTTAGCCTTTCACTCTGAAACTGATCTGTTTCATCCATCTAAGGAACTTGAAGGAGAAATTGGCTGTAAAGCCTTACACAGTTGACTGAGGCAACTCCTTTCTAATAGATGCAACTTCAAGTGGACAACGGAGAAAACAGAATCCTGGTGGTCACAGTTGATAAAAAGCTCTGGAAAGCTTTTTATCCTCAGCAAATCAGCTGGAGGAAAAAAACCAACAAACTTTTCTACTTTTATCTTAGGGTACACAAGTTTTTTGTGTGGTTGCCTGTTTATTAGTACTGTCTGGTTTAGGAGTTGTGCTTAAACACCTTTGTTTGCCTTTTACCTTGGCCTTGTTTGAAGGAAGAGTAAAAACAAAACAGCTTTACTCAGGAACATGGCCCTGGGAAGCCTCACTAGTTATCTAACTGCTTTAAAGCTCTGTTACATTCCCTTCTCTTCCCAGGGAGGAAATATGGCGGTGCCGCTGTTGAAGCAGCAGTGGGAGTATGGCTTTTGAGAGTAAGAGTCTTTGGTGGTCAGCGGTGATCAGGCAGGGTCCTCAGCATGCCACAAGACCTAGGGAAGAAGGGCTAAACCTAGGAAGTCACCACTAGGGTCAGTTCTGGGTGGTGGAGTAGGGAATGTTCTCTGTTCTTCTACAAAACTTCTGGCACACAGAAAGGTTTTTCAGGGTTATTTCAACCATAAAGACAAAGCAGGTTGTTGTCTTCTGGAAGTCAGAACATTCCTTGGGGAGCATTATTTATGATTTCTATCTAATAAGAGGGGGGTTTTATCACAAGTCAGGGGCCTGTTTACAGGCATCTTCAGAGAGCAGTAGCTACTTCTGGGCAATATTTTCACAGTAGCTGGGCCCAGATCACCTCCAGAAAGGAAGCTGAATCTGCTTTGTATGTTCTTGAAAACTGCTGTGCTTGCTAGCATATTGTGTACTCGACTGAACCTTACCTCCATTTGTCTGGAAGCTTCCATATTTTAGAAGAAGCCCAGTTAAACAGCACATCAGGAGAGTGCACTAAGGGTGTACACTGAACTGAGCCCCTGAAGCATTCCAAATGGCCAAATGTTTGATCTCTAGGAAAAATATGTGAGGCACAGGGTGATGAACACATAGTGCAGTAAGGAACTCCTGCAGATCCAGATATGTTGAGGATTCAGAAAAGAATAAGAACAAAAATTATTTGTCTGCAAAATAACTATGGCACAGGGAAGCCTTAGCAAGTGCCTAATTCTCTAGCACATGGAAAAGATTTCTGGTCTTCAAGCACAGTTTTGAAATCACTTACTCCTTTATCTTCAATGGCTCTGTTTAATACTACTTTTATATTCAATCAGGTATTTTTAAATGGAAATATGCTTAGCAGTATTAAAAAAAAAAAAAAGGCAAACCAACCCAAAAGATCTATTTAATAATTGGTAACAAGTAGTTATTTTTTATTCTTCCTTGTTCACCCCACTCAAACCTTTACCTTTTACCAAGATGATCATTTCAAGATCCAAAGTAATATTAAGTGTTTCTACAGTGACTTTTAGAGGGCAGAATTCCCCAGCTCCACGGCAAACAGCATTCACGCCCTTCTAAAACGCTGCAGCCCCGCGGGTTGTCATTGAAAGCTTGCGAAGGCCTGGCCTCGGCTGTTTCCTGCCATCTGGTGGGCACTCGAAGTTACTACCTCGATGCTTCTGATTTCCGTGGGTTCTTAGTTACCGATACTCTGAACAACAAGGCGAGTATCACAGAACGCGGGAGGGCTGAGGCTGGCAGGGACGTCTGGAGTCCACCTGGCCCCTGCCCAAGCAGGTCCTCCTAGAGCCGGTTGTGAAGGGCCATGTCCATGGGACTACTGAATTCTCCAAGGAGGCAGACTCCCTTGCATCTCTGAGCGACCTGTGTCAATGTTGGTCACTTGCACCTGAAAACAGTTTCCTGATGGACAGAGGGAATCTCCTGTGTTTCAGTGTGTGCCCATTGTCTCTACTCCTGTCACTAGGCACCCCTGAAGAGAGCCTGGCTCCCTCCTCTTTGCACCCTGTTCTATTTATAAAAGTTTGACATCCATTGAAGCTTTTCCCAGGAAAAAAAGCTCTTTACATTTAGACACTTAAATTAAAAACTCACCTTCCCTTTTACGTGTGTTTTACTGTCTGATTGACCGCATCTGTACTAGTGAATATTTGACCCATGCAGGTTTATAGAAATGAACTAATTACACCATACATATTTTTTCTATATCAATATATGAACCAAATTTACCGTTTTACTGTTTTCTGTTTTGGCAGTGGTACTGACTTTAGAGCATGACCACAATATTAGTGTAACACAGAAATCAAGGGGGGTACATCTTGTGTGACAGCATGCAGTAAAAAGAAGATCAATGGGACCTTAGGGATGCTCAGCAATTAGTAGTTCATTCCTTGCTGGAATCAACCATCAAACACAGATCAGTCTTGCTGCTGAAAACTTGGTGGCTGCAACTGCTCATGGTTGAGATGATTCCTCAAATGACTCTTCGCAGTTTGTTGGCTATTTCTGTTCGTAAGATAAACTTGATTTTCCACAAAAGGAGTTTTTAACCTTTAATTGTACACAAATTCATGTAAAGTAGAAGCAGAACTTTGTTGATTTAGCTCTCCTTTGTAATTTTGAATTTAATGACAGATTGCAGGGAAAGAACAGTGCAACCTACTGGAAATGTATGACAAGTATTTTTTATGGTGACCAAACTGAACTGACAAAAGGTAGTTATAGGTTTGTTGTTGTTGTTTTGTGGTTGACTAAGAGTGCTGGATATAATCTATTTTAGAAGTCTCTCTCCTACTTTTCTGGTGTTTCAATGCATTGACTTAGTATCCTTCTCTTCAGTTGAAGAAGTTGACCCAATTGCCTTGGGTCTGTCCATGCAAGGCCTTCTTCCTTTTCTTTTAAACTTCTGCCCTCTGACAAAGGTCTGAGGTGTGCTCACACTGTCAGGCACGTGTTGTTACTTTACAGGACCTATTTCTGCTAAGTAACCAGTCAAAGTAATGTACTTAACGTGAATGTTAAGATGAAGGTCTAGCCATGAAGGAGTTTGCCTTCAAATGTTTAAAGAAGAATCAGATCAGCTTTCATGGACTTTGTATTTGATAGGGGAGTTAAATCCCTCAGAGGAACTATAAGAATTTGCCTCTGTAGTGACTCAGGGCTGTCTTGCTGCTTTCTGTTTATCATCAGGATTTGATACCTGGTTTGTGTCTTACCTCCAAAGCAGTAAGTGGCATCCTGCTGCTGCATAATGCCTTGTCCCTTCTTTGATGCTGTATGAAAGAAAAAGTCAGTATCTCAGGCCAGAGTGCTCCAGAAGGAGATTATTTTGTGGAATGCATTGCAATTATGATTTAAGGATTAAACAGCCCTTCAACAATCCTTTTATGATGACAAGTATGTGATGCCCATTTTTCAGAGATGAGGCATATCCAATTGATATATGGAGTGGACCACCTGTGATTGAAGCTATACAGAGAAACAACAGGAAAAGCTAAAAATAGAAGGCAAACCATACCAACTTGCACTACATCATGATCATCTCCCTAGACATAATCCCTGGAAGATACTTCTAGGTGTACCTAGAAGTGAGAATCATGAAAAGTTCAATTTGCTGGCTGTCACCAAAGTTATGTGCATAACACGTCAGGTTTATCTGCCAGCATAGAGAATATCCTCTACTCACTGCGAGGTGGATTATGGCAGCACAAGTGGTGATATTTTAGTGAAATGGAAGGAGGAGCTACTTTTTCTCACTCCAGCTTTTGAAACAGGGTTTAAGGAAGAGAGAGCCTGTAGGACAAACAGTGCAATAGGTTAAGCTCTGAACAACTTTGTTTTTAAACAAGTACATTTTCCTTTTTATTTCATAAGAAGTTTACTGTTGAAAAAATGATATATATTAAAGCAAACACAATTATACACATAGGTTAAACACCAGATAGCAAAACCGTAAGGAATGAGCACTATTGGTTGTATTGTATAGGGTTTACAATCAAAGGTATACTTAAAAACCCTTAAGAGTTAATGTACTTCCAAGGTAAGTTAGGCACAAAATTTAGCTTGTAACTAGCTCTGCAAGCATCTCACTGTGATTTAACTGATACAAAGTATTAGAAGTGATCAAAACCATAAACTGACTTCTAAAATTTTTTAAGTTTTATTTGTACTATGTGCTGAAATAGTACAAATGTATACAATACTCCACGTTTGTTAAAAAAAAAGCATAGGGACTGTAGAGTCAAAGGGCAAAACCAGAAATGACCCCTTTATTTGGGCTCAGAATTAGTATGGCATAAATCTATGGCTTTGCTTTGTGAACATATTTGTAACTGAGTAACTCCTACAAATGTGGGGAAAAAATCAACCCCAAGATGATACTTTAATGAACATGATGAGTTACAATACAAATATTTTAAAGGAACCTTATAAGTAAGGGAAACTAGCTGGTATCAGATGTGTGTGTTACTTGGTTTTCTGTATAAGATGCAAGATAAAATGTGAAATTTTAAAAAGTGGGAGATTGTGTCAACCCCCCCTCAAAAAAAAAAAAAAAAGAGGGGGAAAAAATGAAATCCAAGGAGCAAAAAACCTTCAAGTAATTTCCTGCAAGGTTTTAGCATTGATGAGGACCTAGCTTAGAAAGAATTACTGATTTGCAAGAAATGAGAGGGCAGCAAGTCTGCGAACCATAGTAAAATCTTACTTCACAGAAAACTGTGTTATCTTCTAAATATGCATATTAAAACCACTTTTGATTAAATTACCAGATTTTTTTTTCATTTTCAGTTAGCAAAATGTATTGCTGTGGTGCAAGTTGTCCTTTTTTGCTTGTTTGAAACAAAACACATTATGACTGCCACAGAACTGCAAGAAACTGCATACTTTCTACAGGTACATTTTTACTGCGTCGTACAGGAATTGCTTAAAAGGCAAAAATAAACACCTTAAGGTCTTAATGCTGTTTTTGATTAGCAGAAATACAAAAAGGAATGCACTGAAGCAAGATGATAAAAAAAGTGTATCATGCAGTACGTTGGCTTAATGTATACAAAATTTCAAACCAATGATGTGACTGGAGGGTGGGGGAGTTTAACCTATTGCATTCTTATTCAGAATTAAAATTGTATGTGAAGGCAAACTGTGTGGAGACGTGACCAGGACCGGGATGCCTAACAAAAGGGTGCCAGATGTGTTATTGTTCCTAGCATGCAGAGCTAATGCTTGAAGGCCTATGACAGCAGCATGAACTCCTGCTACCTCTAGTTCTTTACATTACTGCTTTGTGTGTGCTGGCCGCAGTCTGGCCGCGGTCAGCGAGTGCTCTATGGCGTGAGGAAGTCAACCCACAATCTCTGCAGGTTCAGTGACCAACTTAGATCCATCCCATGCTGTCTTGAACTGTTCAGGAACCGGAAATTCTTTCTGGTAGGAAACAAAAGCAACAATGATAGTTAAACAAACAGGGGATATCTCATGAAAACTGGTGGAATACTATTAGTTCTACATGACTGCGAAAGCATTGATAGCTCAGACATGCTGGGATTAGAGAGAAGCCTTCTTCATTACCCTAGGAAGTTATTTTACAATGCCACACAGGAAAAAGTCTGATTGCTACCCAGTTTCAAATAGACTTGGTATGGTACGACTTTGCAATAATCTCTCTCACACCATTATCTGCATCAACTAAGTAAATAAGCCTCATGTCAGAAATGACTTCAGATTCCATCGATGTCTGGGTTGGAAGACAGTAGAGAGGATTTAGATGTGGAGATTAAGCCAGGAGTCTAATTTTAAGGACAAAAGCAATACTATAATATGGAAGAATAAAATAAAATAAAAAACCCCAGTCATTTTAAGTGTGATACACTTCAAAATAGTCAGCATCCTTTGTGGGGTACACAAAATGAAGCAGAACATCAAATAAAGTGCCCTTCTATTCTACAAATTCAGTGAAATGATGGGGGATGTTGTTGAGTATTTCTCTGTACCCAGTAAACAAAAAATTATGTGAAGAGAAGGTTTTTTTGTTTAGACCTCAAGGAGGTGTTTTGGTGTTACGGTGATTTTGAGGTGAGACAGAACAAAAGGACTCTTTCTACAAAAGAAATAAGTGAATGTGAGTCCGCTAAAAATTGTTCCCTTTTTACTTGTCTAAAGCTGGGCATCCAGCAGTCACTTTTGGAAATGTGAAGTACAAAAGTTCTCATTACACATTTTATTTCATAAAGCCTAAACCCCTGTACTAAATTCCAGCCCAAAAGACTAACAAGAAATTTAAGTTCTTTCTATGGTCATGCACTGCAATTTCAACTCTGCTCTATTGATGACACCAGGGAACTATTATGAGCACGCTTTGCCTACTTGTGTGTGAAGTGACAGAGCATGACTTTACTAGAAATGCCACTGTGCACAGTATGAAAATTTTACTAGAATGAGAAAGGAACTGGAAAAATGCACCATTTTAAGTGGCTTTTAAGGACAAATGTTGAAAGTAGTACAAAGTACTACAGCTGCTACCCATGTATCAATATCTTTGGAAAAAACAAGTACATTATACTGCATTATTTCACCTGTAGTAGCATTACATTGATCTTAGTTTTAGCCTCATCATCTTCAGACTTAAGTGCTCTTCTGTGAAGGTAATTTCTTTGGGAGATTATGTTTAGATATAAAAAAAGAAGATCAAATGGATAGGACATGAAGCCATTATCCATCAGAATGGAAAGAGAGGACATAATTTTTAAACTCTGAAATTACTTTGTGCCCCAATTAATAAGGAATTCTTCCTCCTGAGATACAGGCACATGGAAATTAAATTGTTTTGGATCATTTTTCGGTGACGTAATTATGTGTGTTACATCAGTTTCTTTCCTAGCAGCTTAAGTGCTCTTAACTGCCAAGACTAGTATGAAACAGAAAGGAAATTTCAAAAAATCTCTCACTCACATAATCACCATCCTGGGGGATGAGAATGTTCATCTCGGATGACTTGGCACTCACAATCTCACAATCCAATGACTCCTCACTGAGGTAGATGTGGCAGCCTTCTGTTTTGTTAATAGAAATGGTTGGCACTTTCCCCATCACCTGCAAAATAAAATTTACTTAACATCAAATCTTAAAATGCAATCAGAGATAGTGTTAATAAAATCCTCATTGCCTTCTAGGTCTAATTTTGGCCACCAGCATCTGATCTATGTGTCACCTGCCTGCGTGACGCTTTGATTTGATTTGTTGGACACTGAAAATTCTTGGTGGTGGTAACAAAGACCTATACACAACAGCAAACCTGTAATGTACAGCAAGCTTTTAATGTGCAGTTTGATGACAGTACTTCTCTGATTCTCTCTAATTTCAATGATACTTTTGTGCTGAAATTTAGGCAGTGTTCACCTTGCTCAGCAGTGAGTATTGGCTAAGAAGTCTAACATGTCAATTTCAATGCAGTAAGGGCAAGGGAAAGACCCCAGCATAAAGTAGCACTCAACAAGGGACTTGTAATACACTCTGAAGACTTCAAAGCTCTTGCAGCAAGTAACAGGAAAGGGTTTTTATCCTCTTCAGGTAAGCTACAGTTCTGAATATGTACTGAGATCAACTTAATTAAATCTCTAAAACTATTTCATATGTCTCTTTAAGAGCAAGAACAAGATTTACTTGAAGCGAGGAAGGGAAATCTTCTCTTGTTTACAATTTTATAGAGTGAAAGATTTCTTCATGGCTAACAGTCTGACTGACTCACTGGCTGTCAGTAGAATTCCTGCTCCTGCCCTCTCTAGCAAGGACGGCAATATACTCTGGACATCAAAACACCAGAGGTTATCCTAAGCCATAGAACAGTGACAGCACATGACAGAGATGTACTTGTTAATGAGAGTGTTTCCCATCACTTGATTAAAGAATTTCTTTCAACTTCATTCCTTAAATGTGGCAGAGTAAACCAAGTGGTCTGTCCTCTTGCATCCCACCCTTATACTGAAGTCTGAGCTACACAGTGGATCAATGCATCTTAAAGTTCCTCTTCTTAAATGGGTTCTTATGCAATCAAGAACAGAAGGAAGGGGTGTTTAAAAATTTTTGCAAACATCTGGCAAGAAAAAAATACCACTGAGATAAAGGAGAGACAAGCAATATGGCACTGAAGTCACCATAGCAAAATCTGTAGGATTAATTTACTGAAATCTGTTGCATTAACATATCATGTATTTGGACATTATGAACTCAGGTCTTCAAATTACTGAGAAAACTGAGGTGCTTAGCACTTGGCATACACCAGCCCTGTGGGAGCTGCTTGATTCGAGCAGCATACAGCATATAACCAGATCCTGCCTTCCTATGTGGATGCCCACTCTGCTCTATGATATACATAGAAGCCTTATGCAATATTCATAGAACATGCTTAATTTTGATTCCAAGAATTTTGACTCTTATAAAAGGTATTTACACTTTATTTGAGTATTAGCAAGCTGGGGTTTTGCTATTTATTACATACAAATTTTTCAGCTTTCATGAATAGTTTAAGAGATAATGATTGAAAATAATGTAATTATTTTAAAACCTCTCAAATAAGTGCCTGGGATCCTTAACTAACTCCTTAACTCCCTCCTCTGCTGTAAAAAGACATGTAGTGATCATGAATAAAACTGATTGTTACACTTCAGTCACTTGCATAAGGTTCAAAATTTAAAAACCCCATCTTGCTCCTACTCCCTTTGGTGGCTGTGACCATTATTTCTGAAGCATGGAGCAGGACTGCCTATATTTAATGTCATACAGCAGGCACAGCCTCTTAAGCAAAAGACCTCACTTTGAAGAGTGGCAGTTTAATATAATAATTAATATTACTTTTTCACTTAAAATAGTATGTCCTGGAGTCCCTTATTGGGATTACACTGTGTGTGTCAGATATAACCCAGTATTAGAGCAGGTAGTTAGACCTCTGTGGAACAGGATGACTGAAGTGCTGTAAATGTCAGGTAGATGTACATTTTGAGCAAGACAAGTGTCGCCAGTAGAGAGGGCAATGTATAGATTTAAAATACGTGTATTTTCTTTTCATGAGAATCACAAGGAAGATACCTCTGATTAAGCTTTTTGAAGGCAAATAAGTATACTACTTAGTTAAATAAAGTGTCACATCACTGGCCACGGAGATTTTTTGAAATCCCAACACTTACTTTTACGTTATAGCATTTAGTTGTCCTTTGGCAGTCTATTTGAACATTTCCATTGAGAGGATAGGAAAAATAAAAAAGCTTGTGCACTAAGAAATCAATTAGCTAACTGCTAGAATTTCTTCTGTAAGCACCACTGAACTTTCAAGTGCTGGGAGTTGCTTAGCATGAAAGTGAGCAGATCAGGGACAGAAGTAACTGTTCTGTCAGTGTACAGATGTCTCAGCTTCACCAGAACCAGAAGGCACTGGGCTACGGGAGGTTTGTTCAGTGATAGTAAATAGTCTTCACAAGCATTTTTTTAAAACATCAGCAGCATTTAGAGCATATAAAATCCATTCGGATACTTCTTACTTTTGTTGTGGCTCTGTGAGTTTTTAAAATCTCTTGTAACTGTATGTTGAGCTTTCCCCCCCCGACTTGTTCTAGGTCTGACTTCATCTCTCAATTGGATATTTACCTGAATCTGAATATCCCTGGAGTTGATCACTTCCACGATTCCCACAACATTGTCAAACACAAGGCCAAACTTTTTACAGTTGTCTAAAATAAAAGCAATCATAAATAAGAAAGGCAAGACAAAAGCAAATACATGCACACCTGCTACATTAACTATGAAAATTCCCAGTCCTGCACTGCATAGCTGAGTGACTTTACTCTTGTAATCAATCATTAAAGTGAATGGAATGATTCAGATGAATTGTTAATCACATAACTCAGTTTATTCAAGATTGTCACTTGAAGCCCAGCTGAGCTACCCACTCACCAATAGTAATTGAGTTGATTTTTCCTTTTATCTGAAGTGTAGATTTGTTACACTTAAAAATATAGGCCACTTGCTTGAGTTCAGTGTTGTTGATGACCAGGTCATTCTTATCCTCTTGATATTCCTATTTCAAAAGAAAGTTTATTTAATTGGTTGTCTTTAACTAACAGTCTTTAGCTATCAGTCAGACAGAGTTTAGTACAATTTATCCTCGAGTCATTGCATCTTCAGTTACAACAGAGCAATATCCTTCCTGTGGCTTAAAATCCTAATCTGCTCGGTGACTAGATCTCTCACCTAACTGACCCTTAGATGACACTGTATCTTTTAGAGTTGCAGAGCTGAACAAGTTAGCACAGACAGTGATAAAATCCATTAATTTTGCAGTGAAGATGTTATGCTCACAGCAATTTAAAAAGGCACTCACAATACTGCTGTTTGGCTCCCATCTGATTCAGACCGAAGAATAGAGCAAGTTTTCCTTCCCCAAGGAAGGAAAATTATATATATATAATATAAGTAGTATATATAATATTATATAATATTGTGAACACATACAGGCATTACCATATACAATAATGGAATAATAGGCAAATAAAACTTTCTTTCAATAGGCTTAAAAGACCAATTACACCCCATGGATGTCCAGGAAAGGCTAGGGATCCACAAGGAAAGTTCCAAGTAGTAGAACTGTAACAACACAACACAGGCAAACGCTGACTGCACCTTATGCAAACTTGATTCCACTGTAATGTACACTGACTGTATATATAACCTTCTGCATGACTAAACTGCATATTCTTTCTGTTCTCTCTTAACCGACACAGTCACATCAATTTTCATTCACAGAATCTTTGGTATATGCCTACATAAATTAACACCCTAACTTTAAACAAATCTCCTTTTTCCATCTGTAGATTGGGCAAAAGGAAAACGCTCCTCTACATTTAAGCATGGAAGACATGCTTGCATGGAATGGGCAATGAAATATAAATGTATAATTCCACTGGCTAGGGAAACTGGAGAGTGTGGTCTGTGATGATTGTCCTCTCTTATTCACAGGAATGGCCTGTAAAAAGGAATTTTAACTAGGACTTGTTTCTGGGGCATTGTCTGATTTTGCAAAGAATTTATATGCTGGTTCTGATGTTCTCCAGTGAGATGAATTAATAAGTGATTCTCAGAGACAAATGAATTAACTTAAGATGTTACAGAGCAGTAAAAGTTGAACTGTAGCAATGCAGAGAAATGGAGGACTCAGCCGTTTTTAGCTGCAACTTTTTTTTGTTGCATGTTAATGACAGACAAGATGTTTAAGTGCTCCTCCTGGTTTGCAATGTGCAAGGTGCAATTCAGAGTTGTGACTGGAACTCACCACTCTCCACTTCTTTCCCTCTAGCTCCAAGACAGGGGCATGGTTCTGCTGTGGGGAATTCTTGGGAGAGGTAGGACTTGGAGTATGGCTTTTTGTTGGAGAACGAACAGGTGGACCTTGGGCACGTAGGCTGGGGTTCTTGTGAGTCTTCTGGTCATCAGAGACATGTCGAAGCCCTAAAAAACCAAAAAAGAAGGGTGTTTGTGAAAGAGAGTCTATTTTTCAGTCCTTAAAGTGCTCATATTGAAGCATGAGAAGTTTGTTTGTAGTCATGTTACATTATTTTCTGAAATTAATTTTTTTTTTAAAATTTCCTCAAAGTTTACCTGGGTAACAACCTGAAGTGTAACTGCTGACATACTTTTAGCAGATCATATAAAAACTCTTCTACTGTGGATGGGCTCTTAGTATCTTCAGAAAATCCCACAATGTCTTCTAGGTCCCTCTCTGTCTGTAGCAAGCTCTCAGAGCTTGTTTATCATGTTTTTCCATCAGAGTTTCTTTTTCTAATTTATGACAACATTTGATCTATCCCTGCTGCATGAAATGCAAATATATCAATCATATGTATTTAAATTTGCAGATATATACTTAAATAACAATATTAATACAAAAAGCTTTATTTCACCTGACATGTAAGACATTTTGACACAGGTTTGTACACTCAATGTGAGTCAGAATGAGGGATAAAACTTTATTGCAATTGCAACTTAAGAGGCTGACCAGCTACTGGGGGCTGAAGATATCCAGCTTGGCTGCCTTAAACTTAAAGGGATACCTCTAAATGGTGTGGATGTCAGGTATACTGAACTTATTTGGTTTCTGTGGCTTTTAAAGGAGGTTTTGGTACACAGCCTTCTCCATGGGACCATTGCAAACCTCAGAAGGATCTGAGCTGCTAGAATGTAACTTAAAAATGCTGAGAAAGCTGTGAAATGCTGTGAAAAATGTAACA
Source organism: Motacilla alba alba (assembly GCF_015832195.1). NCBI lineage: Eukaryota > Metazoa > Chordata > Aves > Passeriformes > Motacillidae > Motacilla > Motacilla alba. Next base: position 63,848,241 of record NC_052017.1, on the reverse strand, counting down.
GGTCTTGACGTAGTCTTACTCCTGGATCACAATTCGATTTCTTTTCTCCTGACCTTTGGTAATTGCCTCGCCCTGGTTGAGCTGTGCAAAGAGGGCTGAGCGAGATGCAGTTCCTTCGTCCTTCGCGGTTTCAGTATCGAGGATGGGAGGCGGTCCCGGGGGCGGCGGTGGAGGAGGTGGCGGGGAAAGGCAGGAGCCGCTGGTTAGAACAGATCGCATGGACATGGGGGATGCAACAGGACCCTGTTTGAGACAGAGGGAAATATTTTACATACAGTGTTTCAATGAGCATTGTATCACAACAGCACTTATTTATTAACATCCTCGAATGCTGCGGGTTAGGGTGACTCTAGAAAGCCACAGGCTCAGGAGAATTTCTGGCTCCATAATCGAATATAATCCTATGAATCTTTCTCTGCACCTGAGCAAGCACAGCTACAGAGACTGACAGCCCACACTCTACCCTTACTGCAGATTGACTCCACCTAAAATATTTGTCTTAAACACGTCTAAGGGCTGATGTTAAAAATCTTTAACAGTAACTATTCCATAATTTATTCCAGTGTTTACTTACATAAAAAGGATTTTTTTTTTCCAGATAAAAAAGATGTTTTGGTACAACACAAGTAACTGAGAGGTTCATGAACTGTCAGTTATACATATGGAACATGATAAATTGTATGCAAGATGTAAAATGATATTCTTGGAACCTCGGAACTGTTCAAGTTATCTGTAAAGATTCAATTACCACAGAATGTAAAACTATGGTGATTCAAGTCTCTTGATTCTGAAATTCAATTTTTGAGTTTTTAGTTCCATTTCCTAAATTATTTTTTCTTTTTTTTTTTTTTTTTTTTCAGTTGCAGGAGGTCACAGCACACAAGTTAGGAGGGAAGGGGGCCTTGGCAAAGTAAGTAACACAGTCTTTCTTTCAGTTTGTATAATCAAAAGCACATATTTTGGTCTGAATTACAATTCTTACATAGAATATTATCAAAAAGACTATCAAAATTATCTGACTAAAATTTTATAAGAATGCTCTAGCATCCTAGCAATAGATATTAGAGAATATCTGAGAATCACTTTTACTATCCTGCCACTGAGTGTCACTCTGTTCCTACCTCTCTGCAGCACAGAGGGAACTTCTAAAAGAACTATTGAGAAAATTAGATTGGTTCTGATGAGTTCAGGTAGCTACAGAGATACTGTGCATTGCAGCAGCAAATATTAGCAGGTGGGCAGATACAATGGGAAAATTACAGCGACTTATGGAGTCACAGCTCCTCTAACTGGCTACCTTTCTTAAGAGATATAGGAAATAGGTATTTCTTAGCTGGCCTCTGAGGATATTTTTAACCATTTGTAGTACTATTCTGCTTTCCCATAACTGAAACAACAAAGCATTGATCTGATTCATTCATCCCACAGCAGTGGAAACTACAGCTATTTTTCAAAAAGTAAAACTTGTTCTGGCCTGTAATCCCAAACTGATAACAGGAAAAGGGCTGAGGTCCACATGCTCCTTTTTAATTTACTCTTCAGATATACTTAAAAAACAAAATAAAAGTCCAAGATCTCCTAAGGGAATAAGCTCTCTTCTTGTTATTAAATCTTTTTGATCAAATGTAAACAAATAAGAAGAGTCTCCTTTTGGAACCAATTATAGTTTATTGTCAAGATATACTGGGACTAAAGTAGACTGCTTTTAGAGACATTCCAGTGTTGCATGGATACATTTAACTCAGAGCTTCTGCTTACATACTTCCTTTTTATAGGTCAGTGTTTTAGGCTGGGGACAACTTCTTCATTGGGCCCTCAGTTTATAGTGCCTGTTCCCTGCCTCTGCTAATGCCAGTGAAGTTACCTGCAGCAGAGTCAGCAGAACTATGAATTATTGTAATTAAAAAGATATATATATATATATAAGTGGATTTAGTGGTACAATCAGTTATTGCTGCCTGAGGTGCAATACAGATCTTCCCTTTCTGTTGCCTGCAACCATAGCAACTGAATCCACTATGCCCTGGTTATCCAGAATTATGAACATTGCATTTGCAGGGCTTTTTAAAACACTCAGATACTCAGAAATGGCACTCACCACTCACTGTGTGAACATGCAGTTATGAATTATGTATGCTTTATGAAAGACAATTAATAGCAGTAGTGGTAGTGGCTAATAACTTTTAGTCTGAGATGAAAATCTGCTTGCCAAATTCCAGACTGACATCTGATTCCTCAAAAATACCTACTGCTTCCACCTGCCTATCAGTACAGTGCTGTAATTTTCCAGAAACTTGTGTAAGACTCACATGTCCACTTAGAATTAACACCATCTAAATTGTGCAAAGGCTGCAAAGATGCATTAGAGAAAAAAAATTCTGGAAGCTATCCGGGTATTCTGCATATAACACAGAGTGGTAGGTCACTCTGACAGTCTCTTTGCTTCAAGTGTCAAACTCAAGGCGATCACAGACCAATGCAGGACACTCTGGGCTAAAATAATTCTGCTGAGTAGTGTATCAAAGGCAGTTTCCCAAATGGCAAATGAAGTATGGGAATATCAATGCAATGAGATGGAAGTAAAACTCAGAAGGGTTTATCTATGAAAGGAGCTCTCCAGAGCTCTGAAAGAACTTCCTTGTCAAAGTACAGATAAAAGGAAGGATTTTAAACACATTAGTAAAGTTTAGACATGGTTTTGTATGACTGGAGATTGTTGTAATTTATTTTCAAGAAACAGAAGATGTAGGAAAGGATCTGGGAAACTAGGAGCTTTTTTCCTTTTAGTACAGTACTGATGAAAAAACAAGTCTAGTCAAAAATTTCAATTCTTGACCTGAGCAGCTAAGACATTCTAGTCCTTTTAAGTGGGTTTCAAAAGTAAGAAAAAAATGTCTTCATTGCAGTCATGCTGCCCATCTGCCTCTTCTTTTCTTTACAAGCCTGGTCTCTCCACCAAAGTCAGTGGTTATCTCCACTGAGCATGAAAGATTTTGAGTTAGATCTAATTAAGAACATAGAAGTTTTCACACAGTAAAGACACCTGAGGTTCTATCACTCTTCCCAGTTTTTCTTCTTAATTTTGTGCAGTCACAGAAATAAAAGACAGACTGAACCCTGGTTGTTAGCTTTTCTCCTGCAGGGCACATCTTGTCTAGTTTAAGACCTGAGTTACAGCTACACAAGCTAACTGATATTGTAGCATGCTATTTTCAACATCTAGGGCCATTCTGGAAACTGCAAACAATTTCAATCATAAATTAGGCCAGGCAAAATTGAAAGACAAATCACAGGAAAAAAGGTCTCTAAAGTACATGGTTTAACTGCTCCCATCTGCATCTACTGCTCTGCAGACTCCTCCAGTAGGACCATCTCCCACTGAAATAAAATGACATGGAAAAGACAGACAAGTCTCACTAATGAGAGGGTGCACAGACCTGCTGGGAAGAAGGGTACAGTCTAACTCTGGCTACAGTCTTCTTTTCTTTGCCATTTTAATATACCTAACTGAAATCAAACAAAAATTCAGAAAAGGTGAAATTCTTTGTGGGAGAGTGGTTCAGGGAAACTCTCAAAAGGAGGCAGAAAGTGCAAAAGTGAACTGGAAATGCAGAATACACATTTCACTTCTTTCATTCCCTGCATGCCAGGAAGATGGGACCTGTGCTGCACTCAGACACACTGATGACACTGATGTTAAGGGAAACTTAAAAATTCCAAGTGAAAATAGCCAAGTGAAGTAGTTCCAGGATTTTTTAAAATTCATTTTGACATCTATTAATAGTGAACCTCCAAGTTACCAACCTCAGTCACTAGGCATGCTTTCCTTAGTTCCTCTTCTAAGACAACTTACACCCTCAGGCTCTAGAATATTTCTGAATCAGGCTCTTAAACTGTTCTGGTATCTGGTAATACTTGTGTATAGTCCTATCCAATTTCAACAAAAGTTCCCTTCACAAAGTCCATTCATTTCTGTTCTGTATAGGGTGGTGTTTGTGAGAGCTGCTGGGAATAAAATAGCATGTTACATGCCCACAAAAGTTCATCTATCCTAAAGCAGCAGGTGCTTAGCAGCTTTGCTATTTGCAAACAACTCTTCAGATTAACTTCACGCAGATGTTAACAACAGTGTGTCTTTACATAAAAAGTATTAGGAGCCATTTGGACCAGTGAAGGCGGTTGTTTGCAAGCTGCCTTTCTTCCTCTTTTATTTCAGCTGTTTGCCTCCGCAACAGCTGCTGTTCTCAGTGCTGTGGTGTCTGCAGACACCACATCGAGTTATACTGATCGCTGACTGCTCCCGTTAACATGTTTGTGTGGTCAATTTTCCATCATTTGCAAATATGCCCCTAGTGAGAATTAGCAGGGGACGACAGATAGAGTCGTCCTTACTTTGTGAAAATGTAATACAAAAGTAAGCTGTAACTTTTAACCTGGTAACTTTGCATCAGAGTGAACTTGAGTACTTTGAAATGTGCTCCTGGAGCTTTTTGAAATGGAGGAAAATGTAATTCTCTGAGTAAGGTCCTATCAGGAACAGGAGATGCATGCCCTGTGACCATGTACTAAGAGCTCTGTAGGGGATAAAACATTCCAGAAATTTCCCCTCAGGGCTGTCTTCAGCTTCCACCCATGCTCTAAATGGGGTGACAGGAATGGGTCAGGGTTTGCTGCTTGCTGGACAGCCCCCAGCCATCTGCAGAGAGGCCCAAGGGCCTCCCATTGACTGTGGCAGAGAAGCTTCCTTTAGCAACAGTGTCTGATGCTGCTCACAGCACTGGGTCTGATAAATGTCACTGTGCAGTGTTTGCAGGATTGTGGTACGGCCTCAAAGTATATAATATTTCTACCTTCATCTTGTACAATTGGCAGAAGGGTGAGGTACACTTCTTTTTCTCACCTAACTGGCTCTCTGGAAGAAAGAAATGATTATTTATGTTGAGATAGCTGCCTGGTTGAAATTCTCATTTAATTCCCTTGAAATTACAGTAGAGCTGAGTGAAGCCCTTTGCTTTTGAGAAGTTGAGCCTTGTTAAGCACATTTCTCTTAAAGGCTTCCTTCCCCCGGAGCACAGGGCAAAGCCAGTCTTGTTAGAGAAATAAAATGCTGTTCAGATATAACACAAGTGCTTGGGATGCCATACTGTCACTAATTTTCAGTGGCCATATGCAGCTTGACGTGTCTTCAGGTCTGAACACAGATACTGACAGACAGTGAGAATTTCTTTTTATGTCTTATCGCAGATGTTACTATTTCCTGAGCTATTCTTGCTGAACAGCTCCCTGGGTTAGCCTTCCATGTCACTGTTACTATATTTGTAGAACTGCAGCAGCAAGGAGCCCCAGTCAGAGGCTCCTATCTCTGGGGATATGAGGGGCTTACGTGCCAGACCCTGTACAAACACCCGCAATGTTCCTCTGTGTTTATCCAGCTTTTGGCTGACACAGTGCAGCACGGACACTGAGGGGAACAAAGTTCTTGTGCTGGGAGCCTGATGTGGAGCATCTGAACTATGCATTTCTTGTACCTTCAATGGTTGATTTTACTCTGAGCCAGAAGATTATAAAGATTATAAGCATCTATCTAGTGCATTTAAATAAATTATATATGCATGCGTATGATATACAGTACCTATTTCGTTGGTCAGTCCTATTTAAGAGGTAAGTATCTATTTGCAGCTGAAGCAACAGGTGGCTTAGAGAGAGGTCATGAAATCCCTCCCTTAATTTATTGAAAAGCCTTCTTTTCATGGCAGCAGACAAACAGGAATACTAACGGGGAATACATTCTTCCCCCCCCGCCAAAAAAAAAAAAGGAAGGATATCCCTGTTTTCTCCGCCTTTATAGTAATCCTAGTTTCACACCTAAAATGATTACAGCATTCTGTATTGTTCTTTTCATACATATGCACAGCCAAAGACAAGAATTGTGAAGTTCAAAATATCACATATCAACCTCTGGGAACAGGTGGACTGTGACTCAGAGGCACAGAGCTCTTGTTAAGGTGTTTTTTGTGTAAAAGTAGCTTAGCACAACAGTTCTATTACCTACTCTAAGCCACCTGTCTACAAGGAGTTATGCTGCCCAGAGAGCTGCAATTTACTGGATGAAACAGCTGACTTACAGGGCCTGTAATCTTTGTCAGTTAAAACACAAAGCAACAAAAACCCGGCTCCATTCTTTTCTTGTTACTGAGTCTCAGCAGAATTATTTATCTGCAGAGTTTTCAAGCTTTGCAGCCCCCTGTGATATATTTTTGCCGTTCATCACCTGTTCAGGATTTAAAATGATGCTTACATCTTCAGACTTACCCAACCAGAAATGTTTTATACAGCCATGGTCTTCTAAATCATTTGAAAACTGTATGGTAATGTAATTGCCAACAAGTAACGTGCTTAAAAAGAAGACCAATCCCTTTAGCAAGATAGTCAAGTTTTAATAGATGTACCTTTCCTTTTCATTCTATTTTTCATACTTTCAATTTTGTATTTCCTTTCCCTTTTCTACTGGAACTAGGCTGCATGCCTCGGCCAGGTTTTCCCTTAACATGTCTGAATGGTGCTTGGTCCAAGTTAAGAGAATACAATTGATACACAGTAAAGACAAATATTTTCAGCCACTGTTGGAATAAGAGCATAAAAATACTTTCTTTCAAAGGGACAGGGATGTGATTGAGGCAGTCTCCACCAAAGAGGCAACTACTGTAGAGGTGCCAGGATAACCAGTTTTTTAATTGATCCTGTACCAAAAGCCAGAACACTGCCTGTTCTCTGAGAAAGAAACGCTTGCAACTAAAGGATGTAATTTTTTTCAACAAAAAAACATAAGTGAATAGGGAATAGGGAAGGAGAAGGGTAGAGAAAGGAATGGAGCATATAGAGAAAAGGAGAGAAAAGGCTATCACAGAGAAAAACTGAGCACTGTGGAAATGTCTACATCTTATCCAAGATGCAGGCGTCTGAATTGGTATATCTATGCTGCCCTTACTTCTGAGGCCTCTGGGATTGCAGTCGTGGCTTTGGCTGGAATTTGGCACTGCAGTTTTGACCTTTAGCTTTAGTGAAGTGGCTCAGACGATGGCTGCTTGATAAGTAGGTCAAACTAAACACAGCACAGAAGAGATACTGGACAGATAATCGGAGACTTTTGCCTGCAGAAGTAGGTCCTTTGCAGCTTGTTCACATCAATATGCACAGAGACGATGTATTACAGGAAAATGTTTTGGTAGACCAGGAGAGAGGCAGGGCCAATTTATAAGAAAATGTCTGGAGGTAATTATTTTAGACTAGAATAAAATGCCCAAGTCTGCTCTGAGACTAGGATAATTGCACTCAATAAGGCTAATGTAGGAATTATGATGGTACTTCTCAGTGTGGAGCTTGTGGAGATTTTCAGCTTTTAAAGAATGTTTTTAGAGTACTATCTAAGGAGTAATAAATGTTTTTTAAAATGCTATTTCAGGAAAAAAAAAAGACTTGAAGATACTAGCTTCAATGGAAACAGGATTTAAATAAATCTCAACTGCTTTTAAAGATGTGCAGACTTCATCCTAAGTTGTTTTGATTTGTAAAGGGGGAGAGGATTTCACTCATCACTTGAGTGAAATTCTGTATTCTGCTGGTAAAATCTATCCTAAATTACTATTGTATACAAAGAACAAAATGTTAAGTACAGATCCAAGTGCAACTGAAACATTTAAGACAATTTTCATTGTGCAAGATTTGTGTCTTAACACTTATTTGATATATGGAAAACTACAGCAGTCTCTTATTATTACTGGTTGTTTTCTTGCTGCAAGGTTAACCTGCAGAAATAGGAGCAGAAGATTCACTTCCCCCAGATTACTCATGCAGGCCTTGTAGCAAGCAAACTTTTCATTAGGCATTCTTGTGAGCTTGCATTACAGCTGTTCATTTATTTGCATCACCAAAAAGAAGTGGAAGGTAGAAAGAGGCATGCTTCAACAGCATCCCTTCTTAAGAAAAAAAAAAAAAAAAGAAAAAAAAAGAAAAAAAGCTACTTGCTCTTTATCAGAAAGAACTGAAAAAGGACGGGTCACTATTACAGTTGTGGATTGCTTGTTAAAGACAGAAAGCTGTAGCAAGCAAAAATGACAATCACTGCATAGGTAAAATGCTACCCTAGGCACTTGAAATTTCTCATCGTAACAATGGCTTTCTCCAAAGACTCACTGACATCTAAGAATGTCATATCTGGTAGCAAATTAAAACAAATCTCCATTAGGCTGGTAATTGCTTATTGTCCCCATTGTCAAGATGGCTAAATTGAGATGTAGTGAGTATAGTGAATGGCCACTCAGCACAGGGTGTAGGAGGCAGAAGGACACTTTACATCCAAGATAATGAACTACAAAATTATACTTTTAAGGAAATACTGTAGATCCATCTGACTTGCACTGACAAGCATATTTTCTCTGCCATAGGCACAATCAATGAATGAAAATGACTATTTCAGATTATGTTGAAAATACACGGAACTTTTTACTCTCTGGGACAATCCTGCTCACAAACATACATTAGATATGTACTTTTGTTCTGTGAGCACAGTGCCGTCAGGTATCCTAACCATATCCATCATGCCTTGAAATGCCAATTTACACAGTCCAGTCTGGTTCTGTACCACCACTCCACATGAAGAGCAAAACAGATTTAGATGCACAAAAGTCTAAAGGTCCTTAACGACGCTATTTCCTTCTATGTGTACTCTTAAACACACTATATTCTTCACTATTTCCTTGGTTTTTTCCTCACACAGTCACACACACATTTCAATAAGATGCCCTTAATAAGTAAAATACTGTCACGCATCTTGGCAGAACCAAAGTAAGACAGAACTGAGATCCAAAAATCCATGAACATCTGTTTTTATCACAAACTTTTTATAAGTCAGATAGAGATAAGTGTTATTGTCAGAAGTGACTGCTTGGACATTATTTCAACACTTTGCACCTGTTTTTGTGTCTGTCTTCTAATTTACTAAGACATTTCTGTCTCTTTCCTCTGAAGTGTCTGCCTGTGTGTCTGCTGCCAGAGCCAAGAACACTTTCCTGTATGTACTAGTGATCTGTTCCAAGGCTGGCTGCAGCTGCCCTGTGCAGCTTGATGGAAGGGTATGGGGGGCTGGAAATGGCACAGCTTTGGGATATTGCACGGCCACAAACGTGCACACCACAGTATACAGTACCATAGCTTAGGGGGCCAAGCGCCAACTCAAAAATCCTGTTCCCTTTTTGGAAACCCAAGCATAGGAAATCCTCTGATCTAGGCTTATGCTTCTGGGGTTTTGTTGGAGTTCATGCATTGACAATACAGCTGGGAGAGAAAAGTAGTTAATATTCCTCCTGACTCTTCACTCTCATTAGACATATCCAAATGTGCTACTTAAGAGCTTTTTATAGAAACTTCATGCATTGCTTTGTTGACTTCTGCAGATATGAAGGGTAAATTATTGGTGTAATACACTTTGAAATCTGTACTTACATGCCCAAAGACATTTCTCTCTTTCTCTCCCCCTCTATAATAAAATACCTTTTTTAAAACCAATGTCTACCTTTCATAAATGTTCCCCTTTGTTAACACCTTGCCAAACTACTGCTTTTTCCTTTTTTCCTTTTATGCACCTAAGTGGAAGCTGCTGTGTGCAATGATTAACAACTGAGTCTGGAATATATCTACAGCCTTTATATATATCACATTTTTTGTCTAGACTTTGATTCTGCAGACCTTTATGCTTAACTTCACATAATGTGAATCTGTGACTTTCATTCTCACTTTAAAATGTGTAACTAAAATGAAATTATCACTTGAGCAACTCATTACTTTCTGGAATGTATTTGTTACCAAGCTTCATAGAAATATTTAAATAACATTTAAGTGATTTAAACAACCTGCTAACTTACTGGGTTCTAATTTTCTTACACGCACATTTAGTAAAACTTAAAAAAATATACATCCATAAAAATGAGTCTGCAATTTAATGTTTCAGACTTGTGTCACATAAAGTATAATTTAAATGAAGCATACTTCCAAGACAACTTCCAGATATGAGTGATATCCAAAGTGAAGTGAAACCAGTACTTCACATGCAGTGATGGGCTCATCATTCATGATGGAATGAGCACTGTTGGCAGGGAACTATGCTTAATATAAACAAACAAGTCACACCTAGGTTTTAGCAATTTCTTGGACAGCTGAAGACAGAGAAATATAAAGACACAATGGCTGAGGTACTGGTTTTAGGACCAGTCGAACATAATCGGCAACAGCTACCCTTCTGAATAAGACTAACAGTATAACAGTACGCAGCAGCACTGAGAGCTCCTCCTGTTTGATCAAATGGCTGTAACAAACCTTTACCTTATAACACTATTTCCATATTTGTGAAGTTCTATTAAAGGTGAGGATTATTCTTTTTTTGTATTAACAGAATGAATTATGTCCCAGATTCTCAGGCTGATTCAGCTAGTGGGGTACTACAATTCCTTTTCCTTATGTAATAATAATTTAAAAATCATTAGGTCTTCTCACGTTCACTGATCATGACAGAATAGGATGTACCAAGTGTGAAATTTTGTACTAAATAAATCATCTTTAATATTTAAATTTTTTACTACAGAAACCTACAATGTAGCTAATAATTAACAGTCTTCTAATTTATCATGTTCAAACATTTTTGCATTGCTTCAGACTAAGATGTACAGGCAGATCACAGTTCTCTCCCATGTTTGAACCTGCACTCAAATACTTGAGAACTGAAAGGCCTTGTACAATGTCTCATTGTGGGGTTTCACCCCCGGATTGGGATGACCCCGAAAGATGGAAAAGTCCCTCCTCCAACCCGTGCCTTCGAAGAAAGACTCAGTAGTCTTCTGTTGTCTGTTCTCAAGATTGTTTATTGTTGGTTATCTACAAGATTCTTCTCCCTGAACTGCTGTGGCCCGTTCAGCAGCTCAGACAAAGGCACACACTGCCCTTCCAGGGGGCTGGTGCCATCTTTTATATCATATATTACATGTTACATGTTTATACTTTTTCTCCAATACCTACTATCTATATTGAATGGTGACTTTCTACTCTAAACCAATCTGTGAGTGCCAACATCACCAAAGACATGGAGGCTAGGAAGGAGAAAGAAAGAAGACAGGGCACACCCAAGTCCCTCCATCTTAGATCTCCTGACCCCCATGTACAAAACTTGGACCCCTGCGTACAAGGCTTAAAACCCCCCTGTACAGCACTCAGAAATCCTTCCTTTACTTCGTGACTACTTCTACTACAATATCTAAACTTTCGTGACTTCTTGTTCTTCCTGCAAAGTTGGTAAACTGTTCCATGGGTCAGATTCAAAGCCACAGGGGTCTCTGGCTGCATGCCAGGGTCTCAGATGCTTTTGACCTGGGTCTGGAACGTCCGAGAATATCTGTGGGACATTCTGAGTTCCAACATCTCATGAAGGGTATGAAGAGAAAGCTGCAGCCTGTTGCTGAGCACAAGCAGTCTACATTGACTTACATGGTTAAAACCTCCATTGAGGGAGAGAGAAAGCAACTTTTCCAGGTACCATAGAATCAGGGAAAGGTTTGAATTGGAAGGGACCATGAAAATCATTCAGTTCCAACCCCCTGCCATGGGCAGGGACACCTTTCATAGACCATGTTGACCAGGGTCCCACCCAAACTGGCCTTGGAACACTTCCAGGGATGGGGCATCTACAGCTTCTCTGGGCAACCTGTTCCAGTGTCTCATCACCCTCAAAATAAACAATTTCTTCCTTATATTCAGTCTTTCAATTTAAAATTATTGGCCCCTGTCCTGTCATAACAAGCCTTGGTAATGTCTTTCCCAGTCTTTTTCATAAACCCACTTTATGTATTGCAAGGCCGCAAAAAAATGTCTCTGAAGCCTTCTCTTCTCCAGGCTGAAAAAATCCCAACTCTCTAGGCCTGTCTTCACAGGAAAGGTGTTGCAGCTCTCATTCCACATTAAGCTACTCTTCACAGAATCACAGGATGGTTTCTATTGGAAGGCCATTAATCTGAAAGTTCTGCTTCACTTCCCTATGTTCCCAAGTTCTTACAATTGTTTGTTTTGAGAACTAAATGGTGACCTGTATTAGTCCTCTGAATAGTCATTCAATTAAAAATAATGATATTTGTGTACACCTAAGAAATTATAAATTTGGTGTGAAAGACTGCATGTGCAAGTATATGGTAGGTTTAGGAGATAGTATCAGTAAAGAGCAGGCTGATTACATGTTTAATATATTTTCAGCAGCTCTCCTAATCTGATAATAAACATGAGCACATTATTAAAGTAAAATAGAACATTGTATCAGTGTAGACTGTGGACATAAAACTCTTACATTTATACCCAACATAGAAGTAATTTCTCATGTTTATACCTCTCAGAGAAAAATACTCATTGCTATAATCTCACATATAACACACAGAAGCAGGTTATATAAGGAACATAAATAATTAGGTATGCAGTTATTTTTACTCTCTCTGTTTCCAGGAGCTATTTCTATATGTATAAAGTAACAGTTTTATAAAGGTGTCCATCTACGAAGTTATGTATCCCTTGTCTTGTCTGCCCTGTTATTAAATCCCTCTATTTGTTCAGATTCTTCCCACCATCATTCTTCTTTCCATGACATGCTCCTTCAGTTTTCCTTTGGTCTAACATGTCCTTCAATTTTTTTGCATTTTGTCTTGTTCCTACCTTCTACAAGCATGGAGAACTGTGTCTGCTTCTCTTTACCATCTGCAGCTGAGAGTTATGGCTATAATAATCCCAAGTAATTCTCTTCTCTTCCTCCAAACCTGTACCACAATGGCTTGAACATCTCCAGCTATATTTCAAACATTTATTGGCTTGGTTGGGAACTTCTGTTCCTGGCACAGGTATTTATTTTTCCTGAGATAATGACCCACATTAAAAGACAGGTTACTGTCTTTTTATGGTTCTTCTTGAAAAAAGAAAGAGTACTTACAGTTTTACTCCAGGTGAGACCTGTGGTGTGATGCTCTTTGATATAAGCTTGAAGCTCAGACCAGATGTTCAGATATGACTTCACCCAATCAACATGGCGTGTGTCACTGTAAAAACAGAGGCAATATTTATGTGTGAATGTACTTAAAAACAGAGAGCAGTGCTGCTCTTGCTTAAAGCACGTAAAACCCAATGACTGCCTTAAAGCCATGGACAAATCAGTTAGCAGGCAGCCAACCAGCCCAGTGCTGCAAGGACTGAAGCTACTACATTGGAAAGCTTCTAGATCCTTCTAGAGGACAAACAAGAGCAAAGGATGCCTCTAGCAGAGAGTGCTTCCTGATAGAAGTGTGTGTCACCATTCTTCTCAGGCTCAAAGTCAACTGAAAAAGCACTAAAGGCATATTGAGCTGTGCAGCAGTACCCAGACACAGTTTCAGGGTGCTAACTTTAGAAAATTAAATACCCATGGATTCTGTAAGATATTCTGGCTGCCATGTTCAAATGTGGCCAGGGCAATACTGGGTCATGTTACAGCCATCAGACTAAAATATTTATACATGAAGAGTTTTTAAAGTACAAGTCACAAGTTGGCTTTAGAATCTTTATTGTTAGTCCTTCAATGGGCCTCATAAATGAAACCAGGAAATATGTAGAGAGAAACTGCTTGTAAGATGAAGTCTATAGTTATAACAAATTATTAGTGAATAGTGACTGCTTACAAGGATTTGTGTGTCTACCTTCTATTTATTTCCTTTGGAATTTTATCCTTTATAATGCAGAGGACCTGAGTCAACAGGTTTAATCCAAAGCCTACTGAAGTCAAGGGAGAGCCTTCCATACTTTGGAAGACACTGTGGTCTGATTCAGTGAAAAACAGGAAAAGAATTCTTCATTAAAGGAAGAATTAAATATCTAAATAATGAACTCCATTTTTACCATGACATGAGACATTTTTTTCCTCCAGTGTAAATACTGATGGTATGTTGTAAAAATCATCAGTTACCCCAGCATCAGTTACTACCTTCAGTAGGTAAACTCAGGCTTTAGGAATAAGATATAATATATAATACATATAAAATAACATACTATATAGAGCATATCATTTATATTTTTGTACATATTCAAGAAACATAAATACATGTGAAAGGTTTTAATATTTAAAACCTTCTCCTCAAAAAAAGAGGAAAAATTCAATAGCAAATACCATTCTTCACTGGCATAAAAAAATTCAGGAGCCAAAATCTGGCCTTCAAAAGCATCAAGTCAACAGGACTTATACATGACTTTTCAAAGAGGGCATAAGAAGGACTTAAATCTTTTTCTCTTTCTCCATCAGTTCACAGATACCATTCATGGAACTTTTTTGTGAATTCCTTGAGCTCTTTAAGAATAGTGAAGTGGTACAGAGAAAAATCAAATTAGAAGCTATGGAATTTGAATCTGTATATATCCACCACCTAAATACACATTTTCAAGCCAAGAGCAAGAACAGCAACAGTATGAGGGCACAAATGAGAGGAGGATGCACAGCAGCCAGCTAGCCACACGTCGCTATGTAAATAGGCATTTGCATATAAGCTCATGATGCTGGAATGCCAGAAAAATTAAAAATCATCTTAAAATGTGCAGAGAGTGAAAACCAGCACTGCTAATGCTGCTGCCATTCTCACTGCAGCATGCTGTAGGTCAGAGGTGAGGAGGGGAAACTATACTACTGCAAGAAGGTTTCATCAAATGCTTTTTAGTTTACAAAATACTTCCTATGATAGCACTGTGAACCCTACTGGTATGGTTAATGCTCTGTTCTCTGGCTAGTCAATACTGGAGCTTGGCAACATACCTGTTCTTGTAGTCCTTTAATACCCTGTTAGTATAAAAGGTAGCAGCATCATTCATCTCCTTGACATAAGGACCTGGTTTAGGAGACTAGGACCATCACCCCATGGTAGCAGGAAACAACAGAAGGAGAAAGGAAGTAAAACATTAGTCAGACACCTCCCCTGACATACTAGGTTTATTACCTTCTTGGGTGTAGTAGACTGAAGAACTATATAGATGAGACTGCAGAGCTCTGCAAGATTTGGAACTATCCTGGGCTGCATCATCCAGAAACTTCTTAAGAGCCCTCCCAACCATACCGTGTGTCACTCACCACTGCTATCCACCCAAGGGCAGGGATGCTCTCACTGACAGCTGACAGGTGGTTGAACATTTTACTTCCTCTGTTCCTTTCTCTGAAATTCTGGATTTCCTGAATCTTCTCTGATATTGGCTTGAGAAGCATTGCCACCTCGTTCTGTAAAAAAGGGAGGGGAGGGA
Source organism: Motacilla alba alba (assembly GCF_015832195.1). Classification (NCBI taxonomy): domain Eukaryota; kingdom Metazoa; phylum Chordata; class Aves; order Passeriformes; family Motacillidae; genus Motacilla; species Motacilla alba. The sequence continues at coordinate 63,832,908 of NC_052017.1, read as the reverse complement.
AAAGGGAAAGGGAAAAGGGAAAGGGAAAGGAAACTGCTGTTAACAGTGGGTGGTCCAAAAGCACCATGTGGTTTAATATTGTCCTCCTTGCCTACTGATTTAACATCCATAAAGAAAGATCATCATAAATTTCTACATTACAGCATCAGTTTAATTACCCTCCTATAGTTGCAGTGATAAAATGCACAGACATTAAGTATTAATAATGTGTTGTAGCAAAAATTGTTCTCAGCACTGGCAACATTTTCACATGCTGCCCAGATTAAGACCCCTATTGACCCCATAGCTCAGAGTTATCAAAATGATTGTCATTTTCATTTGATATCCCTGGAACTTCTTCAGATGCTTGAGTTTTTCATGTTATTAACCACTGGGGTTGTTTTTCCCCAGGAAACACAAACTACTTGTTAGTTGCCTGTTATCATATGGCAACAAGACTGAGAAAGTAATACACTGTAGGCAAGATCAATTTTACCTTTCCTTCTTGGTACATTTTAATGTTTTGGCTGCAAGTAATGCAGGAGGATTTTATGGGAAATATGCTGCCTGGAAGCCATGGTTTGGGGAAGTTCTCCTGGGTTAATCAGAAACTAATGGTATCCATGGGAATGACTGCTGAGTGGAAGGAATAGTGTCTGGAGCAAAGAGAAAAGCAAAATGAATGCAGAAACTATCCAGGCTCTTTCCTGTGCAAAGTGAATGCTAATCACACTGGTCCAGTGTCTCAGAAAAAACTAATTTAGAGCACTAATTCACTGGGAAAAATTCTTCCACTCAGAAAACAGCAGATTGAGGGACATGGAGTCATCAGTTTACAGACAAAACACCTGCTGTACCTTGCAACCATATCATATTACAAAAGTATGCTCCCCAAACCCATACAATGTCCCACCAAAGACAGTGCACCATTCTGATCGTCCCTGACACTTCCCTTGCAAATCATTCAGAATGTAGCAGAACTCTGCATTTTTTCTCCCCTTTTCTAGGGCTATTTGTGATGTGCTTGCTGGAGACAACTAATCCTCATGATCTTGAGGATTAATGCTACCATGACACACACAAAATGATGGGCATATATGTCCTGCTTGATCTCGGTCATCTTAAAGTTTTTCTTTTCACCTTTCCAGAAAACTTCAGCATTAGAGAATTTTATGTCATGCTTATTCTAATGAGCGTGTTTGCTACGGATCAGCACCAGTCAAAGACACTTCAAAAACATGTGAAAAAGAGGTTGTGCATTTTGAAAAGTATTTTGATCTACCTACAGAGCCTGAACATTTTTGTGGTAATTTTGAGAAAGGCCATCAGAAATACATGGGGATATGTGATCTTCCCTACAACAAAATGGGTTGGGAGAAAACAAATATTTACAGTATTACTGTGAAATGAAAAGATTTTTTGTGGATAATTTAATGACCAGCACAAGTCATTAAGTCTGAAAAAGCCCAGAAACCCCCATGATTTGTAGTTCTTAAAACATGATCTTGTTGCCGTAACATGATAAAGTCTGCAGAAATTCTCCTTTCTAATTTTTGCTTGTTTACAACATGCTGCAGCTGGTATTTTCTTGGGTATTTTCTTATTTTTCAGGGAAATCTTTCAAGTATGACAGTAGATAACAAAACTGGAATTTAAGAAAGTGCTTGTTCTGCTTTGATATTATGCCAGTTTTCCTCTCAAAAAGTCTGAGGGATATTTACAGTCCTGAGCTTACTGTGAATCTTCATGGCCCAGTTCCAGACAAAGAGAATATCAGGCCTAAAAATACAGCTCCACAGATGCCTGGTATATCTAGACAGCACTGGGAGGCAGCACATTTCTGTGGATAGTGCACTGAAGTGGGAGTCCTTAAATGGGGGTTCTCTTTGCAGCTCTCCCACCAAATTGTCATCAGGTTTCAGGAAAGCTGGGTTAGCTTTCTGTGCTTTGATTTCCTAGATATGAAATGGTGTTAACATAGCTGTTTTATTTTGTAGAATACTTTGATTTCTATAGATAAAAAGGCAAAATTAGGGTCAAATATTTCTCTGAATGACCCACAATGACCCACACCTCCTCCCATTCCTTCTAGAAAAGCTCTCAGCCACTTTTCTGAGGATCTTCTGTCAGTGGCACAGAGATTACTTCTGTCCCTCAGAACACAGGGCCTAATCTATCCAATGATTACATATTTATAAGAAACATGTATAAAAATGTAGTGAATTTATTTAATTTCCCAGAAGCTGTGCAAGTTCTAAAGATGAAATACGTATTGCTAAGGAAAGTTTCTCAAAGTAATCATTTCCTTGGTGCTGCAGTGACACCAGAGTGGGCTTGAGGCTTTGCTCAGCTCCGTCCCATGTGAGAGGTCTCAGCAGAGCAGCACAGTCTGCCTCCCCTTCACTCTGCACTCATCCTGTTCTGCAATGGCTGCACAAAATGTGTGTGTTTGTGGAAGCTTCTTGTCTTCCAAGTTTCTGTGTAAGGGTTTGACACAGGAACAAAGCCTGCAAGGAATCACTGAATTGAGTTCTATCTCAGCTCAAAATTTTTAGTTAGTGATTAAACTGTAGATGAATTACAGTGTATACAGCATATGGGTATAGAAAGGCTCATTAATTCTGGCAGTAATCAGTCTTGTTTGGCTTTACAATGCAGAAACAGTTGTGCTGAGGGTTCTAGAAGAATAATGTCTTTATTGCATTGAATTTTAAAACAGCTGACTTAATAAAATTAATGTCTATATAGTATCTCTAAGAAAAGGGAATTCTAGGAGACGAATCAGAACTGTTGAAAAAATCTTCAGCATGCCTTTGGCATGTGCTAGATAAAATTTCTTGTCATGTAAGACACAGCACAGTTGTTTAACAGAAATTTAAGAGTCTCTTTATAAAAACACCATTCCTATTATAATATCAGTTTTGCTGAAATGCTTAAAAATGCAACATGGGCACAACTGACAAATATCAGAAGTAATTCCCAGTATCCTTTTTTTTTCCTTTTTAAATAACGATTAAAACCAGATTGTCGCTTTAAACACAAATAACTAGACAACCAGCCAGCTTATAATATTTTATAATTCTTATTAGAAAATCAAGAGTAGTAAGACTATTGCCATGATTAGCCAAAACACTCCAAAAAAGTTCCAGCATGCAAAAGAACTCTCTTAGGCTTTGGCTTCAGGGACTTAACAGTCTCAGCCCAGTCTCATGAAATGGCCTGGAATACCAGTATTCCAACAGACCACACTACACAGACTTTTTTCTCCTTCACATATTTGCATTACCCACACAAGAAATTCCTCAGGTGACAGGCTTAATAGGACTGGTGGACAGGGACACTCAGTTCAGGAGAAAGGCCAAAGTTTTGGGTTTTGTAATGTTTTAAATCTGCTTGTAAAGTCACATTAAACTGAATGCCTTGCTTAAATCACTGGCTGCTTGAGCCAGTGATTACTTGAAAATCTCAGCTTTAATTTGGGAAAATGGGTATTTTGTCAGGACCACTGTTTTCCAGAAACCTGCCAGCATGAATCACAAAGGCACAAAACACAGCAGGTAAATAAAAACTATAGTTTTAAAGATCTTATGTATTTTTAAGCTAATCTTACATGGTTTTGAGGAGTGAGATTGTTTACCAAAGGATTTTTATGTTGATGAGTGGCAACACAATTCAGACCTCACTATTACAGTGTTCAAACCAACCTGGCCTATTATGAAAAAAGCATGTCAAGAGAACAAATACCCTTTTAAGTTATGCAAAATGAGGGCATGGCAACCTTTGGTGTAGGAGCAGCAAAAGAAAACTCAGCGAATTTGAAATCAACGGCCCCCTCCTTTTATTCAGCTGCAACCCGAACAGCATGAGTACAACCTTTATTCCATGGTGTACAGTTCTGTTATTTTCTCCTTCATACTTACATAAAATCTCCATCATACTTACTCGGTGTTTTTAAGGGGTAAGTTTGAAACATGGAGTTGATCTGAATCAGGTGTCTTTGTATGTGTTGGCAAGCAGTGCAGCCTAATAGGAACGGTTCTGCAGAGCAGAACAGTTGGTGCTGAGGCTCCAACATTCACAGTATGCATGTAAGGGAGGTGCTATTTGGGACTAGCTGTAAATTGGGGTTTAGATGCTGCCTGGAAGTGTATCTTCCACTTAACCTCAACAGAAAGATACCCACTTTGTACACTTTAAGCTGCTCTATAATGTGAAACACGACATAGTAAACGTGGCTGATTTGAAGGAGAAATACAGTCCCACAGTGAGCTAGAACACTAACGTAGACACAGCCATTATCTCTGCAAACAGCCTAATACAGTCCCATCCCACATTTCATCCTTTCAAGGGATGTCAGGGATAGCAACCACCACACTCAGTTCTAACAATTTAACAGGCAAGCATCTGCTCTCAGCTGAGACTTGATTCCTTCTACTGTAAATGAGGAAATAAATGTCCCTGAGGAATTATTTGCACACATTAATAGATATTAGATGACTATATGTTAGAAGATATTAATAGATGTGAAGAAATGGACTCTAGAGGTACTGGCCATTACTGTTGAGAGAGCCTAGAAAAACACCTTACACAACATTCATACCTTGACAGTTTAAATCTGATGAGCAGAACCCCATCCTGTGTCTACAGGAATAAGATCACCGGTGAGATGTATTTCTGCTATGAGTGGCTGTGATTCTAGAACTGAAATAGTTTTCCATTAACTGCAATTTCCCATTTTTTGTATTTTCAAAATCTGTAAAGAAGACTTTAAGTTCGTACTTTTTTTGGTAGGTATGTAGTTTAAGAAAGGCCTGTGTTTTTCTTTAACTCTTTATTCATAGCCTGGATTGAATCAGTGTTCAGATTAGGCTGAGAAATAACCTATTTATTTAAGTATATATAAAATATAATTTTTTTAACCTACTCCAAATTAATCCAATGTTTTCTCTGCAACTATTTTCTGACTGGCTGTAGAGACCTTAAGTGAGATTTTTCTCTGACATCACTACATTCATGTCCCTCTAGTATATTTTCAGGGTTCAAACCTCACCTCCTACCTAACTACAGAAAGACATTAATTTATTAGGGTCTAGTTTTCTGAGACTTAGTGGCGTAACAAGTATTTGATG